>NC_064921.1:927027640-927692262 GCF_023897955.1 Schistocerca gregaria | reverse complement strand
ACACACGCGAGACAGATACTCTGCCCCCTCTGCCCACTCTGCCCCTCTGCCCACTCTGCCCACTCTGCCCCCTCTGCCCACTCTGGCCCCTCTGCCCACTCTGGCCCCTCTGCCCACTCTGGCCCCTCTGCCCACTCTGGCCCCTCTGCCCACTCTGGCCCCTCTGCCCACTCTGGCCCCTCTGCCCACTCTGGCCCCTCTGCCCACTCTGGCCCCCTCTGCCCACTCTGGCCCCTCTGCCCACTCTGGCCCCTCTGCCCACTCTGGCCCCTCTGCCCACTCTGGCCCCTCTGCCCACTCTGGCCCCTCTGCCCACTCTGGCCCCTCTGCCCACTCTGGCCCCTCTGCCCACTCTGGCCCCTCTGCCCACTCTGGCCCCTCTGCCCACTCTGGCCCCTCTGCCCACTCTGGCCCCTCTGCCCACTCTGGCCCCTCTGCCCACTCTGGCCCCTCTGCCCACTCTGGCCCCTCTGCCCACTCTGGCCCCTCTGCCCACTCTGGCCCCTCTGCCCACTCTGGCCCCTCTGCCCACTCTGGCCCCTCTGCCCACTCTGGCCCCTCTGCCCACTCTGGCCCCTCTGCCCACTCTGGCCCCTCTGCCCACTCTGGCCCCTCTGCCCACTCTGGCCCCTCTGCCCACTCTGGCCCCTCTGCCCACTCTGGCCCCTCTGCCCACTCTGGCCCCTCTGCCCACTCTGGCCCCTCTGCCCACTCTGGCCCCTCTGCCCACTCTGGCCCCTCTGCCCACTCTGGCCCCTCTGCCCACTCTGGCCCCTCTGCCCACTCTGGCCCCTCTGCCCACTCTGGCCCCTCTGCCCACTCTGGCCCCTCTGCCCACTCTGGCCCCTCTGCCCACTCTGGCCCCTCTGCCCACTCTGGCCCCTCTGCCCACTCTGGCCCCTCTGCCCACTCTGGCCCCCTCTGCCCACTCTGCCCCTGCCCACTCTGCCCCCCCACTCTGCCCCCTCTCCCCACTCTGCCCCCTCTCCCCACTCTGCCCCCTCTCCCCACTCTGCCCCCTCTCCCCACTCTGCCCCCTCTCCCCACTCTGCCCCCCTCTCCCCACTCTGCCCCCTCTCCCCACTCTGCCCCCTCTCCCCACTCTGCCCCCTCTCCCCACTCTGCCCCCTCTCCCCACTCTGCCCCCTCTCCCCACTCTGCCCCCTCTCCCCACTCTGCCCCCTCTGCCCACTCTGCCCCCTCTGCCCACTCTGCCCCCTCTGCCCACTCTGCCCCCTCTGCCCACTCTGCCCCCTCTGCCCACTCTGCCCCCTCTCCCCCACTCTGCCCCCTCTCCCCCACTCTGCCCCCTCTGCCCACTCTGCCCCCTCTGCCCACTCTGCCCCCTCTCCCCACTCTGCCCCCTCTCCCCACTCTGCCCCCTCTGCCCACTCTGCCCCCTCTGCCCACTCTGCCCCCTCTGCCCACTCTGCCCCCTCTGCCCACTCTGCCCCCTCTGCCCACTCTGCCCCCTCTGCCCACTCTGCCCCCTCTGCCCACTCTGCCCCCTCTGCCCACTCTGCCCCCTCTGCCCACTCTGCCCCCTCTGCCCACTCTGCCCCCTCTGCCCACTCTGCCCCCTCTGCCCACTCTGCCCCCTCTGCCCACTCTGCCCCATCTGCCCACTCTGCCCCATCTGCCCACTCTGCCCCATCTGCCCACTCTGCCCCCTCTGCCCACTCTGCCCCCTCTCCCCACTCTGCCCCCTCTCCCCACTCTGCCCCCCTCTCCCCACTCTGCCCCCTCTCCCCACTCTGCCCCCTCTCCCCACTCTGCCCCCTCTCCCCACTCTGCCCCCTCTCCCCACTCTGCCCCCCTCTCCCCACTCTGCCCCCTCTCCCCACTCTGCCCCCTCTCCCCACTCTGCCCCCTCTGCCCACTCTGCCCACTCTGCCCACTCTGCCCACTCTGCCCACTCTGCCCACTCTGCCCCCTCTGCCCACTCTGCCCCCTCTGCCCACTCTGCCCCCTCTGCCCACTCTGCCCCCTCTGCCCACTCTGCCCCCTCTGCCCACTCTGCCCCCTCTGCCCACTCTGCCCCCTCTGCCCACTCTGCCCCCTCTGCCCACTCTGCCCCCTCTGCCCACTCTGCCCCCTCTGCCCACTCTGCCCCCTCTGCCCACTCTGCCCCCTCTGCCCACTCTGCCCCCTCTGCCCACTCTGCCCCCTCTGCCCACTCTGCCCCCTCTGCCCACTCTGCCCCCTCTGCCCACTCTGCCCCCTCTGCCCACTCTGCCCCCTCTGCCCACTCTGCCCACTCTGCCCACTCTGCCCACTCTGGCCCCTCTGCCCACTCTGCCCACTCTGCCCACTCTGGCCCCTCTGCCCACTCTGGCCCCTCTGCCCACTCTGGCCCCTCTGCCCACTCTGGCCCCTCTGCCCACTCTGGCCCCTCTGCCCACTCTGGCCCCTCTGCCCACTCTGGCCCCTCTGCCCACTCTGGCCCCTCTGCCCACTCTGGCCCCTCTGCCCACTCTGGCCCCTCTGCCCACTCTGGCCCCTCTGCCCACTCTGGCCCCTCTGCCCACTCTGGCCCCTCTGCCCACTCTGGCCCCTCTGCCCACTCTGGCCCCTCTGCCCACTCTGGCCCCTCTGCCCACTCTGGCCCCTCTGCCCACTCTGGCCCCTCTGCCCACTCTGGCCCCTCTGCCCACTCTGGCCCCTCTGCCCACTCTGGCCCCTCTGCCCACTCTGGCCCCTCTGCCCACTCTGGCCCCTCTGCCCACTCTGGCCCCTCTGCCCACTCTGGCCCCTCTGCCCACTCTGGCCCCTCTGCCCACTCTGGCCCCTCTGCCCACTCTGGCCCCTCTGCCCACTCTGGCCCCTCTGCCCACTCTGGCCCCTCTGCCCACTCTGGCCCCTCTGCCCACTCTGGCCCCTCTGCCCACTCTGGCCCCTCTGCCCACTCTGGCCCCTCTGCCCACTCTGGCCCCTCTGCCCACTCTGGCCCCTCTGCCCACTCTGGCCCCTCTGCCCACTCTGGCCCCTCTGCCCACTCTGGCCCCTCTGCCCACTCTGGCCCCTCTGCCCACTCTGGCCCCTCTGCCCACTCTGGCCCCTCTGCCCACTCTGGCCCCTCTGCCCACTCTGGCCCCTCTGCCCACTCTGGCCCCTCTGCCCACTCTGGCCCCTCTGCCCACTCTGGCCCCTCTGCCCACTCTGGCCCCTCTGCCCACTCTGGCCCCTCTGCCCACTCTGGCCCCTCTGCCCACTCTGGCCCCTCTGCCCACTCTGGCCCCTCTGCCCACTCTGGCCCCTCTGCCCACTCTGGCCCCTCTGCCCACTCTGGCCCCTCTGCCCACTCTGGCCCCTCTGCCCACTCTGGCCCCTCTGCCCACTCTGGCCCCTCTGCCCACTCTGGCCCCTCTGCCCACTCTGGCCCCTCTGCCCACTCTGGCCCCTCTGCCCACTCTGGCCCCTCTGCCCACTCTGGCCCCTCTGCCCACTCTGGCCCCTCTGCCCACTCTGGCCCCTCTGCCCACTCTGGCCCCTCTGCCCACTCTGGCCCCTCTGCCCACTCTGGCCCCTCTGCCCACTCTGGCCCCTCTGCCCACTCTGGCCCCTCTGCCCACTCTGGCCCCTCTGCCCACTCTGGCCCCTCTGCCCACTCTGGCCCCTCTGCCCCCCCCCATTTCTTTTGTATATCAGTGACCATTCATCAGTAACGTTACCACATGCTAAGTTTGTTTTGTTTGCCAATGATACAAACATTACAATAAAAATCAAATCAATTGTAGTCTTAGAAAGATTGGCTAATAAAATATTTGTGGACATTAATCACTGGTTCCTAGCCAGTTCTTCATCACTAAACTTGGAAAAAACACATTACATGCAGTTCAGAAACTGCAAGGGGTGTCCCATGAGTATGTGCCTAACATATTATGACAAGCAGATAGAAGAAGTGGACAGTGTTAAGTTCTTGGAATTACAGCTTGATAATAAATTCAACTGGGAGGAGTGCACTACAGAACTGCTGAAGCGTCTTAACAAATCACTACTTGCAATGTGAATTCTGTCAGACTTAGGGGATATAAAAATGAAAAAGCTGGCATACTATGCTTACTTTCACTCCATAAAGTTATATGGGATTATTTTTTGGGGTAATTCATCAAGCCAAGCTAAAGTTTTCCGAGCACAAAAATGTGCAATAAGTTATATGTGGTGAGCACTCAAGAACATCCTGCAGAGGCCTGTTAAGGGCACTAGGGATACTAACTACTGCTTCCCAATGTGTTTATTCCTTAATGAAATTTGTCATTAAAATATATCACTTTTTCAAACCAACAGCTCAGTTCATGGAATCAATACTAGAAATAAGAATAATTTCCTCAAGGATTTAAAGTCACTTAGTCTTGTACAAAAAGGTGTGCATTATTCAGGAACACACATTTTCAATAATTTTCCAGCAGCCATAAAAAGCTTAACAGCTAATTAAATTCAGTTTAAGAGAAGCCAACTCCTTCTAATCTATTGATGAATTTCTCAGTAAGAGAGAGAGAGAGAGAGAGAGAGAGAGAGAGTGAATCATTCCACTAGGGACCTGTGGAAGTTACATTAGGTTATTTGTTTTAGTTGTAAATATTTCTCATGTATTATTGTTATTCTGACACATTCTAAATCTTGGAGGGCCACTTCGCTACGGATTAATTGGAAGGAAAGGAAGTATAATCTGATCTAACCAGTTGTTAAGTGAAGGCTGTTGGCCACTGCATTGTCCATTGTGAGATTTAGTTCCTGAAATTTAGTGTTCTTGGCACACTCTGGGTTCTGTGGGTCTCAGAATATTGACTTCCCAGATGATTTTGGAAATAAAATGTCCCATGCATCTAGCTCTATTCCACATTCAAAATGTTTTACTTCCCATAACGCGGCCATCATTGAAACCCTTTTCACCTGAATCACCTGAATACAAATGACAGCTTTGCCAGTGCAGTGCTCTTGTGTATGCAGTACTACTGCCACCTGTTGTTGTTGTTGTTGTGGTCTTCAGTCCTGAGACTGGTTTGATGCAGCTCTCCATGCTACTCTATCCTGTGCAAGCTTCGTCATATCCCAGTACCTACTGCAACTACATCCTTCTGAATCTGTTTAGCGTATTCATCTCTTGGTCTCCCTCTACGATTTTTACCCTCCACGCTGCTCTCCAATACTAAATTGGGAATCCCTTGATGCCTCAGAACATGTCCTACCAACCAATCCCTTCTTCTAGTTAAGTTGTGCCACAAGCTCCTCTTCTCCCCAATCCTATTCAGTACTTCCTCATTAGTTATATGATCTATCCATTTAATCTTCAGCATTATTCTGTAGCACCACATTTCGAAAGCTTCTATTCTCTTCTTGTCCAAACTAGTTATCGTCCATGTTTCACTTCCATACATGGCTACGCTCCATACAAATACTTTCAGAAATAACTTCCTGACACTTAAATCTATACTTGATGTTAACAAATTTCTCTTCTTCAGAAATGCTTTCCTTGCCATTGCCAGTCTACATTTTATATCCTCTCTACTTCGACCATCATCAGTTATTTTGCTCCCCAAATAGCAAATCTCCTTCACTACTTTAAGTGTCTCATTTCCTAATCTAATTCCCTCAGCATCACCCGACTTAATTCGACTACATTCCATTATACTTGTTTTGCTTTTATTGATGTTCATCTTATACCCTCCTTTCAAGACACTTTCCATTTCGTTTAACTGCTCTTCCATATCCTTTGCTGTCTCTGACAGAATAACAATGTCATTGGCGAACCTCAAAGTTTTTATTTCTTCTCCATGGATTTTAATGCCTACTCCAAATTTTTCTTTTGTTCCCTTCACTGCTTGCTCAATATACAGATTGAATAACATCGGGGATAGGCTACAGCCCTGTTTCAATCCCTTCCCAACCACTGCTTCCCTTTCATCCCCCTCGACTCCTATAACTGCCATCTGGTTTCAGTACAAATTGTAAATAGCCTTTCGCTCCCTGTATTTTACCCCTGTCACCTTCAGAATTTGAAAGAGAAGATTCCAGTCAACATTAGCAAAAGCTTTCTCTAAGTCTACAAATACTATAAATGTAGGTTTGCCTTTCCTTAATCTAGCTTCTAAGATAAGTCGTAGGGTCAGTATTGCCTCACGCGTTCCCATATTTCTACAGAATCCAAACTGATCTTCCCCGAGGTCGGATTCCACCAGTTTTTCCATTCGTCTGTAGAGAATACGTGTTAGTATTTTGCGTCCGTGACTTATTGAACTGATTGTTCGGTAATTTTCACATCTGTCAACATGTGCTTTCTTTGGGATCAGAATTATTCTATTCTCCTTGAAGTCTGAGGGTATTTCGCCTGTCTCATACATCTTGCTCAACAGATGGTAGAGTTTTGTCAGGACTGGCTCTCCCAAGGCCATCAGTAGTTCAAATGGAATGTTGTCTACTCCAGGGGCCTTGTTTCGACTCAGGTCTTTCAGTGCTATGTCAAACTCTTCACGCAGTATGTTATCTCCCATTTCATCTTCATCTTTATCCTCTTCCATTTCTCTACTGTTTCCCTCAAGTACATTGACCTAGTATAGACACACTATATACTCCTTCCACCTCTCTGCTTACCCTTCTCTGCTTAGAACTGGTTTTCCATCTGTGCTCTTGATATTCATACAAGTGGTTCTCTTTTCTTCAAAGGTCTCTTTAATTTTCCTGTGGGCAGTATCTATATTACCCCTAGTGATATATGCCTCTACATCCTTACATTTGTCCTCCACCCATCCCTGCTTAGCCATTTTGTTGTTCCTGTTATTCTCATTTTTGAGACATTTGTATTTCTTTTTGCCTGCTTCATTTACTGCATTTTCGTATTTTCTCCTTTCGTCAGTTAATTTTAATATCTCTTCTGTTACCCAAGGATTTCTACTAGCCCTCTTCCTTTTACCTATTTTCTCCTCTGCTGCCTTCACTATTTCATCTCTCAAAGCCATCTATTACTCCTCCGCTGTATTTCCTTCCCCCATTATTGCCAGTCATTCCCAAATGCTCTCTCTAAAACTATCTACAACCTCTGGTTATTCCAGTTTATTTAAGTCCCATCTTCTCAAATCCCTACATCTTCGCATTTTCTTCAGTTTTAATCTACAGTTCATAACCAATAGATGGTGATCAGAGTCCACATCTGCCCCTGGAAATGTCTTAAAATTTAAAACCTGGTTCCAAAATCTCTGTCTTAACATTATGTAATCTATCTGAAACCTGTCAGTATCTCCAGGCTTCTTCCATGTATACAATCTTCTTTTATGATTTTTAAACCAGGTATTAGCTCTGATTAAGTTATGCACTGTGCAAAATTGTACCAGGTGGCTTCCTTTTTCATTCTGTACTCCTGTTCCATATTCACCTACTTCTTTTCTGCCTTTTCAGTTTCCTACTATCGCATTCCAGTCCCCCATGACTATTAAATTTTTTTCGTCTCCCTTCACTATCTGAATAATTTCTTTTATCTCATCATATATTTCATTAGTCTCTTCGTCATCTGCAGAGTTAGTTGGCATATAAACTTGTACTGCTATGGTAGGTTTGTGCTTCATGTTTATTTTGGCCACAATAATGCCTTCACTATGCTGTTTGTAGTAGCTTACCTGTGCTCCTATTTTTTTATTCATTACTAAACCTACTCCTGCACTACCCCTATTTGATTTTGTATTTATAACCCTGTATTTCCTTGAACAGAAGTCTTGTTCCTCCTGCCACCAAACTTCACCAATTCCCGCTATATCTAACTTTAACCTATCTATTTACCTTGTTAAATTTTCTAAACTATCTAACTAATTAAGGGGTCTGACATTCCATGCTCTGATCTGTAGAATGCCAGTTTTGTTTCGTCTGATAACAACGTCCTCCTGAGTAGTCCCCGCCCAGAGATCCAAATGGGTAACTATTTTACCTCCGTAATATTTTACCCAAGAGGACACCATCATCATTTAACCATACAGTAACCATGCCCTCAGGAAAAATTGAAGCTCTTTATTTCCTCTTGCTCTCAGCCGTTCTCAGTAACAGCACAGCAAGGCCTTTTGGTTAATGTTACAAGGCCAAATCAATGAATCATCCAGACTGTCGCCCCTGCAACTATTGAAAAGGCTGCTGCCCCTCTTCAGGAACCACATGTTTGTCTGGCCTCTCAACACACACCCCTCCACTGTGGTTGCACCTACAGTACAGCTGTCTGTATTGCTGAGGCAAGCAGGCCTCCCCACCAACGGGAAGGTCCATGGTCCATGGTGGGGGGGATTTAACTGTGGTTTAAGAGTGAGGTGGAAGGCATAGATAACATTAATTTGGAATTTTTAAAGTCGTCATTGGCGATCAAAAGACAATTACAGTTGATTTGTAGAATCTATGAATCTGGAGGCATACCATAAGACTTTCAGAAAAATTGAGGATTTGTTAGATGGTGGTCTGTTCGGCCTTAGGAAGGGCAAAGATACCATAGAGAAGTTCTGACATTGTGCTTCATAGTGGTACCAAGACTAAAGACTACATCTATACTCTGCAAACCACTACAGAGTGTATGGCAGAGGATGCGGCACATTGTACCGGTTATTAGGGTTTCTTCCCATTCCATTCATGTATGGAGCACTGGAGGAATGATTGTTTGAATGCCTCTGTGCCGTAATGATTCTTAATCTGCCCTCACAATCTATTTGTGAGTGATAATAGGGGGTCATAGTGTATTTTTGGAATCCTCATTTAAAGCTGGTTCTCAAAATTTAGTTAGTAGACTTTCTCAGACATAAACTATCCCATCTTCAAAAGTCTGCCTGTTCATTTTGTTCAGCATCACTGTAACACTCTCTGATGGGTCAAATAAACCTGTGACCATTCATGCTGCCCTTCCCTGTATATGCTCAGTATCCCATGTTAGTCTATTTGGTACGAGTCTCATGCATGTGATTAATATTCTGGAATGGGTCACACAGGTTATTTGTAAGTAATTTGTAAGTAATCTCCTTTGTAGGTTGATTGCATTTCCTCAGTATTCCACCAATAAACCAAAGTCTACCACTGCTTTATCCACAGCAGAGCCAATGTGATCATTCCATTTCATATCCCTACAAAGCGTTATATCCAGGTATTTATATGCATTTGCCAATCCCAACTGTGACTCATTGATATTATAGTCAAAGGATGTAATGCTTTTTCGTTTTAGTAAGTGCACAGTTGCCAGTCTTTGCACCGCTTTGAAAACTTATCAAGATCTGACTGAATATTTATACAGCTTGTTTCAGACAGTACTTCAGTAGGGGTAATTGCATCATCTACAAAAAGTCTGAGGTTACTATTAACATTGTCTGCAAGATCAATAATATACAACATGTCATAGCAAAGGTCCCAACACTTCCCAAGGGCACATCTCGAGTTACCTCTACATCTGAAGTAAGTTACCTCTACAGCTGAAGTAAGTTACCTCTACATCCACGATAACATACTGCATTATCTCTATCAAATAGTTCTCAATCCCAGTCACAAATTTCACTGTATACCCCCAATGATAGCGTTTTTGAAAGTAAGTGTAGGTATGGTACTGAGTCAAATGCTGTTCAGAAATCAAAAATACTTCTTCTACCTGACTGCCTTGATCCAAAACGTTTAGAATTTCCTGTGAGAAAAGTGTGATTTAGGTTTCAAATGATTGCTGTTTTCAGAGTCCATTCTGGTTGCCCTGGAGGAGGTAATTCTGTTCAAGCTATCTCATTGTGTTTGGGTTCAGAATGTTTTCCAAAATTTTACAACAAATCATGTCAGGTACAATGGACAATATTTCTATGGGTCATGTCTACTACCCTTCTTGTAGAGGGGTTTGTTAAGCATTTCCTTTTCTTGCAGTACTATCCTGACAGCAAAATGTGTTTCATTCAAGGTCTCTCTCTCTCTCTCTCTCTCTCTCTCTCTCTCTCTCTCTCTCTCTCTCTCTCTCTCTGGGCCTATACTTGGTTTTACACCAATTATGCAGAACAGTAGAACTCCTGTAATCTGACATTGGATGGTCCGTCACTCCGGTTAGTCCAACCACGCTCAGGCTCGCGAGCCTGTGCTGACTTGTCACTGACTAGACGCCTGTCGGGCCATTGTTGCGGTGTGTATCACTGTGCATATTGTTATACTGTACGTTATTGTGCTGCTTAATCCATTGTTGGGATTAAATATGTCGTTGTTTGCTTTGTTCCGTGTTCCGTACAGTACTTATTACTGTACATTCATTGTGTCTACAGTTGTCTGCTTTTCAACATGTCTGGATTCAAACGTAAACACATAACTCTTCCACAGAATGAAAAATTAGCAGTGCTACAAAGACTGAGGGAAGGAAAATTGCTCCAAAAAATTGCAAAGAAACTGAATGTGGGTGTTCAGACAATTAAAGATTGGAGGAAGAATTGGAAAGACTTTGAATCCTATACAGTTAAGATTTTATAATGTTACTTAAAAACCGTCTTGATTGCAAATTTTTTTTTATTCATATGACCGGTTTCGGTTCATTCAGAACCATCTTCAGATCTGATATTTCAGTTACAGGAGTAACCCGTCCAAATCCAGCAGTTTTCACATGCTACGTCACACGTGACGATGAACCGAAACCGGTCACATGAATAAAAAAAAAATTTGTAATCAAGGCGGTTTTTAAGTAACATTATAAAATCACTGATTGCTGTTGTCCCATAAGACATTATGTCTGTTTTTGCACAGTTAAGATTGATGGTGAAAACACTCTGAAGAACCGCAAAACATTAAAAAAGCCTAAGTTTGAACTGCTTGATAACGCATTGTGGATGTGGATTTGTTAGGAAGGAAGGAATGGAACTGCAATATCCATGCCATTTCTCAAGGAAAAAGCGATAGTTTTGCACAAAAAAAACTGGAAGCTGAAAGTAAATTTGCTGCCAATTAAGGCTTGATTCATCATTGGAGAACTCGACATGGTGTCCGTTTCTTTTTTTTTCTATTTCTGATGCCGCAGCTACTAAGGAGTTTTCTGTTAAGTTTCAAGAAATTGTAGAAGTAAATGAACTGTTACCCTGTCAAGTGTATAACATCGATGAGACAGGGCTGAACTTTAAAATGTTGCCAACAGCAACGAGCTCAGCTTCAAATGAATCCATGGTAGAAACGACACTTATAAACGATAGAATAACAGTCATTCCTTGTAACAACGCAGATGGTACCCACAAGCTCTCCTTGTTCGTCATTGGCTGATCTAAGAAGCCAATGGCGGTTTATTACCGCAATCAATAATCTGCTTGGATGGACTGCAACCTTTTTAAATCCTGGTTTTTCGACGAGTTTGTGCCATCGGTCGAAAAAGTGCTGAAGCAAAAAAATCTGCCTGTTCGTGCTCTACAGCTGTTGGGTAACGCAGCATCACACCCATCTGAGGAAGATTTGGTGAAAGGGGACATAAAAGCTCTCTTTCTGCCTCCTAATGTGACCTCACTCATCCAACCAATGGATCAGGGCGTCATCGAATGGTTAAAAAGGCGATATCGCAGAAAGTATATCAGCTCAATCTTGGAAAAATCTGGAGGAGGCTGTAACTTATTTGAGGCAATGAAATCCCTGAACATCAAAGATGCTATCTAGACAATCGCTGCAGCATGAGATGAACTGAAACCTGACACATTGCGGAAATCGTGGCGTAAGCTTTGGCCACAAGTTATGACTTAAAAGTGAGCATACCGAAGATGAGCAAAGCGACGATGCACTGGAAATTGTTAAAGATCTACAACTGTGGAGCCGAACGTCTCTGCCAATGAAGTTGAAGAGTGGATCAACGAATGTGACAAAGACTGTGACACTTTGGAAGAGCTCAATGACGACCAGGTTGTTGCCGCTGTTAGCCAGGAAACTGTGAATGAGGAATCGGATGGCGAAGACGAACCCCCCACCCAAATTCCACACAACGATGCAAAAAAAGCTTTTGACATCGCCCTTCAACTCCAGTGGACGTTTTCTGGATTAAAAAATGGAGGGACCCTGCAGCTAAATCTAGAATAACATCTGCTAAACAAAAATGTGTCACTAACTTTTTTCCCACGTACTGAAATTTGTTTTCGTTTTTAGCGTAAAAACAAAGCATACAGTATAATCATTTCTTAGTTTATACATACAGTAGTTTATTTCTTTGTAAATTTTTTTTATGTATATAGTGCTATAAACGTTTTTTGGTTTACAGTATATATCATTTATACATTATTAAGTATGGTACTGTAATTTGTTTTCATGTTTTCTTTTAAAACCAATACATATTATAGTGTGTGTGGACGTTTGCTAGTTAATATATTGTTTAACACTGCATAAAAAACATCTTTTTATATTATTGTAGAAGTCTTTTAATTATTAAATCGCTTAATTTCTGTACTAAATGTCTTTTTTTGGCAATAAATATTAGATTCCAGAATGAGATTTTCACTCTGCAGCGGAGTGCGCACTGATATGGAACTTCCTGGCAGATTAAAACTGTGTGCCCAACTGAGACTCGAACTCGGGACCTGTGCCTTTCGCGGGCAAGTGCTCTACCATCTGAGCTACCGAAGCACGACTTGCGCCCGGCACTCACAGCTTTACTTCTACCAGTATCTCGTCTCCTACCTTCCAAACTTGACAGAAGCTCTCCTGCAAAAGTAGGAGATGAGATATTGGCAGAAGTAAAGCTGTGAGTACCGGGCATGAGCCATGCTTCGGTAGCTCAGATGGTAGAGCACTTGCTCGCGAAAGGCAAAGGTCCCGAGTTTGAGTCTCAGTCGAGCACACAGTTTTAATCTGCCAGGAAGTTTCAAATATTAGATTCTTCGAATAATCTGACCTTTTTTTCGTTTCGACCATGGTCCCGGTCCCGGTCCTGAAGGTGACGGATTAGAGGGGTTCTACTGTAATTTCTGTTTATTTAGAATTTCCTTTTAAGTGACTGTATACTGTGGAGGTTCCCTGCCATTAGATCTGTTCTTCTGGGAACGTATCTATCCAGTGTGGGGTCAACTATTCTTTCAAATTTGAGCCATAGTTCCTCTACATGCTCTTGCCCTGTGCTGAAAGTTTCAAGTTCCACATTGAGATATGACATTAGTGTAATGAACATATATCTCTTTCTGCTTGTTTTAGTTGTGTGTTCTACTTTGGAAGTCATTGTTGCCAAAACCTCCTCATGGCCACTGATACCACTTTCAATGAGGACATCCTCAAAGAGTTCAGGTCTATTTTTTGTCATTAGATCCAATATATTTCCATCATGAGTGGGGTTCCAAACTATATGTTCTATGTAGTTTTGGGATAAGACATTTAATTATATTTCACAGGCTGTCTTATCACAACAACCACTAACAAAACTGTAGCTTTAACAATTAATTGTTGAATGATTAAAGTTAACATCATAGTATGAAGGCTTTCACGACTGGATGACATATCTTCTGGTAAGCCAGAAGATAAAGTTAACATCAATGATTACAGTATGATTGGGGAATTTCCATACAAGAGAACTGATGTTTGCTGTAAAGTTTGTGGATACATGAGACGAGTCTGGTGGGCAATAAAAGGATCCAATTACCATTTCATGTCTACCCCTGAACTGAGTCATGCTCAGTCAGTCTCACTTGCAACTTCAGTTTCTATTTCGGAGAATTTGAGTTTCTCATCAGTTGTGACGAATACACCACCTCAATTTCCCATTAGGCTATCCTTTTGATGTACAATTAAATGCTCTCCAAAGATCTCGCTGCTATCAGTTTCAGGTTTCAACCAGCTTTCTATACCTAGTGTAATGTGAAGATCAGTACTTTTCAGGAGCACTGCAAACTCTGGCACTTTGTTGCAAATGCTTCAACAGTTAATCACTAAGATTTTAATACTCTCACAAGTGGGAGGCATTTCTTTCGATCTTTCACCGATACTTCTGGGTTTCCTGCTGCTGTCATTATATGGATTGGATGGAGAATCACCAATCCAAAAAACCCTTGTGTATAACCCATACACAGTCAGCTACCTGAATAACAGCCTCTGATGTGAAGTGCACACCTGACCGTTTTAAGGGGACCATAGAGTTCTCAACCCTATGGCACGAGTCCAGGAAGTCGCAACCTAGCTTGTCACAGAATCTTCAAAATCCCTGTTCAGTCCTTCCACTTGACTCAGGACCAAGAGGCCACTGGAGGCTCACTGGATCATTTTTGGTTTCTGTGAAAGACAGCACCTTTAACTTGTTGGTTAAGGGGATCAGTATAACATCCTGAGTCCTCCCTGGTCTATGTGTACCCAGCACAGGATGCCTAGATCTACCACTGAAATACCACTTGCAGTCAGGTGGATGAATAATGATAGCTCCCTTAATGCCTGCAGAGGAAACAGGATCGACAGAAGAGTTCTTGAGGTACCCTTGGTACCAGTGCTATTGGTACACGACTCTTGGGAGCTCTTCCAGCACACAGATTTGCGACAGCTGCCAATTGTTTGACGATAGTCAGGGTGATTTCTAGCTGCTTAGAAACATCAACCAGCTCATCCTGTGTTCAAAAATAGCTTTCGCAGTGGGGCTGCATTTGGCTGGACCAATGTATTACAGGACAGTGAACAACTAATGTTAAACTGAGCCTGCTGATCATCTTTTAATCTGTTGAGCTAAAAAATTACTAATTCTGTTTGAGAACTGAACCAAAAATGTGAAACAAGATTCCTGTCAAGGCAACAGAAAAAACCTGTAGTAAAAATTACTGGTTTCCTGAATCTTTTCGAGGTAAATTATAGTTGTTGGCAAACTAGAATATAGGAGTTAATTCATGATAAATGTGTATAATACATACTCCACTTTAAGAGAAAACTAGATGTAACACAGTGTTAGTTGCAATATCTGCTACAGGACCTAAATTGCAAATGCTGCTTTACTGCAAGAGGGGGTAAAGTCCCCATCTGTATATCCAGCTTTAGATTTTCAGTAATTTCCCTAAAACTCACTAGGTTAATGTTGGAATGGTGCTCATTGTTAAGTTTTTACTTCGAAAGATTTACAAATCTATCGTAGTTAATAGAAGCTTTGTGTAGTTGCACTGCTTCCCAAGGCTATACGCTTGATGAATTGCAGACATCTGTCAACTGCTCCAAGGGCATATATGAGTTTTTTACTTGCACATAGTACAGACTTTTTGCTAACCATGTTTTATGAATGCCACTTCCTAACACACACATTAGATTTTAAATGACAGCAGAAAACCCACCACATAACTGCTAACTAATGCAGTTCCAGGGAGTGAAGAGCATTCAGTGTCCATGACATGATAATTATCTCTAGTGCTGCAACAATAAATGAGCATTCTGTAATCACTTCATGAAATTTTTGACTGGGTTATAACAGTATACATTGTAAGGTAGACACAACAGTGTCATGATTCATTGTTATACACTGAAGTGGCAAAGAAACTGTTGTAGGTATGTATATTCAAATACAGACATGTGTAAAAAGGCACAATACAGCTCTGCAGTTGGTAACTCTTACATAAGACAACAAGTGACTGGTGCAGTTGTTAAATTAGTTACTGCTGCAACAGTGGTAGGTTATAAGATCTGAGTGAGTTTGAACATGGTGGTACAGTCGGCAAACAAGTAATGGGACACAGCATCTCCGAGGTGGCGATGAAGAGGGGATTTTCCTGTATGACCATTTCACGAGGGTACTGTGAACTTCAGGAATCTGGTAAAACATCAAATCTCCAACATCGCTGTAGCTGGGAAAAGGTCCTGCAAGAACGGGACCAAAGATGACTGAACAGAATTGCTCGTACAGAGGCAGTCATTTTTGCCTCATTCTGTTTGGGAGTGGAACAGGGAGAGAAGATGCTAGTTGCAGTACAAGGTACCCTCTGCCATGCACCGTATGGTGGATTGCGGAGTATGGATGTAGATGTAGATGAACAAGTGTTAGTGTGCGAACCATTCAATGAAACATCATTGATAAGGACCTCTGGAGCGGAAGACCCATTCATGTACCCTTGATGACTGCATGACGCACAGCTTTACGCCTCGCATAGACCCATCAAGGCTGTCATAGGACCGTTGATGACCGGAAACATGTTGCCTGGCCAGACGATTCTTGTTTCAGATTGTATTTTGGGATGGATGTGTAAGAGTATGAAGACAACCTCATGAATCCATGGACCCTGCATGTCGGCAGGAGACTGTTCAAGATGGTGGAGGCTCTAATGATGTGGGGTGTGGGCAGTTGGAGTGACATTGGACCCCTGATGTGTCTAGATATGATTCTGACAGATGACACATACGTAAGCAATCTATCTGATCACCTGCATCCATTCATGTCCATTATGCTTTCTGGCAGATTTGGGCAATTCCAGCAGAACAGTGTGACACCCCACATGCCCAGAATTGCTACAGAGTGGCTCCAGGAACACACTTCTGAGTTTAAACACTTCCACTGGCCAACAAACTTCCCAGACATGAACATTATTGAACATATCTGGGATACCTTGCAACATGCTCTTACGGATGTTTGGACAGCCCTGCTGGATTCATGGTGTCAGTTCCTTCCAGCACTACTTCAGAGATTAGTTGGGTCCATGCCACATTGTGTTGTGACACTTCTGTGTGCTTCTGGGGGCCCTACATGATATTAGGCAAGTCTACCTGTTTCTCTGGCTCTTGAGTGTATGTTACTATGTATGAACATCATTGCTGGTGCTGCTGTTGTTACTGCTGTTGTCATGATTGTTCCTTTCCAGAGAAACCTGCTTTGTTGTAGTAGTGAAAGTCTTTGGTGTAGATTAAAAAAAAAAATAATGAGACTCGGTACACAGTATGGGTAGGCCTCTAGTCTGCCACCTTTAGCAGTTGGGCCAACTTCGCTGCTTGACTGCTGCTGCTTTCTTAAGGTATGAAACAGGCTCATAAAATTTTGAACCCACATTTTGCAAAAATATTTGAAAAACACATTGTACTAGAGCAGCATTTTTTTACGTTTAAGTATGTACTGCAATTGTGTAGAAGATGTACAAAATGGATGTATGCTTCCCTTGTCAGGATCTGAACTGAAGGGATACTCATTGTTCTACAGTCATATTATTTTATGTAAGAGGAATACAATACCAGGTGGAGAATACAATATGTGTGTGCAACTTACACTGTCATTTATTCTTCATGTAATTGCATGTTGTGGAGTACTCTATGGAAAATACACATTGTGAACTCTATTAACATGGCATGTATCTTTCTATAAGATTTGATCACTGATGTATTGATGTATTTGTTATTACTTCATTATGTAGTTGTTAGTTTTTATTAGTCTTTGCAGTTAAAGCATATTATAGTGTTTAAGCAGAAATTGTTTTTGTTTACTTCAGATACAAGAATTTTTCTCAAATGTCACAAGATAATTGTGAAGTTATCCCAGAAAGTTTTCCATCATGTGGAAAAATCGTATGTTTATGAAATAATTACCACTGTCACTTCCACCAAAATGTAAATACCTCATTCCTGTAAATGTGTTTTGCTTATAATTTAATGTGTAACTTGTGGTCTGATAATTATAATGTTTTCTTTTTGAGTTCCGTTTGGGTTTGGTTTCTTAATTATATAAAGGACTGTATATTTCTGCCCTAGTGCATGTGAAAAATCATCTCATCTTACTACTTTGGCTCCTTCTGTAAGGATAACGTTTGATTTCTAATAATGGAAAATCCAGGATGGAATATAAAAATATTATGAGAAGGAAAGTTGCTACTCACCATATATCGGAGATGCTGAGTCGCAGATAGGCACAACAAAAAGATTTTCACACTTAAAGCTTTCGGCCAATCGCCTTTGTCAACACACACACACACACACACACACACACACACACACACACACACACACACACACACACA
The DNA here is from genome assembly GCF_023897955.1 of Schistocerca gregaria. Classification (NCBI taxonomy): domain Eukaryota; kingdom Metazoa; phylum Arthropoda; class Insecta; order Orthoptera; family Acrididae; genus Schistocerca; species Schistocerca gregaria. The sequence goes on along the minus strand of NC_064921.1, from coordinate 927,674,377 downwards.
CACACACACACACGCGCGCGCGCACGCACGCAAATGCAACTCGTACATGCGATTGCAGTCTCAGCAACTGAAACCACACTGCGATCAACAGCAAAGGTGCATGATGGGAATGGCGACTGGGTTGGGGAAAGGAGGCGGCTGGGCTGAGGAGGGGTAGGGATAGTATGCTGGGGATGGTGGATAGTGAAGTGCTGCAGCCTCCTCCTTTCCCCCACCCAGTTACTGCTTCCATCATGCACTGATGTTGCTGTTCGCAGTGTGGTTTCAGTTGCAATTCCCGTACAAACTCAGATCGTTTAATCAGTGCTGAAAATAACATAACAGTTTGGCAGTCAAATTGAAGTGGCCCCAGTTATTAAAACCTAAGGTTTGCTGTTTCCTCTTTAATTCTTATTATTTCTAGGAAATTTTAGTAATGTTTGTATACTTGAGGTCTGTAAATGATTCTCAAAATAATTCATGATTTTATAGCATTCTTGTCCTTCTGTATTTCACAAGAAAATGGGATGGGTTGAACTTATCAACACCAGACTTAGGCTATGACCTTTAACATGTGGTGTGTGACATTGCAGTGAATAGACAGAGATAGAAAAGGACACAGGCAATATTTATTTTGCTTCTGTATTGTTTTTTGGAATAAAGGCTGTGGTGAAGACTAATATATTGCATAGCCATAGTTTATGTTGTGCTGTAAAGTGATAGTTTGATTGGTAGGCAAAGCCACAGAACTTGTTGTCATAAGACTAGCTGTAATTCTTCCTATGGTGCCTTTTTTTTTTATGCATGTTGAGCTTAACCGAGTACTTCATGACCACAATTTTGATGACATCCTGGATCAAAACAAATTTATTGTAACATAGATTTGGCATATGTTGTAAAATTTTGTTCATCAAATTCAGTACTGAAAAAATCCTAATGAATTTTTGATTGTTGTAGCCAGCAAGTTAACATGATGTTCTTCAATTGCAAGGAGAGAGATATATTATGGAGAGAGCAATTGGATACTTTACAGAAAGAAAATAACAGGTGTGTAATTACTTACATATTTAAATTATTTATTTTACTAATCTTGCATCACTGACTTTAAGAAACCTGTTTGGTATTTCATTAGATGTAACATTCACTCACAGTGAAATGGCGTTAATCCTTTCAAACCTATCATGTAGTACACACGGCTTTGTGATGTGGCTGCTGTTTGATTATAAACAGTATGAGGCGAAATACCTAATGAAAGGGGCAGAATGAGGGAGCTTCATTTGTCAGATTAAAACTGTGTGCTGGACCAAGTCTCGGACTCAGGACTTTTGCCTTTCGCGGGCAAGTGCTCTACCATCGACGACTCATGCCCCGTCCTCAAAGCTTTACTTCTGCCAGTACCCCGTCTTCTACCTTCCAAACTGTCAGGATGGGGCATGAGTCGTGCATGGGTAGCTCAGATGGTAGAGCACTTGACCGTGAAAGGCAAAGGTCCCGAGTTGGAGTCTTACTCCGGCACACAGTTTTAGTCTGACAGGAAGTTTCATATCAGTGCACTCTTTGCTGCAGGGTGAAAATCTCATTCTAGCTTCATTTTTGTCTTCCTTAACTTTTTTAAAAAGTATGAATATTACAAGACTGATACATATGTGCACACTGATAGTAAGTTACCAGGATGTGTGTCGATAAAAGAACACCATGTGCTTGTTATGTAATGAGATAAGAATCATGACACTAAAACAAAGAACTATTTTTTATAACTAAATGAGTGTTGTTGCTAATCTTAGAAACCAGGGTTCCATATTTCAAGAACCTGTCTAGCATATAGCTTTTTTGTCAAGTCTTTGTAGTTCTTTCTCTTTCAAGTATTCAAATGCATGATGTAAGCCCCAAGTAGGCATCTTACATAATTTTTTGATGATAAAGTGTATAGAATTTGGAGATTGCTTTTTATGTCCGTATTTCAAAAATTGATAAGTAGTTCAATAAAAACTTAAAAATTCAATCTAAAAAACTGTATCACAGGTATTGCACCTTATGTAGACTTTTTCATGAACCAGCTGTTCTTCAGTAACTTCTTTTTCCTGAGATGCTACATGCGAGAAACTGTAGAGTTCCTTTACACTTTGTTTGCACTGTCTGTTCATTGTGATTCTCTTGGCAACAAATTCATGAAAAATTACTTTAAAAACAATTGAAGAAAATGGGTAGTAAAAAACAAGTTAATGTGTAATTTGTGCTTACTAATTTCTGTCTGCCAAAGAAGTGATGTCTCACAGTGTTTTATACTTTTCGCATTTGTCCTGCAACATACTGATAGCATTCATGCACATCCCTAATAATGACCCATTTGCAACATTTGATGGCCTTAATCAGTTAGAAGATGAGTACCTACAAAATAACTCTACAAGCTATTAGGCAAAATCAAACAGTGGAAACTCCAGGTTGGAATATCAACAATATTAGGAAAGTATGGTTTGCTACTCAGCATACAAATAACCTTAGAGTTGCAGACAAGTGTAACTAAAAGACTGTTATACTTAATAACTTTCAGCCAAAGCCTTCTCCAGCAAAGAACACACACTCACAAGTATACACAAGTGATAACACTTCATGCACACATAATTGCAGCCAGTAGCGGCTCTGACTAAGTGATAACACATCATGCACACATGATCGCAGCCAGCAGCAGCTCTGACTGGACTGTGACTGTCTTGTGAATAGAAATCTAGAGTGGTACAGGGGAAGGGAGGGATAGTAGGGTATGGGTAGGGAACAGATGAGTGATGACTCCCACCTGCACAGTTCAGAAAAGCAGGTAGTGGAGAAGAGGATCCAGACTGCCTGCTAAAGAAAGCAACCAGTGAAGGAAACAAAAGAAAAATTCGGAGTAGGTATTAAAATCCATGGAGAAGAAATAAAAACTTTGAGGTTCGCCGATGACATTGTAATTCTGTCAGAGACAGCAAAGGACTTGGAAGAGCAGTTGAATGGAATGGACAGTGTCATGAAAGGAGGGTATGAGATGAACATAAACAAAAGAAAAACGAGGATAATGGAATGTAGTTGAATTAAATCGGGTGATGCTGAGGGAATTAGATTAGGAAATGATACTCTTAAAGTAGTAAAGGAGTTTTGCTATTTGGGGAGCAAAATAACTGATGATGTTTGAAGTAGAGAGGATATAAAATGTAGACTGGCAATGGCAAGGAAAGCATTTCTGAAGAAGAGAAATTTGTTAACATCGAGTATAGATTTAAGTGTCAGGAAGTCATTTCTGAAAGTATTTGTATGGAGCGTAGCCATGTATGGAAGTGAAACATGGACGATAACTAGTTTGGACAAGAAGAGAATAGAAGCTTTCGAAATGTGGTGCTACAGAAGAATGCTGAAGATTAGATGGGTAGATCATATAACTAATGAGGAGGTACTGAATAGAATTGGGGAGAAGAGGAATTTGTGGGACAACTTGACTAAACGAAGGGATCGGTTGGTAGGACATATTCTGAGGCATCGAGGGATCACCAATTTAGTATTGGAGGGCAGTGTGGAGGGTAAAAATTGTAGAGGGAGACCAAGAGATGAATACACTAAACACATTCAGAAGGATGTAGGTTGCAGTAGGTACTTGGAGATGAAGAACCTTGCACAGGATAGAGTTGCATGGAGAGCTGCATCAAACCAGTCTCAGGACTGAAGACCAAAACAACAACAACAACAAAGAAAGCTTTGGCTAAAAGCTATAACGTGTAAAAGTCTTTTCATAGTGCCTATCTGCAACTCAATTGGTCATCTTTATGGTAAGTAGCAATCGATCCTTTCTTAATAAGTTGGTATAAATAAAAATAAGACTTAAAAATATATGGAATAGCTAGTCAGTAATTACCTTAATTTTTGTGGGACTGAGGGTTTTTGAGGTCAGATTGATTACTGTGACTTTTCTGTTTAGATGGAGAGAGGAAGCTCTGGTGGATCTATACTAACTGCCTCTCCTCCCACCTATAAAAAATAAAGAAAAGATTCTTCCCTCTCTTGACTCCTTCCATTTTCCCACCACCCACTCCAGACAAGGCTGTTTCTCCATTTAGGGAAGGAGTGGAGATGATGATAGTAGGGAGAGGGGGAAACTAGGTGCCAGCACACAGCCTACTCTTGCGAATAGCACCAAGGGCACCGCCAGGTTTAAAGTCCCACCCAATGGACGGAATACCATCAACTGTAACTCTAAAATATTTCCATTTGGTGATCACACTAGCTTGGTAGTAAAGGATGTTCTGTGCAACATTCACTTGGTTTGAAATAGTGCAGTTCACGACATAAGTTCATGGCTTGTAGAAAATAAACTAAGGCTGCGTCACAGTCAGACTCAGTTTTTACAGTTTCTAACACAGTTCAAAAAAACCCAATGTTTTAATTTCAGAAAATGCCCATATGATTAGTGAAAATGAACAGTTCAAATTTCTAGGTGTTCTGTCTTGGAAAGCCGAAGTTCAAGATTTTGTTCAGAGACTTAATGATGCCATTTTTACTATTTGAACGGTATCTGAAGCAAGGGATTGATCGACACAAAAATTAGTCTATGTTGCTTATTTTCAGTCGCTTATGTCATATGGGATTATATTTTGGGGTCAGTCTGCCCATTCTGAAACGATATTTTTGGCTCAGAAACGGGTGGTTCAGGCAATACGTGGTGTAAGTTTGCTAACCTCTTGTCAACCCCTGTTCACTAGTCTGGGTATTTTGACATTGGCCCCTCAATATATATATATATATATATATATATATATATATATATATATATATATAAAGAAACTTCCACACGAGAAAAATATATTAAAAACAAAGATTCCAAGACTCACCAAGCGGGAAAACGCCGGCAGACAGGCACAAGAACAAAACACACAAACACACACACAGAATTACTAGCTTTCGCAACCGATGGTTGCTTCTTCAGGAAGGAGAGGGAAAGACGAAAGGATGTGGGTTTTAAGGGAGAGGGTAAGGAGTCATTCCAATCCCGGGAGCGGAAAGACTTCCCTTAGGGGAAAAAAAGGACAGGTGTACACTCGCACACACACGTGTGTGTGTGTGTGTGTGTGTGTGTGTGTGTGTGTGTGTGTGTGTGTGCGAGTGTACATCTGTCCTTTTTTTCCCCTAAGGGAAGTCTTTCCACTCCCGGGATTGGAATGACTCCTTACCCTCTCCCTTAAAACCCACATCCTTTCGTCTTTCCCTCTCCTTCCTGAAGAAGCAACCATCGGTTGCGAAAGCTAGCAATTCTGTGTGTGTGTTTGTGTGTTTTGTTCATGTGCCTGTCTGCCGGCGCTTTCCCGCTTGGTAAGTCTTGGAATCTTTGTTTTTAATATATATATATATTTCTTTAGCTGTCATTTGTTGTTGACAATATCAGCTTATTTCCAAGAATAACTAGCTTTCACTCAAGTAATACGTGGCAGTTGGATCGGACTTCCTTAAATCTTGTGCAGGGAAGAAGGTGTGCAGTATATTGCTGCATCCATTTTTAATAAGCTACCACAAGAATTCAAAAATCTTAGCAGTAATCCACATGGTTTCAAATAGAAAGTGAAGAGTTTCCTCATGGGCCACTCCTGCTGTTCTGTCGAGGAGTTCTTTGAAAAATTAATATGATTCTTATGTCGTATTGTTGACTGCATTTGCTTAAACTTATGGCTTGACTTTTTTTTTTTTTTGGGTTCATAAACATTTTATTTTTATCTGTCATTTCTTTAACGTTGTAATTTCATGTGTTCTCATGTTCTATGACCTTGCCTCAATTTGGTCCTTGGAACTTGACATGTAAATGAAATAGAAATATATTATCATGTGCCCTCACTTCATGAGAGACTGCGGAGAGGTTTGGTATTGAAACCGGGATGTTGGCCCATAGTCTGGTGATCAGAAACTTCACACCACCACCTCTTCTGCCCTTGTTGACCAAATACAGGTAGTGAAAAAATTTTCCCCCTCCAGGATTTTAACTGGCTTACCCACAAGTCGAGCACCACTGGACAAGTTGTGCTCGCGACCTCGACTGTGGAGGTGAGGGTTGGTGGCCAAGTGTTCCCATTTTGTGTGTGTGTTCATGATGTGTAAGTTGTGGACACTCTCATCTTGTAAGAGGACAGCAATCATGTTTTCGAGGCTGCACACATATATTCCTGGTTTGATTAATACTCTGTAACCGTATTGCACCACAGGCTAACCACTAGATCACCCAATCCTAAATCCAGTATGAAATATCTGGCGATATTCGGAGTAGTGGTGAAGTGTGAAACATTGTTAATAGACTTCCTTGGGATAGATTAGATCTATATACAAGAGTCAGTCCCTTCAGTACCACTGTGACGCTCTCGCACAGATTAAACAAACCTGTGGCCATTCATGCTGTCCTTCTCTGTATAAGTTTAATATCCCCTGTTAGGTCCACGTTGTATGGGTCCCACACACTTAAACAATACTCAAGAACTGTTTGCATGAGTGATTTATAAGCAGTCTCCATTGTAGGTTGATTGCACCTCCCTATTATTCTACCAATAAACCGAAGTCTACCACCTGCTTTACCCATGTCTGAATCTATGTGATCATTCCATTTCATATCCCTACAAAATGTTTCACCCAAGTGCTGTACGAGTTGACTGATTACAACATTTTTTTAATTTTGTAAAGTGAAAAGTTTAGATTTCGGAACATTTGAAGTGAGTTGTCAATCTTTGCAACACTTTGAAATCTTATCAAGATCTGACTGAATATTTATGTGGCTCCTTTCAGATAGTGCTTCATTATACATAACTGCCTCATCTGCAAAAAGCCTGATTTTATTATTAATATTGTCTGCAAGGTCATTAATATACAACACGAACAGCAAGGGTTCCAACACACTTCCGTGGGACACATCCATAGTTACTTACACATCTGACAGTGACTCTCCATCCAAGATAACATGTTACGTCCTCCCTACCAAAAAGTCCTCAATCCAGTCACAAATTTAATTTGGTATCCAATATTATGGAGTGTGGTACTGAATCAGTTTTTTTCCCCCAGAACTTAAGAAATACAGCATCTATCTGATTGCCTTGATCCAAAGCATTTAGTATGTCATGTGAGAAAAGTGCAAGTTGAGTTTAACATGATCAATGTTTTTGAAATCCATGCTGGTTAGTATTGAGGTGGTCATTCTGTTCAAGATACCTCATTATGTTTGAGCTCAGAATATGTTTTAATAAGATTCAACAACAAATCAATGTCAGGGGTATTGGACGGTAGTTTTGTTGCTTCAGTTGGGTATGACATTCCTCAAGAAACCTGAGGACCCTTGTCAGTGTTGAACAGAGCAGCAATGTTAGACAGTTTCAGTATTATGTCTCATGGGAGTGAATAAATTTTTGTCAGGTTTGCTTATCTGGTATTAGTTTTTGGAACACCGTCCAAAAATATCTTAGAGCACTGTGGTGGTATGACCACTGTTTAATTTTGAACGCTGCTTCATGTACTTCCTTGTTACCAACAGTAACTTCCTCTCAAAAATAATTACAAATCGTAATTGCAATATGAGAATTAAAACCAATGTCTGCTTAATGACTTAAACATTAATTTAGAAAGAAGTTAAATGTAATAGTACGGTTGTTTTCAGCAGTTTGCCAGAGTTTGTTTTGTACCTTGTGGGAAATATTGTGTATAAGAATGCATTGAAGAACTACTTTTGATTACTACTACTACTACTGTTAAAACTACACTCCTGGAAATTGAAATAAGAACACCGTGAATTCATTGTCCCAGGAAGGGGAAACTTTATTGACACATTCCTGGGGTCAGATACATCACATGATCACACTGACAGAACCACAGGCACATAGACACAGGCAACAGAGCATGCACAGTGTCGGCACTAGTACAGTGTATATCCACCTTTCGCAGCAATGCAGGCTGCTATTCTCCCATGGAGACGATCGTGGAGATGCTGGATGTAGACTTGTGGAACGGCTTGCCATGCCATTTCCACCTGGCGCCTCAGTTGGACCAGCGTTCGTGCTAGACGTGCAGACCGCGTGAGACGACGCTTCATCCAGTCCCAAACATGCTCAATGGGGGACAGATCCGGAGATCTTGCTGGCCAGGGTAGTTGACTTACACCTTCTAGAGCACGTTGGGTGGCACAGGATACATGCGGACGTGCATTGTCCTGTTGGTACAGCAAGTTCCCTTGCCGGTCTACGAATGGTAGAACGATGGGTTCGATGGCGGTTTGGATGTACCGTGCACTATTCAGTGTCCCATCGACGATCACCAGAGGTGTACGGCCAGTGTAGGAGATCGCTCCCCACACCATGATGCCGGGTGTTGGCCCTGTGTGCCTCGGTCGTATGCAGTCCTGATTGTGGCGCTCACCTGCACGGCGCCAAACACGCATACGACCATCATTGGCACCAAGGCAGAAGCGACTCTCATCGCTGAAGACGACACGTCTCCATTCGTCCCTCCATTCACGCCTGTCACGACACCACTGGAGGCGGGCTGCACGATGTTGGGGCGTGAGCGGAAGACGGCCTAACGGTGTGCGAGACCGTAGCCCAGCTTCATGGAGACGGTTGTGAATGGTCCTCGCCGATACCCCACGAGCAACAGTGTCCCTAATTTGCTGGGAAGTGGCGGTGCGGTCCCCTACGGCACTGCGTAGGATCCTATGGTCTTGGCGTGCATCCGTGCGTCGCTGCGGTCCGGTCCCAGGTCGACGGTCACGTGCACCTTCCACCGACCACTGGCGACAACATCGATGTACTGTGGAGACCTCACGCCCCACGTGTTGAGCAATTCGGCGGTACGTCCACCCGGCCTCCCGCATGCCCACTATACGCCCTCGCTCAAAGTCCGTCAACTGCACATACGGTTCACGTCCACACTGTCGCGGCATGCTACCAGTGTTAAAGACTGCGATGGAGCTCCGTATGGCACGGCAAACTGGCTGACACTGACGGCGGCGGTGCACAAATGCTGCGCAGCTAGCGCCATTTGACGGTCAACACCGCGGTTCCTGGTGTGTCCGCTGTGCCGTGCGTGTGATCATTGCTTGTACAGCCCTCTCGCAGTGTCCGGAGCAAGTATGGTGGGTCTGACACAGCGGTGTCAATGTGTTATTTTTTCCATTTCCAGGAGTGTATTAGTACTACATTAAAGAGTATCTGCACAGTAAGTAATATAAAATGAAGTAAATTTCTTTCACAGTGGTTATAGTGTAATTCTTATAAGTATGTTATAATATTTAACAACTTTCCTTTTGTATTGTATTTCAGAAACGTATGTCTTTGACTTACTTCCAAATACCAGAGCTTCTATTGGTGCAACGAAATACAGTATGGTTCTTGTAATGCAGCAATTAAACTGCAGGTCCTTGTGTATGATAATTGGGGCCTTGTGTATGATAATGATCTGATATTCCTGCAATGCTCCTTAATGCTTCAGAGATTGAGCAATAAGCATTCAAATGCCATTTTGGTGGTATGGATTAATTTGTACATGAAGTTGTTCCAAAGTACACTGCACAACATAGTTGATGGACCACTTGAAACTCCGTGATTGTATCTCATTGCAGTGCATAATTTTGAAATTTGGCTCAGAGGTGCCTAAAACTTTCCTCTGTAGCAGTGCAAAAGTGTGGCCTTCTGTGATGTCACCCTTGGACACAGCAACGCTTCAAACAGCAAGGTGTCAACATGAAGAGAGAGAGAGAGAGAGAGAGAGAGAGAGAGAGGGGAAAAAAAAGGGGGCAGAGCTCATAAGTTCATGTGAGATGGGAGGGAGGGGGGTGGTTAATGATGTCATATTGGCACTAAATTTCACCACACTTCTGCTCAACACCACTGTGCGGTGCTTCTTACCCAGATTTCACCCCTTATTTTGATGCTTCTGTGACAGAGGTCGGAACCACAACACCTGGTATTGAGGGAATGCGTCTTTCTTATGGGTGGCCGAGGAAAAAATTTCAGACACACCGCCTCTCAGGTTTGACACTAAAGGTCTTAGGGGATGGCATAAAAGGTGTCAATGAAACCAACTCTTCTATTGGGGCAGTGATTCCCGCACATTTCACTAACAAAAAGACAGTTTGCAACAGGATGACATTCTTGACAACTTTTGACACTGCTGACACCTTTCAGATGATTCACCCCTTCTCTAAGGACATCTTACGCCAGCAAACCCATAGAATGTGATCACACAGCAGTGCATGCACAATTTTTGCTCTGGTGTACTGTGTGGGACCACTAGTCAATGAAATCTGAATGTGACCTAAAGCAGCAAAGGGTGCTCAGTTTTTTTTCCCTACCCTCTCATCTCATCCCCTCCAGTGGTACAGAGTGTGGCATTGACACATGTGAATTAAATGCCAAGGGTCCGTCTAAGACACCCCAGTACTGAAACACCCTCATTGACACCTGCTCATCTTTGTTGAGCATCTTGCAAATGTACTTGCAGAGGCACACTCTGTGATGAGTGTCCTAATCATCTTTAGGCAGGTTAGGTTACTGCTGTTATGCCTGCTAATAGGCTTCCAGATTGAGAGCTGTCAAAGGGGTTGTCAGTCTACAAGCACCAATGACTTCATCGCAGGATGTGTCTATTCAGGTACATTCTGATATTGCTTAACAGAGAGCGGCGGGTAGCACTAAGGGCTTTACCAACTAGGGTATCTTAGAGAGATCGATCGCCATTTTATTCACACATTTGTTAATGGCACATTCCTTCATGATCATGCCACAGAAGCTCATGAAACAGGAGGTCTGAAAATGCATAAGTGCACTTTGTTGCTTCTGACCATGTTCAGATTTTGTTGAATGGTTTTGAACAGTCTATAGTAGCTCCACACTATACACGAGAGCAAAAATTGTGGTGGCACAGCACTTGAGAGGGGTGCAATCATGTTCCATGGGGGTTGCTTGCCCACAATGACCTTGGAGAAGGGTCGAATTGTCTGAAGGCTGTCAGCAGTATGAAAGGTTGTCAAAAATATCAGCCTGTTGCTCACAGCACTGCAAACTGTTGGTTTTGAGACTGAAATATGTGGGAATGAACACCCTAAAGGAAGATGCGGGTTCATTGATGCCTTTTATCGCGATCACTAAGGTCTTTTCATGTTGATGCCGAGTGATGGTGTGACTGAAACTTTTGCCTCTGCTGCCCGTAAGAAAACCATGTTCTTTTAATGGTGGGCTTTTGTGGTCATGACCTCCACTCTGAAGGCATCAAGAGAAGTGGTGAAATGTTGCACAGTGTATATATTCTCTTCCTTTTCCTCTCCTTCCAATTCTTCTGTCTGAATACACCATTGCTTCTAGGCACTGTCTTTATTATTGCTAGCTTACAAATTTTCAAGGGCATCTTTTAAGTTCTTCATGCACTCCTCCTCCTCCTCCTCCTCCACCTCCACCTCCACCTCCACCACCACCACCACCACCACCACCACCACCACCACCACCACCACCACCCACCTCACCTCCAACTTGCACCCTGCCACCCTCCTGCACACCTCCACATCCACCAGCCCCAACTCAACCCCTCCTTGGCATGTAATCTGTGTCCCACCTGCTTTGCCGGTTTGTCTACATATGCTGTTTCTGCTGTGTTACGAAGTATTTGTTTAGTGTCATATTGAACGTAAATAATTTATTTTATTTGTAGGTTCACAATCATTAATGTCTTGTCAGAGGCAGAAGCTGGGTGGAATGGTCAACGAGGTCGAGTAGATCTTGAATTACTTCAGAATTTCTTGCCCATGACAGGCAATGATTCTGGCAGTTACTATGTCTGTGTGTGTGGACCAACAGCTTTTACCAGATTAACAGAACAGTAAGTTTTAATTACCTCTTTAGGATAGATGTACTATGAAGATTATCTTACAGAAAACAGGCTAGATTTTGATTCTCTGGCTGTATTAGATGATTTTTTTTTTCTGTATAATGTTAAAAGTGAAACAGCGGATCCTAAAAGATGTCTGCTTGTGGGAAGTCCTCATTATGTTGTACATACAAATTATATTATGAGATTTTGGTGTGGTATACTAAATGTGATAAGAATTGCTTTGACGCAGTACAGAAAAGAAATATTTAAATATCTTGTTATGTATTTAAAATTGAATTCAGAAACATATGTTTACAATATTTAACACAAAAAGCTCATCAAATTACAAACTAGCAAAAAGAAAAATGTATGGAAATACATAAATAAATAAAAACTGAAATTGGTCAGAGAGAAACGGGAGTGGGGGAGGGGGGGGGGAGGGGTGTATGTTTAGAGCAAGAGAGAAAAACAAGTATAATTGATTTGAAACTACAGGAGTAAAGAACTACCTCTCATTGACACCACCTGAAAGACCATCCAAACAAGTATGACTAACAGACTGACAAAATACATTAACACAAGGAACAGCTATCACACATATAGTCAGTTATCAAGAAAGAATCTAAAATAAAACTAAATTTTGACTATAGAATGTGGTGATCCCTATGGAAACAGAATACTTCATGCTTATCATATTCTTGGACATTGTCTGGTTTTTACAAAGTATGGTCTGAATGGACTACTACTCATAGACAGCAGGAATAATATATATAAAAGACTAGAAGAGATGCTACATTATACTGCAGCAGGGGTCAGGAACAGTGTATCAGCTGATGAAGAATCAGGATGGAACATTATCTTACCATCTGGATGTGGGTTACAGTTGTGATGCTGACAGAAATCATATGACAAACCATCAGTAAAACATCCTTGGTTATAATTGTTCTTTATTCATATGAGTTGTAGGGATGGGAAAAAGGTTAGTGGTCTGTGTGACGCAGGTGGTTGAGAGTGTACAACATGTTGGCTTCAGTATTCTGCCCACATGGCAAACAGGTGCAGGGTGCTGCAACTTCTGACATCCTTGTGGCGTGGGACTCCTGACACAAGCACCACACAGACGGTGGTAGATGATCTTGACTCGGTTGCTCCGTGGTTGCATCAGCAATGCGCCAAGCTAGGTGGTGTTCAAACTGAGGTGCTGGACGTGACCAAAGATGATGGCGAGCATGCATCCTGGTGAAAGCAATCAGTAATGTAGGCCCCTGAAGGCCGGATTACAGTGACAAGGTAGCTGGTCAACCAGATGACCTATCTTGAACTCCTGGCCCACTAGGGAGGTGTCCAACAACCACAGCTAGTCACCCAGCAGGTGACCCAACGGAGTGGTGGCATCAAGTTGACTGTATGCAAACCTCAGTTCACGCAAGAACCTGTGGTACTGGTAGCAAAGTCAGTGACGAGAATGGTGGATGGTTTCATCATCTTACACTGCAAGTGGTCTCTGTCTCGTAGACATCAGTGTTGTAGACTGTGTGACACGATGTAACATATGACCCTCGATGCTGCAGGATATGACTAACAATGGAGTGAGAATCTGATTTTGGAGGGTATACATGTGAGCTGGTTAGTTAATCTATCTTTAATGGCAGCACTCCCACTTCAGAACTCATAGCAGACTGGAGTGGCAGGGGTGTTGAAACTGGGAAGTGATGAATTGTACCACATTCCTCTCTCATTTGAAAAATCTGGAGCCTGGCAGTGTTGTTGTAACTGCAGTGTGCTGCTGACAAATGGCAGCTCTTGATGCTGTAAATCTTTTGGCATCAAAATGTTGGAGTCAGGACATGACCTGTACAATGGTGGGTGAATTGGCTTATGGTAAATCTAGATTGAGCACCTTCTTCTTGTTTGGATGTGGGCTGTGGGGATGTGGTGACTGAAATCGTAGAATGTATTATCAGTAATCCCTGGTTACAATAGTTCTTCATTCACATCACTTACAAGGATGAAGCCAGAGCTGGAGAGCAGCTTATTGTCCTTAGTTACGTAGATGGCTGTGAGCAGCATGTTGGTGTTAAATGTTTCACCTGCCTGGCAGGCAGTGTATGTGGGGATTCACAGCTACTGATACACATTTGGCTCAGAAACCTGGCACAAGTGCCACAGTGTCAGTCCAGTGGCCACAGTGGCAACACCAGGCTAGACGATGATTAAACTAGGATGCCCGGCATGATCAAAGGAGATGGCATAAATGTGCACTTGGCAGTTGCCAGTAACAGTGTAGTGTGACTGAAATTTTAACAAACAAAAGTAGTGCTTCTCATTGTCTACCTGGGAATGATACTTCATCTCTTTTTGTCAGTAAGTGTGCTTTTAAAATAATAAAATTTGTTCCTGATACAATGAACTGGACAAGCAAATGGTTACTAGGCTGTATATAGGCATAAGTTACATTAAATAATGAGCCGTAACAACAGCATTTAAATTTTAACTAATAAAAGTCTGTCCATGAATGTTCACACATTTATTAACATGCTGGTGAAAACATATTAGATTAGATTAGATTAGTACTTGTTCCATAGATCATGAATACGACACTTTGTAATGATGTGGAATGTGTCTGGTTAATAAAAGGTGTCCATACAAGATATTACATGACACTACGTTAATTTTTGTGTGTGTGTGTGTGTGTGTGTGTGTGTGTGTGTGTGTGTTGGGGAAATTACCCACACTTACTAATGAGTAGAAGGAGTTGCTATTAAGAAATTCTTTTAATTTTCTTTTAAATGCTGTATGGCTATCTGTCATACTTTTGATGCTATTAGGTAGGTGACCAAAGACTTTTGTGGCAGCATAATTTACCCTCTTCTGAGCCAAAGTTAGATTTAACCTTAAGTAGTGATGAACATCCTTTCTCCTAGTGTTGTAGCCATGTACACTGCTATTACTTTTGAATTCGTTCGGATTGTTAATAACAAATTTCAATACTCGCGCACACACACACACACACACACACACACACACGCACACACACACACATATCCATCCATACATATACAGACACAAGGCTTGTGTCTGTATATATATGTATGGATGGATGTGTGTGTGTGTGTGTGGGGGGGGGGGGGGTGAGTGTATACCTATCCTTTTTTCCCCCTAAGGTAAGTCTTTCCGCTCCCGGGATTGGAAAGGCTCCTTACCCTCTCCCTTAAAACCCACATCCTTTCATCTTTCCTTCTCCTTCCCTCTTTCCTGATGAAGCAACCGCTGGTTGCGAAAGCCGTAATTTTCTGTGTGTGTGTGTGGTGTGTGTGTGTGTGTGTGTGTGTGTGTGTGTGTGTGTGTGTGTGTGTGTGTGTGTGTCTTATTTTATTGTGCCTGTCTACCGGCGCTTTCCCACTTGGTAAGTCTAGGAATCTTTGTTTTTAATATATTTTTCCCATGTGGAAGTTTCTAACAAAGATTCCAAGACTTCCCAAGCGGGAAAGTGCCGGTAGAAACCTTCCAGGAATTTCTCACTTCCAGCCTTGCCTCTCAATCTTTCTTGAAAAACCTTAATCCTACTCCCAACATCACCACAGCCGAAGCCCAGGCTATCCGTGATCTGAAAGCTGACCGATCCATCATCATTCTTCCGGCTGACAAGGGTTCAACGACTGTGGTACTTGATCGTCGGGAGTACGTGGCTGAGGGACTGCGTCAGCTTTCAGACGACTCTACATATAAAGTTTGCCAAGGTAATCCCATTCCTGATGTCCAGGCGGAGCTTCAAGGAATCCTCAGAACCTTAGGCCCCCTACAAAACCTTTCACCTGACTCCATCAAACTCCTGACCCCACCGACACCTCGCACTCCTACCTTCTACCTACTTCCTAAAATTCACAACCCAAACATCCTGGCCGCCCCATTGTAGCTGGTTACCAAGCCCTCACAGAACGTATCTCTGCCTACGTAGATCAACACCTTCAATCCATTAGATGTAGTCTCCCATCCTTCATCAAAGACACCAACCACTTTCTCGAATGCCTGGAATCCGTACCCAGTCTGTTACCCCCGGAAACCATTCTTGTAACCATTGATGCCACTTCCCTATACACAAATATCCCGCACGTCCAGGGCCTCGCTGCAATGGAGCACTTCGTTTCACGCCATCACCTGCCACCCTACCTAAAACCTTTTTCCTCGTCACCTTAGCCAGCTTCATCCTGACCCACAACTTCTTCACTTTTGAAGGCCAGACATACCAACAATTAAAGGGAACAGCCATGGGTACCAGGATGGCCCCCTTGTATGCCAACCTATTTATGGGTCGCTAAGAAGGAAGCCTTTTTGGTTACCCAAGCCTGCCAACCCAAAGTTTGGTGCAGATTTATTGATGACATCTTCATGATCTGGAGTCATAGTAAAGAACAACTCCAGAATTTCCTCTCCTACCTCAACTTCTTTGGTTCCATCAGATTCACCTGGACCTACTCCAAATCCCATGTTTCCTTGACGTTGACCTCCATCTGTCCAATGGCCAGCTTCACACATCCGTCCAGATCAAACCCACCAACAAGCAACAGTACCTCCATTATGACAGCTGCCACCCATCCATATCCAACGGTCCCTTCCCTACAGACTAGGCCTTCGTGGCAAACGAATCTGCTCCAGTCCTGAATCCCTGGACCATTACACCAACAACCTGAAAACAACTTTCGCATCCCGCAACTACCCTCCCGACCTGGTACAGAAGCAGATAACCAGAGTCACTTCCTCATCCCCTCAAACCCAGAACCTCTCATAGAAGAACCCCAAAAGTGCCCCACTTGTGACAGGATACTTCCCGGGACTGGATCAGACTCTGAATGTGGCTCTCCAGCAGGGATATGACTTCCTAAAATCCTGCCCTGAAATGAGATCCATCCTTCATGAAATCCTCCCCACTCCACCAAGAGTGTCTTTCCACCGTCCACCTAACCTTTGTAACCTCTTGGTTCATCCCTACGAAATCCACAAACCACCTTCCCTACCCTCTGGCTCCTACCCTTGCAACCGCCCCCAGTGTAAAACCTGTCCTATGCACCCTCCCACCACCACCTACTCCAGTCCTGTAACCCGGAAGGTGTACACGATCAAAGGCAGAGCCACGTGTGAAAGCACCCACGTGATTTACCAACTGACCTGCCTACACTGTGACGCTTTCTATGTGGGAATGACCAGCAACAAACTGTCCATTCGCATGAATGGACACAGGCAGACAGTGTTTGTTGGTAATGAGGATCACCCTGTGGCTAAACATGCCTTGGTGCACGGCCAGCACATCTTGGAACAGTGTTACACCGTCCGAGTTGTCTGGATACTTCCTACCAACACCAACCTATCCGAACTCCGGAGATGGGAACTTGCCCTTCAATATATCCTCTCTTCTCGTTATCCACCAGGCCTCAATATCCGTTAATTTCAAGTTGCCGCCACTCGTACCTCACCTGTCATCAACATCATCTTTGCTTCCACACTTCCGCCTTGACTTACGTCTCTTCCCATACTCTTTGCCTTTAAATATGTCTGCTTGTGTCTATTTATCTATGGATGGATGTGTGTGTGTGTGTGTGTGTGTGTGTGTGTGTGTGTGTGTGTGTGTGTGTGTGTGTGTGGGCGCGCGCGAGTATTTACCTATCCTTTTTTCCCCCTAAGGTAAGTCTTTCTGCTCCTGGGATTGGTATGACTCCTTACCCTCTCCCTTAAAACCCACATCCTTTCATCTTTCCTTTTCCTTCCCTCTTTCCTAACGAAGCAGCCGCCGGTTGCGGAAGCTCGAAATTCTGTGTGTGTGTTTTATTCATTGTCCCTATCTTCTGGTGCTTTCTCGCTTGGTAAGTCTTGGAATCTTTGTTTTTAATATATTTTTTCCCATGTGGAAGTTTCTTTCTATTTTATTTACAAGATTCCAAGACTTACTAAGCGGGAAAGTGCCGGTCGATAGGCACAATGAATTAAACACACACACAGAATTTCAGGCTTTCGCAACCGGCGGCTGCTTCGTCAGGAAAGAGGGAAGGAAAAGGAAAGATGAAAGGAAAAGGAAAGATGAAAGGATGTGGGTTTTAAGGGAGAGGGTAAGGAGTCATACCAATCCCAGGAGCGGAAAGACTTACCTTAGGGGGAAAAAAGGATAGGTAAATACTCGCGCGCGCCCACACACACACACACACACACACACACACACACACACACACACACACACATATCCATCCATAGATAAATAGACACAAGCAGACATATTTAAAGGCAAAGAGTATGGGAAGAGATGTAAGTCAAGGCGGAAGTGTGGAAGCAAAGATGATGTTGATGACAGGTGAGGTATGAGTGGTGGCAACTTGAAATTAGCGGAGATGAGGCCTGGTGGATAATGAGAAGAGAGGATATATTGAAGGGCAAGTTCCCATCTCCTGAGTTCGGATAGGTTGGTGTTGGTGGGAAGTATCCAGATAACTCGGACGGTGTAACACTGTGCCAAGATGTGCTGGCCGTGCACCAAGGCATGTTTAGCCACAGGGTGATCCTTATTACTAACAAATACTGTCTGCCTGTGTCCATTCATGCGAATGGACAGTTTGTTGCTGGTCATTCCCACATAGAAAGCGTCACAGTGTAGGCAGATCAGTTGGTAAATCACGTGGGTGCTTTCACACATGGCTCTGCCTTTGATCGTGTACTCCTTCCGGGTTACAGGACTGGAGTAGGTGGTGGTGGTAGGGTGCATAGGACAGGTTTTACACCGGGGGCGGTTGCAAGGGTAGGAGCCAGAGGGTAGGGAAGGTGGTTTGGGGATTTCATAGGAATGAACCAAGAGGTTACGAAGGTTAGGTGGATGGTGGAAAGACACTCTTGGTGGAGTGGGGAGGATTTCATGAAGGATGGATCTCATTTCGGGGCAGGATTTTAGGAAGTCGTATCCCTGCTGGAGAGCCACATTCAGAGTCTGATCCAGTCCCGGGAAGTATCCTGTCACAAGTGGGTTACTTTTGGGGTTCTTCTGTGAGAGGTTCTGGGTTTGAGGGGATAAGGAAGTGGCTCTGGTTATCTGCTTCTGTACCAGGTCGGGAGGGTAGTTGCGGGATGCGAAAGTTGTTTTCAGGTTGTTGGTGTAATGGTCCAGGGATTCAGGACTGGAGCAGATTCGTTTGCCACGAAGGCCTAGGCTGTAGGGAAGGGTCCGTTTGATATGGAATGGGTGGCAGCTGTCATAATGGAGGTACTGTTGCTTGTTGGTTGGTTTGATGTGGACGGATGTGTGAAGCTGGCCATTGGACAGATGGAGGTCAACGTCAAAAACAAAGATTCCAAGACTTACCAAGCGGGAAAGTGCCGGCAGACAGGCACATGAACAAAACACACAAACACAAACACAGAATTACTAGCTTTCGCAACCGATGGTTGCTTCTTCAGGAAGGAGAGGGAAAGACGAAAGGATGTGGGTTTTAAGGGAGAGGGTAAGGAGTCATTCCAATCCCGGGAGCGGAAAGACTTCCCTTAGGGGAAAAAAAGGACAGGTGTACACTCGCGCACACACACATATCCATCGGCACATACACAGACACAAGCAGACATATTTAAAGGCAAAGAGTGTACACCTGTCCTTTTTTTCCCCTAAGGGAAGTCTTTCCGCTTCCGGGATTGGAATGACTCCTTACCCTCTCCCTTAAAACCCACATCCTTTGGTCTTTCCCTCTCCTTCCTGAAGAAGCAACCATCGGTTGCGAAAGCTAGTAATTCTGTGTGTGTGTTTGTGTGTTTTGTTCATGTGCCTGTCTGCCGGCGCTTTCCCGCTTGGTAAGTCTTGGAATCTTTGTTTGTAATATATTTTTCCCATGTGGAAGTTTCTTTCTATTTTATATATAATTTTGTGAGGCTACAGTGAAGATCTCTAGCTCTTTAAATAAGTGTCTGCAGGACGATCTTGGATGAGCTCCAGCAATTATTCTGATTACACAGTTTTCTGCAATGAATACTCTTTTACTCAATGATGACTTACCCCAGAATATGATGCCTTATGAAAGCAGAGAATGAAAATGGGTGTGGTAAGCTAATTTTCTCAGATGTATATCTCCAAAATTTGCAATGACCCTAGTCATAAGTAGCTGAACTCAAATGTTTCAGCAGATCTTCATTGTATTTTTTCCAGTTCAACCCTTCATCAATGCATACACCTAGAAATGTTGAATATTCTACCTTAGCTACCGATTTCTGATTGAAGTCTATTTTTATTAATGGTGTCATTCCATCTACTGTGTGGAACTGTATACACTGTGTTTTGTCAAAGTTTAATGAGAGCCCATTTGCAGAGAACCACTTAATGATTTTCTGAAAAACATTGTTTACAAGTTAATTCTTGTCTGTTGAGGGTGATAGCTATACTTGAATCATCGGCAAAAAATACCAGCTTTGCATCTTTGTGAATATAGAATGGCAAGTCATTAATGTAAGAACAGCAGAGGACCAAAGACTGAACCTTGCGGCACCCCATTCTTGATTATTCCCCAGTTTGAGAAGTCACCAGTTTTTTGCATATTATGTGAACTGCTTATTTCAACTTCCTGCATTCTTCCAGTTAGGTCTGATTTAAACCATTTGAGCACTGTCCCATTCATACCACAGTACTTGAGCTTATCTAGAAGTATTCCATGATTTAGACAATCAAAAGCCTTGATAGATCACAAAAAATCCCAATGGGTGACTTCTGGTTACTCAGAGCATTGAATATTTCATTAGTGACAGTATATTATTTTTTACTTTACTTTTGTGAGAATCTACTTTTTTCTTTACTCCACCAATATTTTGGTTAAATATGGTAACATTATTATTTACTTTCCTGTTGTGAGATTTTTTTGAGTTTTGGACCTCTTTAGCACCTGCCTGCCTGAACTTATCATTGGACACTGATATTAGTGTAAAAAAAAGAGGTACAATTATGCTACTAAGTGATTTAAAGAAAATTACTCAAACCTCAAATGTGTGGGTTATAGAATCCATTACATAAAATAAATTAATTTAAAAAAAATCTGGAAAACATAGACCACTCACTTCAGTCTGCGACCTCCATGCTGCTGCTGGTTTGGAGAGAATGACTGCGTGCATCATGTAGGTTGCTACTGCTGGGCCGGCTTGAGGGCAATGACTGCGTAGTGTGCTGGAGACAGACCCTCAGTGAGAGAGCTGCACTACGCTGAGTCAGTGGGGACATGACAACCATGTGACAGCTGCTGAGGCCCACTGAGGCAGGTGTAGACTGCTGCTTACCAGTGATGGACATATGTTCACGATGAAATGGATGAACTCGCAGTCATTGCTTCTGAGTAGGCTTTGGATCTAGTTGCCTAGCACACTAAATCATGGAATCAAACCCACACCTGTGACTTAAAATGGGGCTGAATGTTTAACAAAGAATGGTGACTGACAATGATGGCTTTTATCTGTTCGGGGATGATATTTGGTCTCTTTTTGCCCTTAAGTGTGCTTCAAAAATAATATAAATAATAAATTCACCCTGAAGTCAATATCAGTCAGGAAAATGTTGCACTAGGCTGTACATAGATGTAAGCTGTGATACATAATGAGCTGCAAAAACAGTATTTAAATTTTAACTAATAAAAATGTGCTGTCCATGAAATTTCACATAACAACTTGCAGGCTGATGAAAGCAACTACACTACTAAGTGATTCAAGGAACATTACTCAAGCACCAAATATATTGGTTATAGAACTCACTACATAAAATAAATTAATTACAAAATACTGGAAAAAACAGGCTGTATTCACAGCTAAATGTTAACTGAAGGCAACCTCTCATACAAGCTCATACCTGACCACAGTCCAACCAACACACGATACTGTTAGCTAAATGTCGATTAATAGAAAAAGGTCCTAAGGCACTCATTGGCAAACTAAGTTAAAGTCCAGTCTCAGTGCCCAGAATCAGAGCCCAAAGTCATTTCACTTGAAAAATTACAAGTTTTGCCTGGCTGACAGCAGAAGTAAATCAGTCCTGACCAGTGCAGAATTATTCTTAAGCCCACAGTGTTGTGACTGACAATGTGAAAATTTATCTTAACATAAAAAACGTGTATTGCTGGAGCACCAATCAGGCGAGCATAGACATTGCCTCATTCCAGTCATAAAGCACACTGTCCTATTGCAAGATGTCTGGCGCCCTTTTATGGACTGGGACCACCTTTCCAAGGAAAATCCAGCATCGGCCTCACTTAATGGATTTGTAATTTCACCAGCCTAATTTACAAAATGTGATACATAAATGATGATAGCACCATTAGCTGCATGTTAAAATTTTAATTAAAACTGATGTCCTACACTTTATTTTATGTGCATTAGTTCGTCCAAAATTTATGGTTAAACAAGTGCAGAACTACACTGCAGCACTTGAAATATCACAACAGATGTGCATATAACACCAATTTCTTATTGGATTTTTACTCCTCTTTCCATTGCACTATTCAGAATTGTGATATCCATAATAATGATCAAGTTGTGGTGAAAACCTACACAAATTTGTAAACAATTAATAAAAACAATCAAAAATAGGTCTTAAGAACTAAATGCTGGATATGGCATGTAACAATGTCAACCAGTGCATGCTGCCTTACTGTGTGTGTGTGTGTGTGTGTGTGTGTGTGTGTGTGTGTTGTATCAGATGTACATTGATTTTTAATTAAAAAAAAAACTTCATCTCACAACTTAATTAATTTTGTTACAAACATGTGAGTAGCTCTATCATTGAGCATTACTGAGATCTACAGTTTGAGTGCTCGATTTCTTTTATAAATTAAATAAGATAAAAGTTATATCACTTTGCTGAATTATGGTTACAGAAAACTTCTTGGTGCTGTATCTTTTCACATGTATTGACTTATAGTTTTTATCTGCATACTGTCAGAATTATATTGCTCTCCTCTCCAATTTGACGTGCTGTCCTTCACTATATTTTGGTTTGCACTGTAGATGAGCAAATGTGAACAACGTGTAGGATGCCATTGTTCATGCTAGCCGCAGAACTGAAATCATATCTGCTGGTTTGAATTTTTGGGCATGTGGCTTGGCCAGCCACTGGTCATCCATGCGGCTCACTGAGATCTGCCACCTGGTGGTTGCCACCACACACCACCCATGGCCAGCCTTCTTGTGCTGAAAACCCATTACTCCTGCTCAAATAATCCATTGTGTCACAATAAGCCTGTACAGGCTGGATTGCAGTGACAGTGTAGCTTGTCAGCAAGGGAGCCTTAATTCAAACTCTTGGCCCACCAGGGAGGTGCTCAACAACTGCAGGTAGCCACCTTTTACACAGTAGGTGACACTTTAGTTTCTCAACTTTGCCTTTCAAAGGCAGTGGCTGGCATCTTCCACTTTGTCATTGTCCTAAGTGAGTGCCTGTGGACTCTTGAGTATGCTTTCTTGTGTAATGATGCATGGAATTCAGGCTGATGATTGTTTCTCTCTCTATGACATCGTTCTGCTGATTGATGTAGGAACAGTTCATTTTCCAGGTAAAGTTGAGGCACAGCAATTCACTGTACACAACAGACATGTCGCTATGACAAGATCTAGAGGAAATTTGCAACCATTTGCAGACAGCACAATTTACTGGTGCCCTCCATTTTTTATGTATACCATACCATACTGAAAATCATGATAGCACAGCCAATGATTACAAACATTGATTCAAAAGGATTTATTAAACTAAATGCCAACACAATTCTGATGAACTGTGATAAGATTCGGTCCTGTCCCTAAAATATAAACTCTGGATCATATCAGTAATACTAAAAGACAAGCAAACATGCTGGAATTAGCTTCTATACTTACATAAGTATCTTATTATCAAATTTCATTGTAGCAGCAAAATATTATGCAACAACTTTAAGGACGATTGTCTGGTCACAGTGACATGACAGTCACTCTCTCTTACAACATATGTATTACAAGTTTTGAACGTCCTAGTGTTTCTCTTGAAATATGATGTACAGATAAGAAATTAATGAGGCAGTGAGTATTAGAAACAAAAAGGAAACTTCATGGATGATAAAATTGATAGCTCTGACAAAGCCCTGATGAAGAGTAACCAGAAAATACATTTCCTTCTAGGAAATAGTACGAAACATGATAGCCAGCATCGAAAATTGGCAAACAAACTTCAAATCTGGACTTGAACGTCCCTATCCTGCAAAACATGAATTAGTCCTCCATGACTTCATGTCACTATTCATATCATCTGTTCCAACCACTCACAACACACTGAAGTTACCAACACTATTAAAACACCTGTGCCTCACTGACAATTAACTTGTTATATAGTTGCAATATTTATTTTCCTCACTCTTTTGTCCTCTAGTCTTCCTAGTTAAATTTTGGATTTTAAACTTATATATGCCTCTATTTTTCCTTGCATTGTTATCAATGGCCATATAAGTACAAATTTGCTACTGTAATCTGAAATCTGGAACAAAATATTACAATTCTTTAATTTTTATAAAATGTAAGTAAAAACTCTGTGTTGACAGATCATATCTGAACCACCTCAATTTTGCCGATACCACTGTACTTCAGCAGTGACAAACTTCTTCAGTAAATGAAAAAAACTTAATAGAGCATTTATTTTCACTGTGGTTGTCACAACATTTGCATGGTATTTATCGTAGGACAACAGATTTGTCCTGTAATTTTCTGAGGAATAATGATCAATTTTTATCACTATAGATTGAATATGTTTCAAAACAAAAAAACTTGGAAAGTGCTACAGACTGAAACTGGTTGTGGAACAAGTTGGTTATCATACCTCAGACATTTGCTTGAGGAAAACATTGTCATTCCGTACTAAGATCAGTCATAATAAGATTAATTTATCATATAATCAGTATATCAAAAAGGAAATAATACAAATTGACAATGGTGCCAGTTGAATTTTTATATTTTATCTTGAAGACAACAAGATGGATAGAAAAAGAAATAAATAGACGAATAAAATGGCCTGGAGTGCTTTTGGTAAAATAAATAATTTTCAAACCAACTTTCTGATGCCTGAATCAAAACACAGTTTAATGTAAATCTGGAGAATACGAAGAGTAGGTGTCAATGAAAGAACAGTCTAATCCAGGGGTATTTCCTGGCAACCTGTTTATTTAATGTATGCACAAGTTACCAACCAACACCAGACCACACTATCATCTACTGGTGATCTGGCTATCACTGCACAAGAAAAGGGCTTTCAGGAAGTAGCAGGAAAACTGGAAAACTCATTGCAGATAATACCTGAATATTACCAAGAGAACTCCCTTAACCTAATCGCTCAAAGACATAAGTTGTGCTTTATACCTTCTCTCAAAACAGGCAAATAAGAAGCTGAATGTCACGTGATATGATAAGAACCTCGAGATACAGACAAGCCAACACACCTGGGTGTCATGCTGAACCGATCACGACATACAAATATCATTCTGAGAAGAACTGCCAAAAAGTTGTTGCCGGGAACATTATCTTGAGAAATGCAGTGAGTAGTAAATCTTGTAATCTTAAAGTGGTCCCCTTTGTTGATTCATTATCATCATCATCATGAACAGTTTCCAGCTACAGGTTGGGCCTGTTTGTTACATAAGCCTCACCATCTAGTCCTGTTATCCCATCATCCTCGACACACTCCTCCATACCTTTCAGCCACTTATCCCTTTGTCTTCCTCGTGGTTGCTTCCTTTGCATCTCCATTTCATATACCTTCTTGAGACTCTTCTTGTTTTCCATTCTCTTTTAAGTGTCCATACCACCCTAGTCTTCATGTTTCTGTCTTGATCTGCTACGGTTCCTCCTTCACTGCTCCCCGTACCCTTTCATTCCTCATGCTATTTCCCCTTGTTACCCCAGTCCTCCCATTGAGGAATTTCATTTAACAGGTCTGTAATCTGGTTGCATCTCTCTTCTTTCTTATCCATGTTTCAGATACATAGGTCAATATTGCGATGTTGTAACTTCTGCATTGAAGCATCAAAGAAACTGGTATAGGTATGCATATTCAAATGCAAAGATATGTGAACAGGCAGAATACAGTGCTGAGTTTGGCAACACCTACATAAGACAACAAGTGTCTCTCACAGTTGTTAGATTAGCTACTGCTGCTACAATGGCAGGTTATCAAGATTTGATTGAGTTTGAATGTGGTGCTATAGTCAGTGCATGAGCGATGGGACACGGCATCTCTGAGGCAGCGATGAAGCGGAGATTTACCCATACAACACATTTCAAGAGTGTACCGTGGAAATTAGGAATTTGGTAAAACATCAGAGCTCAGATATTACTGTGGGTGGAATAAGATCTTGCAAGAACAGGACCAATGACGATTGAAGAGTATCATTCAACGTGACACAAGTGCACCCCTTCTATGAATTGCTGCAGATTTCAATGCTGAGCCATCAACAAGCATCAATGTGTGAACCAATAAACAAAACATCGTCGATATGCGCTTTTGGAGCTGAAGGCCCACTCGTGTTCCCTTGATGACTGCATGACACACAGCTTTACGCCTCACCTGGGCCTGTCAACACCAACATTGGACTTTTGATGATGGGAAACATGTTGCCTGGTTGAACAAGTCTTGTTTCAAATTGTATCGAGCGGATGGATGTGTAGGGGTGTGGAGACAACCTTATGAATCCATTTCCCCTGCATGTCAGCAGGGGACAGTTTGAGCTGGTGCAGGCTCTGTAATGGTGTGGGACATGTGCAGATGGAGTGATATGGGAGCCCTGATACATCTGGATATGACTGTGACAGTTGATGCGTACATAAGTTTTCTATCTGACCACTTGCATCCATTTATATTCGTTGTGCATTCAGACAGACTTGGGCAATTCCAGCAGACCAAGGCGACAGCCCACACGTCCAGAATTGCTACAGAGTGGCGCCAGGAACACTTTTCTGAGTTTAAACACTTCCGCTGCCACCAAACTCCCCAGACATGAATGTAATTGAGCATATCTGGAATGCCCTGCAATGTGCTGTTCAGAAGACATCTCCACCCCCTCATACTGTTATGGATGTATGGACAGTGCTGCAAGGATTCATGGTGTCAGTTACTTCCAGCACTACTACAGACATTAGTCGACTCCATGCCGTGTCGTGTTGCAGTACTTCTGCGTGGTGTGGGGAGCCCTACACGAGATTAGGCAGATGTACCAATTTCTTTGGCTCTTTGGTGTATATATCACTACTTTGCTTTTTTGTGGAACATCTTAGTTCCAATCCAGGCTCCTAATACTTTCCAGGAATGCTTCTGTCTGTCTGCCACATTCACTGACCTCTTTCTCATTTCTTCCATTTTCCTCTATCACACTTCCCAAGTACTTCACCCATTCCACCTCCTTCATTTGTTCACCTTCAATCCTCACTCCACCAGTTACCTGTCTTTCATCATAGTTGTAACAAGAATGTCACATTTGTTTCCAGTAAATTTCATCCCAAACTGTATCATGTTTCTTCCCAAACATCAAGCTGTTGCTGACTCTCCTGCTCCGTGTTTCCTCAGATTATCAAGTCACTTGCGAGCACCATTGCTTTCATACTATCTTCTCCAGTTTCTTCCTGCTATCTTAGTAATTATCTCATCCAAGTCCACAATGAAGAGAAGTGGTGACAATGCACTGTCCTGTTTCACACCACTTGTTTGCTGGAACTAGTCCATTGTTTATTTCATACTTTTACACTATTCAAACTTCCACAATGCATCTCCTCCACTCTGCTTGTTGTCTCCTTTTTCACACCCTTCTTTTCTATTGCTTCCTAGACCATTTGTCTTTTCTATATTGAGAAATGCCCTCATGATGTCTTCCTCAAATTCACAGTGTTGCTCCTGGAGCTGCCTCACTGTAAATATAAGATCAACAGTTGATCTCCAGGTCTGAAGCTATGCCGTTCCCGTCTGAATTTGTTCTCGACCGTTGTTCAGATTCTGCTTCCCAGGATGTTCTCATATACCTTATCAAATTGTGATATCCTTCCTACTCCCTTTCTTGAAAATAGGGACAGTTAGTGTCCTGTTCCAATCTTCTGGAGTCAGGGCCTCATTCCCTGTCACCTACATTGCACAATGCAGCCACAGTTTCCCAAGCTCCCCTGCTGCCTTCTCCATTTGGCACTTACTTTGTCCATATATGGTGCCTTTCCTCCTTTCATCTTGTTGAGTGCCATTTCCATTTCTTTCCATTCAAGTTCTATTCTTCCCCCCCCCCCCCCCCCCCCCTTCATTCAAGAGTTTACTTATA
The DNA here is from genome assembly GCF_023897955.1 of Schistocerca gregaria. Classification (NCBI taxonomy): domain Eukaryota; kingdom Metazoa; phylum Arthropoda; class Insecta; order Orthoptera; family Acrididae; genus Schistocerca; species Schistocerca gregaria. The sequence continues at coordinate 927,646,244 of NC_064921.1, read as the reverse complement.
CCTCCTATGGTCTGTTAACATCATCTCCAAGTCTATTCAGATTTAACAAATGTTCAAAGTATTCCTTCCACACTATCCTCAGCATGTCTTTATTATTAATCTCATTATTATAGCTATCAATCATTGTTGTATCCTCTCTCAAACTTCTCCTCTTACTTTTGGTAATTCCATGTAGCACTCTTTTCCTGCTTCTGTTATCTTCCTTTGTCATCTTTGATTATTCCTCCATTCTTCCTTCCACTTTTCCTCTCTTCTCAGCCACTTTCTTATTTGCCTCTTTCTTATACTTCTCTCTTGCTAACTCAGTCCTTCCTTGGAACCACAGTCTGAAGGTCTTAGTCTTCCTACAAACTACCTCTTTGCCTGTTTCATTCGACCATTTCACTTCTGCTGCCACCAAACTCCCCAGACATGACTGTAATTGAGCATATCTGGAATGCCCTGCAATGTGCTGTTCAGAAGACTTCTCCACCCCCTCATACTGTTATGGATGCATGGACAGCCCTGCAGGATTCATGGTGTCAGTTCCCTCCAGCACTACTACAGACATTAGTTGACTCCATGCCATGTCGTGTTGCAGTACTTCTGCGTGGTGTGGGGAGCCCTACACGAGATTAGGCAGATGTACCAATTTCTTTGGCTCTTTGGTGTATATGTCACTACTTTGCTTTTTTGTGGAACATCTTAGTTCCAAACCAGGCTCCTACTACTTGCCAGGAATGCTTCTTTCTATCTGCCACATTCACTGATCTCTCTCTCATTTCTTCCATTTTCCTCTATCACACTTTACAAGTAGGAATTTTGGACACATATAGAATTTCAAAGTGATCTTGTGTTTCCAGTAATGTGGACACAACTATGGGGCATCACAGAATGGAGATCAATAAAAATCAGGAAAGAAGTATTTCTTAGAATAAATGTTGGTCATTTTTACATGTTTTCAGTCAATGATTTTTGTACCACACATGAATACGAAAGTGTTTTCGGGTAATGACTGGATTTACATGCTGTGGTAATATAAGCTTTGAGAAAAAGACTGTGACTGTGAAGAGTGATGGAGAAGAAATGACAGTTTTGCTGGGGCACTATAAGGAACACAATAGACAGAAGAGACTTACTAAATAACTTTTTTCAGATATGTAAATGTGGATAAACAAATAGCAGATTAATGTGCAGCAGTATGACATTTGTTCCACAACGATAGACATTATTGAACTTTTGTTTGACAGTTCATACAGTGGTTTTCTAATGAAACTGAATGTAATGTCCATTAGTCCATTGCAGCTGTATTTGTTCAGGTCGTTTTATAAACCCACACAACTGCTTTTTCAACTCCTAAGTTGTGTCTTCTGGTGTAAATATAAATGCTATGTCATAGGTTACAGAATGTCGCAGAATAACAACTTATGTGGCTACGTGAAGTTCTCAGCCCCCCCCCCCCCCCCCCTCAATTGACAAAAAATGATTGTCAATTGATATAATAACCATCATAAATTATAAATGCCATACCTGCATTAAGTTGAAAACTGTACACTTTCCGATTAAAATATGCTCTTGTCAGCCTACATCAAGCAGTGGAATGCCCCTTGTAGATGTTATTCAGAGAAGTACTGTGCCATGTAGTGACATAAGATGACATGCTCATGTGTATTTGCCACCAACATAGCAGCTGACAACATAATCTATAAATGTCCTGTGAGTTGAAGTGTGTGCTGTGGCTGCTGCCTGTAGTACCTGACGGCAGCCACAGCACATGATTCGACAACACATGGGACACTCATAGCTTATGTTGTCAGCTGTTATGATGGTGGCAAATACATATGAGCATGTCAGCTTGTGTCAGTACAGGGCCCAGTACTTCCCTGATCATCATTTATGAGGGGCATTCTACTGCATGACATAGGCTGACAAGAGCATATTTTAATAAGAAAGGGTACTCTTTCTAATTCAACACAGACATGAGATTCATCATTGGTGACTGTTTTTTTATCAATTGACTATGGTTTTTTATCAATTGAAGAGGGTTTAGAACTTTACCTAACCACGACAATTGTTACTCTGCTGCATTCTGTAACCTGTGACTTATCCTTTTTATTTGCACCAGAAGAAGCAACTTTAGAGTTGCAAAACTGATTGTGGGGATTGGTAATTGACCTGAACAAATACAGCTACAGCAGATATTTTAATAATTTTAACATCTAACTTTTAATGAACTGTTCAGAGTATGAATTGTCAAGCAATCACGTGTAACTATTATAGTTATGGTTGCTCCAGTTTTAAAATTATTTTTTGAAATTATCTGGACAGAGTTACATACGGGATTTTTTCCCCTTTAGTTTGATCATGAACACAGCAGGCATTTCAGTGGGGAGCAAGAATGTGATAGTCTTCTCTGTAACTGAGAATGACTAAGATTTGTGGACAGTAATCATTTACTGAGGTAGCCTGCTGAAAGAGAGTATTCATTAGATGACTGTTGATTGGTGTGAGAAAATTTTTGTGTGTGATGTGCATCACCTATAGCAGATTTATTTTAAGTAAAGTAGATAAGGGGAAGATTTAAATAAGTTGATTATGAGGAAATACAATTATTATTCTTACAGAATGTTGAACATTATGAATAGCAGCATAAGAAGGTTATTGATGAAAAACAGTGCTGAAGGGTGTAAATATGAATAGATATTCAATAGAGTGGTCCAAGTGTCTTGAAATGGGTGCTATGAAGTCAATGTGTGTTTGGAAGTGTGAATGCCGTGATTTTCCAGCTACTGGAGTTTCACACTACCTCATAATAATTTTTTCTTTCCCAATGTAGAAATGCCTGCAGGAAGAAATTCGCTTCCCTGCTAGAGAAAAATTCTTCTCCCATCATTGTTTTGATGATTAGCTGATACATACAATATAACTATAGTAAATACTGCCCATAACCCTTGTCACAATACTTCCGTAACTATAAGTATGTACTGAAATCCTGCAGATACTCTTGGTAGGAGTCCATAGAAATCCTATAGCCACAGGATCCCAAATTAGTCCTGGAACTATTGGGTAACATTTGTATCTATTTGCTTTAGTCCTATATTTACTTTTTACACACAACTCACAAGATTCTACTATTGTCCTTATCCCTCAAGCCATTCCCTTGAAAGAACAATATTGTCTCATGTGATTTAGACACTTTTTGACCCCAAAGTGACCATACCACAAATGGATATATGTTGTCATATGTATCACATACTCCTCAGAAATGCATATTCATCAATATGGTATTTTTGCCTGCAAATCACTAAACAGTGTGCCCTCATTAAGTACAAATTTCATCTCCTTTACTTGTTTCCTAAGATTTTTAGCTACCTTCTGCATTTTCTTACCAATCCAGGGATAAAAAGCTTGCTTTTCTTTTACATTTTGTTAATAGTAGATTCGTGTAACTGTTATCTGCACCTCCTTCATGTTCAGTGGCATTCTCTAAGAGGTGTCAGCCACTAAATGTGTCTTTCTAAGTTGTGTTCTAGTTTCATTGAGAGGCAATTAGCACTCTGTTAGCAAAAGCCAGAGTTCTTATGTTAGCTCCCTTTTAGTTTCTGTCATTTGGTAAATCTTTGTGTCCAGTCCACATCCTGAAGAATCACAGACAGTGTGAAACTCCTTTGTGAAGTTGGATGTGTGTGTTTGTACTTAATACTTTTGATATTCTGAATTGTATTATACATTCAGAGGATCAGTACCATTGTACAACTTTCTTTAATCGAAATGGAAATGAAGTTGCATGCTTCTTGATAGAGTGTAGGAAAACAATGCGGGAATAGCTGCACCACCATGCTAGGCAAGGTCCTAACGGTGGTGCCTTCCTCCAGCCATAATGGGGATGGATGATGATGATGATGACGACGGTGACACAACAACACTCAGTCATCTTGGGGGAGATGAATATCCCTGACTGTGCTGAGAATCGAACCCAGGACCCTGTGCTCGGAAAGCGAGAACGCTGTCACGATACCATGAGCTGCAGACAGCTTTCTTTAAAGATTTGCTAAATATACACTACTTAATGTCTGATCTGGAATGATATGCTGGCAAAACCCTGCTAAATCTAGAAATGATTGTTGCTTTCTGTTCTGAATTTTCAAAATGGCTTCAACCTTAGTAGGAGTTGCTCGTGTACTTTCACTGTTTATAATGAGTCCTGAGAATATTATTTCATCTTGGCTAAATTTGACCTTTTCCAGATTAACAGTAATATTCTTCTCCTTCACCTTTTCCAACGAAGCTTGTGTAGTGTGAATATTCTCTTCCCATAATGAAGGTTTCTCAGGGCTCCAGCTGGGTGGTAGCAGTGGTTTATCGCAACATTTCGGGAAATGTCATACTCCCTATCTTCGGCTAAGTTTTCCTCCATTTCCATAATAAAATTGATATTCAGATGGATGCTGTTGAGGTGCACCAGAAACTTATCTAGTGCCTGTTTGCCATGTCCCCACATGACAAAAGTGTCATTCGCATAGCAGAAGTAGTACTTTGGTTTCTGTCTGGCAGTTTAAGGGGCCACCTCCTCGAAATGTTCCATATAGAGGTTTGAAATCACAGGATCCAGTGGGGAGCCCATGGCCACACCATTGATCTTCTTGAAGAATTCCCCATTGCACTGAAATTGGGTGGTTGTTAGTGCGTGTTCGAACAGGTTGACTGTTTGTGGTTCAAAGTGCTGAGCTAAAAGTGCCAAAGAGCCTTTAAGGAGCACTTTCATGAAAAGCGACATCACGTCGAAGCTCACGAGTAGGTCCTCCCTCTGTAGTCGCATTCCCTGAGTATTTTTACAAATTCGGCTGAGTTTCTCACATGGTGGCTGCAGTGTTCCACATGGGGTTTGAGCAGTGTCACTAGGTATTCAGCTAGTCCATAATTGTGAGATGTGATGGCGTCCACAATCTGTCTCAGAGGCACCCCTTCCTTAGGGATCTTGGGGAGTCCATAGAGGCATGGTATCGTGATAGCGGCAATCTGTTGGGAGCGTGCCCGTCAGTGTCCTCTGCCGCAGGCAGAATGCTTACACTGGGAACTGAATGTGGCCACCGGGGGCGACCGCAACACCCACGACTGTACGCATATTGCCAGTCCATCGCAGCCTCCCGAGGTCTAGTGGAGGGGGGTGACCACGCAGGTAAATACCCCACTCTCAGCAAATCTCGACACTTCACCAGGAGATAGGTAGTATGACGCTTCCTGAAATGTCATGATACACAAGTGCTACCACCCGGCTGGAGACCTGAGAAACTTTCATCAACAGTTTACGCCAGGAAAGCCTACAGTCACATATTCTCTTCCCATGTTTGAGTTCCAGTGAGAATAATCTGTGTACAGAATGACCCAATCTGTTATTTCTTGGCCTAATGCCTGGTAAAGAGAATTCTTACATTCACACTTTCAATCCAGAAAGCAAAATGCAGTATTAAAAACATCCCTTCCAATAAGAAAGCGGTGTACTTACAGGCTTCAGGAGCCAGTAGCACCTGCCAATACCCCACAATAATGTCCATGTTACTGAAGTACAGTAGAACCTCACTTGACAAGCACCTCCCTTAACACACAATGTGCATAACAAGCAAAACAAATTGTAAAAAATGACTCGCTTAACGAGCGATGTTTCACATGGTGAGTGACGATAATAATGTGATGTCAGCAGCCATTCATGTGCGGCGGCCTTAACTTTCAACAGTATGAACACCTTTCACTGTCGACAGTGGAATATAAACAATGGTTTTAGTACATACTGCAGTCTGGGTTTCTACATCTCCATCTACATGACTACTCTGCAATTCACATTTAAGTGCTTGGCAGAGGGTTCATCAAACCACAATCATACCATCTCTCTACCATTCCACTCCCGAACAGCGCGCAGGAAAAACAAACACCTAAACCTTTCTGTTTCAGCTCTGATTTCTCTTATTTTACTTTGATGATCATTCCTACCTATGTAGGTTGGGCTCAACAAAATATTTTCGCATTCGGAAGAGAAAGTTGGTGACTGAAATTTCGTAAATAGAGCTCGCCACGACGAAAAACGTCTTTGCTTTAGTGACTTCCATCGCAATTTGCGTATCATATCTGCCACACTCTCTCCCCTATTACGTGATAATACAAAACGAGCTGCCCTTTTTTGCACTCTTTTGATGTCCTCTGTCAATCCCACCTGGTAAGGATCCCACATTGCTCAGCAATATTCTAACAGAGGATGAACGAGTGTAGTGTAAGCTGTCTCTTTAGTGGACTTGTTGCATCTTCTAAGTGTCCTGCCAGTGAAACGCAATCTTTGGCTCATCTTCTCCACAATATTATCTATGTGGTCTTTCCAACTGAAGTTGTTTGTAATTTTAACACCCAGGTACTTAGTTGAATTGACAGCCTTGAGACTTGAACTATTTATCGAGTAATCAAATTCCAACAGATTTCTTTTAGAACTCATGTGGATCACCTCACCCTTTTCGTTATTTAGTGTCAACTGCCACCTGCCACACCATACAGCAATCTTTTCTAAATCGCTTTGCAACTGATACTTGTCTTTGGATGACCTTACTAGATGGTAAATTATAGCATCATCTGTGAACAACCTAAGAGAACTGCTCAGATTGTAACCCAGGTCATTTATATAGATCAGGAGCAGCAGAGGTCCCAGGACACTTCCCTGGGGAAAGCACACTTTCTGCTACCATCTTAGTGCAGCTTGTGATCACACATTTTTCTAAACTTGTTTTCACACAGTGTTGTTTTGTGTGCATCTTTTAATAACCTTGTAGAAATTTCCTCGAAGACAAAGCCACAAGAGGACAACCATAAGAGAAAGAAAATAAAGTTAGAAATGAAGTGTAAAACCACAGAAAAACATGAATGTGGTGTGGGTGTTGCTGATTTAGAATGCACGTACAATCAGTCTACATCAACTATTTGCTCTGTACTCAAGAGCAAGGACAAGATTAAGGAGATAGATGGTTCAAAGAGAGTGATAAGAGTATCTAAACAGTGGTTTCATATTCTGAATGATGATGAAAAGTTGCTCCTTATATGGATAAATGATAAGAAAGTGTAAGGCAACACTTAATAAGAACATCATTTGTGAGAAGGTGAGAATGATTTTTGCTGACCTCGTTAAGAAGACGCCTGGATCATCAGTGGTCAAAGAAGTGTTTAAGGGAAGCCATGGGTGTTCCAGCAGTTTAATGGCTCAATCGGCATCCACAGCATAGTGAATCATGGCGAAGCAGCTAGCTCTGACACAAAGGCAGCAGAGAACTTCATCAGCAACTTCAAGATGCTTGTAGATTCTGAAGGTATCTGCCCAATAGCTTTTTAATTGTGAGGAGACGAGTCTATTCTGGAAAAAGATGCTGAAGTTTACTGTTATAACAGCAGAGGGTAATGCCTTGCCCAGTCACAAGACAATGAAAGACCATCACACACTGCCGTTCTGTGCCAATGCAAGCAGCAATTTGAAAATGAAACTACTGCTTGTTTACCATTCAGATGTGATGTGGAGGTCCAACAACAAGGATTGGGTGACACATGATCTTTTTTGTGATTGGATCATGGAGTGTTTGGTCCTTTGGTGAAAAAATGTTTGTTTGAGATGAATAGGCCACTCGTGTCTTGGTTGTTATGGACAATGCCCCTGCCCATTCCCCAGGCCTATAAGATCACTTCCTTGAAGAATGTCAATTCATCAAGATACAATTTATGCCTCCCAAACCCCCTCCGTTACTCCAGCCTATGGACCAGCAGATTATTTCTAGCGTTAACAAGCTCTACCCTAAAGAACTCCTCAAACATTGCTTTGAGTTGGCTGAAGCCACCAATTCGTCTCATACAGCTTTGGAAATACCGCTTCAACATAGTTCCCTGTGTCAAGATGATCGAAAAGGCATGGGAATGGGTTACCAAGGGAACTCTCACATCTGCTGGGAAGCAGCTTTGGTCGAAGAGCATTGTTAATGTGACGTGAGGCGTTTGAGTCAGTACTTGTGGAGAAGAGTTCTTCGGAAGAGGGGGCTGTAACAGCAGTCTTCTGGCATTATAAGAGAAATGCTGAAAGCATGGGAATCGGTTGCATCGTACATTGAAAACCATCATTTTTATAATCAGCAGCTATGCATGCTACAAATTTGACATTAAATCTGTGTCGTATTTTCACCAAGTGTAGAAGGGTTGGTAGAAACAAATGACTATAGATAGATTCCTAGTAAAAAAGAATTAATTACGTATTGTGAATATTAAAGTTTTTAATAATGTATTTATAATTTTCTTTGAATAAATGGCATGAATAAGATAAGACTTTTAGTACTTCTTCTGCATGGAATGATTACCATATTTTACATTAATTTATATGGGATAAATCGTTTTGCTTAATGAGTGTTTCACACGAGTAAGTTTCTGGAATGAATTATGCTCGCTATGTGAGGTTCCACTTTATTGTATCCCACCCATCCCACCTCCCAAGAAATAGACAAAATTTCTTCAGTATTAATTAGATGGTCTGACTCTACCTTGTGAAGCTGAGTGACTGCCCTAACGTAAACACTACTTGTATTTCACCACTGCGTTTTTGAGTAGATACTGTGGTGGTGGTCTGTTTGTTGGTAGAATGACAGGTGTGCTAACATATTTTTTCAGCTTGCCCTGTTACAGAATCCGTATTAATTACGTAAGTTGATCTTAGCATTCCTCTTGCTCCCTGTATATCTCTATCAAATATGTATGGTTTCCCTGTCCTATACCATTCTGTGCTACCCTTATTTGGTTCGTAATTCTGTTTTTGCCACATATTTTGATTTATATAAATGGAATTTCTGTAATACCTTCCATAAATATTACAATCACTGTGATAGTGATTAACCACTTGATAATATTTTACTTCTTACACATAATTACCCCAATTCTGTTTATTTTTATCTCCACTCCTATCTAGCATTACCACTCTCCCATGATTTTTTAAATAATAAAACTGATTTAGCAACTCCAACAGTCACTGATTATTCTCCCATGTTTGGTAAATTAGTTTTCCTTTCTACTGAAGTCAGTATACTAGTAAGGCTCCCACAAAACTCAGTTCACAAATTGGTTCATATAAATGCCTAGATTGGTCAAGATCCCATTCTGCAAAATTATGTACTGGTAATCCATCCCATGGGTTATTACACAATCCTGATCCTAATATCTGTAATCTTAGTCTCTGCTATGCCCAACTTGACCAATATTTTGACTTCAAATCTCTCCCAACTTGGCTAGGTACATTAAGCAAATCCCACTGACATGCATTTCCCTTCAAATGATTTGCTACAGTTGCACTTGTTTCTGTTCACCCTATGTATTAGGTACTGCCCCATGGAATGCCTTTAAAAATAATACTGGATGTGTCTTCCCCTGTGGATCAAATGTAGGAAACTTTTGGGTTACTCCCTTACCCTAACCAAAATGAAAATCTTCCCAGAAACTGTTATTATTAACTAACGCTGTATTGGTTTGATATACTGTGTCCATGATGTTGCTGGTTTGGAAATAAGCATTTTCATGTTCTCTAGAATTCCAGTCAACATTTGCTCCCAGATGCCTTACACAACTCATTCTTTAGCTATCCGCTTCATGTTTCTCATAGGATGATGGTGTCTACTGATACGCAATTGTTTGTTTTGCATGTTTTGCATTTTTTACATGTAGACTACTGAAGCTCGGTTTGTACACTCAAACTTCATCCACACAATTTCTTGATAATCTAAGTTTGAACACCTGCTATTTCTTTTTCCAGTTTCTTGTCTAGTGATTCTAGTTTTTCTCTGACCTAGTGATTTTCTCTTTTGATTTTCACATTTTCTCTTATCTGATGTACCACAACAGCTGTGTTTTAAATTTTCATAAGCCTTTGCACATGTTCATCAAAATTACTTTACCTTCAGTGTATTCTTAGCTTCCTCCAGATTGTCATTAATTTTTTGTGTTACATGTTCTCCAGTCTCCTCCTTAAAAACAGATAATTGGTGCTTCCAGCACACCACATGAACCATGAACCATGAACCATGGACCTTGCCGTTGGTGGGGAGGCTTGCGTGCCTCGGCGATACAGATGGCTGTACCGTAGGTGCAACCACAACAGAGGGGTACCTGTTTAGAGGCCAGACAAACGTGTGCTTCCTGAAAAGAGGGGCAGCAGCCTTTTCAGTAGTTGCAGGGGCAACAGTCTGAATGATTGACTGATCTGGCCTTGTAACACTAACCAAAACAGCGTTGCTGTGCTGGTGCTGTGATCGGCTGAAAGCAAGGGGAAACTTCAGCCGTAATTTTTCCCTAGGGCATGCAGCTATACTGTATGGTTAAATGATGATGGCGTCCACTTGGGTACAATATTCCGGAGGCAAAATAGTCCCCCATTCGGATCTTCGGGCGGGGACTACTCAAGAAATGGATAGGTTAAAGTTAGATATAGTAGGAATTAGTGAAGTCTGGTGGCAGGAGGAACAAGACTTTTGGTCAGGTGAATACAGGGTTATAAATACAAAATCAAATAGGGGTAATGCAGGAGTACGTTTAATAATGAATAAAAAAATAGGAGTGCAGGTACTCTACTACAAACAGCATAGTGAAAGCATTATTGTGGCCAAGATAGACACGAAGCCCACACCTGCTACAGTAGCAGAAATTTATATGCCAACAAGCTCTGCAGATGATGAAGAAATTGAGGTAATGTATGATCAGATAAAAGAAATTATTCAGGTAGTGAAGGGAGACGAAAATTTAATAGTCGTGGGTGACTGGAATTCGAGAGTAGGAAAAGAGAGAGAAGGAAACATAGTAGGTGAATATGGATTGGGGGTAAGAAATGAAAGAGGAAGCCGTCTGGTAGAATTTTGTACAGAGCATAACTTAATCATAGCTAACACCTGGTTCAAGAATCATAAAAGAAGGTTGTACACATGGAAGAACCTGGAAATAATAGAAGGTATCAGATAGATTATATAATGGTAAGACAGAGATTTAGGAACCAGGTATTAAATTGTAAGACATTTGCAGGGGCAGATGTGGACTCTGACCACAATCTATTGCTTATGAACTGTACATTAAAACTGAAGAAACTGCAAAAAGGTGGGAATTTAAGGAGATGGGATCTGGACAAACTGATTAAACCAGAGGTTGTACAGAGTTTCAGGGAGAGCATAAGGGAACAATTGTCACAAATGGGGGGAAAGAAATACAGTAAGAGAAGAATGGGTAGCTCTGAGTGATGAAGTAGTGAAGGCAGCAGAGGATCAAGTAGGTAAAAAGATGAGGGCTAGTAGAAATGCTTGGGTAACACAAGAAATATTGAATTTAATTGATGAAAGGAGAAAATATAAAAATGCAGTAAATATAGCAGGCAAAAAGGCATACAAACGTTTCAAAAATCAGATCGACAGGAAGTGCAAAATGGCTAAGCAGGGATGACTAGAGGACAAATGTAAGGATTTAGAGGCTTATCTCATTAGGTGTAAGATAGATACTGCCTACAGGAAAGTTAAAGAGACCTTGGAGAAAAGAGAACCACTTGTATGAATATCAAGAGCTCAAATGGAAATCCAGCTCTAAGCAAAGAAGGGAAAGCAGAAAGGTGGAAGGAGTGTATAGAGGGTCTATACAAGGGCGACGTACTTGAGGACAATATTCTGGAAATGGAAGAGAATGTAGATGAAGACGAAATGGGAGATACAATACTGTGTGAAGAGTTTGACAGAGCACTGAAAGACCTAAGTTGGAACAATACCCCGGGAGTAGACAACATTGCATTAGAACTACTGACGACCTTGGGAGAACCAGTCCTGACAAAACTCTACCATCTGGTGAGCAAGATGCATGAGACAGGCGAAATATTCTCAGACTTCAAGAAGAATATAATAATTCCAATTCCAAAGAAAGCAGGTGTTAACAGATGTGAAAATTACCGAACTATCAGTTTAATTTATCACGGCTGGAAAATACTAACGCGAAGTCTTTACAGACGAATGGAAAAACTGGTAGAAGCCGACCTCGGGGAAGATCAGTTTGGATTCCGTAGAAATGTTGGAACACGTGAGGCAATACTGACCCTACGACTTATCTTAGAAGAAAGATTAAGAAAAGGCAAACCTACGTTTCTAGCATTTGTAGACTTAGAGAAAGCTTTTGACAATGTTGACTGGAATACTCTCTTTCAAATTATGAAGGTGGCAGGAGTAAAATACAGAGAGCGAAAGGCTATTTACAATTTGTACAGAAACCAGATGGCAGTTATAAGAGTCGAGGGGCATGAAAGGGAAGCAGTGGTTGGGAAGGGAGTGAGACAGGGCTGTAGCCTATCTGCTATGTTATTCAATCTGTATGTTGAGCAAGCAGTAAAGGAAACAAAAGAAAAATTCGGAGTAGGTATTAAAATCCATGGAGAAGAAATAAGAACTTTGAGGTTCGCCGATGACATAGTAATTCTGTCAGAGACAGCAAAGGACTTGGAAGAGCAGTTGAACGGAATGAACAGTGTCTTGAAAGTAGGATATAAGATGAACATCAACAAAAGCAAAACGAGGATAATGGAATGAAGTCAGGTGATGCTGAGGGACTTAGATAGGAAATGAGACGTTTAAAGTAGTAAAGGAGTTTTGCTATTTGGGGAGCAAAATAACTGATGATGGTCAAAGTAGCATGGCAAGGAAAGCATTTCTGAAGAAGATAAATTTGTTAACATTGAGTGTAGATTGAAGTGTCAGGAAGTCGTTTCTGAAAGTATTTGTGTGGAGTGTAGTCATGTATGGATGTGAAACATGAACGATAACTAGTTTGGACAAGAAGAGATTAGAAGCTTTCGAAATGTGGTGCTACAGAAGAATGCTGAAGATTAGATGGGTAGGTCACATAACTAATGAGGAGGTATTGAATAGGATTGGAGAGAAGAGAAGTTTGTGGCGCAACTTGACTAGAAGAAGGGATTGGTTGGTAGGAGATGTTCTGAGGCAGCAAAGGATCACAAATTTAGCATTGGAGGGCAGTGTGGAGGGTAAAAATCGTAGAGGGAAACCAAGAGATGAATACACTAAGCAGATTCAGAAGGGTGTAGGTTGCAGCAAGTACTGGGAGATAAAGAAGCTTGCACAGGGTATAGTAGCACGGAGAGCTGCATCAAACAAATCTCAGGACTGAAGACCACCACCACAACAACAACGACAACAACAACAACAGTACTCCACATTATCTTTTTTTTTTCTTTTGCCCAGTATTACTCCTTCTTTTCTCTCTGTTTTCATAGATTCCTGTCTTCGCATTCCCTCTAAACCTTGCCTTTATTTTCAATTAATATCTGATTCTGCATTGAGGCAATTGGTATTCCACAATTCAGTCAGCATCTTTTAAACAGGAGCATATTCACCTTTTTTGCTCTGACAGGAGTATTTTTCCACTGGTTCCCTTCTTTTCCCTGCTACAGCAGACCAGAATCAACTATTCAGTTCAGTTACAGTAATTAAATAGTTTAAATTGACCCCCAAAGACTCCTTTAATACAGTATCTAAATCCATTAATGCACATATGCACTAAGATATACTCACTGCTCAAGTATTGATGACAGTTTCTTTGTTTAGTCCTGAGAAGAGTTTTAACTCATAGTTTCAGTATCAGTACTACACCTCTTCTTCAGTGTCCATTGGTGTCCTCTCATTCGCCACTGCATGTGAGTCCTTCCTGTCATTTTAAACAGTGTTCCTGTTCACTTGCTGGCAGCAGTTTGATTATTGTCTTAACTATTTCCAGATGCAGTATACCCTGTAGAGTGTACATAAGCAGCAGTACTTATTCCAACAAATGATGTGCAATTTACTTTTATATTCTCTCAAATTGAACTCCATGCTGAGGAATTTCATTACATTGGGTTGTTTTCATAATTATGAAAATATTGGAAAATGTACCCAACATATTGAAAAAATTATGGTCAGTACCCTAGAGTATAAATCTGGCAATTTTTGCGGGTGGCAAAAATCTGTGTAATGTTATTTAAAAACATTACACAGTTCTTAATGTAAACAATTGATGTAACAACTTGATGTCCTGATATCAGGAGATGAAAACTATGAAACAATGACAGAAATATCTGTCTTGATGTTTGTTAGTGGCAATTCTGTTACTAATATGCGTACTTCACTTGACAGAGGTATTTGTGAATGGCTCAAAATAATAACCATGCAGCGACACAACCCAATGTTCCTTAGGCAGACACTGGTAGACCAGACCATCATGGTGTGTGTGGGAGGGAGGGGGGGGGGGGGACACTCACATACATGAACTTTTTTTTAATTAACAGCAAACTTCTTTTTCATGTTGGTACAGTGAATTTCTGATGGAAAATAATGTAGGCAGTATTTTTAGTCTTTCTGTATGTCAGTTCAAACTGTAAGTGTTTAGTCATCACTTCTAGTTAAGATACTGCACAAATAACAAATTGCAACAGAGTTAATAATTTGAAAAAGTTAATGAATTTCCACCATAAGTAAGAACAAATTTACTCTTTTATTGTAAATATGTAATTAGTTATTACAATTTTTTTCTTGTTCGTATGGCTTACCCTCTAAATAGGTGAGAAACAAGGAAGAGCTCTATATAAAATGTCCAAACCTGTAAAATTTGTTTCACTGATATATCCCCACCCCCCATTCAAAGATAGATTTATTACCCATTACTGATTTTGAAGGATCTTCACTGTGATTTTGTATTTTTTAAACAAGTACAGCTGTTGCCTATTCATGTTACCCATCTGACATCAGAAAAATGTTTTTATTGGTTCCTGGAATTGCTGCTAGAATATATCATTGTCTGTTCACATCCGTTTCTATAGAAGAAAATGGAAGGAAATATGACTGCATCAATATATGCTCTTACAGCTCATCTTCTACATTTAAGGGGTCTTATTGGACTTCCAAAATAAGTCTTTGATGTGCATGTTATGCGACAGTCAAGCAGCACAAGTAGGATCAGTAAGAAACCACAGAAACATACAGACACATAAGGAAAATTAAATGATGCATTTATACACCAGCTGGGTAAACTGTAACTTTAAGACTCCCCCTTCCCCCCTCACGACCACCACTTCCTCAACACCCCAGTCCCATCCCCTCCCCTCCTTCCTCCTCCTCCTCCACCACCACCACCACCACCACCACCACCACCACCACCACCACCACCACCACCAACAACAACAACAACAACAACAACACTGCTGAAGTCCACAAATAGCAAATTTACTTTATTGTAGCAATAGGTTGTAATATTCATGTGGAATGTCCAGAATGAAATGGTCTTTATGAAGTTAGGTCACTACGTACAAAATCGAAGAGGGCATTAAGTACATTGAAGCCGAGCTGGTAATCCTCCTTTTATACATGACAGCTGCTCAATGTTACTTCTATTCTATTTGCTGCGAAATATAAAATCTCTCCATTTGTGTGAATAAACTTGTTCCTCTTGTGACTATTCACAGTTGTGATGATGATTGTCGACATTAAGGGTATGATCTAGTCCTCCTCAAAGTGCATTTCAGAAAATATGTTACAGATATTTGAACCCTCTTTCATTATCTTTAGACATCTTCTGTCTGAGTGTATTCTGTTTACTGAAATAAATAAATTGGGATGGAAAGATAACAAATTAAAAATTTGCATTCTTTGTCAGCATAAGAAATGACTCTTCTCATTAAGCCATGTAAAACAAATTGTCATAATACATGTATATCTTTGTTTTCCAGGTTTCTGAAGGAAATGAATTATGCAGAAACGAATTATCATTGCTTTGTTGGATGAAGTACTGGATTCTCACAGGCATGTCACACTATCTGCAACCAAAAAATGTATGGTAAAACAAAGGTTTTGCACTCAGGTTGCCCGTAACAGCAAAGCAAGTGGGAACATTTGACAAGACAGTTTGAAGTGCACCGAATTTTTTTTTTTTTTTTTTTTTTTTTTTTTTTGCAGTGTAAACTAATATCTTAGTTTATTTATTCCCTATTTTTGCTATATGTGAAAGCTGTGTGAGAGAGACAGTGTTTTACAAATATGCAACTGAGTACATTTTTAATAATATGAAAACAAGTGAAATAATAAGTAAAATTTGATGGGATGAGATTTGGCTTGTACAAGAGATGTCGACTTTACTAAGCAAAGTAATGTGAAAATTTAGATTTTGAATGAGTTTCATTTACTGTGCATTTGATAATCTCAACAAAACAGTTGTGGAAAAGTACGAATTGAAGGGGCAAGTAGGCAAATCGTGACTCGACCACTGTTTAATGAATCTATCTGCATGAACAGCAAAATGGGAATATTTACAGTCAAAGAATATTATGTTATTAAGAAATATACATTGAAAAAACATTGTCTTCAGAAAGGAGAGTAAATTGATGATCAGGTGAATGTTAGACATAACAACCAAATTACAATAAGCAGTGGACATAAATTGTGAGAAGCATACCTGACAGTAGTTGTAATAAATTTATATTTGATGTGTTAAACTAATTGATTTGGGGAACAGCTGATGCAGCAGTAAATATACTATATTACTTGGTTATTCGTAGCTGTTTCAGTGGGTTTTTAAATGCAGAATCAGAAAGGGATTCAGTAAGTACTTCCATGTTTATAGGTGTACAAAAATCCTGTTATAATATTTGATAAGTTTCAGTGTATATGATTTGAAAAGTTTGTGTCTGGTTTCCTATCTCATATACTTCGTAACTTTACAATTAATTCTTCTTCCTGTTTACCTACTTACACTGTTTTGCATATGGTTTCCCTCATACATTCAAAGAGATTTTTAATTTTCTGTATTTCGTCCTTTCATTTATATTAGTCCTTCCACAGTGTGTGTATGTGTGTGTGTGTGTGTGTGTGTGTGTTTGCTAAATATGATTGATGACTGTTATATCTATTGAGAAGAAAAAGTTCTAGATGCTCCTATAGCACTTAAAAACACAGTATTCTTGGTAGTTATTACTAAGAAATAAGCAAATCTATATGTGCCTCTGAAAACTGCTACCTCCTACCCTTTATTTTAGAAATCACTCACTATCATGCTGGTTTACTGTATATTGAGTTTCATCCAATACTTCCATAATTTCTTGCATGGAAAAAAATTATAATATATTGATCAACATCAAATGTGAGATATTGAGTTACCCACTATGTTAGCACAAATAAGTCACACAGACTGAGCTCAAAAGTCACTTAATTTCATTTTTAAAGCATTTCATGCAGTTCAGGTAATTAAGCCACAGAAAATCTCATTTATCTGTCCCTAGTAAACATGTATACTTTACTATTCTTCACATGATATTTTATCGGTTCCTTTAGAAGTTTGTCTTACTTTGTTTCACATTACTGAGATGACTTTTGTTAGTACTTTAACAAAATTAATAGGCAAATTCAGTGGTTTTCCCTAATGATTGTTGAGGAGACAACATGTCCCAATATTGTTACAGCAATAATATGTTAGCATGGCTCTTTGAAAGATACTCAATTTTAGCAGTCGTACATATGGATATGTAAGTCTTCAACAAAGGTATAACCAGTGGTGGCCAATGATCATGTGCTAATGAGCTGCAGCACACTGTAAACATCACACTAAAAGTACACCATTTCTCTTCAAATGTGTACTGGTACGCGAACAAAATAGACAAAAACATGTTTTATAGCACTCCCTCAGTGGTAACTAGAAACCAATGTCAAGAGCTGAAATGATGGTCAGTCATGCTACTGTCAACTCACAGAAGGGATACAGCTGTCTATTTTTGACTGTGCATGCTCTGATGTGACATCATTCCTGCTGGCACTTTGGGTGCTATGTCGCTCACAGCAGTGGGTCAGTATTTGTCTTTGAAAGTATGGGTAGAATATTGTGCAAGCAACATGGTGAATCTCTAGATGATCAGCTGAAGAGGCACTTTTCCTGTATATCTTTTAAGGAGAAAGTGAGAGTTAAAGAATTGGTAGACCTGCTCCAAATTCAGATCTAATAAGGGGAGGGCATGGGACAGGGCTCAAACTATGAAATCAGCAGGCAGATAATCGTTTTAAGTTCCTAGAACATTTCACCCAAGTGAATCTTAAGAGAAGGTAAAACATACTGTGAATATTTACAAGTAGAGTATGAAGTATTTTTGAGTGACACATGCGTTATTGGCATGGCGCAATGGTCAAGTGCACCGACTCGCGATTCCTCAGCTCGGGTTTAGTTCTTACTGCTACTGCTATTTTTTTTTTCATTTTTTTTCATTCATCACAATCTTAAATTATTAATTATAAAATTTAAGTGTATGTAAACAATTTTATGTATGTAAAATTAACGTATTCAATGTAAGTCATGGTTACTACCTTTGTAAGTAAAAAGGCTATAGGTGGCAGCAGAAAAAGCAGGTTGGATCTGCAGGGGTGATGCTCGCATAATTTTTTTGCTTTCCACGTTTGTTATCTGGGAAAGTGATGTGCGGGGTTCAGGGGGAATAAAACATCCAGGACATGCATTAATAAAAAAACCATAGCAAAAGTCATAAACTTCTAAACAAAATAATTGATATTAGTACATTAGAGACAGTTAATACAATAACAGTATTAAGCTGCACATTTACTGTACTCTTGTAGTGTTGTAGCGTATCAGTAAAATTATGCATGAGCTGCCACTGGGTGAAACAGTACAAATTATCAGATGACATTACCACTTTATTTGCAGATGAAATAAACAGTTTATGGGTTCGAAAAGTGTCTGACTGTACTACATTTCCAATGTACAATGCTCTTCATATCCTGGTTTTCATAAAACATGTCTAGACACTGACTGTCCATCTTTATCATTTTAAAAAAATATACATATTAATGCATTGTTGCCACAGCCATTCTCAGAATCACATTTAAATCTCAGTTCACATATACACTTGTACCATGACTAGTCAGTTGATCAAGATGGACAATTATATTCACTAATAATAACAATCACAGACTCATAAACGACTGTTTTATAGACAAAATGTTTTATTATTATTATTATTATTATTTATTTTATCTCATGATGTGCAGCTATACTGCTGCTTCAATTTACTGTACTCTTTTGTGTATTTTTTTATCATTTCAATGATTATGAATTATGTTTATAAACATATTCCCCATTTTCGTTCAATCCAAAGATTTGCATAGACCATGACATGTGCGCAACTGTTGTATGTAATAACACTGCAGGGAACTGCATGTGGAATTAGCTTATGGCTTTCTTGTTTATTTTATTATTTAATTTTTCTACTATTTTACTGATATCATGGGAAGTTATCTAAAAAAGGAATTATTGTCTAAATTTGAAGATTTGTATTGAATGACCATGGCACAACATAGGCATGAATCGCACTGTTTTTCCTGTCAGCCAAAATATTTTGCTGTTACAACCTGATTAAAATTGTTTACAATAGTACTATAGTCACAACCATATAATGAATTATATTATAAATAATCTGCAGAGATATATAAAGTGCTGATATACCGTATCTTCTGTGTGCAGCATGCATATGACTTTCCTTATTGAGGAGGAACAAGAAGAGTTCACATAGTGCTTCTATGTAGCAGTTAAATCTTTGATTCAGTTGCACAAATTGTTACAGTTTATCCTGATGTACTTGACAAAAATAGTTAAATATTGAAAAATGGAACAAATAAAGAAAAACTAATTCCACTTTTAAGAGGATGTAATGGGAATCAATTCTAGATATTTGAATTTGAATGCCATGATTATTATGGCATATTTTCATTGTTTCCAAATGTAGCATATATGTTAGTCACAAGTAAATGAATATGACTCATTAATGGTAGTTTTAATCTCTGTCAGATCGCATTTGCATTAGTTTCTCTCATAGTGCTAGTTCCGCTAAGAATTGCAAGTAGATTGTCGAAGTAAGTGGAGTAGAGGGAACATTCATTAAAATGTTCATATGATTACACATTCTGTTATGTTAATGTCTTCATGAAGGAGATCTCTCAGGGATTTGAAATAGTGAACATAATACATTAACACTGCAGCCTGCATCTTACAAATAAGCAATTCCAACTGAAGTGCTAGTGTACTCACATTGCTCATTACGGGACCTACTTCTAAATTAATATTTTAATGCAAGTAGGGGTACTGTGTGTCCATTAGTAGAAAAGGAGCTACTTTGAGAAAGATCATTATCCTTTTATAGGAGACTACTACAGTACAATGCAGACTGCAGATCTCTTCCAGTCAAATATCTGGATTTGATTCCAATCAAGTATTATAAATTGAGCGCTTAACTTGCAGAGAGCAATTGTGTTAAACGTCTAATAGTGATTTTCTAATTAATAGTCCTTTTAAAGTAGCAAAACTTGTTCATTTAATGAGCCTGGAGTCCATGAAGAGTTCTCGTGTGAATACATGTTGTTAAAGCAGTCTCATCCATATTATGTTTCCAGATTTTCAGGTTGTGCTGTATTTAAAAAGAAGTGTTATGTATTGAATATTTATGTATGTATTTATTAAAGAGCAGGTGGCCTGTGTATGACAATCTGAATGAGATAACCATGTAACTTTTTAAATACATTATTTGTTATGGAGTGGAGCTGGAATGCAGTATGTGACTTTCAAGACACGATTTAAAAAAATGTGCATTTCTTTTTTGGCCTGTTCCAGCTGTGTATCAGTTGTAATTCCTAATGAAACCTTTTATAGAAAAGGCAGATAACTTTAATCTGCTTCATAATTTGTGATTCATTTATACTTCATTAGCCATGGACTATTTTTGTGATATAAAACTTTATTGACTGAAATATATGAATCACAAAATATTTTTTGGAATATTCTTTCTTGTAATGAAAAATACAAGAAATCTAGACAAACATTCTTCTCTTTCATTCCTGCCATTTAATATGTTATGTTAAACCATTTCTGTACCAGTGCATTTTACATATCATTGTGAAATCCTGCAAAATATATATATATATATATATATATATATATATATATATATATATATATATATATATATATATATATATAAGTATAAGGAAAAGGGGGGGGGGGGGCGCGCGCGAGAGGCTTCTTTCTTCTGCTGTTGAAAGTTCATTCAGAGTAGCTGCTGGCCTTTAGAATGGAAGGTACCAAAACATTTATCAAGTAACAATGTGTAACAGAGACTGAAATGTCAATCCATTTATTGTGAAATCTTGTAATACAGGACAACAAAACATTGCTTTGGTGGATTGGTATTTGCTGGGAGGACTGTTTTATACCAAAGAATCTGATTGCCCAGTCTTGGATTGTGCATTCTTGGCAATGTGGCTGTTGTTTTTCCATTCATGCCCTGAGAAACCAGGGATTAGAGATGATTACCAGCTTGCAGAAAGCTTGTCATTCATTGCAAAACAGCGTAAGGGAACTGTGGCTGCAATGCTCATATTGAGTCATACAACAGTGCACCCCCACACCCACCTCTTCGCCAACTCCCAGAAAATTTGCAGAACGTTCTTTACTGCAGATATATGTACACACAAACTGAGAAGTTGAAGGTCTTGGTAGTTGCCTGTTTGAAGATGTGCCATGTGTGACCCCTGTACGTTGTGGCTAGGTTTTGCATGTGGCAAGTGTGTGGATACAGTACCTGAGTAGTCTGTTGTAGACATGTGTAGTAAATATGGCAGTACATTGAGAGTGAACCTTTTTTGAATGTGGAGCGGTCTTGGTGCAAAATAAGAGTGTCACAGCATATCAAAGATTACAGAAGAATTTAGGCTTCCCCGCGTGAAAATGGCCACAAAGGATATCACATGTATTGCAGTAATGTCTGTGTCAACTCTGCAGTGCCTTAAGACCAGTTGACAGTATGCTGCAAGTCAAAGTGCCACCAATTTCAACGTGTAGAAACACAAACATTACTAATTGCACCATATGCATCACTTAGGCCTCAACAGCTGATGACTGAAGGTTACATCCATGACTTCCGTGATTTTTGGCAGTTTGATATACATTAGAAAAAATGAGGAAATGCATATAGTGTCTCTGTATGCACACTGTCATTGAGAATAAGGCATTGCTGTAAATATTGTAGAAGATTTTCATTTGAATTGTGGTCAAATGTACTGCCACAATATTTTGGTGATGAATTTCTGATTTATAGTTATCTAGGATAAAGTTAAAAATTCATTATAAGCACACTGTTTTGTGATACAATATTAGCAAGTATTACTTCTTGTGTGTTGTTGCATTCCACATCAACATGCATGCTCATACCATGCATATGCATTCTGGAATTTGTTATCTTATACCTCCATTGATGAGACAGTGGAAACTCCATGTAGATTGCTTCTTACCATAAAGACGACATGCTAGTTCCCAGCAGGCACAATTAAGACATGCATAAGCTTTAGGCGACAGGCTTTATTAGAAATAGAGAAACACGCACTATTCATTCACACAATCAAGCACACCTCATGCAAACATAACTGCCAATTCTAGCAGCCCAGGCCAGAACAATTATCATGTGGGACAGAAGGGAGAGAGGAGCATTGTCTGGTGGATGTGCAGGGAATTGAATGCCAGCATGCATCAGGAGGTTGTGGGCCGTGAAGTGGGGAAAACAGAACTAAAAAGCAGTGGAGTGGGGAAGGGAAGGTGATTGGCAGAGGGTGGCAAATGTAGAAAGTGGGAGAAGAGACTGGGGGAGGAGGTGGATGACAGGGGGGTGGAAACTGTGGGGTGGGGACAGAAAGTTAGCAGGTTGAGGCCAGGATAACAATGGGAGTGGAGACTGTGTTGTAAGGATAACTCCCATATTAGAAATTCAGAAAAGCTAGTGGTGGAGGGGAGGATCCAGATGACTCAAGCAGTGAAACAGCTGTTGAAATCAAGCATGTTATGTTCAGATGCATGTTGTGCCACAGGGTAGTCTGCTTTGCTCTTGGCCACAGTTTGGAGGTGGCTGTTCATCCCTGTGGACAGCTGGTTGGTAGTCATACCAATATAAAAAGCGGTGTAGTGATTGAAAAAATGGTACAAATGGCTCTGAGCACTATGGGACTTAACATCTGAGGCCATCAGTCCCCTAGAACTTAGAACTACTTAAACCTAACTAACCTAAGGACATCACACAAATCCATGCCCGAGGCAGGATTTGGACCTGTGACTGTAGCGGTCGCACGGCTCCAGACTGTAGTGCCTAGAACTGCTCGGCCACACTGGCCAGTGCAGTGATTGCAGCAGAGCTGGCTGCTTTCACAGGTGGCCCACACACTGCTGGGGTAGGATGAACCTGTGACAGGACTGGAATACGAAGTGCTGGAAGGGTGGATTGGGCAGATCTTGCAAGTGGATCTTCCACAGGAACATAAGCCTTGTGGCAAGTGGTTGGAATTGGCGCAGGGATGATCCAGGATGTTGTCAAGGTCCAGGGATGATCCAGGATGTTGTCAAGGTCGGATGGATAGGTAATCAAAGCCACAGTTGTTCCAGTCCAGGGTGGTACTGGGTAATGAAGGGGGCAATCCGTTGTGGCTGGTTCTTGAGAGTGGTGGTAGGATTGGTGGTGTGAGGGGGAATCACAGGGGAGATCTGTTTGCAGACTAAGTCAGGGGGATGGTGCATGTCTGTGAAGGCCTCAGTGAGACCCTCAGCTTACTGGGCAGGGGAGTCCTTGTTGCTGCAGGTGGCCAGGCTGTAGGCTGTATGGGAGGGATATTTTGGTCTGAAAGGGGTGACAGCTGTTGAAATGCAGGTGTTGTTGGTGGGTTTAATGTGGACAGAGGTGCAGATGGAGACATCAGAGATGAGGTGGTCAATGTCTAGGAAGGTGGCATGCCGGGTTGAGGAGGACCAGGGTAAGCGAATGGGACAGAAGGTGCTGAAGTTGTGAAGGAATGAAGATAGGGTGTCTAAGCCCAGAATCCAGGTCATGAAGATATCATCAGTGAATCTGAATCAGACTAGAGTTTGGCATTTTGGGAGTCTTGGAAGGTCTTCTCTAAATGGCCCATAAACATGTTGGCATAGGAGGGTGCCATGCGGGTACCTCCACCCAAGTCTAAAGAAAAATTCAATGTTTTACTAAATCTCATATGCAGTAACATATTATGTAATACACCAACAACAAAATAATAGCAATCCCTATTTTTCATTGCATACTTTTTCGAATTTCACAAAGTGTCACTCTTATGCTCAAATATCACATTAACTGTGACCATTAACTAAATGATGGACAATTCATGATGAAGCTGACATATAAAGCTATTAATAACACAGAAATGATTTTTTTTTACCAAATACTTTCTGTAAAATCAATTGAGGAAGGCTATAGGGTGTGTGCCTCAATTCTGTCTTAACAGCCACCTGAAAGTGAGCAGTGTTGGCCCACCCTTGCAAACAAATGAATGAATTTGCCCAGCACTTTGGATGAAAATTGGTCACTGCACATTGTCCGCCATATCCTGCGTGGACTCAAATACAGGGATTAAAAAAAAAATTGTTTGCACACCATGAAGGAGTTGTGCAACATAAATAAAAGTTGGTAGACATGTTTCTACATCTGAAAGATGATGTCTATTTAAATTTCATGCCTTTCACATAAGTGTGGTGCTAGTAGCACCCCTATGAGGATGCAAATCAGGTTTGCTTTAAATATGCACTGTAACAGTGGTGAGCATTATTTACTTGAAAGTGACAAAGACACCATTATAAACACCTCACACGAGAAGCTGAAAGTTCTTTCTGCGATACTGCAGAAGATTTGTCGAGAATGTGCGGCTGCAAAAGACCAGGCTTCAGACAGTCATGCAGCACTTCTGAAAAGGAAGACAATTGTGTCTGATGGACAGCACTGCCACATTGTACTGCATCTGCAGCAGCAATTTGAACAGCATTTGGCACCACAGTGACACAATAAACTGTTGCATATCAGTTACTTCAAGGACAGCTCTGAGTCGGATGCCTTGCAGTTCCACTGACCCAAAATCACCACCATTTGCAACTTAAGTGGTGTTGAATGAAAGTTCAGTGGAGGACAGTGTGGAGGTCTGTTCCATTTTCTGATGAAAGGTGGTTCTGCCTCAGTGCCAGCGATGGTTGTGTGTTGGGTAGTAGGAGGCCATTTGAAGGCTTGCAGCCAAACTGTCTGTGTGCTCTAGACGTACACCAGGAGTTATGGTCTGAAATGTGATTTTGCATGACAGCAGGAGCACTGTCATGGTTATCCCACACAGCCTGCATCAGCTTGACGATTCAATATTTTGTGCTGCCATTCATGAACAGCATTCCAGAGTGTGTTTTCCAACAGGATAACATTCACTCGCATACTACTGTTCATGTTGCCTTGGCCTGCTTGATCACCAGATTTGTCTCCAGTCGAGCTCATAGGTGACATCATCAGACAACAACGCCAGTGTCATCCACAAACGGCATTAACAACTCTGTATTGACCAACCAAGTGCAAAAGGCATGGAACTACATCACACGAACTGACATATGGCACCTGTACAACACAATGCAGGCACATTTGTATGCTTGCATTCAACATTCTGATAGTTAAACCCATTATTAATGTAGCAGCATTTCACATTTGCAGTGGCTTATATCACGCTTACATTAACGTATTTTCAAAATTTCATTCTTTATATTAATTGTTTATTTTTTATGTTGTGATTTTTTTTTCATCAGTGTAGTTGAAAACATTGAAACCAAGTGTGATTAAATGTAAAGGTGTAGGAATAGGGAGACGGCACATGGTAAACCAAATGTAATAATAGGCTTAAATTATGTTACAGTTAAAGGGAAATTTGTAACATAGCAATACCTGTGTTGTTTTTTTGTGGTCTTCTGTCTGAAGACTCGCTATATGCAGCTGTACATGCTACTATATCATGTACAAGCATCTGCTGCAACACACAACAATAGTATGAAAAGGAGAGATTACTAAATGTTGTAAAATGCTGATACAAGTTATTTACAGAAAAGCTGGTAGAAGCTGGCCTCAGGGATGACGACTTTGGTTTCTGGAGAAATAAAGGAATATGTGAGACAATACTGACCCTATGAATTACCATAGAAGATAGGTTAAAGAAAGGCAGACCTATGATTATAACACTTGTAGAGTCACAGAAGGCTTTTGACAATGTTGACTGGAATACTCTGTGAAATTGTGATGGTAGCAGGGATAAAATATGGGGAGCAAAAGGCTATTTATGTCTTGTAAAGAAGCCAGATGGCAGTTACAAGAATCAGGGGACATGAAAGGGAAACAATGATTGAGAAGAGAGTGAGACAGGGTTGCCCCATTTGTCAATGAAAATGCTTAATTCCAGTATCCAGTAAGGGCACAATCAGAGAGAGATTTGAAGGTGCATGGATTTCTCTAATCTGTCAACAACTAGGCTTCTGCTATATGGTTACACATATAGCAATTTTTTGTACCACTTTATATATTATTCTTTAAGAAAACATTTTTGCTTTACCTGCAAAATTTAAGAAAATGGAGTTAAAAGGTTTTTATTGGCTACCATCGATATAAGATGAATGTCAAGAAAGGAAAACAGGCTGATGGAGTGTAGCTGAATTAAATCGAGTGACACTGAGGGAACTAGATTAGGCAATATAGCACTAAAAGTAGTAGACAAGTTTTGCTATTTTGTCTGCAAAATAACTGATACTGGCAAATGCAGACTGACTATTGCAAGGAAAGCATTTCTGGAAAAGAAGAGTTTGATTGTAAGGTATCAGGCAAATCCAACACCTTCCATGAAAACCCTGACATGATAAGCAAATCCAGTAGTATGTCACATAGCTACAAATAAATTGGGACATTAAATTAACCAAAGTAATATGAGTAACAAGTGAGCAAATGGAATACCACAGACTAACACAAGAATTCCTAAATGCATGTTATACCTTCCCACCGTGAGACAAACACAGTTCCGAAGGGAGAAACGAGAACAGAAGCCAAGAGCAGGACCGTGTTAAGTTAGAAGGCCCTACGATAAGGGATGGACACTCACGTTTCCAGCTAACCGTTAGGACCACCCCCCAGCCCATGTTAAAAGCTAGAGCACTCCAGAAGAACAGTATAGATCTTACAATAACATTAAAAGGACCACACCAGCTGCAAGTTTTAGCGTGAGACTTTTTCGGGTCTCTGTTACGTTGCAAACTTTAAAAACATTGCCCCACCACAAAAAGTATAACGTTTCTCTTTGGATAGACAGAATTTTTGTAGGCGGAGCTTAAGGTTAACATTGAGACCCAGACTGGTTAGATAAAAACAAAGCCAGATAGTTTTTTTAAACCAACTTCGGTAAATTGTAGTAAGGAGAAGTTAGGAGAGAGTTGCTTCCGAGACGGCAAGGTGAGCGGAGCTGTGCTGCCCGCCATCCCCTGACGAACACCGACAAGGTAATGAACGCATGCGATGCCGCATAACACCACATAAAGCTTCACTCAGAACTGCAGAAATCACATCTGTTACACCCCCTTTTTGCGTAATACTAGTGTCGATCGTCAATTAAAGCTCATGGTGTTCACGTTTGCCACTTGAAGTAAAAAGCTGTTATTGAGAAGCCACATCAGCCACTGTAATTTACGACAAGTTAGATAAGTAATTAAAGATAATTGAGGGTCACTGTAAACCATTTTGATAGTTTGCGCTTTTGTGAAACTTAATTTAAACCTAGATTATATATGTGATATGGCATAGGTCATCCTTCGATCCATTGTAGAACTTGTAAACCCATTCAGGGAACATTCGTTCACATTTTTGTTGAACACAGTTGGATTTTACCATCCTGTATTAAAACATTTCCTTTTATAAACGATGTTTTGTGAGTAGAATAAAATTTCCAATGGTAAACTTGACTGCTTTTTCGACATTATTTTACCAGCTAACTAAAAATAGGAAAGCCTTGAACCCCTTCTACTAAATTTAGTTAGTATTAAGAATCTTTTACAGGGAGTGACGCTAAAATCATTATGTAGTTGGTTATATCATCACTAGTCTCACTGAACTCTTCTGAATTCTACATGTCATGTGTGATCTGGCGTCTCCTTACCAGCAACAGGTCCCAGGTTCAAACTAGTCAATTCCCTAAAAAACACACTCAGAGTGTCGTTGCGCGAAAGTGGTAGGGAGACACGATATAGAACAGACAGTCACCACGCAGAATGTTAGATGATAAATGTTAGGATATCTTTTCTAAAGGTATGTCTCGATTTTAGACTTGGAGGGATGGGAAATGGGGCTGATAAGGAATTCATACAAGGATTGAATGGAAGCTTTAAGCTTTTGAAATGTGATGCTGTAAAAGAATGCATAAGATTAGATAGGCAACTAATGAGGTGTTACAGTACTGAATTAGAGAGATCAGAAATTTATGGCAAAAGTTGATAAGATAAGAGATCACTTGACAGGTCACATTCTGAGGTATTAAGGAACTTACATGTGGTTATTTATATATTGCAGAAATGGAAAGTTCACAATGGAATAACAACAATATTATATAAAGGATAGATTACTACTTACCACATAGAGGAGATGCTGAGTCACACAGATACAATGAAAAGACTACTAAATATTTAAGTTTTTGGCCAAAAAGCATATCACATTTTACATATTAAAAGACACACTTTTTTCTTAAAAACATTGCCTCCAAAATTCATGTGTGTCTTATACTTGAAATTAATACAAAAATGTCCAGTGTTTAATATTCCCACCAGTCATAAAAATGGCCAAATATTCAATGCCGTGGGATACCTATCTCTATATGGCAACACTGGCAGCAGCAGTGCACTGATGAGACAAACATGAGTTGTGGGGATTCACAAGCTTTGCTAACACTGTCTCCCTCCCACCCCGCCATCAAAAACCCAGATCACTCTGTAGCCTATGATGGATCATTGCAGTC
Organism: Schistocerca gregaria; assembly: GCF_023897955.1. Lineage (NCBI taxonomy): Eukaryota > Metazoa > Arthropoda > Insecta > Orthoptera > Acrididae > Schistocerca > Schistocerca gregaria. The sequence goes on along the minus strand of NC_064921.1, from coordinate 927,617,298 downwards.
TACGATGCCAGTGAACTTGAACTGAAAGTGATTTGTATTGTCAGTAACAATACAATATATCCTCCCCGGGGGGCTCACAACTCTTTGGCAGGTTCGTGCCTGTCTACCACGGAGCTGCAGCCTTTGCACCCTCTTTTTCCTTCTGTGCAGCATGTCTGTCCCCTTGTTATTCTTTTTCCTCTCCCTTGGGGAACATGTCTGGGACTATTTTGGAAAAGTGTTTTGCATTTTCAATAGCCAAAATCAGAACAGTCTCTCCACTTTTTTCGTTCCTATCCTTTGTTCCCCTTCTCCTATCCTTCCTCTGCTTCAGTGCTTGGGGTCCCTCTATTTCTTCTTTCACACTGTGCGGTCCTGAAGACCAGCTCACACGTCTGATGCATAAGAGGTGACTGGGTAATATGCAGTTCTCAGCCCCGCATCGACAGTTAGAGTTCGCATGTACCCCTGGTATAGGCCAGGCCCAGGGAGGAGTGACTACTTGAGCTGATACCTTACCAAACTGGCACTTGTCAGATGTTCCAGAGGTGTGAACAACCACCTAAGGCAGGTGTGCCCCCTTCTGGAGGGGGAGGGGGAGGGGGGGGGGGCTGGCTCCAGTTGGGAGGAGCGCACCATTGGAGATGCTGGCAATCGTGGGGGATTTACTCGCAATGAGCCAGTCATCATCTTTACAGCCAACATCTACTAAATGTAAACGATTCAGAGACCCTCCTTGCTGTACCACAGTTACTTGTGATTTCACGTACCGATGACGCTCATTCCTTTACTAAGGTAAATCCATTTATTATTCAGAGAGGTGTTGATGCAATTGTTGGCCCTGTGGAATCCTGTTCTCATTTACACAGTGGCACTTTGCTTTTTGAGACTATTTCTGATTCTCAAGCACAACAACTGCTTGCAGCTTTGCTCCTCCATGGCTATACTGTTTGTGTCGAGGCCCATCGAACACTGGATTCTTCCTGTAGTGTTATTTACACTAGGCTGCTTGATGGTCTGATTGAGGCAGAAATCCATTGCAGTCCATCGGGTGAGGAAAAAAGGAGATGTATCCTTAGCGCCCACACTATTCCGTCGAAGATCAAAGCAGGGTATGAAGTTATCACATTCTGACATACATTCTGATCGTACATTCTGAACCCAATGTGCTGATACCAGTGTCATTGTTACAAACACACTAATGTCCTGTCGAAGCCCAGCCAAATGTGTAACTTGTGGTAGGAGTGCTCGCAAGGGCAATTGTCCACCTCCTACTCCCCACCGTATCAACTGCAATAGTGACCATGCCACCTTTTCCTGAGATTTTTCCATGTATCTCGATGAGTGGGATGTGCAGGAGATCCAGGTGAAGGGAAAAGTGCCTTACTCTGTTGCTTACAGGTTGCTGCGTAGTTGGAAACCCTGTATTCTACCATCCGGCACTTACAGTACTGTTCTTGCTACATCTTGCTCCAAGAAGAACATGGCCACGCAGCCATGAGACCTCAAATTTAGCACCGTGGTTGTGAAATCCTTAGTGTCATGGTAGCATCCCCGTCTCCTCCTCCAGCTGTGTATCAGGCCACCAAACTTTCGCTTCATGAGGCAAAGTCACTTGATATACAACCAGCAGGCCAGAAAGGACAGAAGGAATACTCCCATGAAGACTTCTATGTCCCTCCAGCCAACAAACACCTGAGTCTTCCTCTGCCAACCAGAAAGGCTCCAAAAAGTCAAACAATGTGAAATGATCTTCTCCTTCACCAAATGGGAGATCCTCTTTGACGGAGTTGCCATGTGATACCCTTGCCTGGCCAACCTCTGTGTTACCAGTGCAGACCAACAATCATTCTTCTGCCTTGAACTCCACAGACTGACAGAAGGAGAAGGAGCAGGATCATCCAGCCTCTGCACCCTGTAGCAGTGAGTTTTTGAAGGCTGGCACTCAGCAGCCACTGGGGTGACACCCATTCATTTTTTCCCACCTCCCCTTTTGTCATCGTGATTCTCCTCCAAAGGAACATTTGTGGACTTCGATCCAACAAAGAGGACGTAAGGCTGCTCTTGGAATCGCAGTGTCCACTTGCTCTCTGCCTCCAGGAAACAAAACTACATCCTTACGACTGCTTTGAGCTCTCACATTTCTTCCCAGTCCAATTTGACCTCCTCTGCTGAAGACGGCATTCCATTTCGTGGCCAAGTCATGCTGCTCATCTGGGATTATGTTCATAATCAACCCACCTCCGTGACTACCTAGTGTCAAGCTGTTGCTGTCTGCATTTTCATTCCTCACTGGACCATTTCCCTTTGTACTGTTTACATCCCTCTGTTATTTGATGTCATCAGGCAGACTTCCTCCAGCTTATTGAGCAGCTCGCTCACCCCTTTTTGCTGCTTGGTGACTTTAATGCACACCATCTCCTTTGGGGCTCTACCAGAACCTGTCAGAGGGGTGACCTCTTTGCTGACCTTTTCAGTCAACTAAACCTCATGTACCTTAATATAGGAGCACCCCTGTTCCTTTCAGACTCCACTCACACCTATTCCCATTTGGACCTCTCCTTCGGCACAGCCCAGCTTGCCCATTGTCTTGAGTGGTCCATTCTTTCTGACACATACTCGAGCGACCATTTCCCATGTGCTCTCCAATTGCTGACTCCTACCCCCCCTCTGTGCATACACAAATGGCAGCCTTCTAAGGCCAACTGGAGGCTTTCTCCTCCATGACGACCTTCAACAAACATCATTGCCCCAGCTGTGATGACTAGGTTGAATATCTTATATTCGTTAACCTTACTACCGCAGAACTTTCCTTTCCTTACGCTTTCTTCTTTAGCACACTGTGTCCCAGTCCCTTGGTGGACTGAGGCATGCCGTGATGCAATTCATGCACCGAGACGCACTGTCTGCATTTTTAACCATCATCCTACAATGGCAAACTGCATTCATTACAAACAGTTGCATGCACAGTGTTGTCACTTTCTTTGGGATAGCAGTAAAGCTAGGTGGATTTTCTTTACTATTTCACTTACCAGTTCAACTCCCTCTTCTGTCAAGTGAGCAAGCCTCCCATGGATTTCTGGGGCCAAGGTCCATTCCCCAGTTTGTGGCCTGACAAGTAAAGATGATGTTATAGTGGACCCTACTGCTATCTCAGACACCTTGGCCTGCTATTTTGCGGAGATTTCAAGCTCCACCCACTATCACCCAGCCTTCCTCTGTGGGAAACGAGTGGAAGTGGCTTGGGTAATACCTTTCTCTTCTCAGAATCATGAGTGCTACAATGCTGCCTTTACTATGAGGTAGCTAGATCATGCTCTCACTTCATCCTGATCATCCACCCAGATCCAGATGGTGTTCACATTGATGTTGCAGAACCTTTCTCTTTCTGGCAAACACTTTCTCCTTCATGTGTATAATTGCATCTGAGCAGAGGGTATGTTTTCCAGATACTGGTGCAAAGCCACTGCCAAATCCATACCCAAGCTTGGTGAGGACAAAGACCTTCCTTCTAGTTATCGCCCGTTTCTCTCACCAACTGTATTTGCAACTGTGTTTGATGGAATGCACGATTCATGCCCAGCTGGTATGGTGGCTCGAATCTTGCAACTCCCTAACCACTGCACAGTGTGGATTTCAAGTGTGCTGTTGACCATCTCGTCACTTTGCCAACTCACGTCATGAATGGCTTTTTGCGGAAATACCGGACTGTGGCTGTGTGTTTCGATTTGAGAAAGCCTACGACTTCTGCTGGAGGACTGCTATCCACCATACTCTCTACACATGGGAGTCCTGGTCATCTCCAGCTCACTTCTTGTTGACGATTGTGCAGTCTATTACAGTTCTCCATGGACATCTTCAGCGATGTCTTGACCGTCTGTGATCATGGAGCACTGACAGTGGCTATTGTTTTTCCACTGGCAAAAACCGTTTGTGTGAATTTGTGGCAGCACAATTAGTTTCTTCCACTGGCTTTATACATTGTGGACCTGTTGCTTTTCTGTTTATTGAAACTACAAAATTCCTGGCGCTCATGTTCGATAGGAAACTTTCTGGGTCCTCCCATGTCTTACTTGACTGCCTGCTACATGTGGTTCCTCAGTGTCCTATTTGTCCTCAGCAGTACTTCCCGGGGAGCAAATCGGACCACCTTCCTCAATCTGAATCAGTCCCTTGTCCGTTCGGAACTAGAGTGTGGGTGTTTCATTTATCCTTCTGCACATCTCTCTTTCTGACAGCATCTCAATACTATTCACCATCATTGTATCTGTCTGGCCACTGGCATGTTTACCGTTAGCCCAGTTGAGTGTCTGTATGCCAAAGCTGCCAAACTACTGCTGTCATACTGCCAAGACTTTCTCCTCAGCAGAAGCTTTTGGGAGATCTAAGTAGCTGATTATCCAGAGAAGAGGATCGGCTACACACATCATGTAAGTCAACTGATGAGAGTGAAATATGAATTGTGAATACAATCCAGTTTTGCACCGCTTCTCGTGTTATCAGAATGTTAGAACTCACTAGAGCACTCCTGAAACACATGACAACTTGTGCAGTTTCCATAATGCTCATACCGAGCTTCTGGGCCATCACACTCTGCCCTTAGTGAACTTCAAACAGATCATGTGCCTTCCCCATTATACATACAGGCAGCACACTGACTGATACTACATGCAATGTGCTTGTGTGTGACTAGCAGTCATTCCTCACTAGGTGATGGTGCTATCGCCTGGACAGATTTATATCGATTGTAGGTCAGTGGTCACAATGTTTGGGTGATTAGTGTTCATATCCATCAATAGACGAAATGACTCATAAAATTTAAATTAACAGTTTATTTGCCAATGACAGTTCATCCGCACGCTACTGCTGGGGTGGCTGCTTGCGCTATGTAAAGTCTGCAAAACGTTTTAATGGTTGAAAGTGGAGGTTAGTTTTGATATAGCTTGCTGTGTCCATTGGCCTGGTATTCATAATATGAAGAGCGCAACTGAATGTATTGTAATGCAATAAGTGGGATTAACTCATATTTGATGATAAATAGTAATATTATTAATACTGCCAGACTCCATGATGGGGAGATGATACCACTGCACTGTAGCTGTCACTAAAAGAAGAAATAGATACAGCAAATTTTTGCCACTTGAAGATCTTTAGCTGTAATGAAAAGCATGTAACTCTAAGTGTGTAACATATACGAGGGTGGTCTGATAAGTATGGTAAATTTCCATGAAAGAACAGAACATTTTTGTTGCACCTTCATGGTTGGTAAGCTTGATTATACCAAGAATTGTATAAAGAACCTCAACAATGGGCAGTGTACATTTCATTGTTGACAGCTATCTGAATTGGTCAGTGTGTTGGCTGGAGCTTAAAATGGAAAAAACTGAGTGTTGTACTGTTACTAAACATTTTCATTTGAAGGGAATCAAAATAGAACTGAATGAAGTTCACATGGGCTGTGCACAGTCATGGAAGACAAGCTACTCATGAATTAATGAATTTAAATGTGATCGGACATGCATAGAAGATAAAGCATACTTCAGCCGTACAGTGGAGGTCACCACAAAGGAAACTATTGATGAAATCCATGATTTGGTATCGGAAGATTGCCGGATAAAAATTCGTGAAATTGGCAAGACTGTAGGCATCCCAGCTGACCAGGTGCACAATATCCTTCATGAAAAATTGGCTGTGAAGAAGCTATGTTCAAGATGCATGCTGTGATTGCTCACAGTTGACTAAAAGTGCTAGCAGCAGAACATTTCAGCACAATGTCTGTGATGTTTAATCACAATCTGCAAGACTTTTTGTACCAATTTGTGACTGTTCGTAAAAGCTGGATCCATCAATATGCACCCAAGTCAAAACGGCAGTCAGAACAATGGACAAAGGCTAGTGAAAGTGCATTAAAGAAAGCAAAGGCCATTTTGCAGCTGGTAAGGTGATGAGTACTGCTTTTTGGGATCCCAAGGAATACTTATCAAAGTTCACTTGGAAAAAGGTAGAACCATAAATGCACCATATTATATTCATAAAATAGAAAGAAACATTCCACATGGGAAAAATATATTAAAAACAAAGATTCCATGACTTACCAAACGGGACGGCACTGGTAGATAGGCGCAATAAAAAAAAACACACAAACACACACACAAAATTTCAAGCTTTCGCAACCAACAGTTGCTTCGTCAGGAAAGAGGAAAGGAGAGGGATGGAGATATGGGTGTGTGTATGCGAGTGTGTACCTGTCCTTTTTTCCCCCTAGGGATTGGAATGACTCCTTACCTTCTCCCTTAAAATCCACATCCTTTCATCTTTCCCTCTCCTCCCCTCTTTCCTGACAAAGCAACGGTTGCTTGTGAAAGCTTGAAATTTTGTGTGTGTGTTTGTGTGTGTGTGTTTTTTCCCCCCCCTATCTACCAGCGCTTTTCCATTTGGTAAGTCTTGGAACCATTGAAACTTGTATTGGATGAATAAAGATTGGTTTGACATGCAAAAAAAAAGCACTCTTTATTCTGCTCATACTCAGATTAAATTATATTTTAAATATTCCTTAAAAATTTGCTAATATTTCAGTTTGTTGTTATTATGTTAATAAAAAATTGTTATTATTATTTCGGTGAAATTGCCTATGTGTGATGAAATATTGTTACAGTTGATAAAACAGTAAAAACAATCTAACAAGGCCATTCAAATTCTAAGCCACTTATGATCGATATCTCACAAACACATTAAAACACAACTAAATGCGTCTTGATAATTATTCATGAAAATAATATAGTTTTAGCCATCACTCCATTTTTCAGATTTCTGGATCAAAATATAGTGGTAATGAAAGTCATCGTCCTTTAGTCATAGTACAGTCAAGGTCCTAATTGCACACAATACCTTAAAATGACTGCCAAATTTGTCATTAAACTGCCTGGTCAAGGTCTTCAGCAATGCTAGAAGAAAAATTAGTAAATAATCTGCACAGGTAACACCTGGAAAACAATGATATAAATTTCAAATTTACTGCATAATGACAGCGGACTGCAGCTCCTCAGCAATACTGTCTCCTGTGTGCTGCAGAGGATGCTATAATTCTGAAAACTAGGATTATTTGACATAGGTTTAACACTTCTACAAATAAAACCCAACTCACACTTTAATTTATTATCTACTTAATAACAGCTCAGTAAATTACATTACAGCCCTCGTTAAGCAGCATACTTAACAACACTTTGGAAGAACGCCTGAGAGAGAGAGAGAGAGAGAGACAGAAAGTAAGTGAGCGAGCGAGCGGGAGTGTGAGCATGCCACATACATAAATCATTTGCAGACTGCAGATGAACACTTATTAATGATATCATTTATTTTTCAAGTCCATCATTATTGTCTTTTGTTTTTTAAACTATTATTTTCGTAATTGTTTGCATGAAAAACTGTTGGTATTCCATGAGTGTAACTTACTACAGTACACTTGTCATTATTCCACTTGTGGCCATAATTTTGGTTCAGTTTTCATGTTATCAATTTATATTCATGTCAATATTGGTTATGTTTGTTTAACATCTTACAAAAATTTGCATTATGGTTATTGCTGCTTGATGACACGTTCATTGCAGCTGGTAGTCATACTAACATAAATAGCTGAGTAGAATTTGCAAAAGAGGTAGTATATGACATAGCTGCTTTCACAGTTGGGCCGGCCTCTGATCAGGTGGGATAAGCCTATGACAGGACTGGAGTAGGAGGTTCTGGGTGGGTGAATGGGGCAGATCTTGCACCTTAGTCTGCCATGGGGATATGATCCCTGTGGCAACAGTTTCGGAGTGGGAGAGGTATAGGTATGGACTAGGATATTGTGTAGGTTGGTAGGGTGACTGAACACCGCTGTAGTAGGGGTGAGAAGGAGCTTGGGTGGTATGTCCCTTATGTCAGGGCAGGATGAGAGATAATCAAAGCCCTGGCAGGGGTTGAAGTTCATTGTTCCAGTCCAGTGTAATATTTGGTGAAAAAGGGGGGGGGGGCTCATTTCTCCTTTGTAGCTGATTCTCGGGGGTGGTGGGAGGGCCATGAGTGTGTGAGGAGATGGCATGGGAAATCTGTTTGAAGATTAGCTTAGGAGGATACTGCTTGTCTGTGAACACCTTTTGTCTCTTATGTATACAGCAAACCACTATGAGTCTGTTTATCATGCCTGCAAGACTCTGTGCAGGAAAAGTTCTTGGTATAGTGGTTCTGACTGCACTGTGTTGAGTCTGGCAAATGCTGTTCTAGTCTTATGGCAGCAAGAATGAATATAGGTGACATTAAGATTTTGTTTCTGTACATTTAGGGCCTGCGTGTTCACTTAGGAGATACTTCTCCATGATTTAAATGAATATTGCAGCAACATTAATCATATAAATGTTTCATGTTGATAATATCATCATCTATAAAAAGTCTGTAATTGTAAGAGTATTACCCCTAACCTTAGGATTTAACATACTTTAGGTTAAGAGCATGAGTTGGGTATTGTATGATAAATGTTCTTAGGATCCATTCTATGGTTTTCTGGAAGTAAGTCTTATGTTTCATTTAGACAATGACATTTGAGCTCTAAACACGTAAATTTGTCATGAGTGTAGTGTTGCATAAGAAAGTAGTTCTGTGAATGACTGATTCATTTGCAGTTCTGTGCAGTGTTTGATGGAAGTATCTTCAGGCATTTATGGCTTGCCCAGTCTTAGTCATTTCAGCTACTTTTCATCACTGATAACTGACCTGACCTATTCAGCAGTATGACAGTTGTGTAATGACAATATTTCTCAATTTTTGCTTGTGAAGAAACAGATGAAGATTTTGCTTTTATCTATTTCGTTGCCTGTCTCATCAAAAAGGGCGTATGCACTAAATTTCAGACCGCTGACAACTTTCGCCTGGTACTACAATCTCATAATACCACATTGGTTATGTTATTTCAGGCTTTATTGCTCCCCTTTTAGTAGCCATGCATATTTCAATTAATATGTTTCTAACTGTGAATTTAAGCTTTGCTTTGTACCAATGTTCAGCAAGTGTTGTTTCTTACAAAGCTTCTTTATATTGTTTTGTATACCATGGGGGGTCTCTAGCATGTTTAAGCATTCTGCTGGTGCAGTCCCTGTCTGAATTTCAGTTTATCAATATCAGCTTTCACGAGTTCATTTACTTAGGATGGAACAAGTGTTTATGAAAAAAATTTGTTACTACCATTGGCTTCCCTGTAATGTGTGACTTCATTTGACTGTGATACAAGCTGTCTTAAGCTGGAAAGTGAGCATTAAATTGATATCATGTTCTATGGAAGCTAAAAATACTGACAAATGAAGATGAGTTGGCATCTGATTGTGGAACTATGTGCACACATAAAAACTATAGCTGCCAATCTGAGTCTGTTGATACATCACTGGATTAGTGGAATCTGTATCCTCTTTAACTAGCCTGTAGGAGGTGTAACCTGCAAGCTCCCCAAGGTACTATTTTGGATGAGCAAACCAATTGTATGCTCACTGAGTTCGTAATAATAGCAATTTTCAGTGATTGGGCAAGCATACAACCTCCAGTAATTCTAGTTGGTTATGTGTAAGGGTTGGTTGAGTGCCTTTTGGCCAAAATAACATTCACAAAGATTTAGAATCAGATTGATAAATTTAAAAATAAAATGAGGCACTGAATCATGAAGGATTATGATGTAGCCAAATGCACACATTTAAATTCATCTTCTAAATTTATTACAAGTAAAAGAACAAGAAAAAAGTTCAAGAAGTTGCTCATATAATTCTAAATGGATTTACCACAATTGTGTAAATAAACTGATCAACAGAGCAAAACAAAAAGTAGAGCGATATGTGGAAGTTACAAACACTAACTTATCTCTCAGTTTGAGGAACATAAATCACAGTTCTAATTATTTACAGTGTTTACGAAACTTCCACAAAAAGCTCACTGAAGGATTGAGGTAATAGAGTCACTGCTATCTGTTCAACTTCTCACTTGCATAATACTATACTGTCCCATGCAGTCACATAGATACTGCACTAAATCTGTAATATGACTCTGCTGAATAACTTTCTACATCTACATGTACATGATTACTCTGCAATTCACATTTAAGTGCTTGGCAGAGGGTTCATCGAACCAAAATCATACTATCTCCCTACCATTCCACTCCCGAAGAGCGAGCGGGAAAAACGAACACCTAAGCCTTTCTGTTCGAGCTCTGATTTCTCTTATTTTATTTTGATGATCATTCCTACATATGTAGGTTGGGCTCAACAAAATATTTTCGCATTCGGAAGAGAAAGTTGGTGACTGAAATTTCGTAAATAGATCTCGCCGTGACGAAAAACGTCTTTGCTATAATAACTTCCATCCCAACTCGCGTATCATATCTGCCACACTCTCTCCCCTATTACGTGATAATACAAAACGAGCTGCCCTTTTTTGCACCCTCTCGATGTCCTCCGTCAATCCCACCTGGTAAGGATCCCACACCGCGCAGCAATATTCTAACAGAGGACGAACGAGTGTAGTGTAAGCTGTCTCTTTAGTGGACTTGTTGCATCTTCTAAGTGTCCTGCCAATGAAACGCAACCTTTGGCTCACCTTCCCCTCAATATTATCTATGTGGCCTTTCCAACTGAAGTTGTTCGTAATTTTTACACCCAGGTACTTAGTTGAATTGACAGCCTTGAGAATTGTACTATTTATCGAGTAATCGAATTCCAACGGATTTCTTTTGGAACTCATGTGGATCATCTCACACTTTTCGTTATTTAGCGTCAACTGCCACCTGCCACACCATACAGCAATCTTTTCTAAATCGCTTTTCAACTGATACTGGTCTTTGTAAGACCTTACTAGACGGAAAATTACAGCATCATCTGCGAAGAACCTAAGAGAACTACTCAGATTGTCACCCAGGTCATTTATATAGATCAGGAACAGCAGAGGTCCCAGGACGCTTCCCTGGGAAACACCTGATATCACTTCAGTTTTACTCTATGATTTGCCGTCTATTACTATGAACTGCGACCTTCCTGACAGGAAATCACGAATCCAGTCGCACAACTGAGGCGATACCCCATAGCCCCGCAGCTTGATTAGAAGTCACTCGCGAGGAACGGTGTCAAAAGCTTTCCAGAAATCTAGAAATACGGAATCAACTTGAGATCCCCTGTCGATAGCGACCATTACTTCGTGCAAATAAGGAGCTAGCTGCGTTGCACAAGAACGATGTTTTCTGAAACCATGCTGATTACGTATCAATAGATCGTTCCCTTCGAGGTGATTCATAATGTTTGAAAACAGTATATGCTCCAAAACCCTACTGCAGACCTACGTCAATGATATAGGTCTGTAGTTCTATGGATTACTTCTACTATCCTTCTTAAACACTGGTGTGACCTGCGCAATTTTTTAATCTGTAGGTACAGATCTATCCGTGAGCGAGCGGTTGTATATGTTTGCTACGTAGGGAGCTATTATATCAGCGTAATCTAATAGGAACCTAATCGGTATACAATCTGGACCTGAAAACTTGCCCGTATCAAGCAATTTGAGTTGCTTCGCAACGCCTAAGTTATCTACTTCTAAGAAACTCATGCTGGCAGCTGTTCGTGTTTCAAATTCTGGAATATTCCATTCGTCTTCCCTGGCGAAGGAATTTCGGAAACTGCGTTCAATAACTCAACTTTAGCGGCACAGTCGTCGGTAACAGTACCATTGGCACTGCGCAGCGAAGGTATTGACTGCGTCTTGCCTCTTGTGTACTTTACATACGACCAGCATTTCTTCGGATTTTCTACAAAATTTCGGGACAATGTTTCGTTGTGGAACCTATTAAAGACATATCGCATTGAAGTCCGTGCCAAATTTCGCGCATCTGTAAATTTTAGCCAATCTTCGGGATTTCGCGTTCTTCTGAACTTTGCATGCTTTTTCCTTGCCTCTGCAACAGCGTTGGGACCTGTTTTATGTACCATGGGGGATCAGTTCCATCTCTTACCAATTTATGAAGTATGAACCTCTCAATTGCTGTTGCTACTATATCTTCGAATTTGAGCCACATCTCGTCTACATTTGCATAGTCAGTTCGGAAGGAATGGAGATTGTCTCTTAGGAAGGCTTCTAGGGTCACTTTATCCGCTTTTTTAAATAAAATTATTTTGCGTTTGTTTCTTGTGGATTTGGAAGTAACGGTATTGAGCCTAGCTACGACGAAATTGTGATCACGTATCCCTGTATCAGTCATGATGGACTCCATTAGGTCTGTCACGTGGTGATGAGAACCACACCATCGAAGAGCAGCATTTCACATATGGAGATAGAAACCCTCAGTAACTTATGAGCGGATGTGGATATGGTAGTACTCAAAGCAGACAAAGGATCTCACCAAACGAGTGATGAGAAAATAGCAGAAGTATCTAGAATTTCTCTACTAAAGTAGCTCTTAAAGGTCCATAAAGGTGTGCCTCTACATCACGTTGCAAGTAACATTGGAGCCGCCTATGATTTGGCAAAGTACTTGGCATCGTTACTCAAAACCACTGTAAGCAAGAATCCACATAGTATGAGCAATCCTATTGATTCTACACTCCTGGAAATTGAAATAAGAACACCGTGAATTCATTGTCCCAGGAAGGGGAAACTTTATTGACACATTCCTGGGGTCAGATACATCACATGATCGCACTGACAGAACCACAGGCACATAGACACAGGCAACAGAGCATGCACAATGACGGCACTAGTACAGTGTATATCCACCTTTCGCAGCAATGCAGGCTGCCATTCTCCCATGGAGACGATCGTAGAGATGCTGGATGTAGTCCTGTGGAACGGCTTGCCATGCCATTTCCACCTGGCGCCTCAGTTGGACCAGCGTTCGTGCTGGACATGCAGACCGCGTGAGACGACGCTTCATCCAGTCCCAAACATGCTCAATGGGGGACAGATCCGGAGATCTTGCTGGCCAGGGTAGTTGACTTACACCTTCTAGAGCACGTTGGGTGGCACGGGATACATGCGGACGTGCATTGTCCTGTTGGAACAGCAAGTTCCCTTGCCGGTCTAGGAATGGTAGAATGATGGGTTCGATGGCGGTTTGGATGTACCGTGTACTATTCAGTGTCCCCTCGACGATCACCAGAGGTGTACGGCCAGTATAGGAGATCGCTCCCCACACCATGATGCCGGGTGTTGGCCCTGTGTGCCTTGGTCGTATGCAGTCCTGATTGTGGCGCTCACCTGCACGGCGCCAAACACGCATACGACCATAATTGGCACCAAGGCAGAAGCGACTGTCATCGCTGAAGACGACACGTCTCCATTCGTCCCTCCATTCACGCCTGTCACGACACCACTGGAGGCGGGCTGCACGATGTTGGGGCGTGAGCGGAAGACGGCCTAACGGTGTGCGGGACCGTAGCCCAGCTTCATGGAGACGGTTGCGAATGGTCCTCGCCGATACCCCAGGAGCAACAGTGTCCCTAATTTGCTGGGAAGTGGCGGTGTGGTCCCCTACGGCACTGCGTAGGATCCTACGGTCTTGGCGTGCATCCGTGCGTCGCTGCGGTCCGGTCCCAGGTCGACGGGCACGTGCACCTTCCGCCGACCACTGGCGACAACATCGATGTACTGTGGAGACCTCACGCCCCACGTGTTGAGCAATTCGGCGGTACGTCCACCCGGCCTCCCGCATGCCCACTATACGCCCTCGCTCAAAGTCCGTCAACTGCACATACGGTGCACGTCCACGCTGTCGCGGCATGCTACCAGTGTTAAAGACTGCGATGGAGCTCCGTATGGCACGGCAAACTGGCTGACACTGACGGCGGCGGTGCACAAATGCTGCGCAGCTAGCGCCATTCGACGGCCAACACCGCGGTTCCTGGTGTGTCCGCTGTGCCGTGCGTGTGATCATTGCTTGTACAGCCCTCTCGCAGTGTCCGGAGCAAGTATGGTGGGTCTGACACACCGGTGTCAATGTGTTCTTTTTTCCATTTCCAGGAGTGTATTTCATCTTTCCTAAACTGTGGATGGGAAAAAGTTTTTGATGAGATTCATGTTGCTTTGCTTATGAGAGTCGAGTTGATTTGAATTTATAAGAATGGTAGTATATTTTTACAATTTTATTACTAGGTCTCTGTTTGATTAGATACAAAAAATAGTTATGTACTTGTAGTTAATGGAAAGAGAATGTTGTGAACAAAGCAGTATACTGAATTATTTAAATAATTGGTTAGTCAATTTTTGATGAGGGCGATATAGTCAAATGTAAGCAGTGTTAAGGAAATGTGAGTGAGGCTCAAGCGCTAATGCCTGGTGGTACTTAATTTTCCGTTGCACATGAAACCACTAGTGGAAGCAAGACAGAAGGACATCATAGTAAATCAAGACCTGAAGGAACTTCTATCACTTGCAGAAATCTACAATATCACTCCCATTGTGACCTAATTTTAACACATTTTTATCTGTAAATCCATTATTGTGGATGTTAACTATGTTTTCTAAACCACTAGAGTGAAACTGCTACAAATTTGATTTTTCGTTTAAACAACGATATCTTAAAATTTGTAATACAGCTCTAGAAAGATTAGTTTGCATATAAACGACAAACTGCTAATAAAATGAAACTATGTCATTTCTTATTATTTTACCATGAGATTTTTAATATCAGAGAAATGTATTTTTATTGCAATTCTATCGATACTCAATGTTTCGTTATGACATGAAGTTAACATCGTTAAGAATATTTTCAGTATCTTGAATGACGTGAAAACTTTAGCATCAGCTATTACTCTCAAAAATCCTCAAAGGAATTGACACGCTTGATAAACACCTACTAAATGAAAGTTGAATTGTACGAGGGTCACTCTAAAAGAAATGCACAGTATTTTTGTAAAAATACAGTTTTCATTCTGCATGTGTGAAAGTTTTACAGTGTGTAGATACATCCTTCCCGCTTGTTTTCAAACTTAGTTCAACCTGTTCCCGTGAGTGGTGGCGTCACAGCATGTCTTCAAGATGGCTGCTATATTTCACGTTCGTTGGAAACAACGTGCTGTCATAGAATTCCTATGCTGTGAAAACGAGACAGTGGGAAACATCCACAGGAGGTTGAAAAAGGTGTATGGGGATACTGCTGTCGATCGCAGTACAGTTAGTCAGTGGGCAAGCAGGTTACGTGATGAAAGCGGGCACTGCAATATTGAGGATTGGCGCGCAGCGGCAGGCCTCGTACTGCACACACCCCAGACAGTGTGCAGAGAGTTAACTAATTGGTGACTGCTGACAGACGCATTACAGTGAATGGATTGTTACGCTACGTTGGGATTGGGGAAGGAAGTGTTTGCAGATTACTGAAAGTGTTGGCGTTAAAAATGGTTTGTGCCAGATGGGATTCCAGGATGTTGACAGTGGCTCACAAAGAAACAAGAAAAACGATATGCAGCTCACTTTTGGAACAGTACGAGAATGGTGGAGATGAATTTCTTGGAAGAATTGTGACAGGCGATGAAACTTGGCTTCATCATATTTTAACCGGAGACGAAGAGGCAATCAATGGAGTGGCATCACGCAAATTCACCCAAGGAAAAAAAAAATTCAAAACCACACCTTCTGCTGGAAAAGTTATTACTACGGTGTTTTTCGATTCCGAAGGATTCTGGTCATGCGGTAGCGTTCTCGCTTCCCCTCGCCCGGGTTCCCGTGTTTGACTCCCGGTGGGGTCAGGGATTTTCTCTGCCTCGTGATGACTGGGTGTTGTGTGATGGCCTTAGGTTAGTTAGGGTTACGTAGTTCTAAGTTCTAGGGGACTGATGACCATAGCTGTTAAGTCCCATAGTGCTCAGAGCCATTTGAGCCTAAGGATTCTTGCTTGTGGACATCATGTCAAGTGGAACAACCTTAAATTCTGATGTATATGTGACGACACTGAAGAAACTTCAAGCCCGACTGAGTCGGGTTCGACCACATCGGTAAAAGCAGCATTTTTTGCTGTTGCTGTTGCAAGACAATGCACGGCCACATGTCAGTCTAAAAACCATGGAAACTATCACAAAACTCGGGTGGACAACACTGAAACACCCGCCTTACAGTCCTGACCTGGCTCCATGTGACTATCATCTCTTTGGGAAACTGGAAGACTCCCTTCATGGAACAAGGTTTGAAGATGATGACTCCCTTGTGTATGCTGCCAAACAGTGGTTCCAACAGGTTGGTTCAGAATTTTACTGTGCGGGTATACAAGCACTGATTCCAAGATGGCGTAAGGCAGTTGAGAGAGATGGAAATTAGGTGCAGAAATGAAAATATTGTTCTTAATGGATGTATCTACACACTGTAAAACTTTCAAACATGTAGAATGAAAGATGGACTTTTAAAAAAATAGTGTGCATTTCTTTTGGAGTGACCCACATAATATGAAATCGGGACTACTAGAACGTTCTGGAAGCATTGCGAATAATTAACATGGTCTACAGTATCACTGCTTGGCGCCTTTTTTGAGTCAGAATTCGTCTTGTTGCTGAAGAGGTTATCATGTAAAGCTCCTCAGAGACCTAGATTCCGACAAAGGCAATGAAGCTGTTCTTGGGTCTTTATCCTCCTGAATCCTGGTATCCCCTATGGGAGGCATAACACACAGCATTATTTGAAATTCATCCTATTCTTGAAAGTGTGCGGAATCGTTGCAGATTGAACCCTAGGCCCAATAACGTTTCTGTTGATGAACAGCTGATTCCATTTTGGGGTCACAGTCCAGCAAGACAAGTCATAAAATCTAAACCTAGCCCTTGTGGACTAAAGAATTTTTTACTGGCTGTAAATGTTGGCCTTTCTTTAGATTCCTTCTTTTTCCAAGGGAAAGGCGATCTTATAGTGACTGACACTCAATCTGAAAATTTGGATGTAGGTGGAAAAGCCGTCATAAAACTGACAGCCACTCTTCCTCCTGGAGTGACCATATACACACCAGAGTCGCTTTTAGACAAATTGCACAGTGAATCTGAGTGTCAAGCTAATGAACATTATAGAACTCCAGAATTCCAAAAGCTTCCAAATTATCATTGGACAAGGATATGAAGAAAAATGGTAGGGGATCCATTGATCAGTCAGTGAGAAGTAATGGCCAAATTTGGGTAGCAAAGTGGTTCGACAATCGCCCTGTTATCTTCATGTCCAGTAGAGAAAGAGTAAATTCAGTTGATAAATGTCGCCGCTGGTGCAGGAAAGAAAAAAAAGTACATTCAAGTGGATCGTCCCGCAATTGCAAACACCTACAATTCAAATATTGGAGGTGTTGACTTCCTCGACAGACTGATCAGCTATTATAGAATGAGTACCAGGACTAAGAAGTGGACTGTAAGAGTGATTATGCACTTCATAGATTTCGTTATTTGTGCTTCATGGGTAGAATACAAATGTGATCAAGCTGTCTTGGATAGATTGAAGAATGATGTTCTAGACAGCCTCGACTTCAGAAGAAAGTATGAGGAATATCTATGGCATTTACGTGAACCTGAAGTGTTATATGGTGATGATTCGAAAATCTAGCACCAAAGCGTTTAAAATCTAAAGTTCATTATGCTCCTGATGCCCTTCGAACCAAAAATGTTCTACATCTACCAGAATTTCCTCAACAGGTTACCAAAAATCGCTGTCGATTTCCAGGGTATTCAGCAAATCAGGCACACATAAGACGTTCCATCTGCAATGCTTTCCTCTGCCTGCAAGATAACATGCAACTTCTTCAAGCTTTATCGTGAGCTGTAAGGACTAAATAAATTAAATTTGTCATCAGAAATAAATGATTATGGTAGACCTGCTGTACTCCGAATTTTTTTCTTATCTACTTTTCTTTCGTTCAGTAGATACACCTAGGTACTATTTTGTAACAATAAAATGAATTTTTGTAGTAATTTAAATTAATAATCCATCGATAGAACTAAAAATAATGTTATTAACCAAATATGGTTTGTGGGACTTCATTACACATTGAGATCTAACGTTCTCTCTCGGGGACATCCCTCTGTAGGACTAGGAGCAATGAATGATTTTTTAAACATTTTTCTCGTGTTTCTAGTACTGCTAATAAACAAATTATGGAAGAAAATATTAAAGTTTAAATAAAAATTTTCTCAGGACTGAGGAGGTTATGTTCATCTGATTTCGTGTTTTCTTGTAATATGAAACTATGAGCTAGTTGACATATAAACTTGTATTAATGTGATAGGTGTAGGTTTCGCGTCTATCTTGGCCACGATGATTTCTTCACTTTTCTGTTCATAGCGACTTACCTGCAATCTTATTTTCTGATTCATTATTAGGCCTGCTACTGCATGGCTCCTATTTGACTTCGATTTACCTCTGGAATATTTTACCCATAAGGATGCGATCATCATTAAGCCATGCAGCAGTGCTATATGCCCTCAGGAAAAAAACAATGGCTGTAGTTTCCCCTTGCTTTCAGTCACTCTCTGGATCAGCACCACATGGCCATGCTGGCTAATGTTACGATGCCAGATCAGTCAATCATTCAGACGCTTGTCCCCTGCAGTTACTGAAAAGGCTGTTGATGCTTTTCAGAAATGAGAGGTTTGACCAGTCCCCCCATGGATACATCTCCATTGTGGTTACATCTAAAGTACTGCTGTCTACACTGCCTGACAAAAAAATGTGAAGCACTCTGAAGGAAAGGAGGAAACGAAATGAAACTTCACAGTTTGACACGGTATGTGTGGTTCTTCAGTAATACAAAATCGAACCAAATTTACAAAGAACTGGATGCATGAGCCGACTTATTACAGAGTTGCACCCTCTGTGGCCTGTATGCATGTTCTGATTCAGTTGGAATGTAATGATAAAGCTGTTATATGCTCTTCTGAGTTAAAGTGGCCCATAATTGTTATAACCGGCCTTTGATATCCTGGATAGTGACAATGGAGTGGAGTTGACGTCCAAGACGGTCCTTCACTTGTTTTATCCAGGAAATAACTGGGGATCTTGCTGGCGGAAATACCTCATCACCACGCAGACAGTTCATAGACACTCATTAAATGCGTGCTCGAGTGTTATCCCGTTGAGTAATTGTGCCGCCATACTGTCAGCATTGATCTGAAGTCACACACACGTCATGACGCTAGGAGTAACACTGCTGTGACTTTCCAAAACGCTGGAAGAATGAGACTTCTCCTCAGGTCCCCGCGACACTCGCCTTCGTGGTCATCCAGGGTTGTGCAGAACCATGTTCCATTGCTGAACACAGTGCGACACCATTCATCAACAGCTAATGCTTCCCAATCATGGCGCAACTCCAAACTCAGCTGTTTTTGTTGTGGTATTAACGGCAGCCACACGTGGGTCAGTAATACCCTGGTCTCACTGTTGCTGTCCTCATACCAATGGTGTTAGATAATCTTGCAGAGAGGCCGTTACTTGTTCTTGGATTGCAGGTGCAGATTTGAAGTTTATGAAGTGGTTGGTGCACAATATGGCAGTGACCCCTGTGGCTGCAGATGTGGTCTACCAGAACCTGGTCGACGAGTACGCCTGTGCTCACGTTCCCATGCAGTCCAACATCGTGCCACGGTTACACCCGAATGGCCCCCAAGTTTGGATTTTGGACGATTCTACCAGCTGGCGAAATGGAGATCCACACAACGAGGGTCCTTTCAAATTCTGTTAGGTGCTGATAATCCCGTCTCTCAAGAATATTCATTATCTCTATGTACTTTACAGTGATCACTCAACTTAACACTGTTCACGCATCTTATATACACTACCAGGCCTGATAACAACACAAAACACGAACAACAATAATGCGCTAAGGTGGGTAGTTTACCTGCCACAGAGAACTCCAGTGGTTTACATGTCCACTGATTCTGTGTGTGGATACGAAGTTGGATTGACAACTGTCTGTTTCTTCTGGGTGCTGCACTTCTTTTTGCCAGGCAGTGTATATCATCGAGGCATGAAATATCTCGGATAGATCCATGGCTTATTGAGGGAGGAGGGAGATAAACCTACTTCTGAGATCTTAATTAAATATTGAGAAAGTTCTAAGTATGATATATCTTTGAAAATATTAACAACGAAAAATATTAATTATATTATATCACCTAGTCAACAAATTCCAACTCCGTATCCTAGATTAATTTACAGAGAGAAAGAGGGAGAAAAAAAAGAAATGTTGAGGTTTGCTGATGATATCGTTATTCTGTCAGATGCGAGACATGTCTCGTGAGACCAGCTGAACAGAATGGACAGTGGGTTGGAAGAGATTACACGAACAAGATTAACATTAACAAAAGTAATAGAACGATAATGGAGCACAGTACAGTTGAATCAGGTATAGCAGAGTGATTTACATTAGGAAAAAGACGCAATAAGTAGAAAAGGGAGTTTTGGTGTTTGGATGGCATTATTGCTGAGTATGGCTGAAGTGGGGATAATGTGGAGTGCAGACAGGTAATGGCAAGAAAAGGGTACGTGGAAAAAAGAAACATTTTAGCATCCTATACAAATTTAAGTATTTGGAATCACTCCAGAATGTACACTGCGCAACAGAATTAAATATCCAGGTTTTCGAAACCCTGTAATTGTCTCCCATTGCGACGTATAAGTCTCAAATTTGGCTTAAAGGTGCGTCCAACATAGGAAATCCTTTGATTCCGTTTGCCTGCCTGCACACGCCTAGGACTGCTTTACAGATTTCCTCTGTAGAGGTACATTTTTTTAAATATTCAATGTAGGTGAGTGGGTCCCACCGAGAGTGTTGTCGAACTGGATTATCTTAGAGGAATCCTTTGCCATTTTCTTTACTGACGTTTCAGTGTCGCAACCTCCGTTATGACGTCAGTGGAGTGAACTAAACAAGAGAGCTGAAAAGGCGTAAGCATCCTTTGCTGCTTAGGATCACGTTCAAATTTCTTGGAACGGTTTTCAACGGCCTCTAGTTGTTCCAACCTACAAACGAGAGCAAAAACTGCGCTTGCGCTGCACTCGGAAACCACAATGTCCATAGAGAGGGGTTGAAACTTCCGGGAGTGTCAGTAACGTCAAAGAATGTCGAGAACGTCGACCTGTTACTTATAGCACTGAAAACTATCGTTTTGGTGACACCTTCCGTTTCTGACCTCCATAGCACAGGTGTCAAAAGGAGGGGTGAAATGTGAGAAAGAGGAGCGAAAAGAGGAGAGGGGTGTGATGACCTTTACATCGTGTGTCACGTCCACGGTGGCGATAAGTGGGCGGTGATGAAATTTCGTGACAACTTTAAACTACCTTCCACGTCATATGCACCTCTGAGCCCTGATCTTTTGTTTTCGCATGTATCGACACCTCGCTGTTGAAAACATCGTCGAGACTGAGGGTGACGTCGCAGGGCGTCACACTTTTGCACTATTGCAAAGGAAGTTTGTAGCCACTTTCCAGACAAATTTTCAAACTTATACGTCGCAACGGGAGGCAATTACAGGGTTTCGAAAAAGCGGCCTTTTAATTCTGTTGCACAGTGTATTTGTTGAAGTGTAACCTTATAGTAAGTGAAACATTAGTAGCTAATAGAAGCCTTTGAATTGTAGTGCTAGAGAAGATTGTTGGAGATTGGATCTGTAGATAGGAAAAGTAATGAAGAGGTAGTGCATCGAATTGGGGAGAAAGGAAAATTACGAAATTTATGGCACTAATCGACCACGGTAAGCAGTATCACTGAATATAGGTTGCACTAGTAATGCAGAGATGAAGAGACTTGCACAAAACAGACTAGCTTCGAGGGCTGCATCAGACCTGTCTTGAGACTGAAGAACACAGTAGCAAGTACGATTTTCAGTATTTTCGAAATCATTGTTAACCACAAACTAATGAACCAAAATTATGAAATTATGGATCACAGATTTTTAAAATATTCACTTTCTAACTTCTTAGAAGTATATCAGTAAAGTTTTTTAAAAAAATATTTCTGTTATCGTACAAAAAATTCTGAACAATGACCGTTGAGCTGCGTGTTAAACGAATAATGCACTCGGCAGGCGCAGGAAAACTCCGTAGCAGTGTGTCTGAAGTTCGCAATTACTTCCCCGTAGTACCTGTGCTTTAGTGTTCTGCGTCTGAAAAGTGTCGGTCTTAAATATAAAGTTACTGAAAGAGGGAGATTTGTACGTAGTGCACTGCTTTTGTAAATATAATTGAACGTTATCACTTTATGGGAACCGCCTCCAGTTCTTGGAGTACCGAATTCTTTGACATGGTTTTGGCAGACAGAGCACCTAATTTAGTCAGAGCTGTAATGAAACGGGACATTGTCGGCAATTACTGTGACTAGGAGGAGATAACTCTAGAGAGATATCTGATAGAAGTAACAGCAAGATATCTGTATTATGGTGGTTTTCCGAATACTCTGACACTTTTTACTTACGTTCCGCAATGTTATTCACTCAAAAGTTTTATTGCTAGTTTGATATTGAATGCATAAATAATACGTTTTTCACAATTTCTTATTTGTACTCTACTGAAAAACTAAAATTTACATTAAAATTAAGTGACACGAATACTCCAATGAACTAATAATTGTCATTTATATGCCTAGGATTGATCAATATCTTGTATTTAAAGTTATATATTATTTGAAAATTTGCTTTACATGGAGTTTAGATAGAATGATTTGGAAAAATTAGAACATATCACATTATTTCCATCAGGTTTATTGATAATAGAATAATTACAACATGTTACTATTAGTAATACGATGTAATTGAAGTTCCACTATTTTTATAAACAACTTGGGAGAAACAAGACGCACTTGAATTAATGATATTAGCTGCCACTGTGCATTGATTTAAATCAATGAGGAAAGCAGAAAACTTGTGCCAGACTGTGATTCGAACTCAAGGTCTCCTGCGTTTTTTTTCTTCCCTCCTACACATAATGAAGCAGTGCTGTCTGCAGAACACAGCGCTCGATTTGCGGAAGTTGAGGGAGCTACCAGGCCTGAGCAGCACTACAAAGAACGAGGATGAGATCGTCTGCATAAGCAGTGCAGCTGAATACGTGGCCACTAAGAGATGTCCCAGACAGGCGTTGATGTAGAATGCAGAGCAATGGTTTCATGGTGAAAGCATACAACAGTTCAGAGGGTTCGAGTTGGCAGCCTCGACATATTTAATGACAAGGATACACATTACGACGTCGACGGTGGTATCAGGATATCCCATATTGCGGTGCATCCTTTTCAGGTAGTTGTGACCGACCCGATTCAGTGCCTGACTGAAGTGAAGAGCGACCAAACGTCCAGCAACAAGCGTGAGTGAGAGCGATTATATCCGTAAAGCGACAGAGAGAAGTGCGGATGTTATTGGCTCTTTCCAAAAAGGTTTATTCAAGGGAAGCCACGTACCGGGCTGTCCGTTTAAGCCATACAGCGAACATCTAGATAAAGATCTTTGTGTCGCTGTTGATCAAAGTGTAGAAGCAGTAATCGCATATCTGTGATGTATCCCAACGTTTGTGGATGGGAATGAAGAGACTATCATGGAAACCATCTGGTATCTGGAAGAGAGGCGATATAAGGTCCAAAGAAATTTCCACTCACACCGGCGCCTTTAGGGGATGATGTATCCGATAAAACTCTAGTGAGGGTCAGTCAGGGTTTGGCGACTTACTCGTAGAACCCGCCTGGAAGCATCATGGACTTCATCCCAGGACGTCTGCAAGCAGATCCATCATGTTACCCCCAGGAACCAAGCCAAAGGAGACTCGGGAGATCGCCATAATGCCGGCAGGTTTGGTGGCGTTGTGCGGAGTACAACATAACGTAATGTGCATGGTGGGCAGACCCTACACCGCTGGGTATCTAAGCGCCACCCATCGTCAGTCGTAAGGATGGTGGCGCCGTTCTGTTATCATGTGGTACAGAGACAGACACTCCTGCACTAACCCGTCATCTGTGCGTGCTCTGACCAGAGCTCCTTCGAGGCCATGTGGAGAGGTGGCAATGAGCTTTGCCTCGGCACGATTCACCACTTCCAGATGCTCTGGCGAATATTGCCTGACAGCACATTCCAAATCCTGGGTTCATTGCCACCATGCCAGAACCTCCCTTCTGTAATGAATCAAGGCCTTGTGGGGGGCCGGCTTTGAGTAGAGAACTCATCATGATAGGGGAGACTGATATGCATCACAGCGTCAATGACAAGCTGTTCACATAGTCTTGATGAGCTGCCGGCAGTCGAGTGAAGTAAGATGGATTGTGTTCAGTTTCCACGATCCCTGGCTGTGCCACACTTCTATGCGGCAGAGATTGATGGCACAGATATGTATGTCACGGTCATAGAACGGGGCAAACTTCAGCAGCCTGCACCCCACCAACTATATTGCGGGAGTCATAAACACGATCGCGACTGAAAGAAAGACTAGTGAAATGCATAAACCTCGGGCGGTCATCACGTACATGCTCCCAAGAGTCCACAAGGTTGAGGTGTTGGGCAAGTGCCACTACTGACATGCACGGAGAGTGACATGGCAGTTGATCTTTGGGAGTCTAACTGGAGTTTAAGTCACCTCCTGTGATTAAAGCATCATGCTTATCCAGAAAGAACGGCGTGAATGCCTCAGAGAAAAAAGTGGAACGCTCGCAGTGGCGACCCAAACCAGGTGGCACATTGACGTTGGATGATCCTGAAGCCACTAATCGTGAGAGTCATACCTCTGGCATCAGAGAGACAGAGAACTTTATCAGTGAGGATATCGTCACGTACGAGGATCGCCACCCCACTTCCGGTAACGGAAGCATCGAGACATCTACTGTAAAGCCATGGGGAGCACAAAAGGTTGCAACATGCACCTCCTGAAGGAGAGCGACGTCCACGTCCACAGCATACAGCATTTCATGGAGTAATGGCACTTTATGGCGTGACATTGGCTGTGGCTATGCGATAGGTTTGTTAAGTTGCCATCGGCAGGAGGATAGGCGATGCATACTAGGCAGGAGTGATGACCATGCAGCATCCGAACATTGTGGTCATCACACCTGCACCGACTACCCTATTACATTTCCTGTCAGGCTCAAATTCTCAGCGTATTCACACAGTACTGCAGGATCATAAACAGAGTCTGTCCTTTCAGAATTTCTAAAAGTACAAACACCATTTATATAACTTGGGAGGAAGTTGACATCAACACTACCCAAGTCAAAATTATTACCTACCTGTTTTTGTTATTTACATTAAAATTGTCTCAGTGTAACAAGAAAAATGATAACTTATGTGGATTGAATAAATCTTATATGTATGCACGAAAGGCAATTACGTACATAATTGAAATGTTGTAAAGCACCCAAATACTCAGGAACATTTATTGTGAACCCTCATCATATGTAATTTTTTCAGGGCAGTTCCTCTCTGGACTTCGTGAAGACAAGACTCTTAGATCATTATCGCGAACGACCATCGCGTCTTTTCACATGGAAATAAGCTAATCAGCCATAAAATCGGAACAAGATTTAGAGCAGTATCTACGAAATTTATAACTAGAAACTTAAAAAGTGCCAGAACTGTTTATAACCTCATTCTACAATGTCCAATATATAAAATATAATAGTGTAAACACAGAACGAAATTTTCACTCTGCAGCGGAGTGTGCGATGATCTGAAACTCCCTGGGAGATTAAAACTGTGAGCGGACCGAGACTCGAGGTCGGGGCCTTTGCCTTTCGCCGGCAAGTGCTCTACCATCTGAGTTACCCAAGTACGACTCACAACCCGTCTCCACAGCCTTAATTCTCCCAGTACCTCGTCTCCTACCTTTCAAACTTCACAGAAGCTGAAACTTCCTGGCAGTTTAAAACTGTGTGCCGGACCGAGACTCGAACTTGGGACCTTTGCCTTTCGCGGGCAAGTGCTCTACCGACTGAGCTAGCCAAGCACGTCTCACGTCCCGTCCTCACAGCTTTACTTCTGCCAGTACCTCGTCTCGTACCTTCAAAACTTTACAGAAGCTCTCCTGCGAACCTTGCAGAACTAGCACTCCTGAATGAAAGGATATTGAGGAGACACGGCTTAGCCACAGCCTGGGGGATGTTTCTAGGTTGAACGAGGTACTGGTAGAAGTAAAGCCGTGAGGACGGGACGTGAGTCGTGCTTGGGTAGCTCAGTCGGTAGAGCACTTGCCCGCGAAAGGCAAAGGTCCCGACTTCGAGTCTCGGTCCGGCACACAGTTTTAATCTTCCAGGAAGTTTCATATCAGCGCACACTCCGCTGTACAGTGAAAATTTCATTCTATTCACACTCCTGCAGACATTGCAGAACTAACAACCTAATGTGTCAGGAAATTTCATAGCAGCGCACACTCCGCTGCAGAGTGAAAATTTCATTCTGGAAACAGGAGTGATTGTTCTGCAAGATCTGCAGGAGAGCTTCTGTGAAGTTTGGAAGGTACGAGACGAGGTACTGGCGGAATTAAAGCTGTGATGATGGGCCGTGGGTCGTGCTTGGGTAGCTCAGATGGTATAACACTTGCCCGCGAAAGGCAAAGGTCCCGAGTTCGAGTCTCTGTCTGGCAAATAATTTTAATCTGCCACGAAGTTTCATTTTAAACACAGTACGTACATATTTCAAGCGACTGACTGTACCTTTCCAATAATAAATGGAAATGCGTATTTCACGAAAAATTCGTTTCATTCAGTTGCAATTAAACGGTTTTGAGGTGATAATAACTGACATGATATTCTATAAAGACTGTAATGGTAGTTGATCGCTCTGTTCATTATCTGACGAAAAATGTCACTCATTGAACAAAATGAGGGATTAACTGAAGCGTGGTAATGTGCAACGCTCAAAGTGCTTTTTTTTCTCAGTAATCGCGTCATCATTGCCGTTGTGTTCTCGATACTTCGGTGTATGACCCTTTCTTCAAGTGACAAATCATAGAAAAGCTTTTCAAACATTCATTACTCGATGGCACGAAGTTAAAGTGCTAAACAGTGCTTCCCTGTGGAGCTCTAAGTGCCATGCGTCAAGGTCTTCTCAGTTCGGTTGATGCAGAACAGTTTGTATGGAGAGCAAAATGCATGTAATAAATCATTGTTTGTATCGATAAAACGTCTTTGTAAATGAAGAAAGGTTTTCCAATTTAAAGAAACTTAGAACAGTAAGCAAGGCCTTTCTCCAGCAAGACTGATACAAGATTTATATGTGCGGTGTCTTTTTTTCCGAAATGTCTGATAGAACAGACTCCACATATATAAACACAAGCGCCTTGATGGTAATTAATGATCATTCAGTGCGGATGCACTCTTCATTCAACATCTTATGGGAATCAAAAGAGAAGCTGCGAGCAGTGAGGGTAATGGACAAGGGACGAAACGTACGCATTGTGCTACAATTTGGGAATTTGGGCTGGACGGGAGGCGTGTTCGGATAGGCGAAGTGGTTTAAGCGACCGCGCGCATAAAGCGAGAAATTCAGTTTCGAATCCTGGTCCAGCACAAATTTTCACTTGTCGACACTGAATTTATTTCACTGTCGGACTGCGGCTAATGTTAGAATATCAGTTTCGAGATTACACAAGACTGTCCAGTCAGCTAAAGCTATGAACCCATTCCATGTCATTCCAGTGCGTACTGCTGACTAATTTTAAAGATGCTGCTGAAACACTGTTGTCAATGCAAGCGTGTAAGGTCTCCATATGCAGTACTATCAAAGAGTCTCATTTTCATCCATCTCAAATAGCAATCAAAAGTTTTTGCTCTGAAACAGGGGAATGGAATATTGTCAATGTACTCAAAAGAGGAAAGGCCATAGTTGATGTGTGGGTTGTCGGTCTCCATCTGAAGGACCAGTCATGTTTATCAGTTTCAAAACAGGAAGACCTGTCGGCGATGTTGCCATTTCTTCCTCAACAGCACCGGGAACTCTACAATAAACTTCGCAACATTTGAGCCAAAGAATGGAATTGTGTAAGAAATAGATATCAATACTGAGAGATTTGTTTCGTTAATTTAATTTTTTGTTCTCTCGTAAAAAATTTAAAAGAATAGTTAAAAAATCGCTGCTGCATTTATGAACTTGTACTATCACAAATAAAACGTAGTGACTCAGTATTAATGGTACTTGAAAGAAAAAATTCTTGTGTGTAATTAGAGGCAGTAACTTCCCTGGTCTGACATCTAGAGCATTGTGAATCAGGTATTTACTTTCTAAAAATGGTTCAAATGGCTCTAAGCACTATGAGACTTAACATCTGAGGTCGTCAGTCCCCTAGACTTAGAACTACTTAAACCTAATAAACCTAAGGACATCACAAGACATCCATGCCCGAGATAGGATTCGAACCTGCGACCGTAGCAGCAGCGCGGTTCCGAAATGAAGCGCCTATAACCGCTCGGCCACAGCGGCCGGCTATTTACTTTCTAATTTGTCTCGATATTTTGTGCAGTGGTGAGGTGGTATCAGAACACCTTATCAATTTTTGGATACCAATAAGTTATGTGAAAAAGGAGATGCATTGTTTTTTTGCTTCTCCTGATAAATGTGGGATCTGACACTTAGAAAGTTTGATATTTCCAGTCTTAAACTGTTGTGATGTTTAAATAACACTGCTGACTCTAATTATTAGAATGATAATACTTGCGTTTTTATTGCCCAGCTGACATAACAAATATTCTCTGCTCTCAGTTTGTGATACGCATCCAATCACTCATCAACATTACAAGAGAAAGCAGATAATTAAAGACTGTGAGGTAGAATACATAGAAAGCAATACATTTTACGATAGGCATATTACCTTTTACGATCATTAACAAGCTGAGAAAAAAGAATGACTAGATAAAAGTCATCTTCTTCGAAATTACAATTTTCAGTATTAGAGCAGATAATGAAGGCTGTAACCACGATATCAAAAGTTCACAGGTGTATTATTTTTTATTCATAGGTGATATATTCGAATTTTTAGCGAGTTGGTGTACATCCTTTTAGCGAGTTGGTGTACATCCTTGCTGTGTAGCAACTGCACCTGGCAATAAAGAGCAGTTCAACTGGACTCTGCCACGTGCCACTCAGGAAAATACATCTATCTTTACAAAGTTGTGGTTGCATTAGCGCCCTTAATGCATTTGTCAGAATTTGAGGAATGGGAAATGCTAGCAATGTAATGAACACACACACACACACACACACACACACACATATATATATATATATATATATATATATATATATATATATATATATATATATATATAAAGCTGCTTTCACTTGACAGTGGAAATGAATATAATCAACACATTATCGTTAAATCTCTACATAACGTATGTTCGCACTATCTCTCACGGAGACTGGTTTAGTAAATCATGCATGAAGCGAAAGAAATGAATTTTTGTGAAATAGACAACGTTAAGATTATCTGAATTTTGTGATAAGGAATAGAATATGACGATAATTTAAAAACAAAGTCTGAAGAATTTCTCAGAATAAAATTCAATCGTCAATTGAAACATATTGTTATTACGCATTAGAGATCGAGACAAATTAATTCGTCATCTTCAGAAGCCTACAAAGTTAGTAATATTATAAATCTTTAGATCATTGCTATACATTAATGTGAATTATAAGAAGTATATTACAGAAACCTACTTAGTATTGGTTTAGCAGCTGGCAGTATCTTCTTCATAGAAACATAATGCCATGATATGTCCAGAAACTTACATATTATATCTGATTTTTATAAACATAGACTGACAATTTACAGTAACCGAATTTCGTCTATGTATGTGTCAGGCTGTTGTGCTAACAGCAATGATCATATATAAAAGCGTTATAATATATCCAAGTTATGTAAAGAAGTTTTATATAATAAATTAAAAAATAGCAAATAGTAGTAATAAGTAAACGAATATGTTAATTTTCAAATTTTATAAAAGATGATATGAAATTAAAATAGTTGGTTTTTTAATGTAAATTGATCATTAACAAATCTTCTAAATTTAGGTGGGAATGTTTATATCTGTCAAATTCTTCTAAAAGGTTTATTTTCCGACCGTTGTCAACTATATGAAAAAAGGTATTGGCACCCGCTAAATCAGTACTAAGTACACTTCAGACATTGCTATTCATAAATGTACAGCAATGGTCTAAGGATTTATAATATCCCAAACTTTGCAGGCTTCTCAATGTGACTAATGTTTGGCAACTGGTAAGGTGTAATTAAAATATATAAACAACTGATGACTGATTTTTGTTCTGAAAAATGTGTACTACAGTTGCTGAAAATTATAGCTTTGAATAAAATAATTACTCTACTATGTGAAGAATTTCATTTGTGGAAACAACTTATCACGTACAAACTTAGAATTTGTACGTGATAAGTTGCTACAGGTGAATGCTAATTGTTGTAACTGCCATTTATGTTCAAGGCATACTTCATTTGCATTCATGTACTATAGGATTATATGAAAAAGCAAACAAGTAAACAGGGAGAGGTAGGTTACTTTTTATTTTGAGTGCATTTGACACTTACCAAAGCGCTCTAAAACACGATGAGAACAGAACTGCCATAAACAATGAAACCTGAGAGTCTACACAGTAGTCAGAGTTCCTCGACGGCCTTTAATCCACTCTTAAAGCGCGCCTGCCCCTCCCGGGAAGACCCTCAAAGTTCGCGTGCATTGCCCCTGCTTGCTATAAACACACTGGCCAGCCCCAGAGGCTGCATATCGTGTCCGTGTCCAGCACTGTGTAGGGTGCGCAGCCGTTACTTTATACTTTACAGCTATTAGAATCAGAATTATTACAGTCTTCTTGAATCTGTATCTCGCCTTTCTTATATATCTTGGACACGGGGTGGAACAGTTTTGTCGTAGCTGGCTCTTTCAAGGATCTCAACAATCCTGTGGGAGTATTGTCTACTCGAGAGCACTTCTGTCCTCTGAAATCTTTCAGGGCTCCCTCAAATTCTTTTCGCAGTCTCCTATCTCATCATCATTTACTTTGTCTTCTCTTTCTGTAATATTGTATTATAGGTTTATTTCCCTCCTTCCATTTTCCACCTTATGGTTACCTTCTTTGTTTCGTATCTTCTTGCTATCTGAGATCTTTATATTTATACAGCTATTTCTCTTTTCTGCAAAAGTCACTTTAATTTTGACAAAACAGCATTTTTCCTCCCCCTAAGCATGC
The DNA here is from genome assembly GCF_023897955.1 of Schistocerca gregaria. Lineage (NCBI taxonomy): Eukaryota > Metazoa > Arthropoda > Insecta > Orthoptera > Acrididae > Schistocerca > Schistocerca gregaria. Next base: position 927,586,144 of record NC_064921.1, on the reverse strand, counting down.
ATACCTCTACAGCCTTACATTTCTCCTTTAGCCATGCCTGCACACATATTTTTCATACTCTTGTGCTCACATGTTTAAGCGATATAATTTTTTATGTTCGTTTTACTGTATTGAAAAAGCGCGAGGCTAATAAAATATGGGAAAAGAACATCTAAAAATTTGTAACATTCAGTTTGTAATGTATGTCTTGTGTATTTATGCAGATAGTCGAGTAGCTTGTACAGCGTGTTCGGGAGGTGGCGGCCAGGATCATTTGTCAGCCCAGACAGAACCGCAGAGCACTGGAGACAGAGACCATCGAGCACCAGCTGGCCGCAAGAAGAACGAACGAAGGCTATATGTTGCTCATTGATAATGGTGGCGCCGTACCTTTGTCATCGAAATTGTTCAGCTATGGTTTTATGCCTGGCGAAAGGCAGTCACTACCGAGGAGCAGTGAGAGACACTTAAGAGAAACTAATTTGTTTGTAGATGGTCGGAAGGACCGGATGTTTTGTTGCTGGTTGTTCGCTAAATTGAGCTGATTCGACTAGCTATCGATATTAATTAATCGGACAGTTGTATCGATTTATTGGGACTGTAGGAAAATTCGCAGTTTTAGAAGTATGCCTGAAAGTGCCTGTATTTCGGCGAGAGATTGCAGCATCAGGTATAGGGCTCCATATCAAAGACTGAAAATAATTTAATTTTATTACACGTTCGATTTATTTTGAAGAATTATCGCAGTGACCCATTCTTCAATTAGCTGAGTGTAGGTTTAGGTTTTGTACTTGTAACTCGGTTTCTTGAGGATTATCAATCGTGAATCGAAGAAGTATTATTTGATTTCAGCTTTCAGACCGAAGCAATTTGAATCGAGGTTCTGGTAATGAATGGTGTATTTGGATCACACCTATAAAGTAGGTGTTGTGATTAATTGCAAAAGTTGAAGAAGGCGTTCTCTGAGGCATAGAGTAACGACAGTGAACGTATTGGATGGATTTGGTATCTGAGGTGATACAAGAGTAGGATTTGATGGATACTGAATTATTTTATTGTCGAGCAGAGTTATCGATTTTTGTAGAGTTTTGAAGAATGTTACCGGATCACCCAGACAGGTGTTTTTCTTTTTTTAACATTAAGTTTACCCCACTCGCAGTTACGATTTTTTATTTCGTTTAAAAGTCAAAATCTAGTCCCGGCGTTCTCATTTAGCCCAAAGTTACTAAATAATTGATATTTGAAGTAAATCATTCGTTATGGCAGAAACTAGCGAGATCTTAGACTGTGGAATATTAATAAGAAAAAAATAGCTATCCAGTGAAAGAGTTTTCAGTGACAAATGAACGCAAGGTAGGAAATCCAAAGTACTTACAAGTTAATTTTTTTTTTATTCAAGATCATTTAATTCCTAAAATCATAATAAAATAATTAGGACTATTGTTTGTGTTTAAAAGTATGTAAGCGTGAGTTATCTATTTAAAAGTGCAGAAAATATGATGGATTAGTTTATTGTTGTTGTTGTCTTCAGTCCTGAGACTGGTTTGATGCAGCTCTCCATGCTACTCTATCCTGTGCAAGTTGCTTCATCTCCCAGTACCTACTGCAACCTACATCCTTCTGAATCTGCTTAGTGTACTCATCTCTCGGTCTCCCTCTACAATTTTTACCCTCCACGCTGCCCTCCAATGCTAAATTTGTGATCCCTTGATGCCTCAAAACATGTCCTACCAGCCGATCCCTTCTTCTAGTCAAGTTGTGCCACAAACTTCTCTTCTCCCCAATCCTATTCAATATCTCCTCATTAGTTACGTGCTCTATCCACCTTATCTTCAGTATTCTTCTGTAGCACCACATTTCGAAAGCTTCTATTCTCTTCTTGTCCAAACTAGTTATCGTCCATGTTTCACTTCCATTCATGGCTACACTCCAAACAAATACTTTCAGAAACGACTTCCTGATACATAAATCTATATTCGATGTTAACAAATTTCTCTTCTTCAGAAACGCTTTCCTTGCCATTGCCAGTCTACATTTTATATCCTCTCTACTTCGACCATCATCAGTTATTTTACTTCCTAAATAGCACAACTCCTTTACTACTTTAAGTGTCTCATTTCCTAGTCTAATTCCCTCAGCATCACCCGATTTAATTTGACTACATTCCATTATCCTCGTTTTGCTTTTGTTAATGTTCATCTTATATCCTCCTTTCAAGACACTGTCCATTCCGTTCAACTGCTCTTCCAAGTCCTTTGCCGTCTCTGACAGAATTACAATGTCATCGGCGAACCTCAAAGTTTTTACTTCGTCTCCATGAATTTTAATACCTACTCCAAATTTTTCTTTAGTTTCCTTTACTGCTTGCTCAATATACAGATTGAATAACATCGGGGAGAGGCTACAACCCTGTCTCACTCCTTTCCCAACCACTGCTTCCCTTTCATGCCCCTCGACTCTTATGACTGCCATCTGGTTTCTGTACAAATTATAAATAGCCTTTCGCTCCCTGTATTTTACCCCTGCCACCTTTAGAATTTGAAAAAGAGTATTCCAGTCAACATTGTCAAAAGCTTTCTCTAAGTCTACAAATGCTAGAAACGTAGGTTTGCCTTTTCTTAATCTTTCTTCTAAGATAAGTCGTAAGGTCAGTATTGCCTCACGTGTTCCAACATTTCGACAGAATCCAAACTGATCCTCCCCGAGGTCTGCATCTACCAGTTTTTCCATTCGTCTGTAAAGAATTCGCGTTAGTATTTTGCAGCCGTGCCTTATTAAACTGATGGTTCGGTAATTTTCACATCTGTCAGCACCTGCTTTCTTTGGGATTGGAATTATTATATTCTTCTTGAAGTCTGAGGGTATTTCGCCTGTCTGGTACATCTTGCTCACCAGCTGGTAGAGTTTTGTCATGACTGGCTCTCCCAAGGCCGTCAGTAGTTCTAATGGAATGTTGTCTACTCCGGGGGCCTTGTTTTGACGCAGGTCTTTCAGTGCTCTGTCAAACTCTTCACGCAGTATCGTATCTCCCATTTCGTCTTCATCTACATCCTCTTCCATTTCCATAATATTGTCCTCAAGTACATCGCCCTTGTATAAACCTTCTATATACTCCTTCCACCTTTCTGCCTTCCCTTCTTTGCTTAGAACTGGGTTGCCATCTGAGCTCTTGATATTCATACACGTGGTTCTCCTTTCTCCAAAGGTCTCTTTAATTTTCCTGTAGGCAGTATCTATCTTACCCCTTGTGAGATAAGCTTCTACATCCTTACATTTATCCTCTAGCCATCCCTATTTAGCCATTTTGCACTTCCTGTCGATCTCATTTTTAAGACGTTTGTATTCCTTTTTGCCTGCTTCATTTACTGCATTTTTATACTTTCTCCTTTCATCAATTAAATTCAATATTTCTTCTGTTACCCAAGGATTTCTAGCAGCTCTCGTCTTTGTACCTACTTTATCCTCTGCTGCCTTCACTACTACATCCCTCAGAGCTACCCATTCTTCTTCTACTGTATTTCTTTCCCCTATTCCTGTCAATTGTTCCCTTATGCTCTCCCTGAAACTCTGTACAACCTCTGGTTCTTTCAGTTTATCCAGGTCCCATCTCCTTAAGTTCCCACCTTTTTGCAGTTTCTTCAGTTTTAATCTACAGGTCATAACCAATAGATTGTGGTCAGAGTCCACATCTGCCCCTGGAAATGTCTTACAACTTAAAACCTGGTTCCTAAATCTCTGTCTTACCATTATATAATCTATCTGATACCTTTTAGTATCTCCAGGGTTCTTCCACGTATACAACCTTCTTTCATGATTCTTAAACCAAGTGTTAGCTATGATTAAGTTGTGCTCTGTGCAAAATTCTACTAGGCGGCTTCCTCTTTCATTTCTTAGTCCCAATCCATATTCACCTATTATGTTTCCTTCTCTCCCTTTTCCTACACTCGAATTCCAGTCACCCATTACTATTAAATTTTCGTCTCCCTTCACTATCTGAATAATTTCTTTTATTTCATCGTACATTTCTTCAATTTCTTCATCATCTGCAGAGCTAGTTGGCATATAAACTTGTACTACTGTAGTAGGTGTGGGCTTCGTATCTATCTTGGCCACAATAATGCGTTCACTATGCTGTTTGTAGTAGCTTACCCGCATTCCTATTTTCCTATTCATTATTAAACCTACTCCTGCATTACCCCTATTTGATTTTGTGTTTATAACCCTGTAGTCACCTGACCAGAAGTCTTGTTCCTCCTGCCACCGCACTTCACTAATTCCCACTATATCTAACTTTAACCTATCCATTTCCCTTTTTAAATTTTCTAACCTACCTGCCCGATTAAGGGATCTGACATTCCACGCTCCGATCAGTAGAACGCCAGTTTTCTTTCTCCTGATAACGACATCCTCCTGAGTAGTCCCCGCCCGGAGACCCGAATGGGGGACTATTTTACCTCCGGAATATTTTACCCAAGAGGATGTCATCATCATTTAATCATACAGTGAAGCTGCATGTCCTCGGGAAAAATGACGGCTGTAGTTTCCCCTTGCTTTCAGCCGTTCGCAGTACCAGCACAGCAAGGCCGTTTTGGTTAATGTTGCAAGGCCAGATCAGTCAATTATCCAGACTGTTGCCCCTGCAACTACTGAAAAGGCTGCTGCCCCTCTTCAGGAACCACACGTTTGTCTGGCCTCTCAACAGATACCCCTCTGTTGTGGTTGCACCTTACGGCCATCTGTATCGCTGAGGCACACAAGCCTCCCCACCAACGGCAAGGTCCATGGTTCATGGGGGGAGGGGATTAGTTTATATTTATTCTAAAGTTGAATGTTTACGATCTTAGTTTCGTAGCATAAAGACAGAGACGTTGTTTATATTATTGACGATCGTTGCCGTAGAAATACAATAGATCGATGACTGTATCTGTCAAAATTCACACATTCGAAAAATATTTTGAATTTTTGGTGATGGTAGTAACCGTAAGTAAGAAGGTAGCAAAATATATCAATCTTTACTTTGGTTTTACTAAAACCTAAATAGGGAAGTTAGTGCATTTAAGGTCTGTGACATCTTAAGGAGTGGTCTCACGTGTGCATTGGTAGTAGTGATTCTTGGCTACTCTAAAAGGCTACGAGAAAGTGAATTATATTATTTCTACTATAGGAACAGTTCTAGAGTGCTACCTGTTATATGTGTGCTTAGACAAAATAATTCCTGATTAATTTCGATCAGTTTATGGTATTTTATCTTTGGTATTACTGGACAGTATACGATACGCAATTGCATTTTTCCATTAGCGTGTTGACGTCGTTATAGGAGGAACTGCCTGGTAAAAGACCTATTGACTAGAACACAGTAGTAATAATAATGATAAAAATAATAATAATACATAATGGAAACGTATTTAAAAACTATATCGAAAGCAATCTACGTAGATAGCTGCCGTTTGTGTGCTCAATTGCAATTCCCCTGAACCCGAACTGTGTAGCGAGAGTTGCACCACAGCGTTCCTTGACATTAAAAATCATAATTCTTAAGACTATTTAATTTTTTTTCTCAATTTCGTCTCTTATTGGAGCCGGGTTGTGTGTGTCAGTAACAGAGGTAGTTACGTGAAGTTATAGGCGGCAATTCGTGCACAGTGCATCCTGCCAGTCTCATTTTTAGGCTATTATATTCCCTTTTGTCTGTTTCATTTGCTGTTTTTTTATATTTTCCCCTTTCATCAACTAAATTCGACATCTCGTGCGTTATACAAGGATTTCTACATGCCCTTGTCTTTTTACCTATTTGGGCCTCTGCTTTCTTAACTACTTCATCTCACAAAACTACCTATTCGCCTTCAGTTGTACTTATTTCCCCTGTTTCATTCAATCGTTTCCTAAAAATCCCTTTGAAGCCCTCAGTGAACTTTGGTTCTTTCAGCTTATTTATTCTGCAGTTTCCTCAGTTTTAATCTGCAGTTCATAACGAATTAACTGTGGTCGGAGTTGACATCGGCACTATTACTTACATAAAAACGATGGTCCTTAGCTCCAAGTTTTTAGTTGGGGGATAATACTCACGGCCGAGTTTTGTACAAACACATCGAACAGTTGTTATACGGTTTTGGTGCTATCGTATGTGATTATCGAACAAAACAACTTCAGTCTAAGCCCTGTCTGAAAATGCTTGTACTGTTCGCGTCCGGGTTCCTTGACTTTCGCTTTAGCTTCGTATGGCTTCTCCGTCTGGGGCCCCCGAAAGCTGCGGTCACAAAACGTCCACGTTACTAAACTTAATGTGGATCTGTGAGACGTCCATTTGCTTAGGGTGGAACTCACCTAATCTTACGTTGCTGAACTCTCTGTATTACTTTAGGTATACACATACAATAAAATTCCAGTAATCGAACATGGCAAGATCAGAGGAGACGGAAATTTTCTTTCTGTGTTTATTCATATAGTTTTAATTAATATTGATTATATTGTCTGAAGTATGGAAATTTTATACATGTTTGTCTGCCTAGTGAAATTAATATCAATGTATACACGGAGGAATAGCGTGATAGAGACACCTGAAAGTCAGTAGTAGATAGCGGAACGCCTGATGACGTTTGTTGGACTGTTTAATAATTCGATGGACGAGATAGGCACAAAAAGTTGCAGTAAAGGACACTAATAATTAATTATTGGTGTGTGATGTAGTTTGAGGTGGATGAAGAAAGCTGTACAGCGTTGCACGAGAGAAGGGTTATGACGTACATGAGATGTTTAATGAAATGTTGAGCGAGAGGTACATAAAAGCTAAAAATTAATCATTTGTTTGGAATCAAGACTGCTGTTAGAAGGATAACTTTTAAAAAGAACTGCTTATGCGAGTAGACAGGAGTTTGATGAAAATATGGAAACAATGAGAAAAATGCGTTCTTCAACGTACGATAAAAGCAGATTCTAGCCAAACGTGCTAGTGGCGCTGATGTATTTGACCACGAATGGCACCTGTGCAGTTGAAAGTGTCAGTCATGATCTGAACAGTGTTCTATGTAGTTGTGTGTGGATTATGTTGGGGCTAAGCGAATTCGGCCGTGGGCAAATAGTTGGTAGTCAAATGGATAGAGCTTCCATAACCAAAATAGTTGAAGTGTTTGGTATTTTAAGAGGTGCCGTATTAAAGATTTATACTTCGTACTGGGAAAGCGGAAAAACGTCGTCCACAAAGTCGCAACAGGGACTTAATTGTATGTTGAGTGATCGTGACAGTCAGTCATTGAAAGGGGTTGTGAAGAAAATATAAAACAGCCGGAGAAGACACAGCAGAACTGAATATCGCAGTCACGAACCCCGTCAGCACCTAATCAGCACGAAGGGAGATCCAGAAGCTGGGACTGCAGGTTGGGTCGAGCTGGAATTCCAAAAACACACGTCTGTGACGCAAATACCTGTAATAGAAAAACCTGGTGCCGAAGACATTATAAACCTGGAACATGCAGCAATGGAAGGAAGACATTTGGTCGGATAAGTTTCACATTGCTTACAACTTCTGGCCGATTTTACGTCTGGCGAACACCATCCCAAGCCTATGATGCAGATTGATCGCTGTCAATAAAAGTTTCTCAACAAGTCACATTATTGCTAAAGATTACGTCACCATTTTGCTGATCCGGTCCATCCTACGATATAATACTTATTTCACAATGGTTATAATAATAATGTGGTATGGCTAGGACCTCCCGTCGGGTAGACCGTTCACCGAGTCCAAGTCTTTCAATCTGACGCCACTTCGGCGACTTGCGTGTCGATGGGGATGAGATGATGATGATTAGGACAACACAACACCCAGTCCCTGAGCGGAGAAAATCTCCGACCCAGCCGGGAATCAAACCCGGGCACTTAGGATTTACATCCTGTCACGCCGACCACTCAGCTACCGGGGACGGACTTCTCAGTCGTAATGCTGTGTTTCAAGACGATAGGGCCCCCGTTCACAGAGCTCGAATCGTGCAGGGCTGGTTTTATGAGCACGAAGATGAACTGTCGCATCTCCCCTGTCCTGCACAGTCATCAGATATCAATGTTACTGGGCCTTTGTGATCTACTTTGGAGTGAATGCACCATCTCCCTTATCTTTATCTGGTGTTAGCACTATTTTGCAGGAAGATTCCTTTGAATATCACCCAGGTCTTATTTTTATCCATTCTGAGAGGACTGGAAGCTATTTTGAATGCCAGTGGTTTTCCTATTACGTATTTTGCACTGTAATGTGTTAAGTTATTGTTGTTTCCAAATTTTTGTCCACCCCTCGCACATTCGCTGTGTTAGTCTTAAACAAGGAAGAACATTGTTTAAAAGTCCATTTACATAAACAGTGTTGTGGAAGAAAAACATGTGTTAGAAATTAAAGTGTAAGGGCATAGAACGCAAATTTAGCGTGTTTCGTAATCAATAAACGATCACTCGTTTGTTCGAATAAAAACTAAGCGAATGTCCTACACAAACGAGACCAGTGTATGTTTGAGTTAAATATCTACCTAACTGAACACCCTACCATAAACTGTACAACGATGATTTAATTTCCAGAAACTCCCAAATTACAGCGACAGTCACTCCTTTATCTGCCATATATAATCTTGGTGATAATGACTGAGGACGAGTTGCCTTATTGGACACTACAGAGACAGCGCAACCAGAGACTGCAACATCAGTCACCATATTTACACGTCACGAAGTATGCACAGCTAACTTGCATCCCAGAAAATGAATCAAAAATAAACTGAGATACGTGCATATTCAGAGTGTATCAAGTTCGCATCCTCCGATTCCGACCAAGTTTTTCGGGAATTTTTCCTTAGTTGACAGTCAGTTAAAGTGGGAAGAACATCTTAAAATACTTAGTAACAGAATCGCTACAGCATGGTATGCTCTTAGAATTTTGAGTGCCGTGTGTGATACTACAAGTGTCAGATCTGTATATTTTTCTTATATCCACTCTGTTATTACATATGGAATAATATTTTGGGGAGTCAACAGTAAAAGTATTCAAATAGTTTTCAAATTACAGAAAAGAGCAATTCGTATAATAACCAAGAGTGGCAGTAGGGCTCACTGCCTTGAAAATTTCCAAAAGCTGGAAATCCTAACTGTCCCCTGTGAATACATACTTCTTGCACCTTTCTGTTTTCCCTGCTTTGCTTAGAACTGGTTTTCCATCTGAGCTCTTGATATTCATATAAGTGGTTCTCTTTTCTCCAAAGGTCTCTTTAATTTTCCTGTAGGCAGTATCTATCTTACCCCTAGTGATATGTGCCGCTACATCCTTATATTTGTTCTCTAGCCATCCCTGCTTAGCCATTCTGCACTTCCTGTCGATCTCATTTTTGAGACGTTTGTATTTTTTTGCCTGCTGCATTTACTGCATTTTTATATTTTCTCCTTTCATCAATCAAATTCAATATTTCTTCTGTTACCCAAGCATTTCTACTAGACCTTGTTTTTGTACCTACTTGATCCTCTGCTGCCTTCACTATTTCATCTCTCAAAGCTACCCATTCTTCTTCTACTGTATTTATTTCCCCCGTTCTTGTCAATTGTTTCCTAATGCTCTCCCTGAAACTCTGTACCACCTATGGTTCTTTCAGTTTGTACAGGTCCCATCTCCTCAATTTCCCACCTTTTTGCAATTTTTCAGTTTTAATCGACAGTTTATAACCAATAGATTGTGGTCAGAGTCCACATCTGCCCCTGGAAATGTCTTACAATTTAAAACCTGGTTCCTGGATCTCTGTCTTACAGTTATACACTCCTGGAAATTGAAATAAGAACACCATGAATTCATTGTCCCAGGAAGGGGAAACTTTATTGACACATTCCTGGGGTCAGACACATCACATGATCACACTGACAGAACCACAGGCACATAGACACAGGCAACAGAGCATGCACAATGTCGGCACTAGTACAGTGTATATCCACCTTTCGCAGCAATGCAGGCTGCTATTCTCCCATGGAGACGATCGTAGAGATGCTGGATGTAGTCCTGTGGAACGGCTTGCCATGCCATTTCCACCTGGCGCCTCAGTTGGACCAGCGTTCGTGCTGGACGTGCAGACCGCGTGAGACGACGCTTCATCCAGTCCCAAACATGCTCAATGGGGGACAGATCCGGAGATCTTGCTGGCCAGGGTAGTTGACTTACACCTTCTAGAGCACGTTGGGTGGCACGGGATACATGCGGACGTGCATTGTCCTGTTGGAACAGCAAGTTCCCTTGCCGGTCTAGGAATGGTAGAACGATGGGTTCGATGACGGTTTGGATGTACCGTGCACTATTCAGTGCCCCTTCGACGATCACCAGAGGTGTACGGCCAGTGTAGGAGATCGCTCCCCACACCATGATGGCGGGTGTTGGCCCTGTGTGCCTCGGTCGTATGCAGTCCTGATTGTGGCGCTCACCTGCACGGCGCCAAACACGCATACGACCATCATTGGCACCAAGGCAGAAGCGACTCTCATCGCTGAAGACGACACGTCTCCATTCGTCCCTCCATTCACGCCTGTCGCGACACCACTGAGGGCGGGCTGCACGATGTTGGGGCGTGAGAGGAAGTCGGCCTAACGGTGTGCGGGACCGTAGCCCAGCTTCATGGAGACGGTTGCGAATGGTCCTCGCCGATACCCCAGGAGCAACAGTGTCCCTAATTTGCTGGGAAGTGGCGGTGCGGTCCCCTACGGCACTGCGTAGGATCCTACGGTTTTGGCGTGCATCCGTGCGTCGCTGCGATCCGGTCCCAGGTCGACGGGCACGTGCACCTTCTGCCGACCACTGGCGACAACATCGATGTACTGTGGAGACCTCACGCCCCACGTGTTGAGCAATTCGGCGGTACGTCCACCCAGCCTCCCGCATGCCCACTATACGCCCTCGCTCAAAGTCCGTCAACTGCACATACGGTTCACGTCCACGCTGTCGCGGCATGCTACCAGTGTTAAAGACTGCGATGGAGCTCCGTATGCCACGACAAACTGGCTGACACTGACGGCGGCGGTGCACAAATGCTGCGCAGCTAGCGCCATTCGACGGCCAACACCGCGGTTCCTGGTGTGTCCGCTGTGCCGTGCGTGTGATCATTGCTTGTACAGCCCTCTCGCAGTGTCCGGAGCCAGTATGGAGGGTCTGACACACCGGTGTCAATGTGTTCTTTTTTCCATTTCCAGGAGTGTATTTTTCCAACGAATACCCGTTTATCATCAGCATTTCTTCTTGTTGTAGCAATTTTAATGGCCAGTAGTGTACATGTTCACCTAAATGGTACCTGTAACAGTAATTCTCGACACTGATGTGCAGTATACTGCCATGTCTGCCAGTCTGTTTAACTGAATCTGTGAGCAATGGAAAGGACTGACACTTCTTGTGAGCATATACAATATTGTGGGAACAGTTAGCCCCAGATACAACGCTGTGAAAATCCAGACTCTACTGCAGATTAAATTAGGAGAAATGATGTTTCCACACCTATTTCTCGTCATGGAAGCTACGCCAACGTGATGCATCACATGAATTGATTTTCTGAGCGAGAGAGATTCAGTGCTCAATTTCTCTGCTGGAAAATTACATGTTAAAGTCATCACGTCACTGTGTATTTGATTACTGCAGTGACGCATTGTGGTAAATTTTGCCAGGTAGTTGAGATACGTTGGAGAGATAGCAGATTCTAGCCAACAGATTTAGAACAAGTATTGAAACTCAACGATAACGATTTTGAGGAACGTCCTGGTATTATCTGTGAATATGAATGCAAACTCGATGAATATCCTCATGAAACTTACTGCCACGGTTTCTGCAGTATTCCCAGGGCCACGTCACCAGTTACAAACTTCCAGCTGCTGTATATACCCTATATACCAATGTATATAATAAACAGAGCTGTTTTTATGTCCATTACCTGGGGACCACATAGTAAGTATTTCACTTTACGTTACTTGTAAGGTGGTATATTCTATGCGATGTGTCAACTTCAGTGAGAGTATTGTAGTTACATTTTAACGAAGATAAATATTGTGCAATGTAATGCATAATACTGCACTCTTTGATTAATTCGACAATTTAGGATGAGTTGATAGTTGCTTTTTTTTTTTTTTTTTTTTTTTTTTTTTTTTTTTTTTTTTTTTTTGAGCACGTTAGTTGATTCGATGAAATGTGCATACACATTCTCTCTTATATTTCGAATATCACTTTATTGTACTTCGGTATGTTTGTATTCTAACAGATGCCACTGACCCTCTACAAAGATTGTAACATATTGATGGAAGGAAAATTACATGTTTTCTTGCTAATCCAGGTCACATGTGAGTTGTATGTCTATATCAGACGGCTGTAATGGGGCATTAGCAACTTATTGTGACTATATTGTATATTCGTACAAAGGTGCACATATACTGTTATAGTTTTATTGACTTCGGGATTGTTCCTTATTTCTTTACTCAGTTTCATATGTCATTACTGACAAGTAGGTGCTGCAGTTTCTCAGTTTCCGATATTTGGTGGAGAATCATGGACGGAACTGTGGCACGAAGTTAATCTGAGTCATTTAAAAGACGCCGTGTGCACGCCTTAATCACGTTTATGCATATAACTTGAGTGCTGTAACCTTTTTCTCTCGAGCACCGTATTGTGTCTGCAAATCCATGTCGTATAGTCTCGAAATTCAAACACTACGTTTGCATTTACACGTTACAATGTGCATAGCATTAGTTGCAAGAGACACTGCTTTTCTGTTTTTCCGATCGAATTTTACTCACTACCAATTTCGAAAGCTACATATGACAGCGCAAAGACGGAAAAATACAACGTATGTGGAAACCAACAGCGTTTTAAATACTTAAAAACAATACGATTCATAGAATCTTGAACTTTCTCTGGAAAGCTGTGCAAAAGCATTTATTAAATACACAGCACTGGGTCCACAATGCGTCTGCTTGCAGCACCAACTGTGAATAAATTTTTTCTCACATTAGGCTTATTTCTGACGTTGAATTTGCTACGGAAAACAATAGGCAAAATTCACTCCGTATGGAGTTTTCAGTCCTGTGGTAATGAATAAGGTTTTTATGCAAATTAAATTTGATGCGTAACAGGCAAGTACAATTAATTTATGGAAACGTTCCTCTATAAATTCAAACTACGTTAGACAATAACTACACACTGAATTTATTATTTGTGGGAATAGGATACGAAAAACCACTAGTAATAATGACGGGACTCAATGTAAAGACACTGAAACAATATCAGAAAAAATTCATGGTGTAACTACAAAGCTGTTAGAGAACTAATAAATGACTTGTTTACAATGAACACACAATAAAATTTCGATGTGAATAGTTATTTATTTCAACATACTGATAGCTCAAACTTGTTCCCACTATGTGTGAAACTAAATTCTGTAATCAAATTTCACAAAACCACATAGATTTCAATTGTAAGCTTAATTATGTACAATTTAAACAATATTCAGAAAATTGTTGAATTGCTGGATATTAAATAAGCACCAGCTGCGGGAGCTGTATTATCTTACGCGCCTTGAATCACTTTTGTCGGCAGTAAAACCATATAAGTTTTGTCTGTGGTGTGTTGCAACAAAAGTGTTTTAAGAGTAATTTTTGCATTTCGACTAGGTTTTTTGTTTGTGAAAGAGCTGGTTAAGTTTAAACCTCTAGATTTGAATGACGATTGAGGGATGTACTGATCATCAAACACTATGAAGAGAGACATAAATTGAGACGATTTCTTACGATAGATTCAGTTGTGACTGAGCAATGCACTTTTCTACTGTCTCTCAATTACGGTTGGACGAAAGAGTAGTCTTAAAAGTCGGATGTTGAAACCTCGACGAGATTTTCGGAGAAAAATGATGTTGCTGAAAAACAGGAAAGCTGAACCTGACTCTGAACTAGAAAATGTATTTAAACTCATTACTCGATTTCTGTAGAGACTGGAGTAGTTATTCCACGAGGAGAAGACATGCCAAGACGAAGTTAAGGAAACTAATGGATTCACGAAGGCAGAAGGAGGAGTTATTGCAGGAGAATAAGAATAAGAAGAAGAAGAAGAAGAAGAAGAGGAGGAGGAGGAGGAAGGTGGATACGATGTGGAAGATCGTGGTGGTGGTGGTGCTGCTGCTGCTGGTGATGGTGGTGTTAGCGGCGATGATGATTTTTGTATCACGTTGTGGGTGATGCATTCTACAACAAAAGAGATGTTCCCAGGCAACCAAGAACAATATAACTATATTACTGATCCAGAGAATACACAGTAACATAAGTTTCTGAGTAGCAGCTGAACAGCTTCTCAATGAATGCAACTCAAAGATCGTCCTGATCTGATGTGAAACTGGACAACTCGATAACAACGCTTGAATATATAGTTGAGTACACAATCTGTCACAGTAAGGAAACACAGCTGTAGACACAGTTCGTATCTGCCACACTATCAATGTTTTGTTCCGAGTGACATGCGCGGCACTCTGGCAAACAGAACTCGTTGGACGTCGACGACGAACACGCATTCTGGAACTGCAACTCGCACATTGACAGACTGACTGGCGAGTTGATGGGCGGCTTATTATAATGCTTTCCTACTTACTGGGAAGTCGTACTTATACCATGTGGCTCGTAGAGGCCAGCTAGTGCGAACGGATGCAGCACTAAACCCGGCAGATGAATTGCCACCAGATATCGTAGTGACTGCCGTAGGTGTGATATCTGTGATTCAGTTTAATGTGCCTTGGCAGGGCAGCAACCTGCGGCTCTCTGCTGTGTCGTTGGTGACTGAATCGTAAGCTTCCAACCATGGATACGACATTCCTTTATTCCTACAGCGGAGATTGCGAAACCATCTCACTGTGAAGTTTGCAGCTGTAACGTTGGCGACAGCCGAAGTTGCAGCACCTCTCTGCCCTACAGTGGAGATGGCAAAGCCATCACACTGGGTCCCACAGCTGTGACGTACGTGTCAGCTGCAGAGGTGAAGCCATTCTGGAGAAGAAAGTGACTTCTGGAGGAAGGGGAAATCCAGACTTGGGACAGAGGTGAGGGTGTGAGTGGTGTCCAGAAGGATGCTAGGACAAGGGCCTGGCAGGTCTGTGGCTTGGGGGTTGCAAGACGTGCCTTGAAGCATTGATGCAGGCTGGCCAAGAGGACAGTGGAAGGGCCCCAGCAGCTGACTGGAAACAGATGTTTGAACCAGTGGTGGTCACTCGATGTGAGGATTCTGATGGGGATGGTCAGTCAGTAATGGCTGGAAAGGACATGACAGCAGCTGGAGCCAGATGCAACAGTGTTAGCAAGATGTCCTGGGATGTCGTTGGACACCATGTTGGGGCTAGGAGGAGGCCATAGCACTGATTCACCCATAGTAGGAAGACTGGAGACAGCTCGGAGCTTGCAGGAGAATGTGTCTCAAGAAGTGATGGGTAAGGATCAATGAGAGCAGAAAAGAGATGAGCGATGTGACCATTGGCTGGAGAAAGGGAGTCAGCAGAGTAGTTGGGTGCCGATGGTACAGGAAGTACAGGGGAGCATCTGATGGATAGGGATAACGACTGGGATGGCTGCAGAGGGGCCAGCTGAGAAGGGCTGGGTGCAGAGGGGGCAGATGCACTAAAGCTGATGGCGCTGAAGTCAGTGGTGCTGGAGCTGGTGGCACTGGAGTTTGGTACTGGAGCTGTGATGCTGCAACTGGTGGCAAGAGCTGGCAGCTCAGGAGCAGGCAGCACCAGAGCAGGACGAGTAGGAGCAGGAGAAACAGGCGCAGAAGGCGCTGTAGTTAGAGGCACCAGAATAAGAAGTGCCAGAGAATGAGTGAGTGGGAGAACCCATGGTGCACAGACCTATGGGGCCTGTGGTGCAAGTAGTGGCGGGGCCCATAGCACAGGGCGCTGTGGCGCCCATGGCACAGGTGCCAGCAGGACCTGTGCAAGAGGAGCTGGCAGAGTCCATGGCAGAGGAGCTGTTAGTGCCCATGACACAGGAACATGTGGAGGCTGAGGTGCAGCTGCTGGCAGAGTGTAAGGTACAGGATTCAGTGGCTCTGGAGCAGAATACACCAGAGGAGTGACCAGCATAGGATGAGCTAGAGGCGCCACTGCAGGAGGTGCTGGGGCAGGAGCACCAGGTTAGGATCAGAGGAGCTATTAATGGAGGCGAGTGTGCTAGAGGCAGATGACAGGAGGTTGACAGGCTGGAGGTGGCGAGGAGAGAAATGTCAGGAAGAGCAGAAACATGAAGGGAGTGATCCAGAGCAGGAAGAAGGCGGACCATGAATCCAATGTGTTGTCGAACTCTAGAGTGAGTGAAAGCACAGGAGGCTCTGGAGCAGAATACACCAGAGGAGTGACCAGCATAGGATGAGCTAGAGGTGCCACTGCAGGAGGTGCTGGGGCAGGAGCACCAGGTTAGGATCAGAGGAGCTATTGATGGAGGCGAGTGTGCTAGAGGCAGATGACAGGAGGTTGACAGGCTGGAGGTGGCGAGGAGAGAAACGTCAGGAAGAGCAGAAACATGAAGGGAGTGATCCAGGGCAGGAAGAAGGCGGACCATGAATCCAATGTGTTGTCGAACTCTAGAGTGGGTGAAGGCAGAGTAGCTGATTCCTGGGCAAGCGTTGAGTTGAGTTGGGCAAGTCGCCATAAAAGTAGCTTGGTGGTTTGCAGTATGTGCTGAGCGTGATGCAGAAGCTGTGCTGTCCTGTCAGTTGCACGTTGGGGTAGATCGCCAAACAACCCAAGTCAATGGTGCAAAATCTGACCCCATAACCGGACAAGCTGAAAGAGCGATAATTCTGGTGAGGAAGTATGTGTGGCAAAGGGGTAAATGGGATCAATGAGCTGGGCCTGACAGGATCTCTGTTACCCAACGATGGGGCGGGAATGTCCAAAAACTGCAGCGTAAATGCGAAGTACAGAAAGTCGCAGTAACAAAAAAATGGTTCAAATGGCTCTGAGCACTATGGGGCTTAACATCTGTGGTCATCAGTCCCCTAGAACTTAGAACTACGTAAACCTAACTAACCTAAGGACATCACACACTTCCACGCCCGAGGCAGGATTCGAACCTGCGACCGTAGCAGTCTCGAGGTTCCGGACTGAGCGCCTGAACCGCTAGACTACAGCGGCCGGCTCGCAGTAACAGAGCACTAAAAGGCATAAAGGCACGAAACAAGGAAGGACCACCTATAATTTGGAAACAACATACAGAAAAACTGCATAATGAAAAGCAGTGGCACAAAAAAAGCAAATAAGCCAAAGTAAACAGCCAACAACGACTGGTAGAAGTCTGAATGCAGGGCAGAATCACGGAAACACCGTGTAGATGGCATACAGGCGAAAAGAGGCGGGTTATCTGTTTTTTTCTTTTTTTCTTTTGTGTTCTGATCTGCTGAGAAACTGGACTGCTCTACAACAGTTCTTGAACGTATAGTTGAGTACACTGTCAGTCACAGTACGGAGACACTGTCATAGGCATAGTTAGTTCCTGCTACACTTTAGGATTTTTTTGTTCCAACTGGCATGCACTGCACTCTGTTGAGCAGAACTCGTTGGGCGTCGATGTCGAACTCGCAAACTGGAAGCCGCGCACTTGTAGACTGATTGGCGAGCTGATGGTGGCATCTTATAAAGCCAGCCGGTATACTGCGACGTAATGATGTGTAACAGTAAGGTCTTTGAAGGTCAAGGAAGGTCAAAAAGGTAGCATGAACGTCCATTCACAGAAGGTGTTCGAAGTGATGACCATTGGTATCAATACAGTACTGCAATCTTCTTATCATGAATTGAGTAGTATTCCTTATCACTTCGCACTTGTCGAAGCACATGCTCTGACAGTTCTCTCTCGTATGTCGTGCAAATAGTAAATATTCGCCGAATACGTGGTATCCATCAAACGTGCCATTGACACGTAAATACCATTCGACGGTTTCGCGATAAAACACTAATAGGAACGGTAAGACTAGTACCCTCGAATCAAGCGAATGTGAACGATGTATTCCTTCGAAGAACAAGTCGATATGCTTCTCATTCACGGAGAACGCCAACGAAATTCAGTGAGAGCTAAACTTATACGCTGAAAGACATCCTCAACGTACTCACCCTACACGTCGCACATTCAAATATGTGTATGATAAATTGAGAACAACTGGATCTTTGACGCTTCGGAATCATATCCGGCAAAGGAAAGTTACTAACGTGGAAACGAAATTGGCGCTCTTGCCACTGTGTTTCGAGATCCTTTTGTTAGTTCGCGTCAAACCCCAACGGAATCTGGCATGAGCCAGAGTAGTGTTGTTCGTGTTCTGCATCGCCATAAATGTCATCCTTACCAAATCAGTCTCCACCAAAAATTAACTGGTACAGATTGTATGTCTCGCACTGAATTCTGCCGAAGGGCTCAACTTCAGATTCAGTGGGATGACACATTTATTAATTTTATTTTATTTACTGACGAGGCTGCATTCATGAACCATGTAAATATTAATATGCATAACATGCATTATTGGGCAACTGAAAATCCATGTTACTGCGGCAAGCAGACCTTTTGACCATCCTTGACCTTCTAAGACCTTACTGTTACACATCACTGGAGTTGTCTCGATAGCCGCTATTAGAAAATAAGTACCAAAGTATAGCACCCCATTTAGAAATGCAATGTTGACCTTCATATCGCTGTCGGGACCCCACCTAGCAACAAAAATCCAACGTCGTCCCATGCAGAATTTGTCCCACAAATTTTTCAGCTACTATCATACTTTCGGAGTTATTCCTAAGTGGCAATTGTTAGTGACTCACCCTGTATACAGTTACGTCTTCTTCAAACAATCCGCTCTGACCAAGTCTACTGAGCGTGAAATTATTGGTTTGCTTATTTATCTGCTTATCAATGAGATCAGTTTTCAGGCACACAGGATTCTTTTCAATTTCATGTAAGTTATGTGGCCTTGAGCTCAGCAGCACATTTAGGTTGTCATTTCACGTTCCCAAGTTTGTATTTAAGATAACAGACACTCAAGTAAAGGCTACTGACTTACACTGTGTCACTCCTGTACACATAATGCAAACAGAAAATTACGAACTTCTAGATGAGCACTGCATAGGGAAATAGAAGATCTGAAATATCATCTCCAGAAAAGACCATTGAACTTTTACGCAGAACCTTCAATGCAAAAACTGTCAAGAAATTTCGACGACGAGCTGCTACTCCTCTATATGTGCTGACAAAAGACCACAAACAGAGAATCTCCTCATATCCATTGTGAGCAACATAACGGGAGCTGCAACATAAGGGATGACCAAACACCTGACTGCTCTCCTGAATCCAATAGTGCGAAATGCCAACATCACATCCGGAAATCGATTTATTTTGTAGATCTACAACAATTTCGTCTCAGTGTTAGTGACCCGCAGGTAAGTTTTTATGTAGTGTCCCTCTTCACCAGTGTACACTACTGGACTCCAAGGAACTGATAAGAAAGAAATTCAAGACCACCCTCACGAGACTCTTCGAGACTTCCTGGCAGATTAAAACTGTGTGCCCGACCGAAAATCGAACTCGGGACCTTTGCCTTTGGCGGGCAAGTGCTCTACCAATTTTTTTTAAATATATTTTTTTTTGTCTGACCTCACTTTGTTCGTAATTGTTCGTTGTGTAACTTCGGGGCGGACGTCTCGTGACACCTGTTAAGCTTCGTCGTTGATCCGTTCACTCAGTTTTTTTATCACAGAGTGTAGCTAACCCTCTGACCGAACACGCTGAGCTACCGCGCCGGCTACTGAGCTACCCAAGCACAACTCACGACCCGTGCCCACAGCCTTACTTCCGTCAGTACTTCGTCTCCTACTTTCCAAACAATTGACAAGTTGTTCGAATAAAATATTGGTAACTTCTTAAAAGTAACTGAGCTGCTATTTAATTGAACAATGTAATTCGCGAGAATTTTATGCTCCGTATAATAGGCCTTTAGCCTTTGAGATTTCAATTGGGACATGTATACGACGCCTTGCTAAGCATGTATGAAAACCAAGAAACTGATAATTTAATGAGACGAGGCGTCGTTTTCATTAAATTTAATTAAAGATTTAAAGTTTTGTGTTCATGACTTATTTGGCATAAAATACTAAATTCCATTAATCCAATTAGCAAGCTGAAGCAAACAGGAGCTTTTGATCTAGCCTTTGCACTTGATTTTTTACACAACTGTAAAATATTGACTGCGAATCTTCTATCGGATTAGTTCTTCGATGAAACTATTACTGATCCAAAAGAACTTACTACCTAAATTGATGTGGAGGCTAATTTTGTATTAACAAAAACACGATACTGCGTTCGAAAATAGAAAGAAACTTCTCATACGGAGCATGAGATGCATCCATCAAAGATCCAAAAGAACAATATAAAATACATTTTTTATGTTACAATCCATCAAACACTAAATGCTCTGGATGCTAGATTTGAACAGCTTAGTAATAACAGTACCTGTTTTCAGTTGTTATGTATTATATACGATTTAAATACCACCTCCAAAGAAATGCTACTAAAACATTGTAAGAACGTAGACTGTATTTTCACTGTTGGTGATTCTATCGACATAAATGGGGTAGAATTAGCAGGGAAATACAGCAGTATCTGCGATTTTTTTGCGAGAAAGAAAGCTTATACAATGTACTGACCTTAATTCAACTTTAAATTTTGCAACAAATCTTACTATTGATTTAAGAATATGTAATACCGGTAACTGTGGCCAGGCGGCGAAATTAGTTTCTCGAAGTTAAAACTAATTAAGAGCGATTTACGTTCCTCTAATACACTAAATCGTTTTCATGGTGTGGGTATTTTGGCAGTTGAGCGTGAAACTGCTGTGAAATTTAAAAGATGTAATAAGGGATTTTGTAGACCTGAATATAAGAAAAAAAGTATTTTGCGATTTTAGCGCCAATTCTAATGTTGAGCGTGAAACTGCTGTGAGATTTAAAAGATGTTATAAGGGATTTTGTAGATCTGAATGTAAGAAAAAAAGTATTTTGCGATTTTAGCGTCAATTCTAATGGCCCGGGTTAGATTCCCGGCTGGGTCGGAGATTTTCTCCGCTCAGGGACTGGGTGTTGTGTTGTCCGAATCATCATCATTTCATCCTCATCGACGCGCAATTCACCGAAGTGGCGTCAAATCGAAAGACTTGCACCCGGCGAACGGTCTACCCGACGAGAGGCCCTAGTCACACGACATTTGCATTTACAGCGTACTCATCTTACCTTAATTTTCAAAATAACGGCAAAAAGTAAAAAAAAACTCTGATTAACAGTTTGTGGCTAGGCACAGTTATTTCTTAATTTCTGCTTTTTTTCACTGCTTGATTATCAATGTTATATGATTATTTCTAGATACAAGCGTTTATTAAAATTTAAATAAAATGAGTTGATTTTTACTGAAAATAAAAGATACGTACATTTATTTGAATATACTGGATGTCTCTCCAAAGAGCCGTCAGGCGCATTTTCTCTGGTTCAAAATAGCTCTGAGCACTATGGGACATCTGAGGTCATCAGCCCCTAGAACTTAGAACTACTTAAACCTAACTAATCTAAGGACATTACACACATCCATGCCCGATGCAGTATCCGAACCTGCGACCGCAGTGGTCACGCGGTTCCAAACTGAAGCGCCTGGAACCGCTCGGCCACTCCGGCATGTCTGGGTAAAACGAAACTGAAAAGGTGTCTTGCATAAGGCGGAATTCCTCATTCTAACTTTACTCATTGTCGAATGTCACCAGATTGCAGCTGCAATTGTAATATTTAACTGTAATTACAATGATAAATATGGGGCTATTTTGTTAGGATGACTCTGTCCGCCATCCTGATACACTGTTTAGGTAGCCAGTGACTGGAACCAGATTGACATTTCCTGTTTAAGGCTGTCGCAAGTGGGGGCTACAAAAAAGTTCCAGCTGGCCATCTAGTCGGTTCTTGCCAAATGCTGACAAGTCTCGGCGGTGGCGCCCTCTGGATAGCTGAATACTGATTTAATACTCTGTATGCATCGAGCTGCCTCTATGTTTGCGTGTCTTGAATGTATTCTCCAATTTTTACAAGGAAATTTGAAAAGATTCAATATCTGTCATTGACAAGTATTGCCGCTGGACGTATTAATAACATCCAAATTCCTACCACTCATTAGTAGCCTTAAGGGCGGTGAAAGGTTGTATGAGGAAATTATGTCTTGTCATAAGGAGGATGTAGACATTGATATTTCAACACGATATTCGTCCCAGAGCTACAGCTACCAGAAGGAGGTATTTTGGATACTTCGCTGATTGTCAAATGCCACCAAATTGGGGCTGCAGTAGTAATGTTTAATTGTAATTACAGCAATAAATATGGACTAGTTTGTTAGGATGACTCTGCACGCCATCTGGATACACAGTTTAGGTAGCTGGTGACCAGAACAAGTTGCCATTTTCAGCTTAAGGCTGTTGTGAGAAGGGGGGTACAAAAAAAGTTCCAGCTGGCCAGATAGTCGGTTCTTGCCCACAGCTGTGGGGCCAAGTCTCGGTGGTGGCACCCTCTGAACAGCTGAACTGTGAACTAATACTCTGTATGCGTCAGGCTGCCTCCGTGATTGTGTGTGTTGTATGTATTCTCCAATTTTCATGTGGATATTTGAGAAGATTCAATATCTATCACTGACAAGTACTGGCGCTGGAGGTCATTCTGGACACCCTCCATGACCAGGTAATTCTCTTCAGCAAGTCGAGTCCGGCTGCAGACCAGGTGCGATCACTGAGACATGCCTTCCATACTGCAAAAGTGGTCGCAGCGGCAGTTTTCTCCGGCCTTTGAGCACTGGTGCTGTCAGTGTACGAGGGGATGGGCATGCTGCGTGTAGATTTCTGGGAGGTGATTGGACTGTACGTACGAGCGATCTCAGGCATCTAGCCGTGACGAAACTACTAGGATAGAGGTTTAGTACTTCTCAGTACACTGCAGTGCACTCTGTAGTGCAGTGGTATTTGTTGTTGTTACTATCCTATCACGCGGTAGACCCTTTCCCCATCCTTCTTCATCGGCCGGCCGGTGTAGCCGAGCGGTTCTAGGCGATTCAGTCTGGAACCGCGCGACCGCTACCGTCGCAGGTTCGAATCCTGCTCAGGCATGGATGTGTGTGATGTCCTTAGGTTAGTTAGGTTTAAGTAGTTCCAAGTTATAGGGGATTGATGACCTCCGATGTTAAGTCCCATAGTGCTCAGAATCATTTGAACTTTCTTCATCTTGGTGTAGGTGAATTCTATAGTCCTTTATAAAAAACACCAGATCTGTAGTGGTCGAGAATTCCGCAACCGTAAGGGTTTAAATCCACACCGAAATATCAAACTACAACTATCATATTATACAGCACTTCTCCCAATCACAACACCAAATTACTGATTGGCCAATTTATTGCTTCCAATAGTGGTGCTGCGAGCATACACACCAATCCAACCCTTCAGAGATATTTTAAGTACATGGCATGCAATGAGCTGAAATTTGAAGTTCTCAGCAACATCCAACGTTGTGGACTTCCTGACAAACTATGTGTCCCAGTATCCAGGAATAGAAGGCAAGGGGAAAAGAAATCCAGATGGATTTGGAAATCGGGCAGTTGCGGGATCGAATTCCACCAAATATGCCAGTTCTAGTATCCATCATTAGGATGCAAGGAAAAACTGTCCACACACAAAGGGTATCGATTTAATTAATTAGTAAATCAATCCGACAGACTGAGAGAACATTTCCAAGATATCCACTTTTGGTGATTTACCAGGTATCCACTGCTTTGTTCAGAACAAAAGAGGGGTTAGTGTGCGTACGACAGATGTTCACTGGGAAGTATCCATTAGGGAGAGTGTGTTTGTGTATATGTGTGTGTGTGTGTGTGTGTGTGTGTGTGTGTGTGAGAGAGAGAGAGAGAGAGAGAGAGACAGAGAGAGAAGATAGAGAGAGTGAGCGTATGTGTGTCGACAGGAATTTCTCAGGTATCAATATCAAAGAGTTGCTGCCACCTGTTTCAAGGCTCGCAAGATCAAAGGAGGCTGACTTCGCGCCAATGGCCAGTGGTATTTAGTATCATGATCTGTGATTAGGACACTGGGTGGTTTTTGATCTCTGTGGTTGCGCCCAGACGGCAGACACACGCGCAGGAGACCCCAAACGGCAGCTACTACACCGCACGTAATTCCATTCCTCAGTGCTTACAGTTATCATGGGAAGTGGGGGTGGGGGTGTAGACGTGAGCTCTACTCAAGTGGGAGGAGCCATTTTCCTGCAGACTGATTAAATACAGATTCTTCATCAATATATTATTGACACTGATTTGAATTTCGCGTTGTGAGATCCTTTATCTCCAGCACAGAATGAGGTTTTTGTCCCACCAGTTTTTTCTGGTAGAGAGGGTGAGGAAGGGAGCGAGAGATAGGGTGAGTCGTCCTCTGCTAGTGGCATCGTGCACTAGCTTAATTGAACCCTGCATGCCAAGGTGAAGACTTACACGAAAATTTACGAATAAACAACTTCAAATTGCAGCAGTGTAATTGCGCAATTAGGACATGTAGTTGCTGGCTGTGAGCTTTTCCCACCAAATAAAGAGATTAAATACTTGAAAATGGAATTTTATAAAAGAACAGTATGTCCTGGGATACCAGTTCGATTTTATACAGAGTACGCGAAGGAACTTGACCCCCTTCTTGCAGTGGTGTACCGTAGGTCTCTAGAAGAGCGTAGCGTTCCAAAGGATTGGAAAAGGGCACAGGTCATCCCCGTTTTCAAGAAGGGACGTCGAACAGATGTGCAGAACTATAGACCTATATCTCTAACGTCGATCAGTTGTAGAATTTTGGAACACGTGTAATGTTCGAGCATAATGACTTTTCTGGAGAATAGAAATCTACTCTGTAGGAATCAGCATGGGTTTCGAAAAAGACGTTCGTACGAAGCCCAGCTTACGCTATTTGTCCACGAGACTCATAGACACGGGTTCCGAGGTAGATGCCGTGTTTCTTGACTCTCGCAAAGCGTTCGATACAGTTCCCCACAGTAGTTTAATGAACAAAGTAAGAGCATATGGACTATCAGACCAATTGTGTGATTGGATTGAAGAGTTCCTAGATAACAGAAGGCAGAATGTCATTCTCAATGGAGAGAAGTCTTCCGAAGTAAGAATGAGTGATTTTTTCAGGTGTGCCGCAGGGGAGTGTCGTAGGAGCGTTGCTATTCACAATATACATAAATGACCTTGTGGATGACATCGGAAGTTCACTTAGGCTTTTTGCGAATGATGCTGTGGTATATCGAAAAGTTGTAACAATGGATAATTGTACTGAAATGCAGGAGGATCTGCAGCGAATTGACGCATGGTGCAGGGAATGGCAATTGAATCTCAATGTAGACAAGTGTAATGTGCTGCGAATACATAGAAAGAAAGATCCTTTATCATTTAGCTACAATATAGCAGGTCAGCAACTGGAAGCAGTTAATACCATAAATTATCAGGAAGTAGGCACTAGGAGTGATTTAAAATGGAATGATCATATAAAGTTGATCGTCGGTAAAGCAGATGCCAGACTAAGATTCATTGAAAGAATCCTGAGGAAATGCAGTCCGAAAACAAAGAAAGTAAGTTACAGTACGCTTGTTCGCCCACTGCTTGAGTACTGCTCAGCAGTGTGGGATCCGTACCAGATAGGGTTGATAAAAGAGATAGAGAAGATCCAACGGAGAGCAGCGCGCTTCGTTGCAGGATCATTTAGTAATCGCGAAAGCGTTACGGAGATGATAGATAAACTCCAGTGGAAGACTCTGCAGGAGAGACGCTCAGTAGTTCGGTACGGGCTTTTGTTGAAGTTTCGAGAACATACCTTCACCGAGGAGTCAAGCCGTATATTGCTGCCTCCTACGTATATCTCGCGAAGAGACCATGAGGATAAAATCAGAGAGATTAGAGCCCACACAGAGGCATACCGACAATTCTTTCCACGAACAATACGAGACTAGAATAGAAGGGAGAACCGATAGAGGTACTCAAGGTACCCTCCGCCACACACCGTCTGGTGGCTTGCGGAGTTCAGATGTAGATGTAGATGTAATTGACACTGACTTCAATTTTGTATCATGAGATCCTTCGTATCCAGCGCAGACTGAGTCCTTTTCCTAGCAGTTGTTTTCTTGGTGGGGAGGGGGCTGTGGATTTACCAGAGGGGGTGGGCTTAATTAATTTATCGATTTAATTAATAAGTCAAGTGATTTGATTTCAAAAGTGTACTTGTATCAGCGAGGGGATTCCCAGTGAGGTGTGGGAGGAGGAGTGGGAGGGGTGTGGGGGATTTCTCAGAAGGATGGATTATCCCCAGGGAGTCATAAATCAATTAACGTAACAACAACTTAAGGGGGGGAGGGTGTCATACATTTAAAGTGAGTAATGACAGTAATATTAAACAGTTATTTTCTTCCGTGTTGAGCAGTATTTTATTTCATTACTGTTTCAAGTCAGATACTGTACTTCCTCTTACGTTACTTTCTTGATGTACTTCAGTATCGAATGTCAGTTAAATAGTTTTCACTGAGGACATCATTAGTTTCTTTTGACATTTTATTAGTTTCATATTCATTATTTTTAATTCAGCATTTCCTCAAGATACTGTTCACATACGCAACACGGGACCAACCAACAGCCAGTTTTTCTCAGCGGTTGAATGTGATATCTAAAGTACATGTTACACGAGTGGAAAGCTTTTGAAAAAAAGGAATATTCAGTATTTCACATACAGATAAATTACCTAGAAAGTTTACGATATAAATATTCCTTCAGAGTACCTGAGTATCTGTTTACATTAAATTATTCTACTACATAGATTGCATCATTAATTTTTAGATTACATCTAATTCTCGGTGTTGTACCTTAACGACTGTCGTCATACACGATTCATTGCTGCTGAATATTGATCTGCTCAGTTTGCCCTTGCATATAATTACGCATAGTAAAGCGTGAGGTACACCGTAAAAGAAATAAGAACCTGCTCTGCAAGCTTTCTAATCCTAATGGCTATCCATCACATCTGACACGTTACTTGCTTTTGCCAATCGAGAAAGCTCGCACGACGGAACCATGTGGCTCCAGAACACTTGACCCGTTGCAAATTGTTAGAATAAAATGACTGACTTCGATGTACACCTATATATGTACTATACTGAAGCATGTAGATGCGTACACCATTACTGTAAAAGTTTAATTGCATTTTGCTGAATTGTTCAGGAACACCTCCGCCGACATGTACTCTAACATACGCTTTGACTCTAGAGGTATCAACTTATTTGTTTAATGAAACGTTTGTGAATAGTAATACATTCTTTTGTCAGCGGAGCTGCTTACGCATCCTCTTAAATAACTATAGGTTATTGTTTGCGGGTAATGTGTTGTGCCTGCTTCAGAGCCGTTTTGAAGTCTCGCAAGACTAGCGCTCTAGCGAACTGAGGATCCCCTATTCAGCAATGTGTACTCCTACTTTTTTAAACTTATTATTTACTTGCAATGAAAATGTAAGGGTAATGTCTAATAAAATTTTACTTTACTGTTTTATATACAATGAAATTGAGCAAGTGATCTGATTGTTCCCGTTTTCAATTGATGAGAAGAGTAAGCAAACTACTGTTTCAAGTTCTTAACGTAACTCGAATTAACGGCAAATGGTGCTGAGAGATGCCCAGCCTAAATTCAAGCTCCGACCTTTGTAGACTCTCTTCATTGATTACAGATCACTCTAAAAAGTAAATACTTTGTGTTATAAATATCTCTGGGCAAAACAAAATTTCGCGACATATCATAAGACCGTGCTACACGTAGCGAAATATCGGTTCGCGTCTGACTCGGAACCCAACTGCTTCATTCCGCTGAGAAGAACGGGCACACTGGCGTATCGTAGTGAGTTCAACTTGAATGGGTATGCACGCAAACTTAAAAGAAATGCACTCAAAATGATAAATGCGCTGTAAAGGTACACTGGCTGAACTAATAGCTAGTGACAGAAACGTAAGCATACCAGTACATATAATTTAAATTTTGACAGAACAGAATCCCCTCATTTAATCTTCCTACATTTAATGACCTTGTTCATGCAAAAATGTAACAAGATTTAATTGAGCTTTTGAATGGAAGTGAAATCTGGCGAATAACTTTAAAGAAAGGAGGAAGGAACCCGGTTCCTCATTAATAAAAGGGGTACATATCTGTCGTACGCAAGTTTTGGACTAAATTAAAAAAAATATAAGATTTGACTGTTTCCACAATGTACCGAACAGTGCTCTCACTTTGTACTAGAAAAATCATTAACACTCATCAATAAAAGCACACAAGTTCCGGCAATGGCTCTGGAATACTGCACTATGACTATTTTTAGGTGTAAACAAACTTTATTCAGCACGAAACAACCGAATTTACAGTTTTCCCGCTGTGTACACGCTATATCAAGCTTTGGTTGAGTGTTGGACATTAATGGACGAATTATTTAAAAGCTTTTGTGACGAAGTTAGGTCAAGTGGTAACTAACAATGACAAACGGCAAATTAATTCAACAAATCGAGAGTTAACGACTGTACGAGTCGTAAGTGCAAATACTTATTCGTGAAAAGTAAACAGCTGTAAACACTTAAAATGTTACGAGAAAGACACTTACCTGTGAGAAACGGCGAGTTGTCCCATGTCGGCGGCACACATTCACAGTATTGCGGTCTAATATGTGCCAGCATAGTTTTTGTATTAAGCGGCGATCTGGTGAAGCTTCCATTAATGCTCTAGGGCTGAGCCTCCCCAAATCTGATCTGATCTGATCACGTATCCTCGTAAATGTTTTCAAATATTTAACGGTTGCACTTCGCATATCCACCCGCCAGTGTAATGTATTACTCCTCTAGCTTTGCAACCAATAGCAGCTCGGAATTCTGTGTTTGTCATGAGCATGCGCAATAAGATCGTTTCTTTCACATGGCGGACTGGGGTTCTACACTGTGGGCATACTTTTTTGTTTCTACTTCTCGCCAGCAGGTGGATACAGGCCTAAATGAAATGACAAGTCATTCAGCAGTTCCCTAAAAGATAGCGTTACTTCACATCGTCTAGCACGGGCAGAATGAGAAACCATTCACTCTTAATTTTAAATATTTATTTAAAACACAAACAAGAAGAGATTCATAATTCATAGAAAGTAAATGTGAAAGCATCATTGGATGTTCTTTCAAAATGATAGGGAGTAGCCTATGTATTTTCATTATTCCTCAGATTAAAATTTAGAAACCTGACTTATTTGAAACGTTGATAGTCCCATAGCGTGTCTGTTCGTTTTCATGTCAATAGCACTACATGTGATTATGAGGAAACCTGGAACATGAATTTTGTAGTTAAATGTAGTAACCGGTGGTAATGGTTAACTGATTAGTGAAGTATATTTCTGTGTACTCTGTCACGTGAGAGGTACCATTGTTAAATTGTCTTGTCATTGTGCTGTCGAACGGAAAACCGAATATTTAGATCATTATCTTGTAACGCATGGTATTGCTGATTACTTCAAACTATCATGGACATATTTATTTCGTCACAAGATCCACTGAATTTTTTAACTGAAAATCATGCGTTCTTCTTTTGTTTTTCCTTGGAACATAAACTCCTGGTGAAAGGACGAAAGCCGACGCCAGGTCTATGTGTTAAACATCGTATGGAAAATTTGTAAGACGTTTCCAAAAACAATGGTATAATTCAAAACCGTGGTTAAGTGGCAGAGTTCTAAGCAACAAACTTTTTTTTACCGTGAACTATTGGGTGCGGGTAATAACGGTTTTTAATTATTTAAATAGCGAGTAGGCGAAGGGAGTCTTGAAAATATCCTTTCGAAAGATAAAATGCATGAATGTTCTATTTCGCATGTCACAGCCGCTGTTAAATACAATCAGCTACAATTGACCGTGCTCTTTCAGAAGCATCGCGCCTGGAAGCTCTGAAATACACTCCTGGAAATTGAAATAAGAACACCGTGAATTCATTGTCCCAGGAAGGGGAAACTTTATTGACACATTCCTGGGGTCAGATACATCACTTGATCACACTGACAGAACTACAGGCACATAGACACAGGCAACAGAGCATGCACAATGTCGGCACTAGTACAGTGTATATCCACCTTTCGCAGCAATGCAGGCTGCTATTCTCCCATGGAGACGATCGTAGAGATGCTGGATGTAGTCCTGTGGAACGGCTTGCCATGCCATTTCCACCTGGCGCCTCAGTTGGACCAGCGTTCGTGCTGCACGTGCAGACCACGTGAGACGACGCTTCATCCAGTCCCAAACATGCTCAATGGGGGACAGATCCGGAGATCTTGCTGGCCAGGGTAGTTGACTTACACCTTCTAGAGCACGTTGGGTGGCACGGGATACATGCGGACGTGCATTGTCCTGTTGGAACAGCAAGTTCCCTTGCCGGTCTAGGAATGGTAGAACGATGGGTTCGATGACGGTTTGGATGTACCGTGCACTATTCAGTGTCCCCTCGACGATCACCAGAGGTGTATGGCCAGTATAGGAGATCGCTCCCCACACCATGATGCCGGGTGTTGGCCCTGTGTGCCTTGGTCGTATGCAGTCCTGATTGTGGCGCTCACCTGCACGGCGCCAAACTCGCATACGACCATCATTGGCACCAAGGCAGAAGCGACTGTCATCGCTGAAGACGACACGTCTCCATTCGTCCCTCCATTCACGCCTGTCGCGACACCACTGGAGGCTGGCTGCACGATGTTGGGGCGTGAGCGGAAGACGGCCTAACGGTGTGCGGGACCGTAGCCCAGCTTCATGGAGACGGTTGCGAATGGTCCTCGCCGATACCCCAGGAGCAACACTGTCCCTAATTTGCTGGGAAGTGGCGGTGCGGTCCCCTACGGCACTGCGTAGGATCCTACGGTCTTGGCGTGCATCCGTGCGTCGCTGCGGTCCGGTCCCAGGTCGACGGGCACGTGCACCTTCCGCCGACCACTGGCGACAACATCGATGTACTGTAGAGACCTCACGCCCCACGTGTTGAGCAATTCGGCGGTACGTCCACCCGGCCTCCCGCATGCCCACTATACGCCCTCGCTCAAAGTCCGTCAACTGCACATACGGTTCACGTCCACGCTGTCGCGGCATGCTACCAGTGTTAAAGACTGCGATGGAGCTCCGTATGCCACGGCGAACTGGCTGACACTGACGGCGGCGGTGCACAAATGCTGCGCAGCTAGCGCCATTCGACGGCCAACACCGCGGTTCCTGGTGTGTCCGCTGTGCCGTGCGTGTGATCATTGCTTGTACAGCCCTCTCGCAGTGTCCGGAGCAAGTATGGTGGGTCTGACACACCGGTGTCAATGTGTTCTTTTTTCCATTTCCAGGAGTGTATAACGAGTGGGTTGATCAACACAGAAGTATACTGAAGAGACTTATTTCGATCATCTGCTTTTTAGCACGGCAAGAGTTAGCTCTTCGAGGTCATAAGGAAACTGAGGTGTCAGTAAATAAAGGAAATTATTTAGAACTTTTGAATTTACACTCAAATGAAGAACCATACATGGAAGATCATTTAGTATCCGATGGAGTATTTAAAGACACTTCCTCTGACACACAGAATGAATTAATAGCTTGTATAACGGATGTTGTTAAAGAACAAATTTCAAGTGAAGATAAAAATAGTCATCTTACATCAGTAAAGCCGGTGAAACAACGGATGTCTCAACTCGACATCAAATGAGTATAAGTTTTCATTTTGCAAATAACGAATTAGGAGAAATGCAAGAGAGATTCGTAGGGTTTTATGAGGTATCCAGAGACAGGAGTGCACAAGGCATAGCCACTGTTTTGTTGAAAGCGTTAAGCACTCGGAATATTGATAAAAACAAATTAGTATCGCAAATATACGACTGCAGTGTAATGGCAAAGGTAAAAAAAAGTGGTGTGCATTTTACTGTGGAACAAGCGTATCTTCATGCTCTCTTTATCAGCTGCTACGCACGTCACTTGAACCTAGTTCTTCGCTATGCTAGTAAAAAACTACGCAAGTAAAAATTTTGGGGCAAATCTATCAGGATTTCATCCATTTTTAGCCGTTCCAGTAAAAGAAGTGAAATGGGATTCAAACTACGAATCCTTGTGAAACAAGGCGGAATTTTCATTCACGCGTTGTACAAACCATTATTCTTC
Source organism: Schistocerca gregaria (assembly GCF_023897955.1). Taxonomy (NCBI): domain Eukaryota; kingdom Metazoa; phylum Arthropoda; class Insecta; order Orthoptera; family Acrididae; genus Schistocerca; species Schistocerca gregaria. The sequence goes on along the minus strand of NC_064921.1, from coordinate 927,553,898 downwards.
TCTATACAGACCTGAGAACAGCATTTAATGATGTGATAAAGAAGGAAGGGTGGGTTGACAATTCTTTACATCAAGCAATTTGGCTAAATAGTATATTGTGTGAACAAACGTTTCTTTCTATACTGCAGCTGTACAATTCCATTTTTCGGCATACAAGTATCTTGCCTAGCATCTTCCAAAGTAAAACTACGGACATAACACGCTGTAAGCTCGAAACTGATAACTGCATTAAGGCTCTTGAAGGACTAAGATGTGAGGAAATTATTCTGAAATGAATAGTGGAAGCTAAAAGCCTTATAAATTTAGCAGGAGTATCTGAAATTAATATTAACCAAACAGAAGAAAGTATTCAGACATTGAGAAGCGTAGCGTTTCAAATAATTGACACAGTAGTAGTAAACATAGAAACTACATTCCAGGACTTTCATGAAAGAGATTTTACAGAGCATGTAAATGTAACAAGTTCTGAGGCTATAGTAGGCCAAATAACTTCCCGATACATGAATCTGAAAAACTACTTAGAACATATCTTTTCTTTGACAGTGAAAAACTGAAAGGAGAAGTTATATTTATTTACAGAGAGGATAAACGTCTACAACCTGAGGTCCTCCTCAAATCCATTATAAACAATGGGTTAAAAAACGTGTTCTCTGAATGTATGAAATTACTGTCGTTGGTTCTTGCAATTCCAGCAACTACCGCGTCTTGCGAAAGAATTATGATTATATTAAAACGCATTAAAACGTGCCTTCGCAGCAAATGACAGACTGTCAAACTTGGCGATTTTGGCTATAGAGAGGGGAACTGTGAAATCTTAAACGAAACGACGGGATTTTATGTCTCGCATTATCAGTGTTTACAGCCAGAAAAAGTGCAAGAGGATAGAAATAATTTATAAAAAGATGTATCGGTGAGTTACTATGTGCTGTACTTTTATTAATGTGTAGCTGTTTAACATTTTTATGGCGTTTATTTATAACAATTACTGTAGTAGTTTCAGTTTAGTAGATATATGTAACGAAGTAACTTTTGCAGTGATTGCATTTTACAAGCTTTTATTTTCATTTTTATTCGTAATTCTCAGCCTATGCTACAAGAAATGCCGCACTTCGCCAGTTGTAAGTGATCGCTATTATGAAGATGACGAAAAAATGTCTATAGTATTTGTGCTTGGAGTACAGTTGCCAGTATGTGCTCAATATTGATGTCAATTACCTCGAAAAACCTGTTTTTCTAGAGACATTGCTTTCATGTTACCCCACAGTATATTAATTCACCATAAGAGACACATTGCGTTGCGCACTACTCCAATGCTGCAGCTTTTATAATACTAAGCGGAAATTAAATGCAGAACTAGCAAGATTTCAACACACTTAACCCTTTATTTTTACAGCCCACAATGCACCTAAAAACAATCTGTATGTCTGCAGTTACAAGTTCACCATCCAGACCCGTTCATCAGCAAACAACCAGCCCTTAAGTGCCGTCTTCTCGGTGTTATCAAAGAAACTCGCTTCTTGTCGATACATATCTAAGCTCTTACTCTCACAGAAAATTACCACAATTTTGTTAAACGTTTTCAATTTATACGTATAGAAATGATCTTGAGATTACGTTATAAATAGTGCCATCATCACAAAACGATTTGTGACTGTCCGACTGTTATTTGCTTAACGCCCTATGTCATACGGCGCGAGGGTATATCAACAAATGATTTTTAGGCGAACTCTGTTAACAATTTAAAGCAAAAATTCTGTGTTAATGATAGTGTGTTAAAAGTTCGCAACATGTAAATAAAACTATTGTGCCAATTTGTAACCTGTAAAATGTGGCTTCGTAAAATATAATAGTGACCAATGTATTGTTCTAACGAATTTACAATTTACAATCAGTTTCATGTCAATGATCTTTTATTTCTTGTGTAGCACAACCACGTGCGGCTAATCTTACAGAGTATAGCTATTACGTTGGTGATAAGTTCATAGCGTTTCTGTTTTGCATGTTGGTTTGTCAGTTGCTATTAGTTTATTTATCTACATCTACATCTACACGAGTACTCTGCAATTCACGTTTAAGTGCGTGGTAGAGGGTTCACCGAACCACCTTCACTATTCACTATTATTCCAATCTCGTACAGCACGTGGAATAAACGAACACCTATATCTTACCGTGTGAGCCCTGTTTTCCCTATTTTATTTGATCGTTTCTCCCTATGTAGGTCGACGTCAAAAAAATATTTTCGCATTCGGAGGAGAAAGTTGGTGACTGAAATTTCGTGAGAAGATCCGGCCTCAACCAAAACGCCTTTGTTTTGATGATGTCCACCCCAAATCCTGTATCATTTCAGTGACACTCTCTCCCCTATTTCGCGATAATACAAAATGTGCTGCCCTTCTTTGAACTTTCTCAATGTACTCCGTCAATCCGATCTGGTAAGGATCCCACACTGCGCAGCAGTATCCTAAAAGGGGACGGAGAAGCGTAGTTTAGGCAGTCTCTTCAGTAGATCTGTTACATTTTCTAAGTGCTCTGCCAATAAGACGCAGTGTTTGGTTAGCCTTCCACACAACATTTTCTATTGTGTTCCTTCCACTTTAAGTTGTTCGTAATAGTAATTCCTAGGTATTTAGTTGAATTTACGGCCTTTAGATTTGACTGATTTATCGTGTAACCGAAGTTTAACGGACTCCTTTTAGCAGTTACGTCGATGACCTCACACTGTTCGTTATTTAGGGTCAATTGCCAATTTTCGCACCAGACAGATATCTTTTCTAAATCGTTTTGCAATTTGTTTTGATCTTCAGATGACTTTACTACTCCAAAAACAACAGCATCGTCTGCAAACAACCCAAGACGTCTCCCAGTTCGTTTATATGCAAAAGGGTCTATAACACTAGCTTGGGGAACGCCAAAAATAACTTACGTTTCACTCGATGACTTTCCGTCAGTTACTACGAACTGTGGCCTCTGACACAAATCACAAATCCAGTCACATAACTGGGACGATATTCCACAAGCAAGAAATTTCACTACAAGCCGCTTGTGTGGTACAGTGTTAAAAGCCTTTCGGAAATCCAGAAATACGGAATCGATCTGAAATATCTTGTCAATAGCACTCAACTCTTCATGTGAATAAAGAGCTAGTTGTGTTTCACAGGAACGATCTTCTCTAAACTCATTTTGACTGTGTTTCAATAGACCGTTTTCTTCGATGTAATTCATGATGTTCGAACACAATATACGTTCCAAAATACTGCTGCATATAGACGTTAATGATATGGGTTTGTAATTTAGTGGATTAGTCCTACTAGCTTTCTTGAATATTGGTGTGACCTGTGCAACATTCCGGTCTTTGGATACCGATCCTTCGTCGAGCGAACGGTTGTATATGATTGTTGAGTATGGAGCTATTGCATCAGCATACTCTTAAATGTACTTAACTGGTATACAATCTGGACGGGAATACTTGCTTTTGTTAAGTGATTTAAGTTGCTTCACTATTCCGAGGATATCTACTTCTACGTTACTCATGCTGGCAGCTCTTCTTGATACGAATTCTGGAATATTTACTTCGTCTTGTTTGGTGAAGGAATTTCAGAAGGCTGTGTTTAGTAATTCAACTTAGGCAGCACTGTTCCCCGATAGTAATTCCATCGCTATCGGGGAGATAAGTCATTGATTGTGTCTTGCCGCTAGCATGCTTCACATACGACCAGGAGCTCTTTGGATTTTCTGCCAGGTTTCGAGACAAAGTTTCGTTGTGGAAACTGTTATACGCATGTCCCATTGAAGTCCGAGCTAAATTTCTAGCTTCTGGAAAAGATCGCCAATCTTGAAGATTTTGCGTCCGTTTAAATTTTGCATGTTTTTTTCGTTGAATCTGCAACAGTGTTCTTACCCGTTCTGTGTGCCAAGGAGGATCAGCTCCGTCATTTGTTAATTTATTTGGTATAAATTTCTCAGTTGCTCCCGATATTATTTCTTTGAATTCAAGCTACATCTGGTCTACACTTAAAATGTTAATTTGGAAAAACTGGAGATTATCTCTCAGAATTTTTATCTGCTTTTTTGAATAGGTATGCTTTTCGTTTATTTTTGGAGGATTTGGGGGTTACAATATTCATTCTCGCTACGACAACCCCATGTTCACTAATCCCTGTACCCGTTCTGTACTCGTTAGTAGCTCAGGATTAGTTGTTGCTAAGAGATCAAGTATGTTTTCACAACCGTTTAGTATTCGCGTGAGCTCATGAACTAAACGCTCCAAACAATTTTCAGAGAAAGCGTTTAGCCCAATTTCGGATGATGTACCTCCGGATTTATACATGTATTTTCGCCAACATATCGAGGGTAAGTGAAAGTCACCACCAACTATAACTGTTCGAGTCGAGTATGTATCTGAAATCCAACTCGTTTTCTTTGAATTTTTCAGCAACTGTTTCATCTGGATTGGGAGGTCGGTAAAAGGATCCAATTATTATATTATTCCGGATGCCAAGAATGACCTCTGCTCATACTAACCAAAGGAACTATCTATTTCAATTGACTGACCTGGTAAACTACTTCTGACAGCAACAAACGCGGCACCGCCAACTATGTTTAGCCCGTCTTTTTGGAACACTGTTAGGTTCCCCTTAAAAATTTCGGCTGAACTTATCCCCTGGTTTACCAGCTTTCAGTGCGTATAACGATTTGAGCATCAGTGCTTTCTATTAGGGCTTGGAGCTCTGGTACTTTCCCAACAAAGCAACGACAATTGTAAATGTCATACCGATGGTTCCTGTATCTACGTTCTTCCTGTGTTCGGCGTGCACCCTTTCTGACTGAAGCCCTTTTTGTGTTTTCCCGACGCCCTCTGACCTAAAAAACCGCCCAGTCCACGCCACACAGCCCCTGTTAGCCGTGTAACCGCCTCCTGCATGTAGTGGACTCCTGACATATTCAGCGGAACCCGAAACACAAGTCGAGGAATCTGCAGCCTACACGCTCCCAGGACCGTCTGAGCCTCTGATTCAGATTCTCCACTCGGTACTGTAACAAAGGTCCGCAATCGCCCCTTTCGACTGTGCTGCAGATGGTCAGCTCTGCTTTCATGTCTCAAGCAAGACTGTCAGCCTTTACCACTTCTGTTCGCCGCTCGAAATCCGAGAGAATCTCTTCCAATCCAAAGTAACACATATCATTGGTACCAACGAGAGCCACCGCCTGCTGTTGGCTGCACCCTGTGCTCCTCATGGCAGCTGGAAGAACCCATTACAGCCCAGAATGACTACAACCGGTATGTACATGAAGTGAACATGGCCTTTTTCCCCTTCTTGGCAGCCATGTCCCTAAGAGGCCCCATAACACGCCTACCATTGGAGCTACCAACTACCAATAATTCCATCCGTTGTGATTGTCCAGATCTTGCAGGCTGAGAGATTTCCTCTGAAAAAGAACAGGGGACAGCGTCTGGCTGAGCGACTGTGTCAGTTACAGACAGCACCTGGAACATATTTGTCTAACTGGGGAGGCCTTATGTGTGCCCCCCCCCCCCCCCCTGGGAAGTCTTTCACCACCTGCCACACCCCGAGGCGACCTCCCACTCGACCATGGGTGACGGGTGTGGGACCAACCGCAGTGCGCGAATAACTGGGTTGGCCACCAGTGAGGACCAGTCAGAGCACTCGGACGTGCTGGAGGTCCGTTGCATCCCCCGGCTCGCCTACAACAGTGGTGCCCATCTGCACCAGCTTCAAGCTGTATAACAGAAACCATCACAGCCTGGAGCTAGAGCGAAGTGTCACCAACTCGGCTCCGATCCGCACACAACAATCACAGTTGCTATCCATTACTAAAGACCGTAGAAAGCTACACTACCCAGAAGAACGGACTATTGGCATGTGCTGCGGGACTGTACTGTAAACACTGACGAAAACGCAAGAACTGTGTCTAACAAAATACTGTAGATTAATACGCAGAAATTCCAAAACCGAATTACCGAAGCATTCAGGTGAGATTAAATAATTCGCCCATGATTAGGAACTTGTAATACATCACATGATTCGTTTACTTTCCGGCACAAACGGAAACACAAGAACTGTGTCTATTGGATATTAAATTAACACACATAAACTCAAGAAATCGAACTATCAAAGCATACAGATGAAATTATACAATTTGCTCCTGGTTAGTAACTCGTAGAAGTCACAAAATCAGCCGGCCATTATGCCGGAGCGGTTCTAGGCGCTTCAGTCCGGAGCCGCGCTGCTGCTACGGTCGCGGGCTCGAATCCTGCCTCGGGCATGGATTTGTGTGCTGTCCTTAGGTTAGTTAGGTTTAAGTAGTTGTAAGTCTAGGGGACTGATGATCTCAGATGTTAAGTTCCATAGTGCTCAAAGACATTTGAACCATTTTGAACCTTATGCACCTGATGTTTCCCCCTCAGACTTCCACTTTTTCCGCTATCGAACAACCACAAGGAACTTCCTTTCCGGATGAAAATGCACTCGAACATGGCTCGCCGTGTTCTTCGTCTCAAAACCTCGTTATTTCTGTAGTCGCGGACTCGAAAAGTTACCCCAGCGTTGGAAGACAGTTGTAAATAGTGAAAGAGAATATATTACTGCCTAAAGTATCTATTACGTGTATCGTTAGTGTTTATTGAACTACTAACTTGTGCACCAACCTAATATTATTGTTTCAAAACAGTTAAGTGTTACTTTTAACCAGAAATATTGGACAATATGGCTGCGGTGCGTCTGGTAGCGCGGGACCATAGCACACTCGCATGCTACGTGCTCTGTGGATAGACAGCCTGGACATGCATCTCAGTGACTGGTGCGAGCGAAACCTCAGCTCAGCTCAGTTCTGGACGATCGGCTTGGATCAGTAATCAGGCTAATGACTGACGCAATAAGATCTGTTTAATTAGTAGATACAGTTTGTGGGACATCCAGTTGTTATGTTCAGTGAAGATTCAGATCAACGAACGACCTGCTGTGGACTGATGAGTTGACCCCCACGCTGCGAATTGGCAGCGAGAGCAAAGGGTAGGCAGTGTCGGAGCTCGCGACTAAATAGATGCCTGTCACGGAGTTGCCGTTGCGACGTTGTAGCGTAAAACGTCCCCTTTGTATGTAAAGAATTACAGTGCCGGAAAACCTCTTACGTTATTTGATTTTCAAGGATCTGAGCAAAACTGCACGTACTCAAACATTTCTCTCTTTACTCAGTCTGATCATCACTAAACTGACACAGAATATTTTTTAGCGCAACGCAATCTGACTTTCAATAATCCCTATAAAAGAATGGCCCTGACTAACAATAACCTATACCTTTCATGAATCACTTACCTCACAAAAATCTTCGTTACTCGAACTACTGCAATACAGCGAGCGCCCATACTGTCAGCTAAATAAAAGCTTCTAACTACTGATGACACTAACTACTGATAGGCATAGCAAATGAAAGATTTTGATAGAGGACAAACAATGTATTTACCTTAAATTTTGTGACATCCAGTTAAACAAATTTTCTTTTTCTAACGGATACACGTCCAGATCGTCCGTTCAAAACTCTGGCATCTCTCTCCCCACATCCACCACTGCTGGCGGCTCACCTCCAGCTGCCCAACGCTACGCGCTGTTCACATCAAACTAAACTACACGAGCGAATATTCCAACAATGAGTCCAACCAGCCACAGACTGCACACAGGGCACTCAGCGATTTTCATACAGAGCATTACGTGGTTTTACCAACATAAAAACCTAAACAGCCTACTTACAAGCATACCTTCCCTAAATGAGAACTAAGACAGTAACTTATATTTTCCCTTGGAGACCACTACAGGCGCGTGTGAAGACAGTTAACTTACACAGGATTATTATAGAAAGGCGCCCTTCATTTTCATCTCAACTGGCAAGGTAACTATGGACAGCGCTTTCAATTTTTTCTGTGTACGGCCGCCCAGATAATTTTGCTTCAACGCTTCTTGAATTCAAAGGCCATGATGTTTTCGAGACATTTGCGGCAAAGTATAAGAATTTGCAAACATGATTTCTGACGGTTACGAACACGGTTTGAAAAAGTTTCAATCTTAATAAGTGTTTTAGTTACATCATTCTTTTGCTCCTTTCTTATAGGGAATGCAATAGGTGTAAGTCATTAAATGATAATATGAACGCCGGCCAGAGTGGCCGAGCGGTTCTAGGCGCTACAATCTGGAACCGCGCGACCGCTACGGTCGCAGATTCAAATCTTGCCTCGGGCATGGATGTGTGTGATGTCCTTAGGTTAGTTAGGTTTAAGTAGTTCTAAATCTAGGGGACTGATGACCTCAGATGTGCTCAGAGCCATTTGAACCATTTGATAATCTGAATGCCGATCAAAATTGTTAGACATGTCTCCTTTCAGTCGAATGAGTTTGGATGAGTTTCTCACCAAATGTCATGAAAGTTATAGCGTTACTAATTACTGGAAGAAATTCCACACTTAAGTGTGCCGAAATACGTTTACTGACATACTACTGGATTACTCTGTTGTGTGTTCATAAGGGTATAACAACAAAAATGGTTCAAATGGATCTGAGAACTATGGGACTTAACATCTAAGGTCATCAGTCCCCTAGAAATTTATAACTACTAAAGTTAACTTACCCAAGGACATCACACACATCCATGCCCGGGGGCAGGATTCGAACCTGCGACCATAGCAGTCCCGCGGTTACAGACTGAAGCGCCTAGAACCGCTTGGCCACTGCGGCCGGGATATAACAACACGTCGGGACCCATGGTTCCTGCATAGAGTATAGGTAACAAGGAACACTGAGTGAGGCACCGTTCATTATGATCATCATCATGGTCAACATCATAGTCAACAGCTATTTGGCCTACAATTATTATTGGAAGCCTCCTCTAGATTTTTTCTTGGATTGTGGTCATAAGGAAATAAACATTGATGTTAGCCTTGTAGGTTTAATTAAGTCATCTATCCTCGAAGATAATTATTCCTACGAAAGAACTTTTTTTAAATATTGAAGCTCTTCCGAGTAGTTTTGTTGTAGTGCTGAACAATCACTATTTTTGTCGCAGCATACACAGAAACCGATGCTCTGTGCACTGTGATGGAAAGAGCAATCAGAGACATAGTACCTGCAGGTTAGAGTCCGAATAACTGAACATAGGCCAACCAAAACCAAATACCGTATAAAATCGCAGAGACTGTCTGATAAGATCCGTCCTCAATTACTTCGCCGACCATTATCTGCGTCACTGCTGAACTGCCGGCAGTGTACAGACCGTTATCTCACACTACCCTTTCCGGGCTAGCTCGCTGCCCGCACTTAGCGCCCGGTGTAAATTTCGAGAGTGTTAACTTCGCAAATGTGGTTGAGAACTGTTATAAAATATATATGATTTGCGAAAAACTCATACTTTACCGCGACAGTAAGTGCATGTGGTGTTATATCGTTAAAAAGTAGTGGAAAACAACGCAGAAATAAGGAAACACGTTGACGAAACTGCACGCTCACCTTCTACGCCGTTTTACGATCAAGGGTGTGTAACTCAGGAATTGAATTCAAAACACTGCTACTGCACAAAGCCAGCGACTAAAGGCATTCGGTTACTTAAATACAAGGTGAAACTTCTTAATTAAATTATTTTACTTAAACTGCTGAGCAAAACTGAATGCAAGTGAACCTACTTTCTCTTTACTTTTTCTTATCATGTCAACACTGACCCACAATATTTTAGCGCAACGCAATTTGACTGCTGATAAAAAGAGAGAACCTGACTTCAAATAATTAATTCAAAAGAACGGCCCTGACTAAAAAGGAATCCTAACAATAACCTATATATTTCATTAAGAACTTGCCTCACAAAAATCTTCATTACGCGAACTACAGCAATACAGCGACCGTCAATACTGCCAGCTAAATAAAAGATTCTAACTACTAGAGCCACTAACTACTAATAGGCATGTGGTTAGGAATGGAAAGATTTTGTTGAAAACCAAATAATGTATTTTTAACTTAATAATGTGACATCCAGTTCAGACACGAATATCAGTCGTCATTGACATCTAGTACAAATAATGAATGATATTCAAGACCTCTACCCCACATCAATGCTAACTACTCACATTTAACATCCATTACTGCTGGCTGTTCACCTCCAGCTGTCCAGCAGCACTTCCATCACTGCTGGCGACAAAGTTTTAACTGTCCAACACTACTGGCGATTAACTTCCAACAGTGAGTCCAACCAGCCACAGTCTCTTACAAAGAAAGCGCAGTCAGAGATCCAATGCAAAGCGCTACACAGCTCTGAGAACACAGAAGCAGCCCGCTAAGGAATTTACCTTCTAGTATGTGCAAAGGCGAATCTTAAGCGAAAAATATGGCTATATCGTCATTGCTACAAATATGATTTAGACATAAACTCGGAAAATTCCGTAGCAAAAACATCGTCCTGTCCATACTTCTGGACGAGGTACAAGTTCTGAGACGTAAATATGACGCATTGTCGGAGAAAAACGGATATAATGAATTGGAAACACTACACAAGGGTAATTTACAAAGTGTTTACCAGTATTGTTCACGCAATTTGAAACTGGTCAAAAAGAAAAATAACAGTACGGGAACGAGAAGAATGAGCGTTTTTGCTAAATACACAGCTGATACAAGAGGACAAACAGTCAGATACTTCACAATCGCGCTTAAAAAGCAATAGGACTCTCAAGAATGGCGCGACTAGGACAAACGAGGTAATGAAGTCGAAGTCTACCGGCCTCTAGCCACGGAGGTGGCTGTGCATCAGTCGTTAATGAGATATTATCCTCGGACTACAAAGCATTAGCAATAGTTAAACCAAATGCACATTTTAAAGATGTAGTGAAGGAAGCAGCTGAACTCATTGGTGACTTAACAATGAATGACTAAGTGATAGTTGTTGCAGGTGCTAATGACATTAACCAACGTAGAAGAAACTTCAGTGCTGCTGTTGAGGAACAAATCTCAATGATGAGCCACACACAGCTGTTACTATGTACAACATCATATCGATGTGACAAGCCATATTTGAACAAATCCATATTTGATCTCAATAACACTCTAATGGATGTTATGCATGATAACGTCCATACCAGTAGATATCAACTATTTTCTACAAAGATATGATCACCCAAAACGTGGGTTACTTCTCAATGGGAGAAAAAACTTAATCTGTGCAGAAGCCTTGCTGTTTCAGTTAAATGCAACATAGAAGGGAACAGATGTAATAAAAGTCGTTTCCAGTTCAGAAAACGTTGAAATTAAATCTGAGGCACAGTACTCAGATGATGGAATGCAGTGAGACTATTACGCAGTCCTCTAGTCCATCACAGCATTTCCAACAGATAGGGCTGTCTGCAAAAGCCAACGCACCACCTGCAAATGTTAACTAAGATACATCTTCATTCTCTGCTGAGAAGATGCAAAAGCAAGCAGCTGGCCTGCGCCTTGCATCATACAAGCTCCAGTACAGGTGTCCTCCAGTGCAAGAAAACTACCAAATAGAAGGAATGATTTTTTATGGTTAACTCTAGGGAGTCGTCTTCGTCACCAGCGCCAGGATCCAGCATCATCAAGTAGTTGGCAGCATGTTTGAGTAAGCCAGCTCCAAGTAAACGAAAAATTTGCAAGGGGTGATCACAAACAGATATACACTTCCAGAACAGTTAAGTCCCATCGTCATGTAACAATGAATCTTTTATATTCGTGCATATAAATATGATGTCTTTAAGAAATAAAATTGATGATTTGAGTAGTCTTTCCGGAATGAATAGAAATATCATATTATGTGTCAATGAACATTGGTTAAGTGAAGGTCATTTTCATTTGTATGTAATACCTGGCTTTGATGCAGTCACAGGGTTCTGTGGAAAAACTCAAGAACATGGTGGATCTTCAATACATATTAGCAGTGACCTAGATATGCAACATAGGTCTTTAATGTTGGTGACTACTGTATTGAAAGTGTACTTGAAGCATCTGCAGTGATACTTCCAATACTAAAACTCATAATAGTATCAGTATACCATACTCCAGATAATCACAGTGGATTATTTACACAGTTCATAGAAAAAAATAATCTTACACTGAAATTAAGCAAATACAGAAAATTAATCATTGTAGATATAAACATTGATAGAAGGCTAATGGCGTCAAAGCACCTTTATCTGCTGAAGATGTTAAGATCACATGATCTATATTGCGTTAATAACAATCGGACAAGGCATCATCCTGTCTTGATAATATCACCATCAATGTTGTAAAAGGTCTGCTGCATGCAATCACCTAGAATGACATTCTTCTTTAAAGTGAAAACGTTGAGAATACATTTGCAGTTTTTATCAGTGTACTTGCAGACAGTTTTAAGACCTATTGCCAAGAGTTTTGAAAAGAAATACAGCAACAGTTTGAAAACATGACTCTACACCATTCCTGCAGAGGCTTAGAATATTAGTTATGATTTACTAAGATAGACACGAAGCCCACACCTACTACAGTAGTACAAGTTTATATGCCAACTAGCTCTGCAGATGATGAAGAAATTGATGAAATGTATGATGAGATAAAAAAAATCATTCAGGTAGTGAAGGGGGACGAAAATTTAATAGTCATGGGTGACTGGAATTCGATAGTAGGAAAAGGGAGAGAAGGAAACATAGTGGGTGAATATGGGTTGGGACAAAGAAATGAAAGAGGAAGCTGCCAGGTACAATTTTGCACAGAGCATAACTTAATCATAGCTAACACTTGTTTCAATAACCATGAAAGAAGGTTGTATATATGGACGAAGCATGGAGATACTAGAAGATACCAGATAGATTATATAATGGGAAGTCAGAGATTTAGGAACCAGGTTTTAAACTGTAAGACATTTCCAGGGGCAGATGTAGACTCTGACCACAATCTGTTGGTTATGAACTGTAGATTAAAACCGAAGACACTGCAAAAAGGTGGGAATTTATGGAGATGGACCTGGATAAACTGAAAGAACCAGAGGTTGTACAGAGTTTCAGGGAGAGCATAAGGGAACAATGGACAGAAATGGGGGAAAGAAATACAGTAGAAGAAGAATGGGTAGCTTTGGGGGATGAAATAGTGAAGGCAGCAGAGGATCAAGTGGGTAAAAAGCCGAGGGCTAGTAGAAATACTTGGGTAACAGAAGAAATATTAAATTTGATTGATGAAAGAAGAAAATATAAAAATGCAGTAAATGAAGCAGGCAAAAAGGAATCAGAAGTCTCAAAAATGAGATCGACAAGAAGAGCAAAATAGCTAAGCAGGGCGGGCTAGAGAACAAATATAAGGATGTAGAGGCATATATCACTAGGGGTAAGATAGATACTGCCTACAGGAAAGGTAAAGAGTCCTTTGGAGAAAAGAAAACCACTTGTACGAATATCAAGAGCTCAGATGGAAACCCAATTCTAAACAAAGCAGGGAAAGTAGAAAGGTGGAAGGAGTATATATAGGATCTATACAAGGGCGATGTACTGGCGGATAATAGTATGGAAATGGAAGAGGAAGTAGATGAAGATGGAATGGGAGATATGATACTGCGTGAAGAGTTTCACAGAGCACTGAAAGACCTAAGTCGAAACAAGGCCCTGGGAGTAGACAACATTCCATTAGAACCACCGATAGCCTTGGGAGAGCTAGGCCTGACAAAACACTACCATCTGATGAGCAAGATGGCGAAATACCCAAAGACTTCAAGAAGGATATAATAATTCCACTCCCAAAGACAGAAGATGTTGCCAGATGTGAAAATTACCGAACTATCAGTTTAATAAGTCGAGGCTGCAAAATACTAACACGAATTCTTTGCAGACGAATGGAAAAACTGGTAGAAGCCAACCTCGGGGAAGATCAGTTTGGATTCCGTAGAAATGCTGGAACACGTGAGGCAATACTGACCCTACGACTTATCTTAGAACAAAGATTAAAGAAAGGCAAACATACGTTTCTAGCATTTGTAGACTTAGAGAAAGCTTTTGACAATGTTGACTGGAATACTCCCTTTCAAATTCTGAAGGTGGCAGCGGTAAAATACAGGGAGCGAAAGGCTATTTACAATTTGTACAGAAATCAGATGGCAGTTATAAGAGTCGAGGGACATGAAAGGGGAGCAGTGGTTGGGAAGGGGGCGAGACAGAGTTGTAGCCACTCTCAGATGTTATTCAATCTGTATATTGAGCAAGCACTAAAGGAAACAAGAGAAAAGTTTGGAGTAGGTATTAACATCCATGGAGAAGAAATAAAAACTTTGCGGTTCGCCGATGACATTGTAATTCTGTCAGAGACAGCAAAGGACTTTGAAGAGCGTTGAACGAAATGAACAGTGTCTTGAAAGGAGGATATAAGATGAACATCAACAAAAGCAAGACGAGGATAAAGGAATGTAGTCGAGTTAAGTCTGGTGATGCTGAGGGAATTAGATTAGGAAATGAGACACTTAAAGTAGTAAAGGAGTTTTGCTATTTGGGGAGCAAAATAACTGATGATGGTCGAAGTAGAGAGGATATAAAATGTAGACTGGCAATGGCTAAGAAAGCGTTTCTGAAAAAGAGAAATTTGTTAAAATTGAGTATAGATTTAAGTGTCAGGAACTCGTTTCTGAAAGTGTTTGTATGGAGTGTAGCCATATGTGGGAGTGAAACATGGACGATAAGTAGTTTGGAGTAGAAGAGAATAGAAGGTTTAGAAATGTGGTGCTACAGAAGAATGCTGAAGATTAGATGGGTAGATCACATAACTAATGAGGAGGTATTGAACAGAACTGGGGAGAAGAGGAGTTTGTGGCACAACTTGACTAGAAGAAGGGTCGGCTGGTAAGACATGATCTGAGGCATCAAGGGATCACCAATTTAGTAATGGAGGGCAGCGTGGAGGGTAAAAATCGCCAAGAGACCAAGAGATGAATACACTAAGCACATTCCGAAGGATGTAGGTTGCGGTAAGTACTGGGAAAAGAAGAAGCTTGCACTGGATAGGATAGCATGAAGAGCTGCATCAAACCAGTCTCAGGACTGAAGATCACAACCACAACAAGATAAATATAAAAACTCTGAGCAGATAAAGCTACCTACATTAAGTTAAAGAGTAAATACAGATCATAAATCAGGTCAGCAACATCTAAGGCAAATGACAGTTACATTAATAAGCCCCACAATAAATGTAAAGCTGCTTGGAATGTTCTAAAGACTTATCTGAGAAGAAGAAATAGTTATAAAGGCGATAACTATAATGCTGATATCATACGATATGAATTCAGTGTCTAGTTTGTTAATGCTTGTGACATAAGTTTCTATATTGCAACTGAGTCATATAATAAATACGAGCAGGACCTAAGGGAAGCTATCCCTTTCCTACAATATTCTGAACACATTTGTTCTACGTGTGAATGGAGAGAGGTTCAGTTAGGTAATATCATGAAATCAATCGCAAAATTAAGCAACTCAAAAGCAGAAGACATTTATGGTTTTTCTGATT
Source organism: Schistocerca gregaria (assembly GCF_023897955.1). Lineage (NCBI taxonomy): Eukaryota > Metazoa > Arthropoda > Insecta > Orthoptera > Acrididae > Schistocerca > Schistocerca gregaria. The sequence continues at coordinate 927,538,377 of NC_064921.1, read as the reverse complement.
TTATAATTAAAAGTAGAAGACATAATAGTGTACCTACTCTGGTTATTTCCCATCATGTTTAAAAATGACGGTGGGCACACCACTACATAAAAAAGGAGTTAAGTCATGTCCAAGTAACTATCGAGCAGTGTCTCTATACCCATTCTACCGAAAGCAGTTGAGGATTACACGCAATCCAAATCAAGAAGAAATCTATCTGCCAACAACATTATTAGTAATTCTCAATATGGATTCAGACCTTGCTTATTAACTGTGATATCAGTGGAAAATTTTATTTGTTTCACTTTGTTCGCATTCGAATGCAGACTTTCTGTAAATTCCATACTTGTAGACCTGGTGTAAAGATTTCGTCTCTGTTACCCACTGAATTCTATTAAAAAGTTCTGTCTCTGATGACATCTTATCTGAATGAGAAAAAAACAAATTATGCATTTCAACAAAAACAAATCAGACACTCTGAGTGTAACATGAAGTGTCCCTCGAGGTTCCGATCTTTGACCCTTGCTTTTCATAATTTATATAACTGATTTATCCAATATGATGTTACGTAAGTGCATACTACATGCAGACGACAGTAACTTTGTTACAGTTATGCGGCCTTGGACACATTCGAGCAGAATAATGCAGAACAACTCAGAATATCTAATACATGGTTCAGAGCAAATAAATTACAAATTAACCACTCTCAAAAAGTGAATACTTTTTTTAGCCTATGTAACAACAACTGCAGTGCCGTGAAGCTTCTTGGCATTCATCTTGGTGCAAAATTAACTTGGCAAACTCACACTAATTATGTATGCAAAAAGTTAATCATTGTCCCGTCTGCTAACTAAACTTAGGACTTGTGTGACGGACGAGCTACTACTGAACTCTTGTTGTTCCTATTTTCACTGGCACACCACGTATGCAAAGCCGCTACAGAGCAGTTCCTCTGCAGCAAAAAGAATTTTTTCTTTTTTTTGGCAGAACAAGGCCATCAGGTGCACTGCTGGAGTAAGAAACCATGTATAGTGTAGATTATACTTTAAAGAGCTCAAAATACAGACAACTGCATCACTGTTTATTCTGAGCTGCTTGGTGCATATTAAGGAAAACCGAGACAGCCATAAACTGGGAGAGTCTATACGCAGCCATGACACGCGTCAAATGTGGGTGACGGACATCCCAGTTACTACACTTAAAAAAATAGTTTTTTTACTCATTCATAGGGATACAATTATTTAATATGTTACCACCTAAAAAGCACAGTGTGTCACTGAAAGTCTTCAGAAGTATTACAAAAAGATGCCTTAAAAAACAGCCTTTTATGCGATAGAAGAATTTAAAACATGTAACAAAACTGATCTGGTGTATTAAAACTGCTGTATGGCATCACTAATATATTACTTGAGCTTTTCCAAAAATTTTTAATATGTATCATGCTTGTCACAGTTATGCTTGTTACAATGTTTTTTTTTTCTCGGCATGTGTATTCTGTTACACATACTGTTTCTTCTTTTCTCATTCTGCATTACGCATCTATATTTAATGATCCTAAATGTATCCAGTGTAAACCATATATATGATTCAGCATATTAAAAACGTTACTATGTACTTGTATAACATATGTAAAATGACGACGTCAGTTGTGTGGAAAATACCTAAAGATGGATCAATGCACAAATCAAATCTTATACCATAGTGATACTACTTTTTACGCGTGTTTCTGATTGTCACAAGAAAGGATAGCTGAAAAGAAGAGGGACGAGCATTGTATCTGTGAATGACTGATGGAACCGCCCGGAGCATGGGAGAACACGATTTCCTGCTAAGTGGATGTCGTGCACTACCCTCGGAGTGCACATCATTGGTCCCTGCCCGAGGGTTGACACCGCCGCTCGCCCATCCCACCCTCCCACCCCCGTAATCACCTCTCCCCCCTCCCTCCCCCGCCACACGCATCCTGTTTCAAAAAGCGATGGAGGGTGGCAAACTCGTTGTAGCTGGTAGTTGCCACTCGTTTCGGAGGTTGATACACAACATTTTCAGCTCATGAATGTTCAGCTCGATGTGTCATGGATATTTTTTATTCAACTGCTGAATTGCTGTCGACTATTGAAGTGCAGCAACTTGTTCAACCTGCGTGTTTCACAAGGAAGTGATTCAGTTTACGGGCTGTCCCATTTAATATTGCTCCGAGCTCTAGTGCACGCAGCGCGGCATAGCGGTAAGCGGCGCCACTTCAAATTCGACGACCAGCAGTTATCTGTTATTTGGTATTTATCATTTTGGAATGTTCTTGAAATATCTTGTGTTTGTAGTATTCGAACATTCTGGAACATTCGATGGTTGTGTAAACAGCTGCACTCTCCAGGATGTCAGTTCTTTTCTCGCCGTACGTTGGCGTTCGTAATAAACATGATTTCGGTGCTAAGTGTTGTATTTCGGATTGGGACTTGGGTGAGGTTGTGACGTGATAATATAGCCTCCCCTTGTGGTGCTCCTCATCTGCACTGCCTGTAGCTCCTTCATTCTTCGGCGACTTGCCTTCAGCCACTCAGGTTCTGCGACTTCAGTCATCGAAGGAACTGGCATGCTCCCGTAACTAGTTCTTGCAGGTCATTTCTGTAGGTAGACGAGTGTCACTTCAGTCCCTCTACTTTACAGGCTATTTTAGGCCTTAGAGGAGGATTGAAGTCAGATAGGGCGTAACACCGGGCGTACTTCGACCTCAGTGGTTATGCGACATTAAATTTCGTGTCCAAGAATTACGATGAGCCACAGTTTTCTGGAATACTTGTGCAGCCACCCAAGGGAAAAATAACTGTAAGTAGGGGAAAAATAAGATACGTCAGGTCTTAGACCTTAATATGTATCTGGTTTCTTCCTCCCTTGCGTATTTCGTCATTTTATATCTGTTCTTTTATTAAGAAGGGATGACATAATAGGAGGGCAATGACTTTTACCCAACGATCAGGTGAAAGGTTTAGTGGCTGAATATTAGATTTCGGAATTATTGATGACATAAAATTTAGCTCAGATGGGTTGATCAGTTATAAAAAGCATCTTTCTTATGCGACGGCGTAAGTGCGTGGGTCTAGCTGGAAGACCATTAATCTTATTTAGAAAATATTGGCATTCGTGCCATTGCCTGTTTAACAAAGGGATGTCGTGACAGTGTTATTTAAAACTGAAATTATCACAGAACAATTTGAAGGAATCGGACTTTGAAATCCCCGAAGTAAACGATGAGGCAGACGAGTTTCTTAGATATTTTGGTCCTGCAATTTGCATTAACAGCATTGACAATTCCTGATGGCCAAATGTATCTCTTTGTTATCGGCGTGTGGCGACACTCCCACGGACAATCTGAAGCTGTGATAAGAAACATGTATAATTATTTAATGTACTGACGATTAATGTTAATTGAATTATGAAAATAACTGACTCAATTAAATATCATTGCAACATTCAACTAGCAATTGGATCTACTAACTCCGGGACGCTCTATATTTTCCCCACCACTGACACCTATGCCGACAACGTTCCTACGCGTTGTAGTCGAATGTTCAAATGACGTCGCTGTGGAGTACTCTAACAAGGAACCACTTGGGTGCGAAGTCACGGGTTCAAACATTACTGCTGCGCATTTGAAAGTGTTGTGTTGTGAATTATGACAGGAAAACTGTTAGCTGCTAAGGACTATCTATGTGCATCAGGAGAGTGATAGAAAGTGAGTGTCCGGCAGGCGCAGGGACCAGCCTTCCATGGGATGTATGTATTACACTTCCAAAATGGGCATAGTCGACATTCAAGAAATGTCCAGAACAAATCATTAACTTGCACCATGAACATCGAATGAAAAATGGCGAGCCACAATGATCACAAAGTTTCGCACCATCAAGATCGAAGGCGAACTCCTTGGGAGTTGCAAACCGTGCGGGACGTTCCGGTAGGTATCGACTCTTACGGAATGTATACAGAATCATATCGGTGTAACGGGGTGATGAGAACTGATGGATTGTAATGGCATGCAACCGAATGTGTGACAATCTGTCGTGGAGCTTAATGTGGAACTGGCTATTCCGCAAGGCATAGCTACAGATAGTACGATAATATATTTTATAGGCACTGAAAAGGTAAACATTCAGAGGCTGAATTTGTCCAATGATTCCAAGTGGTATGAACGGCAATGTCACACACTTTTCAGAAGGGATAGCAGGCCGAAAGCAGTGCTCAGCCATAGTTGTAGTTCTCTTACGCCCTTTTCACAGCCTTGTTTACTTTGACGTAAAATATAATGCACACGTAGGGGACACAACAAATAGCTTTCCGTCCAATTTACCATCCCGATTAACATTCGGGATAACTGTATACGAAAGCGTTAAGTCATTGATGTTAGTTACTCTTGATACAACTCTTTTTGGTATTTCTAATTTCCAAGATTCCTTTCATATCAACACTATGGGCCATTAAAATTGTTACACCACGAAGATGACGTGCTACAGACGCGAAATTTAACCGCCAGGGAGAAGATACTGCGATATGCAAATGATTAGCTTTTCAAAGCATTCACACAAGGTTGGCGCCGGTGGCGACACCTGCAACGTGCTGACATGAGGAAAGTTTGCAACCGATTTCTCATACACAAACAGCAGTTGACCGGCGTTGCCTGGTGAAACGTTGTTGTGATATCTCGTGTAAGGAGGAGAAATGTGTACCATCACGTTTCCGACTTTTATAAAGGTCGGATTGTAGCCAGTCGCGATTGCGGTTTGTCGTATCGCGACATTGTTGCTCGCAGTGGTCGAGATCCAATGACTGTTAGCAGAATATGGAATCGGTGGGTTCAGGAGGGTAATACGGAACGCCGTTCTGGATCCCTACGGCCTCGTATCACTAGCAGTCGAGATGACAGGCATCTTCTCCGCATGGCTGTAACGGATCGTGCAGCCACGTCTCGATCCCTGAGTCAACAGATGGGGACGTTTGGCCGGCCGGTGCGGCCGAGCGGTTCTAGGCGTTCCAGTCTGGAACCGCGCGACCGCTACGGTCGCAGGTTCGAATCCTGCCTCGGGCATGGATGTGTGTGATGTCCTTAGGTTGGTTAGGTTTACGTAGTTCTAAGTTCTATTGGACTGATGACCTTAGATGTTAAGTCCCATAGTACTCAGAGCCATTTGAACCAACCTTTTTGGGGACATTTGCAAGACAACGACCATCTGCGCGAACAGTTCGACGACGTTTGCAGCAGCATGGACTATCAGCTTGGAGTCCATGGCTGTGGTTACCATTGACGCTGCATCACAGACAGGAGCGCCTGCGATGGTGTACTCAACGACGAACATGGGTGCACGAATGGCAAAACGTCATTTTTTCGGATGAATCCAGGTTTTGTTTACAGCATCATGCCAGACATTACTCATGATGAACTGTGGTATCGTGTTGAAGTTCCATGGGCAGCTGTACCTGTACACACCATCCAAGCTCTGTTTGACTCAATGCCCAGGCCTATCAAGTCCGTTATTACCGCCAGAGGTGGTTGTTCTGGGTACTGATGTCTCAGGATCTATGCACTCAGATTGCGTGAAAATGTAATCACATGTCAGTTCTAGTATAATATATTTGTCCAATGAATACCCATTTATCATCTGCATTTCTTCTTGGTGTAGCAATTGTAATGGCCAGTAGCGTATTTCCACTTTAAATCCCGACTGGTCAGAGTTGAAAACGAATTCCTTATTGAATGACTGGATAAACTTGATTACCTCATCTATTAATTTTTGAGCCGTTTCCGTAGTTTTCTGTGCGTCGTCAAGTTGAGGATTTGCTTGAAAATTCATCATTTTACTTCTTCCACTTCTGTAGCATTGTTTGAAGTTATGAAGTCATACACTACTTCCATTGAAATCACTTTAACCTATGTCGTGCGTAATTTGTCGTACGGTACATAACGTAGTAAACTGTATCGAGCACTCTTGAAACGTGCAAACACCAGCTTTTGTAGCATGTACGCCTTGTCTCTTTTGAATATCCATAGTTTTTTTTATGCACTACACTGACATATTGCTGCTGACTTATCAGAATTCTATTCATAATTGTTTTTTTACTATGACCTTCCATTTACGTAATTACACTTAGTATTCGCTTCTTGGACAACGATCGTCCTTTACTACGTTTTGCTTGAGACGAGATTTGTGGCTCCCTGTCCGACAAGGATGAAGAACTATGTGGCTCGACGCCTGTTTCAGTAGTAATTTCGCTTGTTAAGCACGTATTGCCACCATTGTGCTTCTCTGGTAGATTTTGTGCACAGACGAGCGTATACAACACCCCCACGCATTCCACTGGCTCATCTTGCAGAAACACTAATATTCCATCGGTCTCTTCTTTGTCACTCTGCGGAACTCCTTAGGTTCCTTTCTAATGAAATGTCAACTCCGGGAACTGTTGTTGTAGATATAATATAATTTTTGCCTTGTTTATCGTTACCATTGTTATGTTTTGTATCAGCGCCGCTAGCACTGTAACACTGTTGTGGGTTACTCGCTGACTACGTAGTTCAACTGCACTCCGTAGCCTCATGCTGTGATCAACACGTGATACCTACACCCCGGCCCCTGTTATAAATTAGCAGCCAATGTTGCCGTTGCATGGTAGGCAATTTGTGAGGCGTCGAAAGCCGTAAATATCATTGACCTTTTGCGACCTCGCACTCAAGGGTTTTCTCGTATGTACGCGTGCCACTACCAAACGGTGGAAGGAAGATTGGTTTCAACGTCGGTCGACATCGAGATAATTAGAGACGGAGCACAAGCTCGAGCCGATCATAATATGCTCTGCTGTTTTAATGACCATATAACTTACCCACGAAGCTATTAGGGCTTCCACCGTGTACTTTCTCTTTACTGTAATGTCGCCGCGCGTTTCCGATAACGGTCTCAGGAGGTTAAGTGCCAGAAAATCGTGATATGGTAGTACACTGTGTATACGACGTTACTTTCAGCTCAGATAGACAGGGGATACATAGAACGTCGAGAAAGAGATTGCCAGTTAAAAAGATCTATACAGTTCAAGTTAAGTATGTGTTGCAAAACTTATTTTTTGTGGGACCTTACGTATAGCAATGATCAGAAACTCAACGCAAGAAACACGGAAGTGTAATATATACACTACAATCTGTGAAAATTTCGACACGAAGAAGGAGACATAATAAGCTTACAAAGAAATTCCACAGATTAGGGCTGGGTCAGCTATGGCATGCAGAATGCGTCTGCACAAAAAAATTCAGTCTAGCACTCTTTCATTACACATCATTAAAATGAATGGGAGTGACCGAAGAGACGGATGAGAGTTATCAGTAACTAATATGTAGTTGCATAATCGACAGGTACCGCAAATTTGCTATGGAAAGGGATTACAATACCATGCAACAAGAATTTAAAGATTTAGTTATCGGTGACAGAACAAAAAATTACGACTATCGACAGCCAATTTTACGGGTTTCTTTGTTCCGTACATCAAAAAGCACTTTGTGCTGAATTTGCAGGCTTAGAGCAAGTGATGGAATTGATGGTAGGAACAGTAAATTTTCTGAAGTTACTCGCATTATTACCCTATCAGCTGCAATTTTTTTCGATGGAATTGAACTATGAATGCAGAGTACATTGGTTACGACAAGGGGTATGCCTGGAACTATTTTTCGATTGACAAGCCTCTGTTGGTGAATTTATGAAGGAAAATGAAAGCAGGAACGAAAATTAGAACATCTGAAAGGATAGCAGACCTCGAATTTGAAGCTGACTTGACTGCACATTTCTCACAGAAAGACGCTGTGAGGTGAGAAACAATTTATTTCTGAATTTATGGGAATTATTTAAAAAGAAATGACGTTGTGGAAGGCAAATCTGGCGAAAAGCATCGTCAATTTTCATAAGCTCACTGCCGTAAAAAGAAAAGGTGAATTCTGAAGAATTCATTGTGGCGTTGGAAGAATTACAACGATAGTTTTCTAAACGTTTTGTGGACACTGCGAATCTTACATGTGTTTTTAATCTATTCTCGAGACCGTTTGCCATTTGAACTGAAAGCACCTTGTAACCTCCCCACAAAATAATAATATAATACAAATAATACTCTCATTTAGCGTAACTACCCAACAGTGAAAATATAATACAATGTGACAAACCTATAACCTTTCAATAATTGACAGTCAATTTACCATGGTAAATTTTGGACGTCAGCAATGCTGCGTCATGGCCCTGATACATCATTCTGAAAAAGCTGAAAAATCTTACATTAATTAGGTCGCCGGATAACGCGTATATATCTGCTCCTATAAGAAATTTTTCCTGGCGCAGCTAAGTGCAATGCTGGCCGATAGATTTGTCTTATATAAAAGGGAAGAACAGATTTTTCTTTTCAATAATCGGGATGGCCAAGGATTGGAGAAATTATTGAATTGTTTAAATTGAGATTAATGTCAAAAGTTACTTTTTATGAGAAAGATTATTATTAACAGATTTTTTTAAAACATTTACATGGGACTTGATGTAACAATACTACATATGCGCGAGGCTGTTTTTACCTTATCCTACAACGCTCAGGCTCCGCCATCGCTGCACACGACCGGCCAGCCAACACGATACACCAGACACGACTGCTCGCTACCAACAACTTACTCCTACAGCTACACAGTTCCTACTGCAGTCAATACTGCTCTTTGGTCTCAGATTCTCTTCTAGCTTACATATCGCAGGCAGTGCGTGAGCAATACATCGAAATTACATCAGTTCGAGTGCGCTAGCAACAAGTTCTCTGATTATGGACATCTTACATAACCCTCCACTGGGGGGCAAAAATTTGGCAGCGATGGTGAGTCAATTGGACTTGCCATGAGCAACAAATCTTTCTATAATCTATTTAGTTACTGTGATTACAGTCACAGAGTATATACATCATTGATAAGTGCAGAACATATTAAGAAATTAAACAGAGTGCACATGCACTGAGTACAAAACATATTCAGAAATGACAAAGTATATACGCAATGAGAGCAAAATATATTAACAAAATAGAGTGCACACGCACTGAGTACAAAACATATTCAGAAATGACTAAGTATATATACAATGAGTACAAAATATATTAACAAAATAGAATGCACAAGCACGATAAAAGTTTTTATCTTTTTACAAGAATTTAAATGCACTGTATAAGCCTTTACTATTTTACAGGAACTAGGAAAGGAATGGGAAGGATTGCATCATGGTTGTAACACAGTAGGTTGCACGTTGCTGCACTGAAAGTCCATATCTTTCTACAGAATCACAACAACAAGTGAGACAATCTGAAGTTCTCTTCCCTGAAGTATTTATCAGTGTAGCCAAGACACTGAAATGTTGTATTAATATTCAATGTTATCATTTTTGTAGTACAATATGTACACCAAACAGTGGGACCATAATAACATCTCCATCGTTCAAGGTTGTGGTTAGCTTGATATGTCAGCACCATATTCTTGTAGAATCCATACTCTTACAGCAACGTAGAATTAGTGCAAAAACCAATATAGTGCTCCATGATCATGAGGATGGACAGCATAAACGGATATTGCAGTAATTAGGTCAGAAGGTGAAGGACACATGAAGTCTTATGCTAGTCATCATAGAATTACACTAGTGTATCAACCGGTATGAACAATTGAGTATTACAAAACACTATTCATAACTCATCTGACTGAATCATTGGCATTCATTGGCCAGTTACAAAGTATTCATATAGTGTTACCAATCATTATTCAGTGTTATTCACAAGTCAATCAGTGGCACTCATTGGCCAGTTACAAAGTATTCATATAGTGTTACATAACATTATTCAGTGTTATTGACAAGTCATCATTTAAAACAGGAGTTATTGAGTGTAGCATCAAGTTACTGGTGTTTATATACTATATCATGTAAGTGACATAAGACGTATTTAAAATGTAAGACATTGCAACTATTACTCAAGGTCGGTAGTCCAATAATACATAGACATAATGGAATCAATACACAGAAAATTTGCATTATCTTTAGGACTAAAAATATATCTTAACCTGGTAGCATTATTTAGTTGTATACTGGTAATAGTTGGGACTCGTAATATATATATATTTTTTTAGCAATGCATTGCACTGGGATCGATAATTAATTGCTGGGGCATGAAAATATTTGCTTTTGACTTATTGCTGGAAATAAGGATTATTAACGTCATTCGTCATGAGTCAGCTGTAGCAAGGTTATGAAACAAGTACAATATATGTGATCACAGTCATAAATGATAGACACAACTGGGTAAAACAATGCAAGTACTAGAACAGGTTAATAAGTAACTACTTATAGCATATTATATCACAAAAAGCTTCTCCTGCAAAAAAATACAAAAAAGATCATTGAGGTGAAAGAAGAAATGCATGTTATGCTGAAAAGTAGTGAACTTCGAATTAACAGGTAATGAAACGTGTACTTAATATGTATGTACTCTAGCTGTCTTTTCCAAAACATTCAGTCATTATACTATGCGACATAAGACATACTATCAAAAGGAACTGCAAGAAATAATTAATTAACTACATAGCATTTCTTAACTAACAGTAAATATATAAACTTCATCATTATCATCATCTGCAAAGAAAAACTTCATTATTCATATCACCATATTCTTCATATAACTATTCATCATCATATATTATCATCTGCAAAAAATAGACACTTCATTATGCATATTCATATTACCATTTACTTCATACTACTATTCATTATCATTCATTACTTCATATAGTACAGAGTTTCTTACTTCTAGCATATTTCATCACTAAAATTAACATGTGTAGTTCTGTCTGACAGCCTTCAATAATCACCTCGTATTCTGAAAGAAAAATAATTAGTCAAGACTGCTATCATACGATGTGTATAGTATATTCTGGTTAATGCTTGTTAATTCTGATCCATTTACTCTTCATGACAATATATTGCATTTTCTTTCCTTCATTTTGATGGTAAAATTTCCATTTCACAGTAAACCACTGTGGTTGTTTAATTCATTTTTTTCACACGGTATTGCTTTCTGAAAAATGATGAATATGGATTAATATCTTGCATTTAATTCATATACCCATTAAATAAAAACTTGTTTCTAGTAATATAATTAAGCATACAGCATAGCATGACAGAAAACGTATTAGGTCAAAAACATAGACAATTTTCAAGTGCAAAAAATGTACACACAGTATCATAATGTAGTAGCAAAAAATGTAGAATAGTCAAGATGTTGAGATATCATAATGCAAAATGTCAATGTCAACTGGTGTTTGTTACATCTTAAACACTTCATAGTGCATACAGAAAAAATTCTACTTTCGATAGGAAAACAATCATACATACACAAAATCGAAAATGTGCACGGTCTGATATATAACGACAAGAAAAGCGACCTGCTAACCTTACCTTGCCGGGCACTTGCCAAGAAAAAATATAATCATCATCAGTAAGTAGTCACATGAATATAATTGCATAAGTTGTCATATAAATAACAGGAAATGGCATTACATTGTGATAAACCGTAAAGTATGTTCATTCAATAAAGGGTTTAATATTGGAGACATGGTGATTGCCTTTGCTTTTTCTGGTTCTCAAAGTTCCAACATGTACCACATTGGGATGAGGAATGATGCGAATTCTGTATGGACCTGCGAATAGAAGTTCAAATTTACTGCATCTACTCTTTCCTCTGTTGGATAAATAGTGTGTGGGTACTAATATCTTCTGTACAATGTGAAAGTCACGGCGTGTACAAACCTGTTTTGGCTGTCGTCTCCGGCGCTCTGCGGCACGTTTGATGTTGTTGAGCGCAATCTCAATTATTTCATGGTGGCGTAGTCGACGAGATGTAGGAAAGGACACTAATTCTTTAATTTTGTTAGGTGGTTAAACATTTTTCAATATAACAGTCGGAGATAGCATAGTAGATTCATTTGGTATGGAGTTAATTACATCCTGGAATGAGAGTATGTGTGTATCCCGATCGATATGTCTTTTAAGGCTATATATTCTACACAGTTTACCAATTTCTTTCATCAGTCGTTCACAGGGGTTCGAAGAAGCGAGATACTTGGATATATAGCACGTAACATACGTGTCCATATCGCAGATCGAAATTGTGGTCCATTGTCGGAAATTACTTTCAATACATGCCCTACATGAAATAAAAAATGTTTTACAAATGCATCGGAAATAGATTTAGCAGTAGATTTGCGCAATGAATATATGAAGTCGTGTCTGATTTAGCTTTCTGACAGATTTTACATGACGCTAAAACTCGTCGAATACGTTTCTCCATGTTGGCAAAATAACAGTTCTGTATCAGTATAAGAAAACATTTTCTGGCTCCATAATGTGTGTAACTTAAATGAGTATACCAAATTAATTTGTTAACAAGTTCGTCAGGAATGCATAATAACCAGTTGTTGCCGTCAGGGTGAGAGCGGCGAAACAGAATGTTATTGCGTACCGTGTAATGGTTTCAAATGGTAACGTTATTCTTATCTTGCCAAAGGTGTTTAATTTCTTTCAATACGTTGTCCTTACTCTGCTATTGTGCTATGTCTCGTAATGACGATGAAATGAAGTTTTCAAATGCGACTTGTTGAATATACATGACGCTAGAATTTGCTTGGCAGAAGTTGGTTGTGATGTCTTGCTGATTGTTGCAGAGAGGACGGGATAGTGCGTCTGCTACAATATTTTGTGTACCCGGAATGTGAACAATTGTAAAATTAAATTCCTGTAAATACAGTTTCCATCTGCTTAATCTGTCATGTGTAAATTTAGCGGAAAGTAAAAACTGGATAGCTCTATGGTCTGTGTAAACGGTAGTATGTCTTCCATAAAGAAAATGCCTAAATCGGGTAAATGCCCATACAACACATAATGTTTCAAGTTCTGTAACAGAATAATTGCGTTCAGCAGGTGACAGAATCCGACTTGCAAAAGCGATGTTTTTAATTACTGTATTACCGTCTTCTTCAATTTCCTGAAAAATGTCTACGCCTAAAGCTGTGTTAGAACTGTCGGTGGCAATGGAAAAATTTCTAGTGAGATCTGGGTGTGATAAAAGTGGTGCATTCAACAAAGCTTGTTTCAGATTGACAAATTCAGACTGCGCTTGACTATCCCAGGACCAGATAGTGTTTTTACCCGCCAGTTGGCATAATCTAGGGGTGTCTAAAGCAGAGTAATGAATAAATTTACGGAAAAAGTTAATTAATCCCAGAAAGCTGCGTAATTGTTTCTTTGTCGTTGGAACAGTAATGTCACGTAAAGCTTGAAGTTTTTCCGGGTCAGGCGCAATGCCTTCTGCTGAAATTACATGTCCAAGAAATTTTATAGAAGTTTTGCCAAAGTGTGATTTGCTAAGATTAACTGTGAGTCCTTGTGCACGAAAAGTTTGCAACAGTTGTTTCAGAATCAGATTATGTTCAGACCAGTTAGCTTCTGCAATTAGGATGTCATCTACATACGTTGTGATTCGGTCTTTAAGTTCTGTCGGAAGTATAGTATTCAAACCGCGAATAAACGCTGCTGAAGAAATTGTTAAACCGAACGGTAATTTGCAAAACTGATAACAGTCACCAAAACAGAGAAATGCTGTGTACTTTCTGCAGTTCGGTTGGAGCTGAATTTGCCAAAATCCCGATTTCAAATCTACTGTGGAATAAACAGCAGTACCATGAAATTTCTGTAGAAGTTCTTCTAGTGTTTGTGGGCGATCTGTTTCATTAATAATAATGTCGTTGACATGACGCGAATCTAGTACGAGGCGAAGTGAGCCATCCTTTTTCTTAACAATATGGAGCGGGTTTATGTACGGACTAACTGCTGGTTCAATAATACCTTGGTCAAGCATAGTTTGCAATTCTTTCTTAACTTGTTCTCTGTGAATATACGGAATGGGATAATGTTTGGCTTTAAGTGTGTCGTGCTGTTTAACTTGAAATTCATACATGAAACCGGACATAGTACCAGGGATGTTGTCAAAAACTGGAGCTTGCTGTAAAAGAATCTTGCGTAGTTGCGTACGTTCGTCGTCTGTATTTGCACTGCTCTGTTCAACCTTATCCGAAATCATTTGTATAACGTCATAGTCGGCTTCGTCTGGTGTATTGTAGTTGTGAACATACGTATCTGTGAACAATGTGGAATGACAGTTTATGTTACGTGATACAGAAATGACCTCTGTCCGATTAATCGTTTGTTCTTCTGCAAATAAAGAGTGCTGAAATTCTAATGCCAGTTGTATATTTTCATCCTTTAACATTAAATAGGATTTTTGAAAGTCAATAATTGCGTCGTGTTGTACCAAAAAATTCGTACCTAAAATAACGTCCGTTGTCAATAAGGGAACAATCCAAAAATTTGAGTGGAACGTATGACCTGCAATACAAAATGATAAGTGTGTCTGTAATTTTACATCTATTCCTTTACCAGATACTGCTCCTTTTACTTTAGTTTTGCCTAATGCTAATGTAGGATAAGTATTCTCTTTGTTACAAGCGTTGAAAGTTTCATCATTTATAACTGACATAGGTGATCCAGAGTCGATTACTGCTGAAAATGTGGATGATCCAATCTTTACTTCAATGACAGGGTGGGAAATGGTTTTTTGAATAACTGGTTTTTCATGCAAAAGGGTGTCTCGGATGTCGTCAAAAGTACTAACATTTTTGTGAACAAGAGTCTGTGTATCAAAAGTATTGCTTACATCGCTGGAAGGTTCAATCTGTGCAGTATCTAGTCAAATTCTATCTGACATGCTGTTATTTGTGGGAGGATGCTGTGGCATTTCCACTATTTGAACTGTTCTGTTATTTCTCCCTGACGTATTACGTTCGGGATGATATATACAGTCTGTTGCATTCATGGCAATCTGTTGTTGCCGATGATTCTGCTGCTGGTAAGACCGACTGTTACGCTGAAAACTGTGCTCATTACTTTTACGTCTGTCATAATAATCGTTGCTATACGGCGCATTGCGATTTGAGTTGAAATGGTGTGTTCTCTGAACGTAGTGATTTCCTTGTTGCTGTGCGTTACTATTTGGTGGAGCCGACGCTATACGTGTAGGCGGCGAAACATTAAAGCTTGGTTGACCTTGCAGACTGCATTGTTGGTTAGGTATGCTAACCGGCTGCTTTTGATGCTGTTGCTGTGAAAACCATCTGTTGTTGCCAAAATGTGTCTGTGATTGCCGAAAATTTTGTACATACTGATGATTAACATTTCTGTCTTTCATTAAAATTACGCTGGTAGTTCTGGAGTGTCTAATGAAAATTGTCACTTTCGGTAAAACTTGTCATATCAGGTTTTCTTTACTCTTTCTTAATCCTAGATAGATCGATAGTTGAAGAGCTGTTTTGATAGATATAAAGGATAGTAAAAGAGAAGGCAGCAGTGCAGAAAACTAAAGACGAAATAGCACTACTTCGGCTCGGGGCCCTGTGCACGCTACGGCACATATTCATCGAAGTGTAATGAATCCCCTGAGGTCACGAGCTGCAAATAAATTTTAGTTTCTGTATTACAGGCAATGTCGGTGAGAATTCAAATGCAAATTGTTGTATCCAGGTCAATTCTAGTTTCTGCATTACACGCCAAGCTGATGAAAATACAAAAGCAAATTGTGGTATCCAATCCAAAAGATGTATTTGTGTTCTGTTATTTTTAAATATCTTAGATTTTTTACGGATAAAAATTGCTTATAATCAACGTTGTCGTGTCTGAATGTGTGAACTGGTTCAGCATTGTATGATAATCCGTTTGTCTGTGACTGTTCGGAATCTAAGTCACGTACTCTCTGTAAATTACCTAAATTATTCTGGCTGTGTGAGTGTGGCAAATGTTCGGAATGTGGCGTATGCTGTGTCGTGTTAGAGGCTGAAACATTTTCCATTTCTGTCACTTTAAAACGTTCGTCAATTTGGCTGTTCTGTTTTTCAAATTTCTCATCGACTTTCGCATCCGGAGTGCGTGAAAGTTCTGCTGACATTAATTTAAACTCGTCGCGTAAATGTGTTGCGTTTTCGGAACATTGTTTGCTAACCACACTAATTTCATCTCTAAGTGATTCTGTTGTGGCTGCATGTGTATTACTTAATTCTTGTGCAACGGATCTAATTTCTTCACTACTGTTCCTAGCACAACCATTAATTTCCTCACGTAATTGTTCTTTAATATCATGACTCTGCACGGTGACGTCTGAAATCTGTTCACTAAGTTGTTTGGTCTGTTCATTAAGGTTGTCGTGCTTTTCATTCGACTGTTTGAAACTTTCATTAAATTGTTTGCACGATTAAGTAAGTTGTTTATAGTTGTTGTCTAGTTTTTCATTCCACTGTTTGAAATTGTTGTCTAGTTTTTCATTAAGTTGTTTGTTCGATTCATTAAGTCGTTTGAAACTGACGTTTTGTTTTTCATTCGACTGTTTGGAATTGTTGTCAAGTTTTTCATTAAGTTGTTTGTTCGATTCATTAATTTGTTGTTTGAGATTTTCATTAAGTTGTAGCAGTAATGCCATAACTCGATCCATGCCAAAATTAGCTGCTGTATTCTCTGTGCTGTGTGATGGTGTATCTGAATATGTCACTTTTTGTATAACCATTTGGTCATTGTCTGATTCCCAAAAAGGTTTGCTAATTGGACGTGCTGTGTTGGTCACTACAGCGGAATCAAATAAATCTGACGTGCTTTGTATATATTGGTCACCTTCGTTAGAAACAATTATCTGTTCACTACGTAAATTTTGCAAATCAGGTGTTTCAAACTGGACAGCGTTCGTTGTAACGGAACGTGCCGCGTCATCAATTGTCGTTAAATTAACAGAGGACACAATTGAATTTGTTTGCTCATCATTAGCAACAAAATCATTACTAGTGATCGGCAGACACTGATTATCTGTAATTAGAGGATTATCACTATTACACTGAGTGTCGCTAGTACAATCGGTCAAATTATTCGGGTCAACTTTTTCACTCCTTGCACATCGCGATGCACTGTTAGCAGTTTTGCGAGGCATTTTCAGAACTCAAAGTTAAGCACAAAATCAAACAAAGACAAAGCAAAAATGGAACAAATACAGTTACAACAAAGAGCAATAAATTGCCGATGATCTGTGAAAGAAAAAGTGACAAATTAGTAAATGCGTTGCGCCAGATGCAAACTACTTTTAATATTAAGTAAATAAGAGCAGATATATAGCTGACCACTTCTCAGAAATTCACAAAAATACGATCCTGGCCGGTTGTTGCCAAGTGTAACCTCCCCACAGAATAATAATATAATATAAATAATACTCTCATTTAGCGTAACTACCCAACAGTGAAAATATAATACAATGTGACAAACCTATAACCTTTCAATAATTGACATTCAATTTACAATGGTATATTTTGGACGTCAGCAATGCTGCGTCATGGCCCTGATACATCATTCTGAATAAGCTGAAAAATCTTACCTTAATTAGGTTGCCGGATAACGCGTATATATCTGCTCCTATAAGAAATTTTTCCTGGCGCAGCTAAGTGCAATGCTGGCCGATAGATTTGTCTTATATAAAAGGGAAGAACTGATTTTTCTTTTCAATAATCGGGATGTCCAAGGATTGGAGAAATTATTGAATTGTTTAAATTGAGATTAATATCAAAAGTTACTTTTTATGAGAAAGATTATTATTAACAGATTTTTTTAAACATTTACATGGGACTTGATTAACAATACTACATATGCGCGAGGCTGCTTTTACCTTATCCTACAACGCTCAGGCTCCGCCATCGCTGCACACGACCGGCCCAGCCAACACGATACACCAGACACGACTGCTCGCTACCAACAACTTACTCCTACAGCTACACAGTTCCTACTGCAGTCAATACTGCTCTTTGGTCTCTGATTCTCTTCTAGCTTACATATCGCAGGCAGCGCGTGAGCAATACATCGAAATTACATCAGCTCGAGTGCGCTAGCAACAAGTTCTCTGATTATGGACCTCTTACAACCTATGCGCATGTGCAGATGTAGCCGATCGAACTGCACTGTAATGCCCGTTGAAAATACAAATGCTTTTACTGCATAAAGTTTTTCATATTGAGAAATGAGAAGGGCTATCTATATGTACTTTAAAGGTTTCTTAAAAAATGAGACTGCGTTCAAAACTATTTTTATTGACCCGTTCCGACAGGTACAAATCACATCTTCAAATCTTCAAAACGTTTTTTGGTTGTACATCATGTTCTATTGTACTTTCATTACTAATGCCATGTTAAGATGGTATGAGTAACATGGCTTGAGTAATGAACGCAAAATGGAACATGACGTCAACCAAAAAAGTTTTTGAAGATCTGAAGTAACAGTTGACCCTGTCAAAAGCGGCCAATAAAAGTAATTTTGAACTCGATCTTGAATATAAAAAATATCGTTAAAATTCTTTTACGTTAAAACTCCTCTACATTGTTTTCTATGGGAAGAGTTTCCACGTCTCCATAATAAGGTTGCAAACGTGATAAATATTTCGATCAACATATGTGCAAGAAGGGATTGTACGATTATGAAGCTTAATGAATCACGATTACCTGGCAGCCTGAGTGACAGAAATCTGTTTGTATTCCGACAATATGTATCAAATAAAACAATTGTTCTATCTTCAATGCACCAAAAATAACTAAATAGTACTGAAATTTTGTTTTGTTGTGATCTGTGTTGTTGAGAAATAGTAAACCCGAAACCAATATGCATGCAAGCGTTCGCAATTCCCCCTGATTAGCACTCCTCCAACTCAGAAAGCGTGACGTGATAGCGGGGGAAGTTTGCAGCCACGTGACAGAGCTCTGCCTGCAAGAGAGAGCGCTGCATGCATGCAGAATTCTTGTCTGTCCCTGGATTAAGGACACGTCACATACAAAAACAATTAGAATCACAGAACGTTAGATGCAGTTTAACCGTTTGAATTCAATACAGAGTGAAGCTGCCATGTGCCAGAATCAAAGACTCTAGACGTCATGGCACGGAATTAAAGAGGTGCTGGATATGCTGGTGTTGAATGCTCTGCCACATGCTTTGTAGGTACTTTCAAAAAGCATTGACAGTAGTCGCTGGAGGAACAGAACGAATAAGTTTGCTAGCAGACCATGCTCCAGATAAGTTCGATGTGCGACATTTCAGGCAAACGTGCAGAGCAGTGAATAGGTGTAACCCATCGTTCTTTGACGAAGGGTTGCACATTCCTCACCACATGTGGTCGGACTTTGCCCTGTTGAAATATGGCATATGGAGTTGCCTGCGGGAGGGCAGTACTCGGTCTCTAAAACCTCCGTTATGTAGTGGTTGCTGTTCAGATTGCCCTCCATAGGCGAGATCTCATGTTACACCCAATGGTGCCCCACAGGTTCACCCTCGGCTTTTGTCCACCATGCTCCAGCCTGTCCAAAATCGCTCACCACTTATGCCTCAATCACTGCAGGATAAGTTGAAGTAGGAATCGTCCGAAAACACTACATTTAGCCACTCAGCACACCTTAACGAAGTTCACGTGCTCATTGCAGTATGAAGCATTGGTGAACTCTGCCCAGTGGAAACTGACGCTATAGTACTCATGCCACCAGTTAAAGTTTCAGCAGACGGCGTCGAACCGTCGACTCAAGCATGACCACACTCATTGCAGTGCTCCATCTTTTAGCCAACGCTGTTTACGTAAGTGATCTGTCGGTTACGGCCATGTGGACAATATGTCGGTCATCCGGTGCGGTGGCCACATTGTTAGATCCAGTACCCGCTCGTCGCTGCGTACGACCGTCTTCTGTCCACTTGCTGTAGACACGCACCACTGTCTTAGCACCGTGCCCTCTACGAGCGGCAATGTCACGGTACGACAAACCTGTTTCCCGGAGTCCAGTTATCTAGCCCCGTCCGAACTCACTCACATGCCGGTATTGCGTTTCTGATGTTGACGAGGCATACTGGTGACTGAGTGCGCATTTACAAGTCTGCACGCACCGACTAGGCGTGGTGTAAGACTGATCTCTCCTGTCACACGCCACCTCTCTACAATTTTAGCCAATTCTCTTCTACACATCCCGACTATTCCTTGTCGGTGTTGCAGTTTTCACAAACAGTAGTACACATTCATGTGAAGCACGAGTGACTGGAGAGATTCAATAAAATTACAGTTAGCTGAAACGTTTCTGCGCTAGGTTGAGGCGAAAAGAAGCTGAATGTTCTTAAAGGAGATAAACAGAGGGCTTGGTGTGAAGACGTTATTAGATTTATGCATAAATTCGTAATTTTGTTCGTTATTGCAACAATGATTTACCAGAGCACTGATTTTTTTTCAATTTTAATTAAATAGTTGAAGTGTTTCGACTGTAAATGCGTCTTCAGGTGAAGCATACGAAGTCTCAAACGGAAAAGAGTCTTATTACGTTGAATTCTTTGTTTTAAGGTCGTTGGCCAGTTAGGGCAGCAGAATCTCCTTGAAACATTTTTGCCGTGTGTCGGAAGAATGCCACGAAACAGCGCGACGAGAGAATGTTTATGTTAATTCAACGAGACTGTTTTTGACTTGAGAGATTAATACGCCTAGAAAGTCAGTCGATGTAGCAAGGAAGTCTTTCTAAAGAGTTTAATTGGTGATGAGAGATATCAATCAGTCCATAAAAATGCGCCTGATGTACTGGAGATTTAAGTATCGCACAACATTTGCAGTGCACAGATGATCATAGAAAAATATGTTGTACGTTAGTGCACAGTTTAAGTAAAAGCCACACAAATCATCAGTGGTCTTGTCTAAATCTTTGTTTTCTCGTCATTAATTACTAATGTACAAAACGGTTTCTTCTGTACAAGATTTTTTCTGGTGACAAAAGTAATGCCATTATGTCAGCATAAGTAACGATCTGGTTAACCCCTAAGGTTGCACGAATGATTGACCCCATCCGCTGCAGATCAGTCCGTTGTCGGGTAGTGTACATAGGATGCAGTGTTTTATGGATGGCTTTCAAAAATGGAAACATGCGTTCGGACATCAACTATGAGCACTGCGTATAGCGTGAGAAGCTGGGGATAAACATCATTTCATCAAGTGCTAATATAAAGCGGTAATACATGACTGGCCAGTGCCAATATGATGGAAGCTGTTATACTGGAGCTTGATGTAATTCCTCATCTTCCATATTCTTCTGACATTTCTTCTCGAGGCTTTCAAAATATTCGTCAAGGATGTAGATTTGTTTCAAAATTAGCTTCACGACTACAAATCACTTGTATTTTCCACTGATGTAATCTTGATGTTGCCCTAAAATTGAGAGTCATAGTTAATGGAATTGAAAAGATTTTGGAGTCAGATTTCTATATTGTATTAATCTCAGATTAAATGGTTACTAACTTTATTATCAGTTCACCAATTTACACTTGACTTCCATAAGAGAGTCGTGGCCACTGTGGGCAATGTGGCTTCAGTTTATAAAAGTTTATTTACTAATAAATGATACTCGAAAACACTGTAGACCAGGGGTCCCATCCGACCAACGACAAGATTAAACCCAGCCAGCACTTGAACAAAAGTTTTTTAAAGTAACCCGCTGCCCTTCCCCCTCGTTTAAATCCTGAGAGAGACCGCTGGAAGAATTGCCTTCACTTTTTCATAAATATCAGAAATGGCACCAGGAGGCTCTGCCTGCAACTGACTGTGATTTCCCAGGTTTGTTGCTATTTAAAGTTTTCTTTCTTTCGAATACGTGTGAAGCATGTTCTCTGGAACTACAAAGAGAGGAGCGGATAGCGAGGTCCACGAGAAAGACAAGTCGTCGCACGTACGTGGTCACACCACGTGACACTGCAGGTCTTACGAGTTCCAGCCAGACGTCTCTAGAGGGTAGCGAGTAACTCTTTCAGACGAGTTTCATAATTCGTAATTGTACGTTTGATAGAATGGAAGCTCTCGATAACAGAATAGAAAATTAAGATTTTTAGCGGCTACCTTTTCACCGACTTATTGATTTCCCACGGGCTCTGCACGGCAAGTATGGGAGACAAACCGACTAGTGTGACATCACAAGTTTGTTGCGGAGCCCGTATTTCTCGTGGGCCCCAGTGGATAGTGGGCGTCATATCTTCAATAGAACGAGGGTCGTGAGACATTTCGTTATAACGAAAGACAAACGAACAAAAGTGCGTTATTTGTAGCGCAGTTATTGCTGTTCTTAAATAATACAGTTTTAGTCGCCATTACGAAATAAAGCATGGTGCACAGTTTGACAAACTCAAGGTCATGTTACAATCGATACATTGAAACTTGGACTTAAATTGTAACAAAATGTTTTTGGGGGAGGTATTCAGGAAAGTGAAGCCATTACGAAGGTAAATCTACGAACTGCGAATGAAATCGTCAAACAAGAGAAGCCATTCGCTGACGGTCACATAGAGAGGTCGCATATTACAGATGAACTGTTTCCTAATAAAAACGAACAATATAAAGCAGTTACTTTTTCAGACAATGCTGTGGCGCTTGGAGCTGAAGATGTTGCTTGTAATTTATCGGATCAGTTACAAGAAAAAGCATCTGAATTTGATTGGCACTCAATAGCGGCTGACGAATCTACAGACATCCCGGATACTGATTAAGTCCTGTTGTTTTCTTTTAACAAAGCTATCGACGTAAGTGAAGAACCAGGAGGTCTGAGTTTCTTGCATGATATAGCAACAGTGAGGATATTTTTCAAGGCTATAGTTAACGTTAGCTGAAAAGTATGTAACCTCCCCCTCACTTATGGTTGTGATGGCAATAGGTACGGCAAAGTCGGCGTAGCTCGCACATATACCTCTTAGCGGGATTCCCAGCCGGACAATAAATTGATATATGGATCACTTTGACCCCATTACTCTCCATGCCTTCATTTCACAACTTAGAAGTAAATTGTGCCCCATGGTCTGATAGAATCGCCTTGGGCTTACCAATATGAACAAAATAATCGTTCACAAGCTTGCTATAGACCGCTTTGGCTGTAGCTTTCCTAATCGGGTATAGTTTGATGAACTTGGAAAAAGCTTCTAGCACTACTAAAATGTCGGCAAAGTTTCCTGATGACTTGGGCAATGGTCCGTACAAGTCCACGCACAGTAATTCAGAGGTGTCGTTAGGCCTTATACTTTTCATAGGATCACGACTCGTACAGTTGGTAACCTTCACCTTCTGACATAAATCGCAAGTTTTCACTCTGTCAGTAACGCGTTTTAAAATTTGTTAAAATGCACCACTTCACTCAGCTTTTCCGTACATTTCTTTGGTCCACAGTGACCATACGCCAAATGGTAGTAGTCTATTATTTCCGTGACGTATTTGGTGGACCAGCATACCCGCCAAATATTACTAGCTTCACGCTTATGTATGTACAAGATATGATCGTATATTTTGTAATACTTCCTTAATTTCTCTGGACTCCTTTCGTCATATCGGGTTTTCACCATATTTAAACAACCATCCTCGTTCTGATGACGACGTAGATTCTTACAGATGTATTAATTTACGTCCTTCAGCTTCTTTAAAATAGTATAATTTGACCACTCCATCTGACTCATCTTTCAATACATCTTGATTAGACACGGGCAACCGCGACAGCGCATCCGCTACGTAATTGTCGGTCCCTTTTACGTAACAGATGTCATAGTTAAATTGCTGTAAATACAGCGACCACCTAGTCAGTCTTTCGTGAAGTAGTTTGCAATCCTTCAGATAAGTGAGCGCCTTATGGTCCGCATGAATCATCACCTTACGGTCCCATAGGTAACACTTGAACTTCTTGAATCCCCACACGATAGCGAGACACTCTTTCTCAGAAATCGTGTAGTTTCGCCCACTTTTTGATAAAGTTCGACTCGCGAACGCTATCGTCCGGTGTTCCTTATCCTCTCCTTTACCAACTTCTTGGAACAGTTCTACCCCCACCCCGTAATTCGACGAATCCGTTCTCAGATGGAAGGATAACGATAAATCAGGATGAAATAGTGTGTTAGATCTTAACAACTCGACTTTTAATCTCTCGAAAGCGGCCCGACACCCGTCAGTCCACACAAACGGAACATTTTTGCGTAAGAGGTTATTCAGATTTTCATCATTAAACACTTGTCCTTTTACAAATTTACGGTAAAATCCTGTGAGCCCTAGAAAACTTTTTAACTATTTCCTAGACTTGAGTGGATGACAATTCCTTATTGCCTCTAGTTTCTCTGGGTTCTTCGTAATACCAGCAATGGTAATTACATGCCCTAAAAATTTCAGTTCCTGCTTCACAAATTCGCATTTCTTTAGCTTTAGAGTCATTCCGCCACGGCGCAATGCTCTGAAAACGTCATCTAACAGGTCACAATGACATGCCAAGTGGCATTGGCCAACAATAGGTCGTCAACATATTCAGTTAATCTTGAACTCAAAGCCGGTCCTACCACTTTATCTAAGGCCCTTATGAATACAGACACAGAATTATTAAGTCCAAACGGCAGTACTCTATACTGATAACACCTACTGGCAAACAAGAAGGCGGTGTATGGCCTAGATTCTTCTTCGAGTTCTACACTCCTGGAAATGGAAAAAAGAACACATTGACACCGGTGTGTCAGACCCACCATACTTACTCCGGACACTGCGAGATGGCTGTACAAGCAATGATCACACGCACGGCACAGTGGACACACCAGGAACCGCGGTGTTGGCCGTCGAATGGCGCTAGCTGCGCAGCATTTGTGCACCGCCGCCGTCAGTGTCAGCCAGTTTGCCGTGGCATACGGAGCTCCATCACAGTCTTTAACACTGGTAGCATGCCGCGACAGCGTGGACGTGAACCGTATGTGCAGTTGACGGACTTTGAGCGAGAACGTATAGTGGGCATGCGGGTGGCCGGGTGGACGTACCGCCGAATTGCTCAACACGTGGGGCGTGAGGTCTCCACAGTACATCGATGTTGTCGCCAGTGGTCGGCGGAAGATGCACGTGCCCGTCGACCTGAAACCGGACCGCAGCGACGCACGGATGCACGCCAAGACCGTAGGATCCTACACAGTGCCGTAGGGGACCGCACCGCCACTTCCCAGCAAATTAGGGACACTGTTGCTCCTGGGGTATCGGCGAGGACCATTCGCAACCGTCTCCATGAAGCTGGGCTACGGTCCCGCACACCGTTAGGCCGTCTTCCGCTCACGCCCCAACATCGTGCAGCCCGCCTCCAGTGGTGTCGCGACAGGCGTGAATGGAGGGACGAATGGAGACGTGTCGTCTTCAGCGATGAGAGTCGCTTCTACCTTGGTGCCACTGATGGTCGTATGCGTGTTTGGCGCCGTGCAGGTGAGCACCACAATCAGGACTGCATACGACCGAGGCACACAGGGCCAACACCCGGCATCATGGTGTGGGGAGCGATATCCTACACTGGCCGTACACCTCTGGTGATCGTCGAGGGGACACTGAATAGTGCACGGTACATCCAAGCCGTCATCGAACCCATCGTTCTACCATTCCTAGACCGGCAAGGGAACTTGCTGTTTCAACAGGACAATGCACGTCCGCATGTATCCCATGCCACCCAACGTGCTCTAGAAGGTGTAAGTCAACTACCCTGGCCAGCAAGATCTCCGGATCTGTCCCCCATTGAGCATGTTTGGGACTGGATGAAGCGTCGTCTCACGCGGTCTGCACGTCCAGCACGAACGTTGGTCCAACTGAGGCGCCAGGTGGAAATGGCATTGCAAGCCGTTCCACAGGACTACATCCAGCATCTCTACGATCGTCTCCATGGGAGAATAGCAGCCTGCATTGCTGCGAAAGGTGGATATACACTGTACTAGTGCCGACATTGTGCATGCTCTGTTGCCTGTGTCTATGTGCCTGTGGTTCTGTCAGTGTGATCATGTGTTGTATCTGACGCCAGGAATGTGTCAATAAAGTTTCCCCTTCCTGGGACAATGAATTCACGGTGTTCTTATTTCAATTTCCAGGAGTGTATTTGCCAGTAACTAGCCGTTAGATCGAGGCTAGTCATGAACTTAACGTCATGAAAACGTTGCAAAATCTCCTCCATAGTCTCTGGTCTGTCTGTTTCCCGGTGAACGACCCTATTCAACATGCGTGCGTCAATTACAATACGCACACTCCTATCTCGTTTTGCTACAATGACCAAACCGTTATTGTATGGAGACGTACTTCTTTCAGTCACTCCCCATTCCATCATCTTATCTATCTCCCGTTGCACTGCTTCCTTTTTGGACAGCGGTATAGCATACGGTCTCACGAAGAATGGTTCGTGCGGAATTACATGCAACTTGCATTTATATCCTTCCACAAATCCCGGTTTGTCTGAAAACACACTCTTATTCCTCATTATCACTTCATACAGGCCCCGTCTTTGTTCGTGTGTTAAGTCTGACACACCGTCTACAATACTTTCCAATTCACTTTCTACACTATTGTCAATCCGAGATTCCTCACATTACAGTAGTTCAAATTCATAGCTACGTCAATACCATCCGGCCAGTCAACAATGTGTATAGGCTGGTATTGCCTCTGCACACCGTCTACTGCCTCGTCACAACTCACTACTATTGTTTTATGTTGTGACGTACATGTCAAAGTTTTGCTTTCGCAATTAATCACTGCACGGTACTTTAATGGCCAATCTAATCCGATAATTACTTCCGTAGTTAAGTCTGGCACGACGACGAACTCTTGTTCAAATTGTGCCCCACATATCTCGAAGTTGACAAAAATCTGTTTTGTGACCGTTTTACTGGCCTTCCCAGTAGCACCGATAATTTTCACTCCTGTTACTGGCATAACTATGATGCCAGGTCTGTCTTTCAGTAACTCAAATATATTCCCAGACACAGCACACAGTTCTGCACCGGTGTCAATCAACACGTTTAGTTGTAGGTCGTGCATATTAACAGTCACTACTATCTGTCTTCACTTGTCCTCGACTGTTTCTTTATTTTCCCACAGTAAATCCTCGTCTATACCCAGGTCATTCCAGAAAAAACCATCCGGCTTTGATCCTAAATCCGGCTTATCTGGCGGCTTTTTCAGCCTCTGTTCACATACAGTTGTAAGAGGTCCATAATTAAAGAATTTGTTGCTAGCGCACTCGAGCTGATGAAATTTCGATGTATTGCCCACGCGCTGCCTGCGATATGTAAGCTAGAAGAGAATCTGAGACCAAAGAGCAGTATTGACTGCAGTAGGAACTGTGTAGCTGTAGGAGTAAGTTGTTGGTAGCGAGCAGTCGTGTCTGGTGTATCGTGTTGGCTGGGCCGGTCGTGTGCAGCGATGGCGGAGCCTGAGCGTTGTAGGATAAGGTAAAAGCAGCCTCGCGCATATGTAGTATTGTTAATCAAGTCCCATGTAAATGTTTAAAAAATCTGTTAATAATAATCTTTCTCATAAAAAGTAACTTTTGACATTAATCTCAATTTAAACAATTCAATAATTTCTCCAATCCTTGGCCATCCCGATTATTGAAAAGAAAAATCAGTTCTTTCCTTTTCAATAAGTAAATCTATCGGCCAGCACTGCACTTAGCTGCGCCATGAAAATTTCTAATGGGAGCAGATATATAGTCGCATTCTGTCACCTGCTGAACGCAATTATTCTGTTACAGAACTTGAAACATTATGTGTTGTATGGGCATTTACCCGATTTGGGCATTTTCTTTATGGAAGACATACTACCGTTTACACAGACCACAGAGCTTTCCAGTTTTTACTTTCCGCTAAATTTACATAGGACAGATTAAGCAAATGGCAACTTTATTTACAGGAATTTAATTTTACAATTGTTCACATTCCCGGTACACATATTATTGTAGCAGACGCACTATCCCGTTCTCTCTGCAACAATCAGCAAGACATCGCAACCAACTTCTGCCAAGCAAATTCTAGCGTCATGTATATTCAACATGTCGCATTTGAAAATTTCATTTCGGCGTCATTACGAGACATAGCACAAGAGCAGAGTAAAGACAACGTATTGAAAGAAATTAAACACCTTTCGCAAGATAAGAATAACGCTACCATTAGAAACCATTACACGGTACGCAATAACATTCAGTTTCGCCGCTCTCACCCTGACAACAACAACTGGTTATTAAGTATTCCTGACGAGCTTGTTAACAAATTAATTTGGTATACTCATTTAAGTTACGCACATTATGGAGCGAGAAAATGTTTTCTTATACTGAGACAGAACTGTTATTTTGCTAACATGGAGAAACGTATTCGACGAGTTTTAGAGTCATGTAAAATCTGCCAGAAAGCTAAATCAGACACGACTTCATATATTCCTCCGTTACATCCCATTGCACCTGTTAAATTGAGACACATGGGCGGTGTAGACATATTTGGACCGATTCCCAGAACTAATAGAGGTTTTTGCTACATCTTTGTCGCTGTTGAACTCACTTCGAAATTTGTTACCTTCACTCCGTTGCGCAAAGCTAGTGCTAAATCTATTTCGAATGCATTTGTAAAACATTTTTTATTTCATGTAGGGCATGTATTGAAAGTAATTTCCGACAATGGACCACATTTTCGATGTGCGATATGGACACGTATGTTACGAGCTAGAAACATTTCTCCGATATATATATCCAAGTATCACGCTTCTTCGAACCCTTGTGAACGACTGATGAAAGAAACTGGTAAACTGTGTAGAATATACTGCCATAAAAGACATATTGATTGGGATACACACATACTCTCATTCCAGGATGCAATTAACTCCATACCAAATGAATCCACTATGCTATCTCCGACTGTTACATTGAAATATGTTGAACCACCTAACAAAATTAAAGAATTAGTATCCTTTCCTACATCTCGTCGACTACGCCACCATGAAATAATTGAAAATGCGCTCAACAACATCAAACGTGCCACAGAGCGCCGGAGAAGATAGCCATAACAGGTTTGTACACGCCGTGACTTTCACATTGGACAGAAGATATTAGTACGTACACACTATTTATCCAACAGAGGAAACAGTAGATGCAGTAAATTTGAACTTCTATACGCAGGTCCATACAGAATTCGCATCATTCCTCATCCCAATGTGGTACATGTTGAAACTTTGAGAACCAGAAAAAGCAAAGGCAATCACCATGTCTTCAATATTAAACCCTTTATTGAATGAACATACTTTATGATTTATCACATTGTTATGCCTTTTCCGGTTATTGATATGAACACTTACTGATGATTATCATCTTTTTTCCTGGCAAGTGCCCGGCAAGGTAAGGTTAGCAGGTCGCTTTTCTTGTCGTTATATATCAGACCGTGCACATTTTCGATTTTGTGTATGTATGATTGTTTTCCTATCGAAAGTAGAATTTTTGTCTGTATGCACTATGAAATGTTTAAGATGTAACAAACACCAGTTGACATTGACATTTTGCATTATGATATCTCAACATCTTGACTATTCTACATTTTTTGCTACTACATTATGATACTGTGTGTACATTTTTTGCACTTGAAAATTGTCTATGTTTTTGACCTAATACATTTTCTGTCATGCTATGCTGTATGCTTAATTATATTACTAGAAACAAGTTTTTATTTAATGAGTATATGAATTAAATGCAAGATATTAATCCATATTCATCATTTTTCAGAAAGCAATACCATGTGAAAGAAATGAATTAAACAACCACAGTGGTTTACTGTGAAATGGAAATTTTACCATCAAAATGAAGGAAAGAAAATGCAATATATTGTCATGAAGAGTAAATGGATCAGAATTAACAAGCATTAACCAGAATATACTATACACATCGTATGATAGCCGTCTTGACCGATTATTTTTCTTTCAGAATACAAGGCGATTGATGCAGACTGTCAGACAGAACTACAGATGTTGATTTTAGAGATGAAATATGCTAGAAGTAAGAAACTCTATACTATATGAAGTAATGAATATAATGAATAGTTGTATGAAGTAAATGCTAATATGAATATGAATAATGAGGTGTCTATTTTTTGCAGATGATAATAAATGATGATGAATAGTTATATGAAGAATATGGTGATATGAATAATGAAGTTTTTCTTTGCAGATGATGATAATGATGAAGTTTATATATTTACTGTTAGTTAAGAAATGCTATGTAGTTAATTAATTATTTCTTGCAGTTCCTTTTGATAGTATGTCTTATGTCGCATAGTATAATGACTGAATGTTTTGGAAAAGACAGCTAGAGTACATACATATTAAGTACACGTTTCATTACCTGTTAATTCGAAGTTCACTACTTTTCAGCATAACATGCATTTCTTCTTTCACCTCAATGATCTTTTTTGTATTTTTTTGCAGGAGAAGCTTTTTGTGACATAATATGCTATAAGTAGTTACTTATTAACCTGTTCTAGTACTTGCATTGTTTTACCCAGTTGTGTCTATCATTTATGACTGTGATCACATATATTGTACTTGTTTCATAACCTTGCTACAGCTGACTCATAACGAATGACGTTAATAATCCTTATTTCCAGCAATAAGTCAAAAGCAAATATTTTCATGCCCCAGCAATTAATTATCGATCCCAGTGCAATGCATTGCTAAAAAAATATATATATATTACGAGTCCCAACTATTACCAGTATACAACTAAATAATGCTACCAGGTTAAGATATATTTTTAGTCCTAAAGATAATGCAAATTTTCTGTGTATTGATTCCATTATGTCTATGTATTATTGGACTACCGACCTTGAGTAATAGTTCCAATGTCTTACATTTTAAATATGTCTTATGTCACTTACATGATATAGTATATAAACACCAGCAACTTGATACTACACTCAATAACTCCTGTTATAAATGATGACTTGTGAATAACACTGAATAATGTTTTGTAACTAGCCAATGAATGTCAGTAACACAATAGCTCCTGTTTTAAATGACGACTTGTGTATAACACTGAATAATGTTTTGTAACACTATATGAATACTTTGTAAGTGGCCAATGAGCACCAATACACTATATGAATACTTTGTAACTAGCCAATGAATGTCAATAATTCAATAGCTCCTGCTTTAAATGATGACTTGTAAATAACACTGAATAATGTTTTGTAACACTATATGAATACTTTGTAACTGGCCAATGAATGCCACTGATTCAGTCAGATGAGTTATGAATAGAGTTTCGTAATACTCAATTGTTCATACCGGTTGATACACTAGTGTAATTCTATGATGATTAGCATAAGACTTAATGTGTCCTTCACCTTCTGACCTAATTACTGCAATATCCGTTTATCCTGTCCATCCTCATGATCATGGAGCACTATATTGGTTTTCCACTAATTCTACGTTGCTGTAAGAGTATGGATTCTACAAGAATATGGTGTTGACATATCAAGCTAACCACAACCTTGAATGATGGAGATGTTATTATGGTCCCACTGTTTGGTGTGCAACCTACTGTGCTACAACCATGATGCAATCCTTCCCATTCCTTTCCTAGTTCCTGTAAAATAGTAAAGGCTTATACAGTGCTTTTAAATTCTTGTAAAAAGATAAAAACTTTTATCGTGCTTGTGCACTCTATTGTGTTAATATATTTTGTACTCATTGTGTATATACTTTGTCATTTCTAAATATGTTTTGTACTCAGTGCGTGTGCACTCTATTTTGTTAATATATTTTGTTCTCATTGCGTATATACTTTGTCAGTTCTGAATATGTTTTGTACTCAGTGCATGTGCACTCTATTTAATTTCTTAATATGTTCTGCACTTATCAATGATGTATATACTCTGTGACTGTAAACACAGTAACTAAATAGATTATAGAAAAATTTGTTGCTCATGCCAAGTCCAATTGAATCACCATCGCTGCCAAATTTTTGCCCCCCAGTGGAGGGTTATGTAAGAGGTCCATAATCAGAGAACTTGTTGCTAGCGCACTCGAGCTGATGTAATTTCGATGTATTGCACACGCGCTGCCTGCGATATGTAAGCTAGAAGAGAATCTGAGACCAAAGAGCAGTATTGACTGCAGTAGGAACTGTGTAGCTATAGGAGTAAGTTGTTGGTAGCGAGCAGTCGTGTCTGGTGTATCGTGTTGGCTGGGCCGGTCGTGTGCAGCGTTGGCGGAGCCTGAGCGTTGTAGGATAAGGTAAAAGCAGCCTCGCGCATATGTAGAATTGTTAATCAAGTCCCATGTAAATGTTTAAAAAATCTGTTAATAATAATCTTTCTCATAAAAAGTAACTTTTGACATTAATCTCAATTAAAACAATTCAATAATTTCCCCAATCCTTGGCCATCCCGATTATTGAAAAGAAAAATCATTTCTTCCCTTTTATATAAGACAAATCTATCGGCCAGCATTGCACTTAGCTGCGCCAGGAAAAATTTCTTATAGGAGCAGATATATACGCGTTCTCCGGCGACCTAATTAAGGTAAGATTTTTCAGCTTATTCAGAATGATGTATCAGGCCCATGACGCAGCATTGCTGACGCCCAAAATTTACCATGGTAAATTGACTGTCAATTATTGAAAGGTTATAGGTTTGT
The DNA here is from genome assembly GCF_023897955.1 of Schistocerca gregaria. Lineage (NCBI taxonomy): Eukaryota > Metazoa > Arthropoda > Insecta > Orthoptera > Acrididae > Schistocerca > Schistocerca gregaria. The sequence continues at coordinate 927,505,755 of NC_064921.1, read as the reverse complement.
CACATTGTATTATATTTTCACTGTTGGGTAGTTACGCTAAATGAGAGTATTATTTATATTATATTATTATTCTGTGGGGAGGTTACAAGGTGCTTTCAGTTCAAATGGCAAATGGTCTCGAGAATAGATTAAAAACACATGTAAGATTCGCAGTGTCCACAAAACGTTTAGAAAACTATCGTTGTAATTCTTCCAACGCCACAATGAATTCTTCAGAATTCACCTTTTCTTTAACGGCAGTGAGGTTATGAAACTTGACGATGCTCTTCGCCAGAATTTGCCATCCACAACGTCATTTCTTTTTAAATAATTCCCATAAATTCAGGAATAAATTGTTTCTCACATCAAAGCGTCTTTCTGTGAGAAGTGTGCAGTCAAGTCAGCTTCAAATTCGAGGTCTGCTATCCTTTCAGATGTTCTAATTTTCGTTCCTGCTTTTATTTTCCTTCATAAATTCACCAACAGAGGCTTGTCAATCGAAAAATAGTTCCAGACATACCCCTTGTCGTAACCAATGTACTCTGCATTCATAGTTCAATTCCATCGAAAAAAGTTGCAGCTGGTAGGGTAATAATGCGAGTAACCAGAAAATTTACTGTTCCTACCATCACTTGCTCCAAGCCTGCAAATTCAGCACAAAGTGCTTTTTGATGTACGGAACAAAGAAACCCGTAAAATTGGCTGTCGATCGTCGTAATTTTTTGTTCTTTCACCGGTAACTAAATCTTTAAATTCTTGTTGCATGGTATTGTAATCCCTCTCCATAGCAAATTTGCGGTACCTGTCCATTATGCACCTACATATTAGTTACTGATAACTCTCATCCGTCTCTTCGGTCACTCCCATTCATTTTAATGATGTGTAATGAAAGAGTGCTAGACTGAATTTTTTTGTGCAGACGCATTCTGCATGCCGTAGCTGACCCAGCCCTAATCTGTGGAATTTCTTTGTAAGCTTATTATGTCTCCTTCTTCGTGTCGAAATTTTCGCAGATTGTAGTGTATACATTTCCGTGTTTCTTGCGTTGAGTTTCTGATCATTGCTATACGTAAGGTCCCACAAAAAATAAGTTTTGCAACACATACTTAACTTGCACTGTATAGATCTTTTTAACTGGCAATCTCTTTCTCGGCGTTCTATGTAGCGCCTGTCTAGCTGAGCTGAAAGTAACGTCGTATACACAGTGTACTACCATATCACGATTTTCTGGCACTTAACCTCCTGGGACCGTTATCGGAAACGCGCGGCGACATTATAGCAAAGAGAAAGTACACGGTGGAAGCCCTAATAGCTTCGTGGGTAAGTTATATGGTCATTAAAACAGCAGAGCATATTATGATCGGCTCGAGCTTGTGCTCCGTCTCTAATTATCTCGATGTCGACCGACGTTGAAACCAATCTTCCTTCCACCGTTTGGAAGTGGCACGCGTACATACGAGAAAACCCTTGAGTGCGAGGTCGCAAAAGGTCAATGATATTTACGGCTTTCGACGCCTCACAAATTGCCTACCATGCAACGGCAACATTGGCTGCTAATTTATAACAGGGGCCGGGGTGTAGGTATCACGTGTTGATCACAGCATGAGGCTACGGAGTGCAGTTGAACTACGTAGTCAGCGAGTAACCCACAACAGTGTTACAGTGCTAGCGGCGCTGATACAAAACATAACAATGGTAACGATAAACAAGGCAAAAATTATATTATATCTACAACAACAGTTCCCGGAGTTGACATTTCATTAGAAAGGAACCTAAGGAGTTCCGCAGAGTGACAAAGAAGAGACCGATGGAATATTAGTGTTTCTGCAAGATGAGCCAGTGGAATGCGTGGGGGTGTTGTATACGCTCGTCTGTGCACAAAATCTACCAGAGAAGCACAATGGTGGCAATACGTGCTTAACAAGCGAAATTACTACTGAAACAGGCGTCGAGCCACATAGTTCTTCATCCTTGTCGGACAGGGAGCCACAAATCTCGTCTCAAGCAAAACGTAGTAAAGGACGATCGTTGTCCAAGAAGCGAATACTAAGTGTAATTACGTAAATGGAAGGTCATAGTAAAAAAACAATTATGAATAGAATTCTGATAAGTCAGCAGCAATATGTCAGTGTAGTGCATAAAAAAAACTATGGATATTCAAAGGAGACAAGGCGTACATGCTACAAAAGCTGGTGTTTGCACGTTTCAAGAGTGCTCGATACAGTTTACTACGTTATGTACCTACATCAAATTACGCACGACATAGGTTACAGTGATTTCAATGGAAGTAGTGTATGACTTCATAACTTCAAACAATGCTACAGAAGTGGAAGAAGTAAAATGATGAATTTTCAAGCAAATCCTCAACTTGACGACGCACAGAAAACTACGGAAACGGCTCAAAAATTAATAGATGAGGTAATCAAGTTTATCCAGTCATTGAATAAGGAATTCGTTTTCAACTCTGACCAGTCGAGATTTAAAGTGGAAATACGCTACTGGCCATTACAATTGCTACACCAAGAAGAAATGCAGATGATAAATGGGTATTCATTGGACAAATATATTATACTAGAACTGACATGTGATTACATTTTCACGCAATCTGAGTGCATAGATCCTGAGAAAATAGTACCCAGAACAACCACCTCTGGCGGTAATAACGGACTTGATAGGCCTGGGCATTGAGTCAAACAGAGCTTGGATGGTGTGTACAGGTACAGCTGCCCATGGAGCTTCAACACGATACCACAGTTCATCAGGAGTAATGTGTGGCATGATGCTGTAAACAAAACCTGGATTCATCCGAAAAAATGACGTTTTGCCATTCGTGCACCCATGTTCGTCGTTGAGTACACCATCGCAGGCGCTCCTGTCTGTGATGCAGCGTCAATGGTAACCACAGCCATGGACTCAAAGCTGATAGTCCATGCTGCTGCAAACGTCGTCGAACTGTTCGCGCAGATGGTAGTTGTCTTGCAAATGTCCCCAAAAAGGTTGGTTCAAATGGCTCTGAGTACTATGGGACTTAACATCTAAGGTCATCAGTCCAATAGAACTTAGAACTACGTAAACCTAATCAACCTAAGGACATCACTCACATCCATGCCCGAGGCAGGATTCGAACCTGCGACCGTAGCGGTCGCGCGGTTCCAGACTGGAACGCCTAGAACCGCTCGGCCGCACAGGCCGGCCAAACGTCCCCATCTGTTGACTCAGGTATTGAGGCGTGGCTGCACGATCCGTTACAGCCATGCGGATAAGATGCCTGTCATCTCGACTGCTAGTGATACGAGGCCGTAGGGATCCAGAACGGCGTTCCGTATTACTCTCCTGAACCCACCGATTTCATATTCTGCTAACAGTCATTGGATCTCGACCACTGCGAGCAACAATGTCGCGATACGACAAACCGCAATCGCGACAGGCTACAATCCGACCTTTATCAAAGTCGGAAACGTGATGGTACACATTTCTCCTTCTTACACGAGATATCACAACAACGTTTCACCAGGCAACGCCGGTCAACTGCTGTTTGTGTATGAGAAATCGGTTGCAAACTTTCCTCATGTCAGCACGTTGCAGGTGTCGCCACCGGCGCCAACCTTGTGTGAATGCTTTGAAAAGCTAATCATTTGCATATCGCAGTATCTTCTCCCAGTCGGTTAAATTTCGCGTCTGTAGCACGTCATCTTCGTGGTGTAACAATTTTAATGGCCCATAGTGTTGATATGAAAGGAATCTTGGAAATTAGAAATACCAAAAAGAGTTGTATCAAGAGTAACTAACATCAATGACTTAACGCTTTCGTATACAGTTATGCCGAATGTTAATTGGGATGGTAAATTGGACGGAAAGCTATTTGTTGTGTCCCCTACGTGTGCATTATATTTTATGTCAAAGTAAACAAGGCTGTGAAAAGGGCGTAAGAGAACTACAACTATGGCTGAACACTGCTTTTGCCCTGCTATCCCTTCAGAAAAGTGTGTGACTTTGCCGATCATACCTCTTGGAATCATTGGACAAATTCAGCCTCTGAATGTTTACCTTTTCAGTGCCTATAAAATATATTATCGTACTATCTGTAGCTATGCCTTGCGGAATAGCCAGTTCCACATTAAGCTCCACGACAGATTGTCACACATTCGGTTGCATGCCATTACAATCCATCAGTTCTCATCACCCCGTTACACCGATATGATTCTGTATACATTCCGTAAGAGTCGATACCTACCGGAACGTCCCGCACGGTTTGCAACTCCCAAGGAGTTCGCCTTCGATCTTGATGGTGCGAAACTTTGTGATCATTGTGGCTCGCCATTTTTCATTCGATGTTCATGGTGCAAGTTAATGATTTGTTCTGGACATTTCTTGAATGTCGACTATGCCCATTTTGGAAGTGTAATACATACATCCCATGGAAGGCTGGTCCCTGCGCCTGCCGGACACTCACTTTCTATCACTCTCCTGATGCACATAGATAGTCCTTAGCAGCTAACAGTTTTCCTGTCATAATTCACAACACAACACTTTCAAATGCGCAGCAGTAATGTTTGAACCCGTGACTTCGCACCCAAGTGGTTCCTTGTTAGAGTACTCCACAGCGACGTCATTTGAACATTCGACTACAACGCGTAGGAACGTTGTCGGCATAGGTGTCAGTGGTGGGGAAAATATAGAGCGTCCCGGAGTTAGTAGATCCAATTGCTAGTTGAATGTTGCAATGATATTTAATTGAGTCAGTTATTTTCATAATTCAATTAACATTAATCGTCAGTACATTAAATAATTATACATGTTTCTTATAACAGCTTCAGATTGTCCGTGGGAGTGTCGCCACACGCCGATAACAAAGAGATACATTTGGCCATCAGGAATTGTCAATGCTGTTAACGCAAATTGCAGTACCAAAATATCTAAGAAACTCGTCTTCTTCAACGTTTACTTCGGGGATTTCAAAGTCCGATTCCTTCAAATTGTTCTGTGATAATTTCAGTTTTAAATAACACTGTCACGACATCCCTTTGTTAAACAGGCAATGGCACGAATGCCAATATTTTCTAAATAAGATTAATGGTCTTCCAGCTAGACCCACGCACTTACGCCGTCGCATAAGAAAGATGCTTTTTATAACTGATCAACCCATCTGAGCTAAATTTTATGTCATCAATAATTCCGAAATCTAATATTCAGCCACTAAACCTTTCACCTGATCGTTGGGTAAAAGTCATTGCCCTCCTATTATGTCATCCCTTCTTAATAAAAGAACAGATATAAAATGACGAAATACGCAAGGGAGGAAGAAACCAGATACATATTAAGGTCTAAGACCTGACGTATCTTATTTTTCCCCTACTTACAGTTATTTTTCCCTTGGGTGGCTGCACAAGTATTCCAGAAAACTGTGGCTCATCGTAATTCTTGGACATGAAATTTAATGTCGCATAACCACTGAGGTCGAAGTACGCCCGGTGTTACGCCCTATCCGACTTCAATCCTCCTCTAAGGCCTAAAATAGCCTGTAAAGTAGAGGGACTGAAGTGACACTCGTCTACCTACAGAAAGGACCTGCAAGAATTAGTTACGGGAGCATGCCAGTTCCTTCGATGACTGAAGTCGCAGAACCTAAGTGGCTGAAGGCAAGTCGCCGAAGAATGAAGGAGCTACAGGCAGTGCAGATGAGGAGCACCACAAGGGGAGGCTATATTATCACGTCACAACCTCACCCAAGTCCCAATCCGAAATACAACACTTAGCACCAAAATCATGTTTATTACGAACGCCAACGTACGGCGAGAAAAGAACTGACATCCTGGAGGGTGCAGCTGTTTACACAACCATCGAATATTCCAGAATGTACGAATACTACAAACACAAGATATTTCAAGAACATTCCAAAATGATAAATACCAAATAACAGATAACTGCTGGTCGTCGAATTTGAAGTGGCGCCGCTTACCGCTATGCCGCGCTGCGTGCACTAGAGCTCGGAGCAATATTAAATGGGACAGCCTGTAAACTGAATCAGTTCCTTGTGAAACACGCAGCTTGAACAAGTTGCTGCACTTCAATAGTCGACAGCAATTCAGCAGTTGAATAAAAAATATCCCTGACACATCGAGCTGAACATTCATGAGCTGAAAATGTTGTGTATCAACCTCCGAAACGAGTGGCAACTACCAGCTCCAACGAGTTTGCCACCCTCCATCGCTTTTGGAAACAGGATGCGTGTGGCGGGGGAGGGAGGGGGGAGGGGTGATTACGGGGGAGGGAGGGTGGGATGGGCGAGCGGCGGTGTCAACCCTCGGGCAGGGACCAATGATGTGCACTCCGAGGGTAGTGCACGACATCTACTTAGCAGGAAATCGTGTTCTCCCATGCTCCGGGCGGTTCCATCAGTCATTCACAGATACAATGCCCGTCCCTCTTCTTTTCAGCTATCCTTTCTTGTGCCGATCGGAAACACACGTAAAAAGTAGTATCACTATGGTATAAGATTTGATTTGTGCATTGATCCATCTTTAGGTATTTTCCACACAACTGACGTCGTCATTTTACATATGTTAACAGCTACATAGTAAGTTGTACGTTTTTAACATGCTGAATCATATATATGGTTTACACTGGATACATTTAGGATCATTAAATATAGATGCGTAATACAGAATGAGAAAAGGAGAAACAGTATGTGTAACAGAATACACATGCCGAGAAAAAAAACATTATAACAAACATAACTGTGACAAGCATGATACATATTAATTATTAAGTATAAATGCCTCACGAAAATAAAGCACAACAGTATGATACAATAACATTTTTGGAAAAGCTCAAGTAATATGTTAGTGATGCCATACAGCAGTTTTAATACATCAGATCAGTTTTGTTACATGTTTTAAATTCTTCTATCGCATAAAAGGCTTTTTTTAAGCCATCTTTTTGTAATACTTCTGAAGACTTTCAGTGACACACTGTGCTTTTTAGGTGGTAACATATTAAATAATTGTATCCCTATGAATGAGTAAAAAAACTATTTTTTTTAAGTGTAGTAACTGGGATGTCCGTCACCCATATTTGACGTGTGTCATGGTTGCGTATAGACTTTCCCAGTTTATGGCTGTCTCGGTTTTCCTTAATATGCACCAAGCAGCTCAGAATAAACAGTGATGCAGTTGTCTGTATTTTGAGCTCTTTAAAGTATAATCTACACTATACATGGTTTCTTACTCCAGCAGTGCACCTGATGGCCTTGTTCTGCCAAAAAAAAAAAGAAAAAAATTCTTTTTGCTGCAGAGGAACTGCTCTGTAGCGGCATTGCATACGTGGTGTGCCAGTGAAAATAGGAACAACAAGAGTTCAGTAGTAGCTCGTCCGTCACACAAGTTCTACGTTTAGTTAGCAGACGGGACAATGATTAACTTTTTGCATACATAATTAGTGTGAGTTTGCCAAGTTAATTTTGTACCAAGATGAATGCCATGAAGCTTCACGGCACTGCAGTTGTTGTTACATAGGCTGAAAAAGGTATTCACATTTTGAGAGTGGTTAATTTGTAATTTATTTGCTCTGAACCATGTATTAGATATTCTGAGTTGTTCTGCATTATTCTGCTCGAATGTGTCCAAGGCCGCATAACTGTTATAAAGTTACTGTCGTCTGCATGTAGTATGCACTTACGTAACATCATATTGGATAAATCATTTACATAAATTGTGAAAAGCAAGGATCAAAGATCGGAACCTCGAGGGACACTTCATGTTACACTCAGAGTGTCTGATTTGTTTTTGTTGAAATGCATAATTTGTTTTTTCTCTTTCAGATAAGATGTCATCAGAGACAGAACTTTTTAATAGAATTCAGTGGCTAACAGAGACGAAATCTTTACACCAGGTCTACAAGTATGGTATTTACAGAAAGTCTGCATTCGAATGCGAACAAAGTGAAACAAATAAAATTTTCCACTAATATCACAGTTAATAAGCAAGGTCTGAATCCATATTGAGAATTACTAATAATGTTGTTGGCAGATAGATTTCTTCTGGATTTGGATTGCGTGTAATCCTCAACTGCTTTCGGTAGAATGGGTATAAAGACACTGCTCGATAGTGGTGTGACCACCAACATTTTTAAACATGATGAGAAATAACCAGAGTAGGTAGACTATTATTTCTTCTACTTTTAATTATAAAATTAGATAAACCATAAATGTCTTCTGCTTTTGAGCTGCTTAATTTTGCGAATGATTTCATGATATTACCTAACTGAACCTCTCTCCATTCACACGTAGAACAAATGTGTTCAGAATATTGTAGGAAAGGGATAGCTTCCCTTAGGTCCTGATCGTATTTATTATATGACTCAGTTGCATTATAGAAACTTATGTCACACGCATTAACAAACTAGACACTGAATTCATATCGTATGATATCAGCATTATAGTTATCACCTTTATAACTATTGCTTCTTCTCAGATAAGTCTTTAGAACATTCCAAGCAGCTTTACATTTATTGTGGGGCTTATTAATGTAACTGTCATTTGCCTTAGATGTTGCTGACCTGATTTATGATCTGTATTTACTCTTTAACGTAATGTAGGTAGCTTTATCTGCTCAGAGTTTTTATATTTATTTTGTTGTGGTTGTGATCTTCAGTCCTGAGACTGGTTTGATGCAGCTCTTCATGCTATCCTATCCAGTGCATGCTTCTTCATTTCCCAGTACCTACCGCAACCTACATCCTATGGAATGTGCTTAGTGTATGCCCTCCTTTCAAGACACTGTCCATTTCGTTCAACGCTCTTCAAAGTCCTTTGCTGTCTCTGACAGAATTACAATGTCATCGGCGAACCGCAAAGTTTTTATCTCTTCTCCATGGATTTTAATACCTACTCCGAACTTTTCTTTTGTTTCCTTTAGTGCTTGCTCAATATACAGATCGAATGACATCGGGGAGAGGCTACAACCTGTCTCACTCCCTTCCCAACCACTGCTTCCCTTTCACGTCCCTCGACTCTTATAACTGCCATCTGATTTCTATACAAATTGTAAATAGCCTTTCGCTCCCTGTATTTTACCCCTGCCACCTTCAGAATTTGAAAGAGAGTATTCCAGTCAACACTGTCAAAAGCTTTCTCTAAGCCTACAAATGCTAGAAACGTATGTTTGCCTTTCTTTAGTCTTTGTTCTAAGATAAGTCGTAGGGGCAGTATTGCCTCACATGTTACAGCATTTCTACGGAATCCAAACTGATCTTCCCCGAGGTCGGCTTCTACTAGTTTTTCCATTCGTCTGTAAAGAACTCGCGTTAGTATTTAGCAGCTGTGACTTATTAAACTGATAGTTCGGTAATTTTCACATCTGTCAACACCTGCTTTCTTTGGGATTGGAATTATTATATTCTTCTTGAAGTCTGAGGGTACTGCGCCTGTCTCATACATCTTGCTCACCAGATGGTAGAGTTTTGTCAGGACTGGCTCTCCCGAGGCCGTCAGTAGTTCCAATGGAATGTTGTCTACTCCAGGGGCCTTGTTTCGACTCAGGTCTTTCAGTGCTATGTCAAACTCTTCACGCAGTATCATATCTCCCATTCCATCTTCATCTACTTCCTCTTCCATTTCCATACTATTATCCGCCAGTACATCGCCCTTGTATAGATCCTATATATACTCCTTGCACCTTTCTACTTTCCCTGCTTTGCTTAGAATTGGGTTTTCATCTGAGCTCTTGATATTCGTATAAGTGGTTTTCTTTTCTCCAAAGGACTCTTTAACTTTCCTGTAGGCAGTATCTATCTTACCCCTACTGATATATGCCTCTACATCCTTATATTTGTTCTCTAGCCATCCCTGCTTAGCTATTTTGCTCTTCCTGTCGATCTCATTTTTGAGACTTTTGTATTCCTTTTTGCCTGCTTCATTTACTGCATTTTTATATTTTCTCCTTTCATCAATCAAATTTAATATTTCTTCTGTTACCCAAGTATTTCTACTAGCCCTCGGCTTTTTACCCACTTGATCCTCTGCTGCCTTCACTATTTCATCCCCCAAAGCTACCCATTCTTCTTCTACTGTATTTCTTTCCCCCATTTCTGTCCATTGTTCCCTTATGCTCTCCCTGAAACTCTGTACAACCTCTGGTTCTTTCAGTTTATCCAGGTCCATCTCCATAAATTCCCACCTTTTTGCAGTTTCTTCTGTTTTAATCTACAGTTCATAACCAACAGATTGTGGTCAGAGTCTACATCTGCCCCTGGAAATGTCTTACAGTTTAAAACCTGGTTCCTAAAGCTCTGTCTTACCATTATATAATCTATCTGGTATCTTCTAGTATCTCCATGCTTCTTCCATATACACAATCTTCTTTCATGGTTATTGAAGCAAGTGTTAGCTATGATTAAGTTATGCTCTGTGTAAAATTGTTCCTGGTAGCTTTCTCTTTCATTTCTTAGTCCAAACCCATATTCACCCACTATGTTTCCTTCTCTCCTTTTCCTACTATCGAATTCCAGTCACCCATGACTATAAAATTTTCGTCCCCCTTCACTACCTGAATGATTTTTTTATCTCATCATACATTTCATCAATTTCTTCATCATCTGCAGAGCTAGTTGGCATATAAACTTTTTGCATACATAATTAGTGTGAGTTTGCCAAGTTAATTTTGTACCAAGATGAATGCCATGAAGCTTCACGGCACTGCAGTTGTTGTTACATAGGCTGAAAAAGGTATTCACATTTTGAGAGTGGTTAATTTGTAATTTATTTGCTCTGAACCATGTATTAGATATTCTGAGTTGTTCTGCATTATTCTGCTCGAATGTGTCCAAGGCCGCATAACTGTTATAAAGTTACTGTCGTCTGCATGTAGTATGCACTTACGTAACATCATATTGGATAAATCATTTACATAAATTGTGAAAAGCAAGGATCAAAGATCGGAACCTCGAGGGACACTTCATGTTACACTCAGAGTGTCTGATTTGTTTTTGTTGAAATGCATAATTTGTTTTTTCTCTTTCAGATAAGATGTCATCAGAGACAGAACTTTTTAATAGAATTCAGTGGCTAACAGAGACGAAATCTTTACACCAGGTCTACAAGTATGGTATTTACAGAAAGTCTGCATTCGAATGCGAACAAAGTGAAACAAATAAAATTTTCCACTAATATCACAGTTAATAAGCAAGGTCTGAATCCATATTGAGAATTACTAATAATGTTGTTGGCAGATAGATTTCTTCTGGATTTGGATTGCGTGTAATCCTCAACTGCTTTCGGTAGAATGGGTATAAAGACACTGCTCGATAGTGGTGTGACCACCAACATTTTTAAACATGATGAGAAATAACCAGAGTAGGTAGACTATTATTTCTTCTACTTTTAATTATAAAATTAGATAAACCATAAATGTCTTCTGCTTTTGAGCTGCTTAATTTTGCGAATGATTTCATGATATTACCTAACTGAACCTCTCTCCATTCACACGTAGAACAAATGTGTTCAGAATATTGTAGGAAAGGGATAGCTTCCCTTAGGTCCTGATCGTATTTATTATATGACTCAGTTGCATTATAGAAACTTATGTCACACGCATTAACAAACTAGACACTGAATTCATATCGTATGATATCAGCATTATAGTTATCACCTTTATAACTATTGCTTCTTCTCAGATAAGTCTTTAGAACATTCCAAGCAGCTTTACATTTATTGTGGGGCTTATTAATGTAACTGTCATTTGCCTTAGATGTTGCTGACCTGATTTATGATCTGTATTTACTCTTTAACGTAATGTAGGTAGCTTTATCTGCTCAGAGTTTTTATATTTATTTTGTTGTGGTTGTGATCTTCAGTCCTGAGACTGGTTTGATGCAGCTCTTCATGCTATCCTATCCAGTGCATGCTTCTTCATTTCCCAGTACCTACCGCAACCTACATCCTATGGAATGTGCTTAGTGTATGCCCTCCTTTCAAGACACTGTCCATTTCGTTCAACGCTCTTCAAAGTCCTTTGCTGTCTCTGACAGAATTACAATGTCATCGGCGAACCGCAAAGTTTTTATCTCTTCTCCATGGATTTTAATACCTACTCCGAACTTTTCTTTTGTTTCCTTTAGTGCTTGCTCAATATACAGATCGAATGACATCGGGGAGAGGCTACAACCTGTCTCACTCCCTTCCCAACCACTGCTTCCCTTTCACGTCCCTCGACTCTTATAACTGCCATCTGATTTCTATACAAATTGTAAATAGCCTTTCGCTCCCTGTATTTTACCCCTGCCACCTTCAGAATTTGAAAGAGAGTATTCCAGTCAACACTGTCAAAAGCTTTCTCTAAGCCTACAAATGCTAGAAACGTATGTTTGCCTTTCTTTAGTCTTTGTTCTAAGATAAGTCGTAGGGGCAGTATTGCCTCACATGTTACAGCATTTCTACGGAATCCAAACTGATCTTCCCCGAGGTCAGCTTCTACTAGTTTTTCCATTCGTCTGTAAAGAACTCGCGTTAGTATTTAGCAGCTGTGACTTATTAAACTGATAGTTCGGTAATTTTCACATCTGTCAACACCTGCTTTCTTTGGGATTGGAATTATTATATTCTTCTTGAAGTCTGAGGGTACTGCGCCTGTCTCATACATCTTGCTCACCAGATGGTAGAGTTTTGTCAGGACTGGCTCTCCCGAGGCCGTCAGTAGTTCCAATGGAATGTTGTCTACTCCAGGGGCCTTGTTTCGACTCAGGTCTTTCAGTGCTATGTCAAACTCTTCACGCAGTATCATATCTCCCATTCCATCTTCATCTACTTCCTCTTCCATTTCCATACTATTATCCGCCAGTACATCGCCCTTGTATAGATCCTATATATACTCCTTGCACCTTTCTACTTTCCCTGCTTTGCTTAGAATTGGGTTTTCATCTGAGCTCTTGATATTCGTATAAGTGGTTTTCTTTTCTCCAAAGGACTCTTTAACTTTCCTGTAGGCAGTATCTATCTTACCCCTACTGATATATGCCTCTACATCCTTATATTTGTTCTCTAGCCATCCCTGCTTAGCTATTTTGCTCTTCCTGTCGATCTCATTTTTGAGACTTTTGTATTCCTTTTTGCCTGCTTCATTTACTGCATTTTTATATTTTCTCCTTTCATCAATCAAATTTAATATTTCTTCTGTTACCCAAGTATTTCTACTAGCCCTCGGCTTTTTACCCACTTGATCCTCTGCTGCCTTCACTATTTCATCCCCCAAAGCTACCCATTCTTCTTCTACTGTATTTCTTTCCCCCATTTCTGTCCATTGTTCCCTTATGCTCTCCCTGAAACTCTGTACAACCTCTGGTTCTTTCAGTTTATCCAGGTCCATCTCCATAAATTCCCACCTTTTTGCAGTTTCTTCTGTTTTAATCTACAGTTCATAACCAACAGATTGTGGTCAGAGTCTACATCTGCCCCTGGAAATGTCTTACAGTTTAAAACCTGGTTCCTAAAGCTCTGTCTTACCATTATATAATCTATCTGGTATCTTCTAGTATCTCCATGCTTCTTCCATACACACAATCTTCTTTCATGGTTATTGAAGCAAGTGTTAGCTATGATTAAGTTATGCTCTGTGTAAAATTGTTCCTGGTAGCTTTCTCTTTCATTTCTTAGTCCAAACCCATATTCACCCACTATGTTTCCTTCTCTCCTTTTCCTACTATCGAATTCCAGTCACCCATGACTATTAAATTTTCGTCCCCCTTCACTACCTGAATGATTTTTTTATCTCATCATACATTTCATCAATTTCTTCATCATCTGCAGAGCTAGTTGGCATATAAACTTGTGCTACTGTTGTAGGTGTGGGCTTCGTGTCTATCTTAGTAAATCATAACTAATATTCTAAGCCTCTGCTGGAATGATGTAGAGTCAAGTTTTCAAACTGTTGCTGTATTTCTTTTCAAAACTCTTGCGCAATAGGTCTTAAAATTGTCTGCAAGTACACTGATAAAAACTGCAAATGTATTCTCAACGTTTTCACTTTAAAGAAGAATGTCATTCTAGGTGATCGGATGCAGCAGACCTTTTACAACATTGATGGTGATATTATCAAGATGCCTTGTCCGATTGTTATTAACGCAAGATAGATCATGTGATCTTAACATCTTCAGTAGATAAAGGTGCTTTGACGCCTTTAGCCTTCTATCAATGTTTATATCTACAGTGATTAATTTTCTGTATTTGCTTAATTTCACTGTAAGATTATTTTTTTCTAAGAACTGTGTAAATAATCCGCTGTGATTATCTGGTGTATGGTATACTGATACTATTATGAGTTTTAGTATTGGAAGTATCACTGCAGATGCTTCAAGCACACTTTCAATACAGTAATCACCAACATTAAAGACCTATATTGCATATCTAGGTCACTGCTAATATGTATTGAAGATCCACCATGTTCTTGAGTTTTTCCACAGAACCCTGTGACTGCATCAAAGCCAGGTATTACATAGAAATGCAAATGACCTTCACTTAACCATTGTTCATTGACACATAATATGATATTTCTATTCATTCCTGAAATACTACTCAAATCATCAATTTTATTTCTTAAAGACGTCATATTTATATGCACAAATATAAAAGATTCATTGTTACATGACGATGGGACTTAACTGTTCTGAAAGTGTATATCTGTTTGTGATCACCCCTTGTAAATTTTTGTTTTACTTGGAGCTGGCTTACTCAAACCTGCTGCCAGCTACTTGATGATGCTGGATCCTGGCGCTGGTGACTAAGACGACTCCCTAGAGTTAACCATAAAAAATCATTCCTTCTATTTGGTAGTTTTCTTGCACTGGAGGACACCTGTACTGGAGCTTGTATGATGCAAGGCGCAGCCCAGCTGCTTGCTTTTGCATCTTCTCAGCAGAGAATAAAGATGTATCTTACTTAACATTTGCAGGTGGTGCGTTGGCTTTTGCAGACAGTCTTATCTGTTGGAAATGCTGTGATGGACTAGAGGACTGCGTAATAGTCTCACTGCATTCCATCATCGAGGTACTGTGCCTCAGATTTAATTTCAACGTTTTCTGAACTGGAAACGACTTTTATTACATCTGTTCCCTTCTATGTGCATTTAACTGAAACAGCAAGGCTTCTGCACAGATTAAGTTTTTTCTCCCATTGAGAAGGGTTCGATAGCAGTCTTGACCAATTATTTTTCTTTCAGAATACAAGACGATTGATGCAGACTGTCAGACAGAACTACAGATGTTGATTTTAGTGATGAAATATGCTAGAAGTAAGAAACTCTATACTATATGAAGTAATGAATGATAATGAATAGTTGTATGATGTAAATGCTAATATGAATATGCATAATAAAGTGTCTATTTTTTGCAGATGATAATAAATGATGATGAATAGTTATTTGAAGAATATGCTAATATGAATAATGAAGTTTTTCTTTGCAGATGATGATAATGATGAAGTTTATATATTTATTGTTAGTTAAGAAATGCTATGTAGTTATTTAAGTATTTGTTGCAATTCCTTTTGACAGTATGTCTTATGTCGCATAGTATAATGACTGAATGTTTTGGAAAAGACAGCTAGAGTACATACATATTAAGTACACGTTTCATTACCTGTTAATTCGAAGTTCACTATTTTTCAGCATAATATGCATTTCCTCTTTCAGGTCAATAATCCCTTTTGTATTTTTTTCCAGGAGAAGCTTTTTGTGACATAATTAGCTATAAGTAGTTAGTTATTAAACCTGTTCTAGTACTTGCATTTTTTTACCCAGTTATGTCTATCATTTATGAATGTGATCACATATACTGTACTTATTTCATAACCTTGCTACAGCTGACTAATGACGAATGACGTTAATAATCCTTATTTCCAGCAATAAATCAAAAGCAAATATTTTCATGCCCCAGCAATTAATTATCGATCCCAGTTCAATGCATTGCTAGAAAAAAATAATTACGAGTCCCAACTATTACCAGAATACAACAAAATAATGCTACCTAGTTTAAGATATATTTTTAGTCCTAAAGATAATGCAAATTTTCTGTGTATTGATTCCATTATGTCTATGTATTATTGGACTACCGACCTTGAGTAATAGTTCCGATGTCTCACATTTTAAATATGTTTTATGTCACTTACATGATATCATATATAAACACCAGTAACTTGATGCTACACTCAATAGCTCCTGTTTTAAATGATGACTTGTGAATAACACTGAATAATGTTTTGTAACACTATATGAATATTTTGTAACTAGCCAATGAATTTCAATAATTCAGTAGCTCCTGTTTTAAACGATGACTTGTGAATAACACTGAATAATGTTTTGTAACACTATATGAATACTTTGTAACTGGCCAATGAATGCCACTGATTCAATCACATGAGTTATGAATAGTGTTTTGTAATACTCAATACTTGCTACATGTTTAGTAACTGGCCAATGAATGCCACTGATTCAATCAGATGAGTTATGAATAGTGTTTTGTAATACTCAGTACTTACTACATCTTTAGTAACTAGCCAATGAGTGCTAATAATTGTTCATATCAGTTGATACACTAGTGTAATTCTATGATGATTAGCATAAGACGTAATGTGTCCTTCACCTTCTGACCTAATTACCAGCAATTACTGCAATATCCGTTTATCCTGTCCATCCTCATGATCATGGAGCACTATATTGGTTTTTGCACTAATTCTACGTTGCTGTAAGAGTATGGATTCTACAAGAATATGGTGCTGACATATCAAGCTGTCCACCACCTTGAACGATGGAGATGTTATTATGGTCCTACTGTTTGGTGTACCTAATGTACTACCAAAATGATAACATTGAATATTAATACAACATTTCAGTGTCTTGGCTACACTGATAAATACTTCAGGGAAGAGAACTTCAGATTATCTCACTTGGTGTTGTCCTTCTGCAGAAAGATATGGACTTTCAGTGAAGCTACGTGCAACCTACTGTGTTACAACCATGATGCAATTCTTTCCCATTCCTTTCCTAGTTTTTTTAAAATGGTGAAGACTTATACACTGCATTTAAATTTTTCTTAACGCAAGAGACTTACGCAGTGCGTGTGCACTTTATTCAATTTCTTAATGTTTTCAGTTCATGTAAAAAAATGGTAAAGACTTATGCAGTACATTTAAATTCTTGTAAAATGATAAAGACATATACAGTGCGTGGGCACTTTATTTCATTTGTTAATGTGATAAGTTCATGTAAAAATGCTAAACACATATACAGTGCGTGTGCACTTTATGTCATTTGTTAATATATTTTGTACTCATTGCGTATATACTTTGTCATTTCTGAATATGTTTTGTACTCAGTGCGTGTACACTTTATTTAATTTCTTAATATGTTCTGCACTTATAAATGATGTATATACTCTGCGATTGTAGCCTTAGTAAACTAAATAGATTATAGAAAAAATTGTTGCTCATGCCAAGTCCAATTGACTCACCATCGCTGCCAAATTTTTGCCCCCCAGTGGAGGGTTATGTAAGAGGTCCATAATTAAAGAATTTGTTGCTAGCGCACTCGAGCTGATGAAATTTCGATGTATTGCCCACGCGCTGCCTGCGATATGTAAGCTAGAAGAGAATCTGAGACCAAAGAGCAGTATTGACTGCAGTAAGAACTGTGTGTGAGTAGGAGTAAGAAGTTGCTAGCGAGCAGTCGTGTCTGGTGTATCGTGTTGGCTGGGCCGGTCGTGTGCTGCGATAGCAGAGCCTGAGCGTTGTAGGATAAGGTAAAAGCAGTCTCGCGCATATGTAGTATTGTTACATCAAGTCCCATGTAAATGCTTTAAAAAAATCTGTTAATAATAATCTTTCTCATAAGAAGTTACTTTTGACATTCATCTCAATTTAAAGAATTCACTAATTTCTCCAATCCTTGGCCATCCCGATTATTGAAAAAAAAATCAGTTCTTTCCTTTTATATAAGCAAATCTATCGGCCAGCATTGCACTTAGCTGTGCCAGGAAAATTTCTTATAGGAGCAGATATATACGCGTTATCCGGCGATCTAATTAAGGTGAGATTTTTCAGTTTATTCAGAATGATGAATCAGGGCCATGACGCAGCATTGCTGACGTCCAAAATTTACCAGGTTAAATTGACTATCAATTATTGAAAGGTTATAAGTGACCCACATTTTTTTTATTGAGAGATTAGTCACGTTTTTATTATTGATAGGTTACGCAATTTATTTTGTGGGGAGGTTACACTGAATGTGAACGACATAATTATATTTTTTTACTGTTGAGAGGTTTGGGAATTTTTCTGTTTTGAGGTTACACTAAACGAGAATATTATTCATGTTATTTTATTTTGTGGGTAGGTTACACAGCGTTAATTTCAACACGTTTGTCCTGAGTCTTAGTCTGTAGCTTCGCCTCCAATACCGAAACCTTTTCCTGTAACTCGTCAACCAGTGAGTGTTGCTTTGCTATCAATTCAGTAATTTTCACCTTCATTGATTCCTTTTTGGTCAGATTGATCTCATCTGCCAATCTACCTGGAGGAATGTGCCCAGTAGTATCTGCAATTACTTCCTCTGGATCTGCGCAACCCACACTGCTACCGTCTAACCGTTTTAAGTCAGCTCTAACCTCATACACGCTGTAATCTACGTGCTTTTCTACCAATCGTGTCCGGCTATCTTGCTCGTGCTTCCCATTAACATAAACTATTTCTGGTAAAGTCTGCCGGTTAGGGCCGGAACTTTCTATCATTTCACAAACACTATCTTCCTGCGGGACGGGACGCGGCAAATCTTGCCCGCGCTCCCCATTAACACTTCTCCAGTACAGGCCCCTATAATCTCTTAGTTCGTCATATAAGCGACCGAACTGCCTTAACCAAACCTCATCCCTCTCTGCATCCCCTCGCTCGATAACGGACGTGTTATCCGACATCTGATCTTCTCTCAACAATTGCGAATCATTCTTAAACTCAATCTCCAATTCCAATGTGGGTGTTACAGCTGCCACTTTATAATCGATTTCCGGAACTGAATGTATTTTCTACTGCCGTGTCTACAGCTGATCTACTACTTGTGGGCGCACTCCTTTCTCTTAACACTGACACACTCTCCAACCGTTGAATATTCCACGCGGAATTTTCGTAACGACGACACCTGGGTTTTCTCCTGTTATTGGGCCTCCAAAACTTCTCCACGCCCGGTCGGCCCCTCACCTGCGCGGCTAATGGTTTCCCTGTCTCGTCCCAGCAGATCCGCTCCCCGGATGCTGCTGAGGCGGCTGATCACATCCTCTGGCGTTATTACTATTCTGCGAAGCCCGTATCACGCTAGTACGATACTGGTTTCCGTCATTTCTGTTATTATTTGCGTTGTACCGATTGTCATTACGGCCCGAACCACTATTGTTATTGCTGCCAAGATTGCGGTATGCATTATTCCCATAGTTATCGTTGTTGTGGTTGCTGTGGTACCCGTTGTTGTTACCACGGCCTCTACTACTGTCGCGATTATTGCGCCAATTGTCCTCGTCCTCAACTCTTTCCAGGAAATCATTGATTGTCTTGTAATTGCTTCTTACATAGCGTTTTGTATCATTTGGAAGCTTCTTGTAGAGTTCCCAGACTATTTCGGATTCCGTGCGGCGATTACGCAAATATTCCAACTAGCGGATCTAGCCCTCACAAAACTCCTTTCGCATCGAAAGGCCTCGATACGGCATATTCGCGCCAGACACTTTGTTGTTTTTGCTCTGACCAGTATTCAGCCAGAAAAAATTTTTTAAACTCGTCAAAAGTCAGGTTCGTAATGTTGAGGTTTAAGCCCCAACGCTTAGCATCACCAGCCAAGACGTCAACAACCGCATTGATTTTTCTCTCATTAGTCCATGATCTGGGTAAAACTCTTTCACAATTTTTAATGAAATCCGTCGCGTGTATACTGCCTATTTTTCAAGGGGTTGAACCGCTCCTCGTTCGTCAACAATTCCGAACTATGTGCACAGATTGGCACATAGCTCTGTTTTTCGTCAAGTTTCTTTTCTAATTTCGACACTCTCCTAATTACTTGGCAAGTGGTTGTCGCAAGCGTTACTACTTCCCTTTTTTTCTCTTCGCAGGTATTAGCCTGCTTCCTCAGTTTAGTATCTACTTCGGACACTAAAGCCTTTAAAGTTCCCACCTTCTGTTGATCCTCTTTTTCACTAATTGAATTTGTTCCGTCACCTTATTCTCGATGATCGGAGCTCCGTCACCTTATTCTCGATGATCGGAGCAACTGCTTCTCCTACACTTTCTCGATTCTGCTAATTTCGGAATCAAAACGAGTATTTATGCTCGCAATTTCCGCCTGAACGCCAATCATTTCCTGTTTAAGATTACCGACTTCGGTATTAATCACAACAATATCTTCTTTGATTTTATCAACTTTTGTGTTAACAACTCCAACATTGCTGTTGACAACATTAATAACTTTGTTCTGATTGTCTAGCTTCCTTTCAATTTTTTCAGACTGAGCTTCTTGCTTGGCAGACTGAGGTTCTTGCTTGGCAGCCTGAGCTTTAATTTCTGCCGACTGACTCTTGATTTCATTAATCAAAACATTCAATAAATCAGTTTAATTCTCGGAAACTACCGGTTTTACTTCCGTAGCTGGTTCCTCTATATATGTTCCCCCGTATTCGTCATCAAGAGGTACAGATTTGATTTTCGCTTCCGATTCCGAAACATTTTCTAAAGTTTGGAATTCCATTTCAGCTCTTTGTTGCGTTTCGGCGGTCGCTTCTTTCATGATAGCCGCCTGCCCCTGAACAATGGATTCCGCGGTGCGCGTTTCCCACTGTTCGATCGATTGTTCCGTATCCAAGTCTACCAAATTTTGGTAAATGTTGCCTTGACTCATTGTAATAATTTTCAATATAAATGCCAAATCTCAAATATAATTAGGATTACTCCCACTACTTATTCTCGCTGACTGAGATTTGCATAATACAAAATTCGTGTCCAGAACAACCTCAAATCTGAAGATTGTCCTGTCACCAGGTCGCCACGCGTAACCTCCCCCTCACTTATCGATCTTAATGACAGTGAGAAATTAAACCGCGTGTACCTAATGGAAATTTGGGAAAAGCAGTCGTCACGGAAGTTAATCTGTCGGTAAAGAGGGAGGAAAGGGTAACATCTAAATGAAAGGAAAAATGCAAATGAAATTGGTGGAAATTAGTTTTGACAAAGGGTAAAATTAGTAAAGAAAGTAAATGTGCGTCCGTTACGTTAACAATTAACTAGCGGTAATTAGATATTTGAGATTAGGGGACAATTACGGTCGCCACTCCCATGGACAATTACTATAGTAACTGAAAAAGAAAGATTATTGCACATATCATTAGCACTAGAAGCGTGGCAACTGAAGGTTGACACGTGTAGTGTGAAAACTGAAAGTTTGCCAGAAGTAATAAATTTCGCTACACTCTGACTTAATTTATCAAAAGAATTAATAAAACCGGAAAACTGAAAGTTAATTTAGTGAGCTTTGTTTCTGAAGCACTACGAAATTCAATAAAATAAGGTTAGTCTTGGGCTACCTCAACAATCTTTTCAAAAGGTGCTTGAATCTACGCAATTTAGAAATAAGAGATTTAACTTTGAACTTGAATTTAATGATTCTGAACAACTAACAATAGTAAAATTTTGTACGTACCAAGATGAGCTGTAGTCACAGGTAAGCTAAAATATTGTAACAAAACTCGCACTCATAATTTGTGCTTGTGTAATCTAAATATTGTAACCAGCTATGAATACTTTAACTGAACTTTGAAATTAAAGCAGTGAAATGGAATAATACGTATTACTGCAATGCTGGCGTTTGAATTTCAACGACACTCGGGTTCATTCCGGAATAGGAAGGGACCCTGCTTCGTAATGCAATTGGGACAATGAGCAGCAAATGTTCATGCTAAGTTGCTGTAATTATAGTTACGAAAATGGAACAGTTTGAATAGCTGAGGTCTGCCATACAGTTCTAAAACTTTACGTGCTTCCAGTCTTCCATGTTGGTTGATTGAAGGTTTGAAGCCGTCGATCGAGGAGGTGCCGACAGTCACTCATTGTCGGCCGTTGCTGTTGCAGAAGCTGGATGTTGGCGCGCCTTCTTCTCGGCACGGTCACCAGGCGATACGAGCTCTTGATGTGTGCCAGCTAATGCTTCCCGTCCGCGACACCGTGTCACAAAACTATCATAGCAAGTTGAGCGCAGTTACATGCTGCCCAACCCCGAAAGCGCGGCAACTCGCGGGAGTGTCACACAACACACCTGCTCCACTGCCCTACCCCAGCCAGACTCTGCCCGCGCTCTATGCGGCCGAGTTCACACTACCAAAGATCCTAAACACTTCGGTTCTCCACACGATCTATCGATGTATTCGTTCGATAGCATAGTTTTCACTAGGCCAGATCCAGCGCATAAATACAAATAATATTCACAAAACATACCAATTATACATCGACATAAATGCATATATGTACAAATAGTGAAACAATTACAATATACAAAGACACAGAAATGTTATATCTTCAGGTAACAAAATAAGGAAAAAACATTTGCAGTGTAATAGATGGAAATAGAAGGATATGCATTTCCGGCGTTACAGGTGGCAAACTCGCTGGAGTTGCCACTCCTTTCGGACGTTGATACAGCAAGATTTTCAGCTCATAAACGTTTAGCTCGAAATTTTTTGTTCAACTGCTGAATTGCAGCCGGTCGCGTTGGCCGTGCGCTTCTAGGCGCTGCAGTCCGGAACCGTGGGACCACTACGGTCGCAGATTCTAATCCTGCCTCGGACATGGATATGTGCGTGATGTCCTTAGGTTAGTTAGGTTTAAGTAGTCCTACGTTCTAGGGGACTGATGACTTAAGAAGTCCCATAGTGCGCATAGCCATTTGAACCATTTGCTGAATTGCCATCGACTATTGAAGTGCATCAGCTTATTCAATCTGCGTGTTTCGCAAGGAACTGATTCAGTTTACAGGCTGTCCCACTTAATATTGTTCCGAGCTCTGGTACATGCATCGGGGCATAGTGGTTAGTGGCGCCGCTCAAATTCGACGACCAGCAGTTATCTGTTATTTGGAATTTATCATTCTGGAATGTTCTTGAAATATCTTGTGTTTGTAGTATTTGTACATTCTGGAATATTCGATGGTTGTGTAAATAGCTGCACTCTCCAGGATGTCACTTCTTTTCTCGCCGTTCGTTGGCGTTCGTAATAAACATGATTTCGGTGCTGAGTGTTGTATTTCGGATTTGGACTTGGGTGTGGTTATGACGTGATAATATAGCCTCCTCTTGTGGTGCTCCTCATCTGCACTGCCTGTAGCTCCTTCAATCTTCGGCGACTTGCCTTCAGCCACTCAGGTTCTGTGACTTCAGTCATCGAAGGAACTGGCATGCTCCCGTAACTAATTCTTGCAGGTCATTTCTGTAGGTAGACGAGTGTCACTTCAGTCCCTCTACTTTACAGGTTATTTTAGGCCTTAGAGGAGGATTGAAGTCAGATAGGGCGTAACACCGGGCCTACTTCGACCTCAGTGGTTGTGCGACATTAAATTTCGTGTCCAAGAATTACGATGAGCCACAGTTTTCTGGAATACTTGTGCAGCCACCCAAGGGAAAAATAACTTTAAGTAGGGGAAAAATAAGATACGTCAGGTCTTAGAGCTTAATCTGTATCTGGTTTCTTCCTCCCCTGCGCATTTCGTCCTTTTATATCTGTTCTTTTATTAAGAAGGGATCACATAATAGGAGGGCAATGACTTTTACCCGACGATCAGGTGAAAGGTTTAGTGGCTGAATATTAAATTTCGGAATTATTGATGACATAAAATTTAGCTCAGATGGGTTGACCAGTTATAAAAAGTATCTTTCTTATGCGACGGCGTAAGTGCGTGGGTCTAGAAGGAAGACCATTAATCTTATTTAGAAAATATTGGCATTCGTGCCATTGCCTGTTTAACAAAAAGATGCCATGACAGTGTTACTTAAAACTGAAATTATCACAGAACAATTTGAAGGAATCGGACTTCGAAATCCCCGAAGTACTTGTTGAATAAGACGAGTTTCTTAGATATTTTGGTCCTGCAGTTTGCATTAACATCATTGATAATTTCTGATGGTCAAATGCATCTCTTTGTTATCGGCGTGTGGCGGCAGTCCCACAGACAATCTAAAGCTGTAATAAGAAACATGAATAATTATTTAATTTACTGATGACTAATGTTAACTGAATTACTAGAATAACTGACTGAATTAAATATCACTGCAACATTCAACTACCAACTGGATTTACTAACTCAGAGACGCTCTATATTTCGCCCAGCCCTGCAACCTATGCCGACCTAACGTTCCTACGCGCTGTAGTCGAATGTTCAAATGACGTCGCTCTGGGGTACGCTAACAAGGAACCCCTTGTGTGCGACGTCACAGATTCAATCATTACTACGGCGCATTTGAAAGCATTGTGTTGTGAATTACGAAAGGAAAAATGTTAGCTGCTAATGATTCACTGTGTGCATCAGGAGGCTGACAGAAAGAGAGTGTCCGGCAGGCGCAGAGATGAAAAAAAAATGTTCATATGTGAGTGAAATCTTATGGGACTTAACTGCTAAGGTCATCAGCCCCTAAGCTTACACACTACTTAACCTAAATTATCCTAAGGACAAACACACAGACCCATGCCCGAGGAAAGACTCGAACCACCGCCGGGACCAGCCGCACAGTCCACGATTGCAGCGCCTCAGACCGTTCGGCGCGCAGATGTCAACCTTCCATGGGACGTATGTATTAAACTTCACAAACTGGGCATCGTCGACATTCAAGAAATGTTCAAAACAAACCATTAACTTGCACCATGAACATCGAATGAAAAATGACGCACCACAGTGATCACGAAGTTTCGCACCAGCAATATCGAAGACGATCTCCTTACAAACCGTACAGGATGTTCAGCTAGGTATCGACTCTTAAGGAATGTATACAGAATCATATTGGTGTGACGGGATGATGAGAACTGATGGATTGTAACGGCATGCAGCCAAATGTGAAATAGTGTGTCGTGGAGCTTATCGTGGAACTGGCTCTTCTGCAAGGCATAGCTACAGATAGTGCGATAATACACTTTTATAGGCACTGAAAAAGTAAAAATTCAGAGGCTGAATCTGTTCAGTGGTTCCAAGTTGTGTGAACGGCAATGTCACACACCCTTCAGAAGGGATAGCAGGCCAAAAGCAGTGCTCAGCCATAGTTGTAGTTCTCGTACGCCCTTTTCAAGTCTTACTTACTGTGACGTAAAATATCATGCACACATAGGGGACACAATACATGACTTTCTATCCAATTTACCATCCAGACTAACAGTCGGCATAATTGTATACGAAAGCGTTAAGTCACTGATGTTAGTTTATCTTGATATAACTGTTTTTGGTATTTCTAATTTCCAAGATTCCTTTCATATGTATTTTCCTTCAAATCCCGGCTGGTCAGAGTTGAAAACGAATTCCTTATTGATCGACTGGATAACCTTGACTACTTCATATATTAATTTTCGAGCCAATTCCGCAGTTTTCTGTACATCGTCAAGTTGAGGCTTTGCTTGAAATTTCGTTATCTTACTTCTTCCAGTTCTGTAGCATTGTTTGAAGTTATGCAGTCATACACTGCTTCCACCGAAATCACTGTAACCTATGACGTGCGTAATGTAATGTACATAACTTAGAAAATCACTATCATGCACATCCTGTAAATTGTATGGAGCACCCTTGAAACGTGCAAACACCAGTTTTTGTAACTAGTACGCCTTGTCCTCCGTGAATATCCATAGTTTTCCTTAATCACTACACCGTCATATTGCTGCTGACTTATCAGAATTCTATTTTTTTTACTGTGACATTCCATTTACGTAATTACGCTTACTATTCGCTCCTTGGAAACGATTGTCCTTCGCTACGTTTTGCTTGAGACGAGATTTGTGGCTCCCTGTCAGACAAGGATGAAGAACTATGTGGCTCGACGCCTGTTTCAGTACTAATTTCGCCTGTTAAGCACTTATTGCCATCGTTGTGCTTCTCCGGTAAATTGTTTGCACAGTCGAGTGTATACAACACCACACATTACACTGCCTCATATTCCAGAAACACTAATATTTCATCTGTCACTTCTTTGTCACTCTGCGAAACTCCTTAGGTTCCTTTATAATGAAAAGTCAATTTCGGGGAACTGTTGTTGTACACTACTGGCCATTAAAAGTGCAACACCAAGAAGAAATGCAGGTGGTGAACGGGCATTCATTGGACAAATATATTATACTACAACTGACATGTGATTACATTCTCACCAATTTGGGTGCATAGATTCTGAGAACTCAGTACCCAGAACAACCACCTCTGGCAGTAATAACGGCCTTGATACGCCTGAGCAGTGAGTCAAACAGAGCTTGGATGGCGTGTACAGTTACAGCTGCCCATGCAGCTTCAACACGATACCAGAGTTCATCAAGAGTAGTGGCTGCCGTTTTGTGACGAGCTAGTTGCTCGGCCACCATTGACCAGAGTCTTCAGTTGGTGGGACATCAGCAGAATCTGGTGGCCAGGGCAACAGTCGAACATTTTCTATATCCAGAAAGGCCCGTACAGGACCTGCAACATGCGGTCGTGCATTATCCTGCTGAAATGTAGGGTTTCGCAGGGATCAAATGAATGGTAGAACCACGGATTGTAACACATCTGAAATGTGACGTCCACTGTTAAAAGTGCCATCAATGCGAACAAGAGGTGACCGAGACGTGTAACCAATGGCACCCCATACCATCACGCCGGGTGATACGCCAGTATAGCGATGGCGAATACACGCTTCTAAATGGTTCAAATGACTCTGAGCACTATGGGACTTAACATCTGAGGTTGGCAGTCCCCTAGAACTTAGAACTACTTAAACCTAACTAACCTAAGGACATCACACACATCCATGCCCGAGTCAGGATTCGAAGCTGCGACCGTAGAGCTTGCGCGGTTTCAGACTGAAGCTCCTAGAACCGCTCGACCACACCAGCCGGCAATACACGCTTCCATTATGCGTTCACCGCGATGTAGCCAAACGCGGATGCGACCATCATTATGCTGTAAACAGAACCTGGATTCATCGGGAAAAAATGACGTTTTGCCGTTCGTGCACCCAGGTTCGTCGTTGAGTACACCATTGCAGGAGCTCCTGTCTGTGTTGCAGCATCAAGGGTAACTGCAGCCATGGTCTCCGAACGGATAGTCCATGCTTCTGCAAACGTCGTCGAACTGTTCGTGTAGATGTTTGTTGTCTTGCAAACGTCCCCATTTCTTGATTCAGGGATTGAGACGTGGCTGGACGATCCGTTACAGCCGTGCGAATAACATGTCTGTCTTCTCGACTGCTAGTTGTACGAGGCCGTTGGGATCCAGCACGGCGTCCCATATTACCCTCCTGAACCCACCGATTCCATATTCTGCTGACAGTCATTGGATCTCGACCAACGCGAGCAGCAACGTCGCGATACTGTAAACCGCAGTCCCGTTAGGCTACAATCCGACCTTTATCAAAGCCGGAACCGTGATGGTACGGATTTCTCCTCCTTACACGAGGCATCACAACAACGTTTCACCAGGCAACGCCGGTCAACTGCTGTTTCTACATGAGAAATCGGTTGGAAACTTTCCTCATGTCAGCACGTTGTAGGTGTCGCCACCGCCGCTAACCTTGTGTGAATGCTCTGAAAAGCTAATCATTTGCATATCGCAGTATCTTCTCCATGTCGGTTAAATTTCGGGTCTGTAGCACGTCATCTTCGTGGTGTAGCAATTTTAATTGCCAGTCATGTACGTATAATACAATTTTTGCTTTGTTTACAGTTCCCATTGATCTGCTTTGTATCGGCGCCACTAGCATTGGAACACTGTTGTGGGATACTCGTTGACTACCCAATTCAAATGCGCTCCGTAGCCTCATGCTGTGATCAACACTTGATACCTCCAGTCCCGCACCCTGTTATACATTAGCAGCCAATGTTGCGGCTGCATGGTAGGCAAATTGTGAGGCGTCGAATGCCGTAAATATCACTGCCCTTTTGCGACCTCGCGCGCAAGGGGGTTTCTCGTAAGTACGCGTGCGACTTCCAAAGGATGGAAGGAAGTCTGGGTTCAACGTCCCGTCGACATCGAGGTAATTAGAGACGGAGCACAAGCTCGAATTGTGTCAAGGACGGGGAAGGAAATCGGACATGCCCTTTCGAAGGAACCATCCCGACATTTGCTTGGGGCGATTTATGGAAATTATGGAAAACCTAAATCTGGATGGCCGAACGCGTCGTCCTCCCGAATGCGAATCCAGTGTGCTTATGACTGCGCCACATCGCTCAGTTCCTGACGTCCAGTGCTGACAATCCTTCTTTCCGTAAATTGACAAAGCGTGCGTGGTCTTAGCTTGAAGTGATGCTTCTAGACATGTTGACAGGCTGACCAATGTGCAACAATGTATGCAAGCCGCGTTGTCCTGTTTACGATTGGAAACATTGAGAGGTTTCATGCCCTCTTTTGCATGTCTATTCTCATTTTCATCTATTTTATTAATGTTCTATGTCATTGCACCGGTAGTAACAGACCGAATAAGGTTATTATAGTGAGAGTATCTGTACTGAGAACTCAAAAAAAATACTTTTCACTTGATTCCTATACATGTTGGATTACTTCCCTGGGTGGCTTGTACGAAGCTAGCATCTGAGGACGCGGTACACGACATTTCCGGCTGGGGGCTGCACTTACCTGAATTCTGAGGGGTTCGTACAATAGGCTTAAGCACCTGGCGGCGGTACGTCTAACGTCGGTAAAGTTTCGCCTGTTGTATGCAGGGCGAAACGACCTGCGAGACGTCTGAGTGTCGCCGCAGTTTCTGTGTTTACCGTTCCAGCGCGTCCGGAAGGAAGATTCCTGGCACCGACTGACTGCATTGTCCTCTTGATTCTGAGAATACCTGTGGATCGTACAACGCTGGGTGCGACTGTCTGGCGCCGGATGGCCAGTGGTCTAGGCAGATTGTTTCGTAGCCGGTCAAACGGCAAGTTCAGTGCTCTCAGCTGAATTGCAGAGGCATGACTGGTCAACTTAAACTGAGGCTAGTTTACGTCATAAAGCCCTGCTCGAAATTGGAGGGAACGGTCGCTATTGGCGCGAATGATGTTCTGAGACAGTGTGGGGGAGTTTTAGAATCAGTACTGAATGCTGATTCGCGGTTTTCGAGGAGAGTTGGGAGTTGAGCAATGCTCGCTTCGCTCTTGCATCGCATCACAGATGGGATTCGGGATCTGATCTTCGTAGGAGTCGGACGGTTTTGCGACTTGGTCGCTCTTTTTCGGAAAGACAGCCTTCGAGGCCAGGAGTTGACACAGAGTTGCTGCTTGGCAGAAGTCGGCGCCTACATCATCAGAACGCTGCCCACTGACGACGTGCTGCAGATTTCAGTTCTGGTACAGTATTTTGCGGTTCCGGCATTGTAGGATCTTATCAATTTTATACTGAGCCCCTCAGCAGCACGCGCTCTCGCTTTGGTTCAAGTCCACCTTGCTTGTTTCTCCATGTGATCCCATTTGACTCTCATTACTAACTGCAATACTGCTATGTAGTCGGGAGATTAATATTTGATTCATTAGGACCTCCAGTCATTATCGTCAATCTATTGCATCACAGAGGGTAGGAGCCCCTTGTTCTCGAGCCAACTCTTATTCCCATAATATTTCAGTATACCTTATCCTTTAATCTACTGTTTGTGTCGATAATCATGTCCATTTATGTTCTGATGTATAATAAATCTCGTTGTAATATTTAATCCGCATATCATTTCGTAGGTATGTACAGAATCCCATTTCCTGATGTATATTATGATTAAGTTCTCTTTTCTTCTGAGTAGATTACGATTTTTATTAAATTATTGTGAGTGTGCACTCCTTATTTCACCAACTAGTAGGGTCCATCATTATTTCCTTCCGTTACCATTGTGCGAATAATTAATTATCTGGTAGATAAGGAGGGGGTCGAGTGCATGTCTAGTTCTCATGCAAAATTCGTCTGAATTAAAGAGGTACAAACTCTTCTCCACCCCGGCTCCTCGCAACATATTTTGGTATCCGAACCATTAGTCGACCACAATACTATTCCACCCGGAAGTGGGGGCGCTCCGGTCGACTCGTGTGTTTACCTGTGCGCTTGAAGCCGATCAGAATGTGCTCTACTGTTTTAATGACCACACAACTTGCCCACGAGGCTATTAGGGCTTCCACCGTGTACTTTCATTTTACCGTAATGTCGCCGCGCATTTCCGATAACGGTGCCGGGAGGCCAAGTGCCAGAAAATTGTGATATGGTAGTATACTGAGTATACGACGCTACTTTCAGCTCAGCTACACAGGCGCTACATAAAACGTCGAGAAAGAGATTGCCAGTTAAAAAGAACCATACAGTGCAAGTTAAGTATGTGCTGCAAAACTTCTTTTTTGTGGGACCTTACGTATAGCAATGTTCAGAAACTCAATTCAAAAAACGCTGAAATTTAACATATAAACTACAATCTGTGAAAATTTCGACACGAAGAAGGAGACATAATATGCTTACATAGAAATTCCACAGATTAGGGCTGGGTCAGCCATGGCATGCAAAATGCGTCTGCACAAAAAAATCCAGTCTAGCACTCTTTCATTACAAATCATTAAAAATGAATGGGAGTGACAGAAAAGAAGGATGAGAGTTATGAGTAACTAATATGTAGTTCCATAATCGACGGGTACCGCAAATTTGCTATGGAAAGGGATTACAATACCATGCAGAAAGAATTTAAAGATTTAGTTATTGTTTAAAGAGCAAAAAATTACGACGAGCGACACAGGATTTTACTGGTTGCATTCTTCCGGGCATCAAAAAGTACTTTGTGCTAAATTTGCAAGAATGGAGCACGTAATGAAGTTGGTGGTAGGAGCAGTAAGTTTTCTTAAGTTACTCCCATTATTACACTTTCACCTACAACATTTTTCGATGGAATTGAACTACGACTGCAAAGAACGTTGGTTACGACAAGGGGTATGTCTGAAACTATTTTTCGATTGACAAGCCTCTGTTGGTGAATTTATGAAGGAAAATGAAAGTAGGAACGAAAATTAGAACATCTGAAAGGATAGCAGACCTCGAATTTGAAGCTGACTTGACTGTGCGCTACCCTCACTCAGTAACACGCTGGAAGGTGAGAAACAATTTATTCCTGAATTTATGGGGATTCTTTAAAAAGTAATCGCGTTGTGGAAGGCAAATTCTGTCGAAAAATATCGTCAATTTTGCTAACCTCACGGAGAGTTAAAGGTGAATTCTGAAGAATTCATTGTGGCTTTGGAAGAATTACAAGGATAATTTTCTAAACTTTTTGTGGCCACTGCGAATCTTACATGTGTTTTTAATTTCTTCTCGAGGCCGTTTGCCGTTTGAATTGAAGGCACCCCCGTGCATGTGCAGATATAACCGATCGAACTGCACTGTAATGCCCGTTTAAAAGACAAATTCTTTTACTGCATTCAAAACTATTTGCATTGACCCGTGTCGACAGGTACAACTGTCATCTTCAAAACTTCAAACGGGTTTTTGGTTGTACATAATGTATCATTGTGCTTTCATTACTAATGCCATGTTAGGATGGCATGAGTAACATGGCTTGAGTAAAGAACGCACAATGGAACATGACGTGCAACCAAAAAAGTTTTTGAAGATCTGAACAGTCGTCCCTGTCGAAAGCGGCCAATAAAAGTAATTTTGAAGTCGATCTTGAATATAAAAAATTTCTTTAAAATTCTTTTACGTTAAAACTGCTCTACATTATTTTCTATGGGAAGAGTTTCCACGTCTCCATAATGAGGTTGCAAACGTGATAAATATTTCGATCAACATATGTACATGAAGGAATAGTACGATTATGAAGCTTAATGAATCACGATTACCTGGCAGCCTGAGTGACAGAAATCTTTTTGTATTCCGACAATATGTATCAGATAAAAAATTTATTACATCTTCAGTGCACGAAAACTAATTAAATATTGCTGAAATTTTGTTTTTTGTGATCTGTATTGTTGAGGAATATTAAACGCGAAACCAATATACATCCAAGCTGTTCGCAGTTCTCCCTGCTTCGCCCACCTCCTACTCAGAATGCGTGACGTGATTGTGGGGTGCAGCCATGTGACAGAGCTCTGCCTGCATGTGAGAGCACTGCATGCATGCAGAATTCTTGTCTGTCCCTAGATTAGGGACATGGCAGCACACAAATTATTAGAATTACAGACGTTACATGCAGTTTAACCGTTAGATTTCAATACAGAGTGAAGCTGCCATGTGCCATACTCAAAGACTCTAGACGTCATGGCATGGAATCAAAGAGGTGCTGGATATGTTGTTGTTGAATGCTCTGCCACGTGCTTTGCAGGTACTTTCAAAAAGCATCGACAGTGGTTGCTGGAGGTACAGAACGAACAAGTTTGGCAACAGACCATGTTCCAGATAAGTTCGATGTGCGGCATATCAGACAAACGTGCAGACCAGTGAAGAAGAGTAACCCATCGTACTTTGAAGAAGGCTTGCACATTCCTCACCACATGTGGTCGGACTTTGTCCTGCTGAAATATGGCATATGGAGTTGCCTGGGGGAGGGCAGTACTCGGTCTCTAAAACCTCCGTTATGTAGTCGTTGCTGTTCAGATTGCCCTCCATAGGCGAGATCGCATGTTACACCCAACGGTGCCCCATAGGTTCACCCTCGGCTTTTGACCACTATGCTCCAGCCTGTCCAGTATCGTTCACCACGTACGCCTCGATCACTGAAGGATAAGTTGGAGTAGGAATCGTCCGAAAACAGTACATTTAGCCACTCAGCACATCTTAACGAAGTTCGCCTGCTCATTGCAATATGAAGCATTGCTGGCCTCTGCCCAGTGGAATCTGACGCAATAGTACTCATGCCACCAGTTAAAGTTTCAGCAGACGGTGTCGAACCGTCGACTCAAGCATGACCACACTCATTGCAGTGCTCCATCGTTTAGCCAACGCTGTTACCGAAGTGATCTGTCGGTTACAGCCAAGTGGACAATATGTCGCTCATCCGGTGCGGTGGCCACATTGTTAGATCCAGCACTAGCTCGTCGCTGTGTACGACCGTCTTCTGTCCACTTGTTGCAGACACGCGCCACTGTCTTAGCAGCGTGTTCTCTACAAGCCGCAACGTCACGGTACGGCAAACCTGTTTCCCGGAGACCAGTTATCTAGCCCCGTTCGAACTCTTTCACATGCCGGTATTCCGCTTCTGACGTTGACGAGGCATACTGGTAACTGATTGCGCATTTACAAGTATGCAAGCACAGACTGGGCGTGGTGTAAGGCTGACCTGTCCCGTCGCAGAAAAGAGGGCGCAGCAGGGCCTCCGTGCAAGCCACCTCTATACAATTCTAGTCAATTCTCTTCGACTATTCTTTATCGGTGTTGCAGTTTTCACAAACAGTAGTGCACATTCATGTGAAGCACGAGTGTCTGGAGAGATTCGATAAAATTAACGTTAGCTGATACGTTTCTGTGCTCGGTTGAGACTAAAAGAAGCCGAATGTTATTAAAAGAGAGGGCTTGGTGTGAATTCGTTATTAGGTATATGCAGAAATTCGTAATTTTGTTCGTTACTGCAAAAAGATTTACTAGAGCACTGATTTTTTTTCAATTTTCATTAAGTAGTTGAAGTGTTTCGACTGAAAATACATCTTCAGGTGAAGAACACGAAGTCTCAAACGGAAAAGAGTCTATTACGATGAATTCTTTCTTTTAAGGTTGTTGGCCAGTTAAGGCAGCAGAATCGCCTTGAAACATTTTTGCCGTATATCAGAAGAATGTCATGAAAAAAAAATACGGGACGAGAGAATGTTTATGTTAATTCAAGGAGGCAGTTTTTGACTTTAGAGATTAATACGCCTAGAAAGACCGTCGATGTAGCAAGGAAGTCTTTCTCAATAATTTAATTGGTGATGAGAGATATCAATCAGTCCATAAAAATGCGCCTGATGTACTGGATATTTAAGTACCGCACAACATTTGCAGTGCACAGGTCATTACAGAAATATATGTTGCACGTTAGAGCGCAGTTTAAGTAAAAGCCACAGAAATCATCAGTGGTCTTGTCTAACTCTTTGTTTTCTCGTCATTAATTACTAATGGACAAAAAAGTTATTTCTGTTCAAGATTTTTTCTGGTGACAAAAGTAATGCCGTTATGTCAGCGTAAGTAACGAGCTGATTAACCTCTAAGGCTGCACGAATGATTGACCCCATCCGTTGTAGATCAATCCGTCGTCGGGTAGGGACATAAGGTGCAGTGCTTTATGGATGGCTTTCAAAAATGGAAACATCCGTTCGGACAGCAACTATGAGCATCTCGTATAACGTGACGCAGAGGCTGAGGAAAAACATCATTTCATCAAGGGCTGATATAAAGCAGTAATACATGACTGGCCAGTGCCAACATGATGGAAGCTGTTATACTGGAGCTTGATGTAATTCCTCATCTTCCATATTCTTCTGATATTTCTTCCCGAGGCTTGCACAATATTCGTCAAGGGTGCAGATTCATTTGAAAATTAGTTTCACGACTCCAAATCACTCGCTTTTTCCGCTGATGGGGATATTGTCCTAAAATCGAGAGTCATAGTTAATGGAATTGAATACATTTCGGACTCTCATTTCTAAATTGTATTAATCTCAGATTAAATGGTTACTAACATTATCATCAGTTCACCAATTAACTCTGGACTTCAATAAGAGAGTCGTGGCCACTGTAAGCAATGTGGCTTCAGTTTATAAAAGTTTATTTATTAATACATGATACACGAAAATGCTGTATACCAGGGGTTTCATCCGACCTACGACAAGATTAAACCCAGCCTCCACTTGAACGAAAGTTTTTTAAAGTAGTCCGCTGCCCTTCCCCCTCGTTTAACTCCTGAGAGAGGCCGTTAGAAGCATTGCCTTCACTTTTTCATAAATATCAGAAATGCCACGAGGAGGCTCTGCCTGCAGCTGGCTGTGATTTCCCTGGCGTGTTGCTATTTCAAGTTTTCTTTCTTTCGAATAAGTGTGCAGCATGTTCTTTGGAACTACAAAGAGAGAAGTGGATAGCGAGGGCCAAGAGAAAGACAGGTCGCCACACGTACGTCGTCACTCTACGTGACACTGCGGGTCTTACGAGTTCCAGGGAGACGTCTCTAGAGGGTAGCGAGTACCTCTTTCAGACAAGTTTCATAATTCCTAATTGAAAGTTTGAAAGCACGGAAGCTCTCGATAGCAGACTACAAAGTAAGATTTTTAGCGTGTACCCTTTCACCGTCTTATTGATTTCCCACTGGCTCTGTATGGTTCCGAGCGTCGGCAAGTATGGGAGACAGACCGACTAGTGTGACATCACAAGTTCGTTGCGGGACCCGTATTTCTTTTGGGTCCCAGTTTATAGTGAGTGTTACATCAGCAATACAACCAGGGTCTTTGACATTTCGTTATGAAGAAAGACAAACGAACGAAAGTGCATTATTTGTAATGTAGTTATTGCTGTTCTTAAATAATACATTTTTCGCCGCCATTACGAAATAAAGCATGGCGCACACTTTGACAAACTCAAGGTCAAGTTACAATCGAAACATTAAAATGTGGACTTAATTTGTAACAAAACGTTTTTAGGGGAATTATTCAGGAGAGTGAAGCCATTACGAAGGTAAATCTACGAATTACGAATGAAATCGTCTTACAAGGCAAGCCATTCGGTGACTAATAGAAACGAACAATATAAAGCGGTTACTATTTCAGAAAAAGCTGTGGCGCTTGGAGCTGAAGATATTGATTGCAATTTATCGGATCAGTTCCAAGAAAAAGCATCTGAATTTGCTTGGCGCTTAGTAGTGTCTGACGAATCTACAGACATCCCTAATACTGATTAAGTCCTGCTGTTTTCTTTTCAAAAAGGCTTCGACGTAAGTGAAGGACCAGCAGGTCTGAGTTTCTTGCATGATATAGCAACTCTGAGGATATTTTTCAAAGGGTATAACGTTAGCTGAAAAGTATACCCTTGTTTCGTTGACGACTGCAATCGGAATGTGAAGCCAGTAGTGTTACTAAACCTTTGACAGTTGATTACTCCGATAGTTGGCCGCTGTGAACATCGCATCAAAAACTGTTAGATGTTCATTGAGAAAATGAAACAGATTAGAGTTGGCCCAAACGATATTTTAGTCAGCCAGGACATAGTTGCGCTATTTACAAAAATTACTGTGGAGGACACATTGAAACTGTTGGCAGAGCATTGTCCTCCAGAAACGATAAAGTTGTTCAGACTCGTTATGACGAGTTATGACGAGTCCACAATGGTAAATTTTATGAAGTGACGGACAGAATGGCTATAGGTGCTACATTGTCTCCAGCAACGGCCAACTTTATTATGAAACATTTGAGGAACGTGCATTAAATTCGGCTCCCCTTCGTCCGTCTTCATTTTATCGTTATGTTGACGACACGTTAATGGGCGGGGCATACGGCATAGAAGCTCTTGAGTACTTCCGGGGACATATGAGCAGCATGCACACAAACATCCAGTTCACTGTCGAGACATAGAAATTGGGAAGACTGCCGTTTTTAGATGTTCTGGTATAACGAATGTCGGATGGACGTCTCGGCCACTCGGGAAGCCCACGGCAACAGATTTACGTTTTTTTTTCCAGTTCAGGAGATACTACATTAAATATGCTGGTACACAGAGCAAAAAACGTTTATGATGAAGAAAACTTATATTCCGAAATTAATCATCTGTTCCGAAAGAACGGCTATGGATTACGTGATATCAAGTCGGCGTTCTCCAAGAAAAGCAAACGTGAAAATGTTAAACATTCACGTGATGAGCCACCGGTTGCGTTCTTTCTTTTCTGCGGCGCTACATTCTGGGAAGACTAGGTATCAAATCTATTTTCCGACTTCCTAAGAATATAAAGTAGATGCCACTCCCTGTTACGGACAGTCTCGACTTCAGGATTCTTGGGATTTACAACATCCTGTGTGAGTGCGGAAGAAATTACATCGGTCCGCATTTTTCCGATCGCTGTGCAGAACATTAACGGCATATTAAAAATCGAGAAGTGCAGAAATATGCTGTTGATGACCATAGCCTCACAAACGGACATAAAATACTGACTGACGAAACAAAAGTTTTATCCTAGGCTCCCACATACTCGGACTCTATAATTAAAGAGGGTGCATAAATGAGAAAGTGTGAGAAAGCCTTCAATAGTGACGGCGGTTGCAATTTTAGCGTTGCACGGAGGGAGCTCCCGGTTCAGAGAAGAGCCACAGATATTCGTCACAATGTGTACGCTACGGCGAGAGCTGTGGCGCCACCAGTGCTGGGGCACTATCTGCGACAGCTTGGCGTAACTAACGACCAATTAGAAGCCGTCTTTGCGCTATACAAGGTTACAACCCCAGCCATTTTGGAAGTCAGTTGCTCCTGACAAAGACGATGGTGGAAATCGCAAAAAGCTCGAGATTTCATCCTGAATTGACGCGACAAGAAATCCGAGAAAGTTTTATTCAGTATTACTTGTGACCTTTACGCACATGTTACGGTTTTGGGACAGAAACTGATACTTTTTGAACAAGTCAGATAGAAAATTTTCTCATACTTCGCCAATTGCGTCATTGAAGAGCGATGAACGTGGCACAAGTTTGTTCCTATCTTGCATACAGTGCAATTTCTTTATGTGTTCTCTTCCAGCGCCTCAGAGTTAGATGCTCGTTCCAGATGAAGATCCAAGTTTTCCAGAACCTCTTTTCTTGTGAAGCAGATGTTCAGGCAGAATAGCAACTAGAAATCACTGACGTTAAAAATTATGACACCATGAAGGACAAGTTTCAAAAAAGAGATATTGTTCGTTTTGCTTTGTGAATTAGCAATTCACGGCACAGTATTATTCCTTCCCTGGCTAGCAGATGGCGCCAGTAAGCTCTTGTATTCTTGCTGCCATTGGATGTGCACATATCAGCCATTTTTGCAGACACAGCGCCATGCCGAGGTGAGGCGATATATGGCTGCGTGTCAGCAGAGGGCATTCTGCATTCTGCTGACCGGAACTGTAGTGGCAACTACTTGGTGCCAGCGTCTGGGGACCGTGGGCAGCGGCAGACAAGCCACGCTTGGCACACCGGCCAAGTTTGTTTGTGTATCGCCGTGGTTCGCCCACTGGGTGGCTCTTTGTACACTACTGGCCCTTAAAATTGCTACACCAAGAAGAAATGCAGATGATAAACGGGTATTCATTCGACAAATATATTATACTAGAACTGACATGTGATTACATTTTCACGCAATTTGGGTGCATAGATCCTGAGAAATCAGTACCCAGAACAACCACCTCTGGGCGTAATAACGACCTTGATACGCCTGGGCATTGAGTCAAACAGAGGTTGGATGGCGTGTACCGGTACAGCTGCCCATGCAGCTTCAACACGATACCACAGTTCATCAAGACTAGTGACTGGCGTATTGTGACGAGCCAGTTGCTCGGCCACCATTGACCAGACGTTTTCAGTTGGTGAGAGATGTGAAGAACGTGCTGGCCAGGACAGCAGTCGAACATTTTCTGTATCCAGAAAGGCCTGTACAGGACCTGCAACATTCGGTTGTGTATTATCCTGCTGAAGTGTAGGGTTTCGCAGGGATCGAATTAAGGGTAGAGCCACGGGTCGTAACACATCTGAAATGTAACGTCCACTGCTCAAAGTACCGTCAATGCGAACAAGAGGTGACCGAGACGAGTAACCAATGGCACCCCATTCCATCACGACTACTAGTGGTACGAGGCCGTTGGGATCCAACACGGCGTTCCGTATTACCCTCCTGAACCCACCGATTCCATAGTCTGCTAACAGTTATTGGATCTCGACCAACGCCATCAGCAATGTTGCGATACGATAAACCGCAATCACATTAGGCTACAATCTGACCTTTATCAAAGTTGGAAACGTGATGGTACGCATTTCTCCTTCTTACACGAGGCATCACAACAACGTTTCACCAGGCAACGCCGGTCAACTGCTGTTTGTGTATGAGAAATCGGTTGGAAACTTTCCTCATGTCAGCACGTTGTCTGTATCGCCACCGGCGCCAACCTTGTGTGAATGCTCTGAAAAGCTAATCATTTGCATATCACAGCATCTTCTTCCTGTCGGTTAAATTTCGCGTCTGTAGCACGTCATATTCGTGGTGTAGCAATTTTAATGGCCAGTAGTGTAGTTGGTGGATGGTACAGCCGCTGTTGCCATCGAACGGAGAGCCTCAGTGGAATGGAGTTTGGATGGTCTGTGAAGGAGAACATTACTAACACTAGCCTGGAATATAAGGACAGCCAAAACAGGATGGATGGGGGCAGAGCATAGAGGCAGCGGGGTTGGCGGACGACAGAGGCTGGTGGTACGCTGGGTAGAGGACTGTGGTTGGCTGCATGGATCAAGGAAACACACTGCAGTCGCGAGTGAAGAGTTGGTTGCCGTGGCCTGTTTTCCATTACGACACAGCTGAATGTGTTTGGTGTGACTAGCTCTCGTAGTGCTTATGACTGGGTCTGGGCTGTCCTATGTAAGTCAGCCGCTAATTAAGTTTTTGGAACACAATGAGTCCACTGTTGGACTAGTGTATTAAGTACAAAAAGTTCTGTTTGGTCGAAGTGTGTCTAGTGAGAATTCATTTGCATTGCTGTTAGATTTAATTGCTTTACTCTTCTTATCTTCTATGCACAACAGAGCGTACTTCGGTACTGTTGATTTTGTCCCTCTTGCATTGCCTGTGTAGTACTGAGTAAAGTGTCGGCTTTGACTGGATGAATTTTAGGGTTTGGGTCTGGGGTAAGATCTTGTAGTGCGCATTCTCATAGTCTCCTGCTACTGTTAATGTTATTTGTGTCTATTAATTCATGCCCCTTTTTTGCAATGCTGAATGAATTCAGAGGGGACGATTTATTCATACTCTGTTCTGTTGCATTAAGTTTTAGTGTGTTTTTATTGGTATATAAATACGCACCATTAAAATGAGTAAGTCAGATTCGTTTCCCAAACCCTCATATCTAGAATACAGTGCTCACAGTCATGAATTCGCCACATGCATTATACTGCAATCTAAGAACCAACCTCTGGAGAAGCGATGAAACGATTTGTGCATTTTGTCATTTGTGTATGTCCTTTCCATTACCCATACATCCTATTAATGATTATCAAGGAATGAATGCTCATGTGAGTATATTTCTAACCTTTCTGCAGGCAACCAAGGTTGACGCAAGTACACTATGTAATCAGAAGTATCCGGACACCCACAAAAACAAACGTTTTTTCATACTAGGTGCATTGTGCTGCCACCTACTACCAGGTACTCCATATCAGCGACCACAGTAGTATTAGACATCATCAGAGAGCAGAATGGGGCGCTCCGCACAACTCACGGACTTTGAATGTGGTCAGGTGATTGGGTGTCACTTGCGTCATACGTCTGCACGCGAGGTTTCCACACTCAAACATCCCTTCGTCCACTGTATCCGATGTGATAGTGAAGTGGAAACGTGAAGGGACACGTACAGCACATAAGCGTACATGCCGACATCGTCTGTTGGCTGACAGGGACCACCGACAGTTGAAGAGAGTCGCAATGTGTAATAGGCAGACATCTATCCAGACCATCAGACAGGATTTCCAAAATGCATCAGGATCCACTGCAGTTACTATGACAGTTAGGTGGGAGGTGAGAAAACTTGGATTTCATGGTCGAGCGGCTGCTGACAAGCCACACATCACGCTGGTAAATGCCAAACGACGCTTCGCTTGGTGGAAGGAGCGTAAACATTGGACGACTGAATAGTGGAGTGACGAATCACGGTACACAATGTGGCGATCCGATTGCAGGGCGTGGGTATGGAGAATGCCCGGAGAACGTCATCTGCCAGCGTGTGTAGTGCCAACATTGAAATTAGGAGACGGTGGTTTTACGGTGTGGTCGTGTTTTTCATGGAGGGGGCCTTCACCCCTTGTTGTTTCGCGTGGCACTATCACAGCACAGGCCTGCATTAATGTTTTAACCACATTGTGGTTTCCCTCTGTTGCAGAGCAATTCAGGGATGGTGATTGCATCTTTCAACACGATCGGACTCCTTTTCATAATGCACAACCTGTGGCGGAGTGGTTACGCCACAATAACATCTCTGTAACGGATTGCCCTGCACAGAAAGCTGAACTGAATCCTATAGAACAGTTTCTGGATGTTTTGGAAAGCCTATTTCGTGTCAGGCCTCACCGACCGACATCGATACCTCCCCTCAGTTCAGCACTCCGTGAATAATAGGCTGTCATTCCCCAAGAAACGTCCCAGCACCTGATTGAACGTATGCCTGCGAGAGTGGAACTGTCATCAAGGCTAAGGGTGGGCTAACACCCATATTGAATTGCAGCATTACCGATGGAGATTTCAAATGGTTCAAATGGCTCTGAGCACTATGGGACTTAACTTCTGAGGTCATCGGTCCCCTAGAACTAACAACTTCTTAAACCTAACTAACCTAAGGACATCACTCACATCCATGTCCGAGGCAGGATTCGAACCTGCGACCGTAGCGGTCGCAGCGGCTCCAGACTGTAGCGCCTAGGACCGTTCGGCCACTCCGGCCGGTACTAATGGAGAGCGCCACGGAGTTGTACGTCATTTTCATCCAGGTGTCCTGATACTTTTGATCACTAAGTGTAGGTAATAAAACTTGTCAACTTAACCTGTTGGGGGTGGGTGGGGAGGGGGGTTTGGGGGGGGGGGGGGAGGTACAGCAGAGAATGAAGCGTAGTGTGCAGTGTCAAAGACAAGCGCTAGGTCTAGGTGTCACTGACGTGCAGTCACACATAACGGGGTTCTCTCCCCTTCACCTGTTCAAAAGTGGAACTGTTTCGGCCACGTTCATTTTTCGCCACTCTTGCGGAGTTTTCGGTAAGTTAACACCCGTGCTCTCGACAGCAGCCCTGTCTAGCTGAGGAAGCGGGTATTTGAATATGACGGTGTAATTTGTAGAAGTACTTAATCGACTTTATTTCAGATCAGTTATGTTAAGGAAACGCTTTAGGACAACTATTTAATTCATTTGTTTAACTTCATGTATTGATTTGAACTTGTTAATGTTTGCTTTGTTCCTCATAAACTGCCACCACGTGTAAACTTTATCTCAAACGCAGTGTGATCTCCCTTTCCGCTAATTTGAGTATGTACATGGTCCAGTGACATTAAAGTGACCACCGTCTACATACGACGCCATCGTGCAATAACCCCTCACAGACGGCTGGTGGCAAACCAACAGTGAACGGTATATAAAGCGTGCCAGGGTGACGGGGAAACAGTGCAGTCGTTGTACTGTGGAAATGGAGTGATTTATTCTGACGTGCAAAAGAGCATGATCAAAGCTTTCTGGCCAAGAGTGGAAGGATTTTCGAAATGTCTAAGTTTGTAAATAGTCCGCTTGCTGCCATGTTTTTTTCTTTTTTTTAAAAAAAATCTTTATTTCAATAACATCTATAATAGTTATACAAATTAACCCACCAGCTTAGTGATTAGTGGGTCCTAATGTTAATACAATATTATATGTTATCAGCAGCTATTATTGTTAAATTACAATGCTACAATATTTATTTATGAGCTACAAAATTCAAATGGCTCTGAGCACTATGGGCCTTAACATATGAGTTTATCAGTCCCCTAGAGCTTAGAACTACTTAAACCTAACTAACCAAAGGACTTCACACACATCCATGCCCGAGGCAGGATTCGAACCTGCGACCGTAGCGGTCACGCGGTTCCATGCAGTAGCGCCTAGAATCGCTCGGCTACATAGGTTGGCTTTATGAGCTACAGACATAGTACATGTTAAAAGGCAGATTACAATTGTTAATCTATACGCTACTACCTAGCTGTTAATTTTCCTACTTACTTGTTAATTCCTAACTGCCTGCAGCGTTACAGCTTAGATATAAACCTACTTCGAGGCCCTGCTCATCGAGCTAATCCGGATGAGCGTGCCCTTGACACCGGGCAGGCCAAAATTGCTTGTCGCTGCAGATTCCTAATTAGTATCTACTTCTAATGCTACGAACTACTGTACTAAGCAACGTCA
Source organism: Schistocerca gregaria (assembly GCF_023897955.1). NCBI lineage: Eukaryota > Metazoa > Arthropoda > Insecta > Orthoptera > Acrididae > Schistocerca > Schistocerca gregaria. The sequence continues at coordinate 927,462,459 of NC_064921.1, read as the reverse complement.
AATCCGGTGCTGTACCGATGCTGTACCCCGGTCCTCCTAGTCCTGCACATGGCGGATTCCAACTGAAAGTCGACCTGTCCACGCACAGGCGGTACAGGATTAGGGTTCTAGGACACGTTCAGTGGTTGTTTCTAGCCGCGAAAGTCCCTCAGGTACGCAGTCAGAACTTTTAGTGATACCTCATTTGCCAAGTTGTTCACAGTTTCGAAAGTCTCTTCGTGTCTTAATAGGTCGTATGTGTTATTGTTTGGAAGTTGTTGTCTTAATGAAGCTGCTACATCATCGCCATGGTTTAAAGTAAACCGTGCATGGGAAAATGGCGCTATCCGGAACTGGTGCCGAGGCGACTGTGAGGCATCACGGGCCATAGATGACAGGCGCGAACGACGGCTGTGGAGACGTGTACGGCCGAACAGACATGCAACTGTTGAGCAAGTGACTGGCCAGATGAACCGAGGGGATACAAAAAGTGTCTCATCAAGGGCCGTTCAGCGAACGTTGCTGTGTATGGGCCTCCGCAGCAGGCACCTGCTTCACGCAGCCACGCCGACTGCTGTTCATCGCCTACTAAGGCTCCAACTTGCATGCTGATACGGCAACTGGACAGCCACTAACTGGCGACATGTGATCTTGGCACATGACAGATGGCTGTTGCCGTGTATTTCGTGAAAAGTCTGACAACAAACACCCGTCGGAAGGATCCAGGTTGGAGAAGGGAGCCTTATGGTCTGGGAAGCGTCTTCTTGGCATTCCCTGGGTGAGCTTGTCATTATGTAAGGCACAATGGATTAACAGAAATATGCATCTATCCTCTGGGATCATGTATTGAAAGTAGGCTGTTTAGGTTTCAATGTTGGTAACGCCACGTAGCGCTCTGTATGAAAATCACTGACTGTGCTGTGTGCAGTTTGTGGCTGGTTTGCATTGTTGTTTGCTATTGTAGTGTTGGGCAACTGGATGTGAACAGCGCGTAGCGTTGCGCAGGTGGAGGATGTGGGGAGAGAAATGGTGGAGTTTTGAGAGCGGATGATCTGAACGTGTGTGCATCAGAGACAGTAAATTTGTAAGACTGGATGTCATGAACTGCTATATATAATATGACTTTTGAACACTATTGTGGTAAATACATTGTTTGTTCTTTATCAAAATCTTTCATTTGCTAAGTATGCCTATCAGTAGTTAGTGACTTAAGTAGTTAGAATCTTTTATTTAGCTGGCAGTATTGGCGCTCTCTGTATTGCAGTAGTTTGAGTAACGAATATTTTTGTCAGTGATTCATGAAATGTATAGGTTATTGTTAGTCATGGCCATTCTTTTGTAGGGATTTTTGAAAGTCAGACTGCGTTGCGCTAAAAATATTGTGTGTCAGTTTAGTGTTGATCAGAATAAGTAAAGAGAGTAATGTCTGAGTACGTTCAGTTTTGCTCAGCTGTTTGAAAAGCAAACAATGTAAGAGGTTTATCAGCGCAGTCATTCATAAATTTTTCTAAGGGGACGTTTCAGTATATCCATACATGCAGTTTGTTTTTCCTCGGCATGATGTCATATGGCAGCAGGAAAATGCGACTTGTCACACAGCTGTCAGTGTACGTGCGTGATTCAAAGAGCACCGGTATGAGTTTACTGAACTCGGCCACCAAAGCCCCGAGTTTGGAAGTTATTGAGAATCTGTGAGACCTCCTCGATAGGACTGTTTGCGCTATGGACTTTCAACCGAGAAATCTATCGCAGCTGGTGTGGTATTGGACTCCGCGTGGCTACACATACAGACAGACCACGCTGCGAAATGTGGTTATTCGGGCTTTTGGTAGGTGGTCCCATTAAGGTGACTGAACAGTGTATGACATCACAAACCGTGTGGCTCAGACTGCGTTAATTGCACCGTTATTTTAACCGTTGAACCATTGTGTCCACTGCCATTGCCTTTGTCCATTACATACCCATGTGTTAGTGATCTCTAGTCTTCAGTGAAAGTCGCTATGAACTGTGTAGAACATGAAATAACAAGCGCCGGCCAGGGTGGCCGAGCCGTTCTAGGCGCTACAGTCTGGCACCGCGCGACCGCTACGGTCGCAGATTCGAATCCTGCCTCGGCCATGGATAGGTTTGATGTCCTTAGGTAAGTTAGGTTTACGTAGTTCTAAGTTCTAGGGGACTGATGACCTTAGAAGTTAAGTCCCATAGTGCTCAGAGCCATTTGAACCATTTGAAATAACAAGAATAGTTAGTACCCACATAAAAGGGAAATGTTCTCTCATTAACCATTTTTCGATTTTCGGCCATAATTGTGCGACCGCGCGTCCCAATACCATTCATGCCCTCTGTTCATTATTTGCTTGCGTTAATGGGAGAAAATTGTAGAATGAGACCTTATCCGCTTCTTCACTGCACGGGAATTAAATGAATTTCATCACGTGATTGGTTACAATGATGTCTCGAAAACGAGGCCGATCCTTTCACAACAGAACCGGTTTCCTTTGAAACCCACTTTGAAATTGTGTTAAGAAACTCTCTATTTATTAAATGATTTCGAAGTGAAATAAAGTACTATTTTTCTAGATAGTTTACTCCAGTTTGTGTTTTGAGTTGCCCGTATTTTAGATGTATTTTGAAATGTTTATACTGGCAATGCTGTAACTGATTCGCATATGGTACAGCGGGGCTATTCCGCTCATTTCAGCTGTAAGGCCAATATGATACGACATGAAGCTTTTTAAAAATCTTCCAGCGTGATCCAATTACGATATATGGATTGTGACTACACTCCACTATATAAAAGTTCCAAATTACTTAAAACAAAATAAGTATTAAATGAATATCTAAAGATGGCAGAAATCACGGTATGTAAAAATAGTGGGACTATTCCACCCAGTCAAGAGGCTATTCCGCCCATTGTATTTCAGTGTCAAAATCAGAACATTTATCACATGTAACCATTTTTAGACCTTTTCGCACAAACACACACAAACACACACATACACACACACACACACACACACACACACACACACACACACACACACACACACAAACATACTTGGCGAAACCAAGTAGCACACAAACACACACATACACACACACACACACACACACACACACACACACACACACACACACACACACATACACAAACATACTTGGCGAAACCAAGTAGCACACTGCTGGCACTTTATCCAGAGAAACTGCCTACAACACTCCTTACTGCTTATTTCGTATCTTCCTTGGACAGTAAAGAACTTGGACTTTCCGCCTTTGTGTGTACTTACTGTCTGAAAAGAAACTAAGAAAATGTGTTCTTTAGAATTTCACAGTAAAATGTCAAGTAAATTAATAATCTGACGGAACGAAAATAACCCCACGTGTACGGTGCGAAATAGCCCCATGTACAAGCACGGTGTAACCCGTGTTCTTATTAAAGTAACACGAAAAATTTATAATTTCACGTTATTGTGCGTGGTACACCTTAATTTGTTAGGTAGTATTCTTTAACTATGGCAATAATCCATCACTGTTGGCTTAGCTCCAGAGTTTGTTCTTCTGTCTTGTTAATAATGCAACTGGAAACACCGTTACTACAGTCACATGCGGTGACAAAGAGACAGTGGTACACACTGAAGGCAGAACGCCCTTGACTCTTTGAGGAATAAGCGCATTATTGCAACATTTATTACTTAAGCCGGATTAGCCTCTTCAGCGTAATAGCCCCATTGTACCCAAAATTTTCACAATTCATGATCAAAGATTCCTTTCTCCCTTTTTTTCCCAAATGATGTTCATACTGCGTATTCAGATTCCTTCCTCCCACACAGCCCCCAAAATATCAGTGTAAAGGAAACGCACAGGTATCGTGGAAAACATTAAGACTCAAATTAAGAGCCGTACCATTAAGTAAATTGTAGTGCAACATCCTTACGTCGCCTCCCCTTGCATGCCTGCTTAGATTCGAGTTAACCATTGCGCAAAATCGTTAGTTGTCTCGTTTACTGGGCCATGATTATGTATATAAAAATCGTGAAGTAGATGGAAACGCATATTGCTCGCCAGTCTGTGCACAAATTTAAATTAAACACTCCATTTTAAGTGGTTCACTGCTTGAGGTCATGCTCTGACACGGCCGCAGCGCCCGAGAATGATATGTCGGCCGCACAGAGATCAGCACATCGATCTCTACGTGAGAATCCTATTATTGTAATCTTACCGGCGGCTAAAGGCCACGCAACTAGTTATCCTCTTCAAACAGATGTTCTTAAACAAGTTGAACCAGTTACTGGACGGCTCTGCCTATCGCCTTCTAATCAAAGATCCCACGCCCAGAATACAACGGAGAACTGTAGAGCTTTCAAGAACCGCATGATACCTTATGTTGTGACTAAAAGACTTCGTACTCGCGCACCTGTTCCCCCCAGACTATACGGACTGCCTAAGATTCATAACGATCCCGTGCCTCTTCGACTAATAGTTAGCAATACTGTGCCGCCAACATACATTGTGGCTAAACGTCTAGCACCGCAATTAAGCCCTTTACACGTTAAATCCAGACCGGTTAGCCGTGCTGTCTAACGCACGGCTTTCCGGATTGGGTAGGAGCGCCTGGTCCTCGCCACGATTCTGCCCGATGTCGAGGTCCGGTGAGCCAGCCAGTCAGTGGATGGTTTTTAGGAGATTTTCCATCTGCTTCCGAGAATGCGGGCTGGTTCTCCTTATTCCGCCTCAGCTACACTATGTCGGCGATTGCATCGCAAACAAGTTCTCCACGTACGCCTACACCGCCATTACTGTATCACGCAAACATAGGGGTTACACTTATTTGGTGTGAGACGTTCCCTGGGGGGTCCACCGGGGGCCAAACCGCACAGGAACCCTGAAAGAGAGGTTCGGTGTGGGGCGGCGGAGGGGTGAAGTGGACTGCGGTAGTCGTCGTGGGGTTGTGGACCACTGCGGCTGTAGCGGGGACGGAGCCTCTCCGTCCTTTGTAGGCCCACGGTTAACACACAATACAATACAATATATACAAGTCCTTTAGAGGGAAAATATGAGCATTGCATTCGCAACTCAAAGGATTTCGTCCGTCGGCTAAAGAACTAAGGCTTGCACCATCAAATCTTCTCGTTAGTTTCTACTATCACTCGAATGCCATTGCAGGAACCACTGTCACACATTCGCGAGAAACTGGATGGGGAATTTGTTGATTATTTCAAGCACGTGCTCACCTCGACCTACTCTTTATTCAGTGACCAATACTTTGAGCAGACTGACAGTGTCATAATGGGTAAACCCTTGTCGCCCATTGTCAAAATCTGAAGCATTTACCACAAGCAAACGTTTTTCGCCCTTTTTGCACACACACACACACACACACACACAAACACACACACACACACACACACACACACACACTTGATGAAACCAAGTAGCAAATTGATGGCTCTTTATCCAGAGAAACTGTTTACGACACTTCTTTCTGCTTACTGCTTATTTCATATCCACCCTTGGCCAACCTTTTTGTGGAATATTTCACAGTCAATCAACGAAGTTGAAACCTATGTGCTTTTGGCCATATGGCGATGATACCTTCGTCATCTGGCCCCAAGGTGCTTTATTGCTGTATTCATTTTTGTAACACCTCAATTCTCTTCATTCGAACTTCAAATTTACACTGTAGTTAGATAAAAACGGCGAACTACCCTCACTAGACGCGTTGGCCCGGAGGAAAGAGAACAGCACCTTGGGCCACGCAGCCTACCGTAAACCTACACAACGGATTTAATACTTACAAGGCAACAGCTGTCACCATCTTACATAACGAGGAGGCGTACTTAGGAAGTTTGTCCACAGAGCGCGAGCCATATTGGACTCAGACAGCTTATCTGATGAGTTACGCCACCTCCATACAGTTGTTTTAGAGAATGGATATTGTGAATTGGAGATTCGCCATACCTTATGCCCGGCGCGTGCTAGACGAAATTAGTAGCTGGAAGAAAGTGAAGAATAAAGAACAATGGTCGTTTTGCCAAACGTCGGCAATGTTTCTTGGAAAATAGGGAGATTATTGGAGAAACATTAAGTTAAAGGCGTCTTTAGTCCGTGAACGAAACTCAGAGCCCTTTTAGGCCCAGTGAAAGATGGCCCCGTGTCTATATGATTCTCTGTAGCTGCGGGACGTCATTTGTTGTACAAACTTGTCGCACAGTAAAGGATAAACGTGTCGAACATCGTTGACACACACGTCTGGAACAGAGCTTTGTCTCAGTGCAGGACACGGTATGGAATAGAATTTCTGTCGCCGACGTCTTCGTACTGGCACAGCATCATTAAAGACGCAGTGGAAATGCACACCTCGACTAATGTGCCTAACAGGGACATGGACACCAACTCAGCACGGTGAGGCGTCCAGCACTGGCTATGCTAAAGTCACAGCCACCACAGAGGAGAACTGGTGATCGTACACGGCGTGATGCTTCGGTGGCGACGCAGATATTCGATTGACAACGGCGAGGACGGGCACACGCCTGCGCGGACACGTATTTCGGCACCGGGGTGCCGGGTTGAAATGGGTCAAATAGCTCTGAGCACCCTCCAAGCCCACCTTGGTCAGCTCACCACTTGGTGTAACCAGTGGTTCCTCCGTCTCAACCCCTCCAAAACCCAGACAATCATCATAGGCCGCACCACCGGCTCCTTTCGTCTCCATGGTTTCTACCTCACCATTTATGGTTGTCCCATCCAGCTCACCCCCACCCTGATTCACTTGGCCTCATCCTCGACCGTCACCTCACCTGGACTCCTCGACTCCTGACCATCCAGCAGAAAACCCATTCCCACATCCGCCTCCTGAAACTCCTGTCTGGCCAGACATGGGGATTGCATCTTTCGACCATCCTTCACACCTACAAATCCCTCATCCATCCTATCCTCTGTTATGCCAGCGTTGCCTGTATATCTGCACCCACCCACTTTGACAAGGTCCTCCAAATCCTAGAATGCCCTGCACTCCACCTTCCTTTTGTATCAGCATTCCTATATGACCTCATCCCCTTCCCCCACCTACTCCTTTTCCTCCAATATCTTCACATCCTTTACACAGCCACAGGCTTGATCCCCCCACCCCCTGATTTCCTCCTTCCTCTCCACCCTCCGCCCGTTGCCGCACCTCTATTGTTGTGTCACTCCCTCTCTCTACCTCCACACCCTCCATCTCCTTCATCAGGGCAATTTTCGGCATCCTCTCTCTCACGGATGTTGAACTTCACCGTGACATCTATCCTTCCTTCCAACTGTAACCTGGCCTTGTTCCCCCCCTCCCCAAGACCCATTTTTCCTCTCCTCTCGTTCTCCTAGTGTGGATTTTTCTCCTTCCCTCCCTGAGTCCCTGCACTTCCTCCTCGATTGCTTCCCTCCCATGTCCTTTCCTCCCGAGCCCTCTTTGGTACGTCCCCGCCCGTCTCCCCCCCTTCTCCTCCCCTCCCCCTTCTTTCCTCTTCCCCCCTCTCCACCCCTCCTTCTTCCCTCCTCCCTCGTCTGTATGCCCCTGGCAGATCCTCTCTGTTTGCTCATCGTCATCAGTGTACTATGTCAGCATTGTGTATGGTGCTGTTCTTCTGTGCGTCAAGAGCTGTGGTTTTAATTGTGTGCTGGACTTGTACATAGTTTTGTTGTCAGTGATTGTTCTGTGCTACGCCGTCTGTCGATACTTTTATGATCCAATGTGTGGTTTTGTTTTGTGTCCACTAATTTTTTACGGTTTTTATCTCCATTTTACAGTCGCTCCCTTTTTTTCTCTTCCATGTGTTCCCCCTTTTTTATATAGATGTACACTATATTCTCTCCTTTATGTTATTTTAAATGTCTTCTATTGTATGATTAATGTCTTTCGGCTGAAGATCAGCGCATTTGCTGCTGTCAGCCCGCCCCAGATGGGGCACTGAACTACAAGGAAAAAAAGAGAAACATAACCTCCATAGTGTGTTTGCCTCATCTGAAGATATCGGTCAGCTGCGCCGAAGAATTATTGTGGAAACTTCACACGACTCCCGACGTCTCGCTCGTGAACAATTTTTAGAACTAACCCGCCGGTAAAGCCTCAAGCAACACAATTTGAGTCACGTCTCAACTTAATCTGTAGGATAGTTTCATTTAATCATTACACAGCTAATTCACATTTTACACATCTGTAAAAGTTTATGAAGCTACTATTACTGTCGGCCTAACTTGCTTGACCGAGTGTTCGTTTCCAACTGGCTAATCAATACAAAGATGCTTTCATTAAACCGAAAGTGGCAAAGGACACTAAAGTGTTTGTAAAATGGACTTTTAAAAATATAATTTATTAGAAGCAAACGCTATATTACAATAGATGTTACGTCCGGCGCTACGGATATAATTAGCGAGACGGTTAGTTATAGAATATGGAGCTAGGCTTCCTTCAGCAGGGCTGCTTCACTTCTAACGGCTCCAGTGCTGTGAAGGCGCTCACGTGGGGCAGCCCTTGTAAGCTCTTTCACGATTTCGCGAGTTTCGCGCTCCAGCCAGCGGTGGTTCTCCTTGGGGAATGTGGTAGGCCAGGTGCAGTCCTGGCGCAGCAGCCTTTCTGGGACCGGTTATAAACGGCGTGCGTCATTGAAGATAATTCGAGAACGCGCCCTGCTAGAGAAACTATAATTAAGTATTTGCATAAGCTATTGCTGTACATACATTACCCCAATGCAGGGTAGTCACTGACACTGAATGCGGTTTTTGGCTAAACCAGATGAGAATATGTACCCTGGAAGATTCGCTAGTAGGTTTTCAATAGAACTGTTCATGGTGGGAGGGACGCCGTATAGAATAGAGCCACTGTAAAGAAATCTTTAAAGAAACACAGACTTCTGCATTATACGTATGAAACAAACCATGGTGCTATAAACAGAGAGACGCTGAATGAAACATTTTGGCTGCAGAGAGAGCAATCTGGAAAGCTATCAGTGACTACCGTAGTAGAATATTGTAGAAAGATCTTTCACAAAGCCTAACGAAAATCAAGTTATGTGTAAACGCTGCTAGTGGCACCAAAATTAGTGTCCATTCACTCACGGACGGGAGAGGAACTGAAATTGAGGATAGCAAAGCAAAAGCAGGAATGCTTAACTCTGCTTTCAAATGTTCTCTTACAAAGGAAACCCGACGAGTATTGCCCTGATTTGTCATTTCATTGGAAACATGGATAAAATAAATATTAGTGTCAACAGCTGAAATCGAAACTGAACAAAGTCCCAGAGCCCAATGAAATCCCTATAAGATCCTAGTCGAATTTGGGACTGAGTTAACTCCTCTTCTAACTACAGTTTGCCGCAGACCCCTCAGACAAACCATGCCCAGTAGTTGGAGAAATCATAGGTCAAACCTGTTGTAAGTAGGCTCTTTAGGTTTTTATGTTGGTAACGCCACGTAGCGCTCTGTATGAAAATCACTGACTGTGCTGTGTGCAGTCTGTGGTTGGTTGGCATTGTTGGAATATTCGCCGTTGTAGTGTTGGGCAGTTGGATGAGAACGCGCGTAGCGTAGCGCAGTTGGAGGTGAGCAGCCAGCAGTGGTGGATGTGGAGAGAGAGATACCACAGTTTTGAGAACGGACGATCTGGGCGTGTGTCCGCCGGAAAAAGGAAATTTCTAAAGATGGATGTCATTAATTGATAGATATATATATGATGACTTTTGAACATTATTAAGGTAAATGCATTGCTCGTTCTCTATCAAAATCTTTCATTTGCTAACTATGCCTATCAGTAGTTAGTGTCTTCAGTAGTTAGAATCTTTTATTTAGTTGGCAGTATGGGGGCTCGCTGTGTTGCAGTAGTTCGAGTGACGAAGACTTCTGTGAGGTAAGTGATTCATGAAAGGTATAGGTTATTGTTAGTCAGGGCCACTCTTTTGTAGGGATTATTGAAAGTCAGATTGCGTGTCGCTAAAAAATACTGTGTGTCAGTTTAGTGATGATCAGAATAAGTAAAGAGAGAAATGTCTGAGTACGTTCAGTTTTGCTAAGCTGTCTGAAAAACAAATAACGTAAGAGGTTTACTAGCACAGTCATCCATAATTTTTCTAAGGGGACGTTTCACTCTCCACAAAAAGGCTAGCAGAAGTGGTTGGCAAAACTGCCGTCCAATATCTATGTCATCGATTTGTTGTACAATCTGACAACACATTCTAAGCTCAAACATACTGAGATCCCTTGGACAGAGTGCTCTTCTCCATGCCACGCAGCTTGGATTCCAAAAGCAACTACCGTATGAAACAACACCCGCGTTTTTCTCACATGACGTACTGAAAGCCATGGATGAAGGCAGTCAGCTAGCTCCAGCATTTGACTCAGTACCACATCTACTCTTATTATGAAAAGTACGATAGTATGGGTCGTCAAGCAAAATTTGTGACTGGATTGAGGATTTATTGATAGGGAGGACGTAGCAAGTAGCATCAGTCGATGTAGAAATAACTTCGGGGATGCCACAGGGAAGTGTGGTGGGATCCTTGGTGTTCATGTTGTACATTAATGACCTTGCAGACAAATTACTAGAAACCTCAGAATTTTCGCAGATGATGCACTTACGTATAATGAAGTATTGTCTGAAAGAAGCTTTACATTATTCAGCCAGACCTTGATAAGATGTTCAGGAATGTAAAATTTGTTCCCTTTACTATCCGTAAAACGTAGTATCCTATGACTATAATATCAGTGAGTCACAGCTGGAATCGGTCAATTCTTATACCTGGGTATAAGAAGTGGAACGATCACATAGGCTCATTCTTCGATACAGTAGGTGGCGCACTTCGATGTAGTCGTAGAATACTAGGGAAATGCAATCAGGCTACAAAGGAGGTTACTTACATATCACCCCTGCAGTCGATCGTACAATATTGCTCACATGTGTGAGACTAGTACCAGATAGAACTAACAGAGGACACTGAACGTATACAGAGAAGGACAGAACGAATGGTTACACGTTTGTTCTATCCGTGGAAGAATGTCACAGATGCGCTAAAGAAACTGAACTGTCAGACTTTTGAAGAAAGACGTGAAGTATCCCGAAAAAACCTACTGACAGAATTTCAAAAACTAAGTGCAAATAAAGCCTCTAGGAGAATGCTAAAAAACCCCTACTTACCGCTGCCATCCAGTTCTCAGTGGTTTGCAAAGTGTGAATGTAGATGTGTATGTAACGTCATCAGTTTTAGCCTGCAATAAGTGTGACATTCCACTTTCGTCGACAACGTAGGGTGCGTATTTGTTCGTATATAACTAGGCTTTCCACTCGAATGTATTCACTTTTTGCACATAAAGGTCTTCTAATGGCTGACATAAATTTAAAGTATGTAGGGAGGGGCACCTGTTAAACTCGACCGTGGCACGTAGTCTACTCTTGAATACCGCCACGAAACCTGTTTAAATCAAGAGGTGGGAGTAACATCAGGGATGAAGAAAATTATCCTTAGTTTGCGCTGTGTCACCTTATCATTCGAGCACTGAAGGTTTGAATTTCCATTCTTGGAAAGAAAAAATAGGGCAATTTCAACCTTATGCAAAACGCTATTCATTTGTTTTTGTTTTACACATATATTTTCAGCATTTTATGATCTGTTTTCAGTGTTCAAATGGTTCAAATTGCTCTGAGCACTATGAGACTCAACATCTGAGGTCATTAATCCCCTAGAACTTAGAACTAGTTAAACCTAACTAACCTGAGGACATCACACACATCCATGCCCGAGGCAGGATTCGAACCTGCGACTGTAGCGGTCTCGCGGTTCCAGACTGCAGCGTCTAGAACCGCACGGCCACTTCGGGCGGCGTTTTCAGTGTTCATTTTATCAATCTGCTTCCAATTAGGCTATCAGTTATCTCGTGCTGGCAGTGTAATAAATAACATCTTTTATGCAATGTACCATGGTTTCTGGTGCAGGCATTTTGTTTACCGTTGCATTAGATGTGTTACGGCAGTTTTTGTGTACACTATCGCTGTTTTAACTCATACATGCACATATAATTGTTGTTTCATCACGGTTATGATGTCACCTCGTGTATTACCTTAGTTATATCTGAAACTACGACGGCTGTTATATACGGCGGTGACGAAAGCCATGGGATAATGATACCCACATATACATATGGCGGAAGTGTCGTATAAACAAGGTATTGAAGAGCAGTGCATTGGCGGAGCTGTCATTTGTACTCAGGTGATTCATGAGAATAGGTTTCCGACGCGATTAAGACCACTCGACGGGAGTTTATTGACTTTGAACGCGGAATGGCATTTGGCGTTAGAAGCACGGGACATTCCATTTCGGAAATCGTTAGGGAATTCAATATTCCGAGATCTGCAGTGTCAAGTGTTTGCGAAATACCAAATTTCAGACGTTACTTCTCACCACAGATCATGCAGTGGCCGACGGCCTTCACTGAACGACCGAGAGAAGCTATGTTCGAATAGAGTTGTCAGTGCCAACAGACAAGCAACACCACGTGAAATAACCGCAAAAATCAATGTGTGACGTACGACGAATGTATCTGTTAGGATGGTGCGGTGAAATGTGACGTTAATTAGCTATGGCATCAGACGACCGACGCGAGTGCTTTTGCTAAAGGCACGAAATCGCCTGCAGTGCCTCTTATTGGCTCATTACCATATAGATGGACCCTAGACGGCTGGAAAATCGTGGCCTGGTGAGATGAGTCCCAATTTCAGTTGGTAAGAGTTGATGATAAGGTTCGAGTGTGGTGCACACCCTACGAAGCCATGGGTCCAAGATGTCAACAAGGCGCCGTGCAAGCTGGTGATGGCTCCATAACGGTGTGGGTCGTGCTTGCATCGAATGAACTGGATCCTCTGGTCCAACTGAACAGATCGCGGACTGGAAATGGTTACTTTCGGCTATTTGGAGACTTTTTGCAGGCATTCATAGACTTCATATACACAAACAATGATGGAGTTTCCACTGATAATAAAGCACCATCCCACTGGGCCACAATTGTTCGCGATTGTTTTGAAGAACATTCTGAGCAATTCGAGCGAATGTTTTGGTCCCAGACCGCCCAACAGGAAAACCATCGAACATTTATGGAACATAATCGAGAGGTCAGTTCGTGCATAAAATCCTGCTTCGACAACACATTAGCAATCATGGACTGGTTTAGAGGCAGCATGGCTCAATATTTCTGCAGGGGACTGACAGCGACTTGTTGAGTCTAGACCAGGTCAAATTCCAGAGCGGCGCCGGGAAAAAGGAGGTCCGACAAAAAATTAGGAGGTACCCCGTGACTTTTGTCAACTCAGTGAATGTTGTATATGCCGCAACTAGCACAGAACAACTGCCATTCGCGAAAGCGCGTGGTAAGTACGATTGCCGGTAAACCTCCACATTAGCTCGATTTGCTCTAATTGATTCGTTGTGGTCGTTTTGTTTTACGAGACATATGTGGTAGGAAGCAATATGTTGCCCTACTCTTCTTCGAATGTAAGTAATCGAAATTTCAACCATAAACATCTGTGTGATAGATAATGCTTCTCTTGTAACATCTGATTCATGTGTTTGTTAAGCGTCTCCGTAAGATTCTCGCTCTTGCTATACGATCCCGTGACGAACGTACAGTCATCGTTAGATCTTCTCTGCCACTTCTGGTAATACAAACTAGTAAGGCTCATAGACCGATGGGTAATATTCGAGAATAGGTCTTACAGGTTTGTTGTAAGCCACTACTTTCGTGGATGAATTACATTTCCTTGAGATTCCCCAGTGAATCTCAGCGGAGCTTCTGATTTTGCTACAGTTAGTTTTCTGTGATCATTCCACTCTGAGATGTATTTAAATGACCTAGTAGATATCTGCGACGTTGCAGTGCCTGCGTTGTTCTGAAATACGATGCAATGTTCCTTCGAACAAGTAGCATGTCCGATGGACCAGGCACTGCGGCGACTACAGCCGTTATGAAATACATGAAATGTATTTACAGTTACTAATACAGACAACATTCAGCTATGTAATGGAACGATGACAATGATAATTTGTGCTGTAACGAGACTCGAACCCGGATTTTCCGCTTACCGTGATCGGCCATCTTACTAATAGGCTAAGCGAGCACCCTAACTTCCATATGTCGTCAACCATGTGTCTAGGACCTGTACTCGTACATATACAGGGCGTTTATAAATGAATATCGGGGTTTTAACGCTTTGTAATATTTATTATATTAAACTTACAGTTATAAATGATATGTCAAATGGAAGAGCAGCTCAAACAGTTTTACCAAGAACCTTATAAATGTTCAATGTGAGCACCATTTGTCACACGGCACACAGTGTGTCTTGAGTGATTGTAGCAACAGATGCTTCAATCCGGTTTCTTCATTCAGTGAGGTCTGCTGGTAGCGGAGGCACGTACACACGATCCTTGATGACGCCTCAAAGGAAAGAATCGCATGGCGTCAGGTCGGTGAACGTGGAGGCCATGCAAATCAAGCCCTGTCATTGGGCCCCTTGCGGCCTATCCAGCGCTTGGGTACAGTTCGACTAATCGCGTAATTCGCTGTGTCAGTGAAATGGCGCACCGTCTTGCTGGAAAATGAAGTTCTCTGGCGCATCTTCTTCCAACTGAGGGAAGAGCCATTGCTCTAGTGTGTCAAGGTAAGAAGCGCCAGTTACAGTAGGTTCATCAAAAGAGAAAGGCTCACAAACATTGCTCTGGGATACGGCACAAGAAACAGTCACTTTAGGAGAATCTAGTTGCATTTGTACCACCTCGTGAGGGTTTTCTGACCCCCAGATGTGCACACTGTGAGTGTTAACATGTCCACTGAGGTGAAAGGTCGATTCATCACTGAAGACAACATGATCCAGAAAATCTTCATCGTCATGAAACAACATTTCGTTTGCGAAGTTGGCGCATAATCCATGGTGTGCTGGTCTTAGCGCCTGTAATAACTATAAACAGTAAGGACGTAGTTGTATGCGTTTTCTTAAAACTTTCCAAACAGTCGACACGTGAACTTGTAATTCACTACTAGCCTCTCGGACTGATTTCTTTGGGCTACGAGTGAACATCTCTTTTACTCGCTCAACAGCCTCTTCACTAACTCTTGGTCGTCCTGTGCTCTTTCCTTTACAAAGGCAGCCGGTATCTTCAAACTGATGATACCATATACGAATGTTATTATCTCTTGGAGGATCACAACCGAACTTCAGCTGGAACGCACTTTGCACAGTAACTACAGATTCGGTCTTTGCAAACTGCAAAACACAAAACGCTTTCTGTTCACTAGTCGCCATCTTCGCTTCTAGCGCTATCTAGCGGATTGCGGCGGAAACATTGCGCGTTGTGTATGCGCACTCGTGCCAAACACAACTGTTTTAGTTGCTCTTTCATATGAAAAATCATTTATAACTGTACGTTTAATGTGATACACATTATAAAGCCTTAAAACCACGATATTCATTTATAAGCACCCTGTATTATGTATATTCCCGTAGAGGGCAAACATTTTGATTGAAAGTTGCTTGGCCGTTGTTGACAGATAAATACACTGAGGTGACTAGTCATGGGATGCATCCTAATATCGTGTCGGACATTCTACTGCCCCATGTAGTGCACCAACTCGACGTGGCATGGAATTATCAACTCGTTGTAAATCCCCTGCAGAAATATTGCGCCATGCTCCCTCTATAGCCACTCATAACTGAGAACGTGTTGCCTATGCAGGATTTTGGGCATGATATGATCTCTCGATTATGTCCCAATTCGCTTGAATTCTCCAGAATGTTCTTCAAACGAATTACGAACAACTGTGGCCTGATGACATGGGACACCGCCACCCATAAAAATTCCATCATTATTTGGGAAACGAAGTCCATGAGTGGCTGCAAAATGTCTCCAAGTAGCCGAAAATAACTAGTTCCGGTCAGTGATCCATTCAGTTGGAATACAGAACGCAGTTCAAATGGTTCAAATGGCTTTAAGCACTATGGGACTCAACACCATAGGTCATCAGTCCCCTAGACTTAGAACTACTTAAACCTAACTAACCTAAGGACATCACACACACCCATGCCCGAGACAGGATTCGAACCTGCGACCGTAGCAGCAGCGCGGTTCTGGACTGAAGAGCCTAGAATTTCTCAGCCACAGCGGCCGGCTAGAACCGAGTTCATTCAGTGCAAACACGTCCCACAAAGGTACTCCAGTCGGTCGTCTGCCATAGCCAATTAACGCCACATTTCACCGCACTAGCCTAACGGATACGTTCGCCGTACGCCCCACATTTATTTCTGCGGTTATTTCACGCATTGTTGCTTGTGTGTTAGCACTGACAGCTCTACGCAAGCGCCGCTGCTCTCGATTGTCAAGTGGAGCCCGTCGGCCACTGCGTTGTCTGTGATGATAGGTAATGCCTGAAATTTGAGATTCGCGGTACACTTTTGGCACCGCGAATTTCGGAATATTGAATTCCCTAACGATTTCTGAAATAGAATGTTCCATGCGTTTAGCGCCAACTACCATTCCGCGATCATAGTCTGTAAATTCCCGCCGTGTGGCTTTAATCACTTCGCAAACCTGTTTACGTGAATCACCTGAGTACAAATGATATCCGCCGCCCATGCACTGCTCTTTTATATCTTGTGTAAACAATACTACCACCACCTGTATGTGTGCATTACGCTATCTCATGACTTTTCTCATCTCAGAGTTGGATATTACAGTGCCTGTGTTGTACTGAAATGCGATGCAACTTGCCTTCGGACATCTGTGCTCGCGACCTGTGCTACATCCAGGATGTCGTGCGACATGCTTAAATGTGATTCATTACCGGTTTTCACTTTTTCATTATCTCCTAAAGCACCACTGTCTTCTCTAGCTATTTCCAGTTCCTCACAGAGAGATGAAGCGCCACTTCGTACTTCGTCATTCGGATTTGTGTTACCAGTTTGGAAGGAACTGAGCTATATAGCCACCGTCTCTTGTGGTTGGTAGAAAACGTATTACTGTAAGACACTCCACTTTACCAGTTGGCTTTCACATTTTGTTTCGCCTCCTTTAGCAGTTGTTACGGTATTACAGCGCAGGTATTTAGGTGTGTACTAGGACTGCAGACATGTACCGGCAAACAAACAAAAAATTAATTACCTAAATTAGTTTTTTCGTATTGATAGTTGATCTACATCTACATGATTACTCTGTAATTCGGTAAATGCCTGTGAGAGGGTTCACCGTTACTTGGGTGAGGGTTCATCGAACCACCTTTAAGCTGCTTCTCTACCGATCCACTCTTGTACAGCGCAGAAGAAAAACAAATACTTAATTCTCTCCGTCCGATCTCTGATTTCTCTTATTTTATTATGGTGGTCATTTCTCCGTATGTAGATCGGCGCCAAAAGAACGTTTTCAAACTCTTAGGACAAAGTCGGTGATATAAATTTTGTGGGAAGATCGTCCTGCAAAGAAAATCGCCTTTGTTTTAATTAGTGCCACCCCAATTCGTGTTCCACATCCGTGACACTCTCTCCCCTATTTTGTCATAATAAGAAACGAGCTGCCCTTCTTTGAATTTTTTCAATGTCCTCCATCAACCCTATCTAACGCGGATCCAACAACGCACAGCAGTACTCCAGAAGAGGGCACACAAGCGTAGTGTAACCAATTTCTTTAGCAGACCTGTTGTATTTTTAGAGTGTTCTGCCAATAAATCGCAGCTTTTGATTTGCTTTCCCCAGAACATTATATTGTGATCGTTCCAATTTAAGTTGTTCCTGATTGTAATCGCAAAGTATCTAGTTCAGTTTACAGCCTTTAGATTTGTGTGATTTATTATGTGACTGAAATTTAGCGGGTTCTTTTTAGTACTGATATGGATAACTTCACACTTTTCATAATTTAGAGGCAATTTCCACTTTTTACGCCATACAGATATAAATCATTTTGCAATTCATTTTTGTCATCCGATCACTTTACATGATCGTAAATAACAGCATCATCTGCAAATAATCTAAGAGGACTGCTCGGATTATCTTCTAAATCGTTTATGTAGATCAGGAACAACAGAGGGCCTACAACGCTTCCTTGGGGAACGCCAGATAATAATTCTATTTTAGTCGATGACTTGCCGTTAGTTATTACGAACTGTGACCTTTCTGACTGTGACGTTTCTTCTTGAGAATAAAGAGCTAATTGTGTTACACAAGGACGATATTTTCTGAATCCGTGTTGGCTGTCAATAAATAGTTTTCTCCGAGGTGGTTCATAAGATTAGAGCACAGTATATCATACTGCTAATCGACTTTAGTGATATAGATCTGCAATTGAGTGGATTACTCCTATTCCCTTCCTTGAGTATTGGTGTGACTTGTGAAACTTTCCAGTCTCTGGATCTTTGAACGAGCGAGCGGTTGAGTCGCTAATTATGAAGCTATTGTATCAGCATCCTCTTAAAGGAAACCGAACGGTTTACAAGCTGGACAGGAGTCATGCCTTTAGTAAGTGTTTTAAGCCGCTTCATGCTGGACGTTGTTCTTGATTCGAATTCTGGTGTATTTATTTCGTCTTGTTTTGTGAAGGGATTTCTGTAAACTGTGCTTATTAGCTCTGCTATAGTGGCGCTTGTGAAATAACGCTTCTCGTGACCCTGTCGGAACAATTAATTATTTATTTCAAAGGAAAGATATATTTTGCGTTAACTGTAGCGATCATGTGACTCTGATTTTCTGAGTGTTAATGATGCATCGCAATTACTGCGATATTATCATTTTGCACCATGATTTCCTTTGGCGATGAGGATTCTAATTTCTAAACAGGACTAAACTTTGTAAACGATAACAAATTTTCGCCGTAAGTTGGCAAATTCCATTATGGTTTTTTTTGCAGAATATGTCTGCCATGAAACTTGTGAATGTACGAAACAATTTTTCTATGTAATAATGTGAAATATTGTAAAATAAAAACGGGTTTGTTTTTCACAAAATTATTTATTAGTTAGATTTTCAGAGTCTCAGATATTCTACGAGGGCTGTCCAGAAAGTAAGTTACGATCGGTCGCGAAATGGAAACGACTATGAAAATCCGATAAAGCTTTGAAAATATGTGTTGGGCAGTACCTCTAGTATGACTCTAGGTAGAATTATGTCGTTCTTTTCATTCCTGAGATCTTAGTGAGCGCGTAAAGATGTTATAGAAAATAGTGTCTCCCGCCAAGTACGAAGGCCTGGTGAGATTTTCCCCTGAAGCTATGCAACCAACATTACATAACTGTCGTGCGGTTTCTGCTTCAAGACAATTCTCAGCCTCAATCTGCAGGGGCAATGAAAATGTTCCTGTATCGTTTCAATTGGAAATGTTTGGTTACCCACAATACAGCCCGTAATTGTCTCCCACTGAGTATCATCTCTGCTCAGACGAATCGCTGGCTATGAAGACAACATTTTGGCACAGACAACGAGCTTTAGGCCAGCGTAGAGAATTGGAGGAAAGCACTGGCAGCTGCCTTCTATGATGAGGGTATTGGAAAGTTGGTACAACGCTACGACGAATGGCTGATTCAGAACGGCGACCACGTAGAGAAGTAGCTGAAAGGTGTAGCTAACTGTTGCAAATGAAACATTTTTGATTTTCACTGTGATTTTCATTTCGCGATGAATCGTAACTCAGTTTCTGGACAGCCTTAGTATATTCTATCGTTAGTCGACGCCACTTCTGGACACTAATAAGAAAAAGTATTTTTCTTATCAAAGTTTTACCCTGCTCTTTAAAAGGTAGCCGGTATACCAGCCAAAAAGGAATGACTGAATGACTTCTTCCAGAACTTCGCTACAGAAACTACAAAAGGTAAATTTCATGTTACTAAGTTAACATATGAAAGTTACTATTTACTGTGAATATAAGATGTCTCAGTTATAAAATATTCTCTTTATTGAACAAGATTTAACATTCTTTCAAGTAAAATATAAATAGTAAGTTATATTTTACGCTGCCATCACCAATATCACCATTGTTATCGCTCAGTTAAGATACTGATTGCACTTTGCTACTGGTGTTCTTTACATACGACCAGAATCTCTTTGGGTTTTCTGCCAGATTTAGAGGCAGAGTTTCGCTGTGGAAACTACACGGCTACACCTCATACAGTGGCGTAATACCTGCACGGAGTAGTGAGAGAAGCCCGGAATTCCACGCCAGCGCAGATTAGCGCCCTCAAGGTCCTTCTGCAGACTGGTGACAGAGGCGGCGACGTCCATTGAGTGTTGTGCGGCTCGAGACGTGGAGGGGCGGCAGGCGGTGGTTGGCGGCTGCGGCGGCGGCGGCGGCGGCGGCGGCAGAAGGAAGCCGCGTAGTCGACATGGAGGACGCCAGCAGACCGGCCGTGCCTGCCGGGTGAGTACCTTGCCACCGGCTCTCTGCGTGTGTCCCGAACATCCACTTCCGCTGCCGTCGGCACCTTCTGTAGGCAACCGAAGTGTCCTTATTTATCTGCAGCATTCCTAACAGCCCTCCGTGGCGTCCTTACGGTATAGCGTAATGGTGCAAGACGTAAACAAATCACATCTCACGGCGAGCCGCAACACCGTGTTTAGATTATAAACTTTATTTTCATTTTATTTCAAACAAATATCACAGGAGCATATAGCACTTGCGTAACGTCCATGTACGGGAATTGATGTCTACTACGATGTGATAAAAAACTAATTTCAACTATTATGTGAATGGAATAGGGAAGGAAATCGTCAATATTGGTAAGATGTAAAATCTCCCATCGACTCTACAGGGTTCTGCGGAATATTTATGTAGATGTAGAATAACTAAAACGACCGACAATGCTGGCGCGAGGGATCCTGTAGCAAATGTGATACACTCAATAAAAAATATCCTCAGGATGGAAATTAGAGGATGCTACTATCGCTCTAAGCTATTGAACATTTGTCCATAGAGTGTCTACTGAAACAAGATCGTCATCACGAATGCTTGCGCTGAGAAGACTTCATACTAAGATTGCCAATATTCTCGCCAATCAGTTTATTCATACCGTTGACCTATTTATGAAGGATATTATCCGCTCTATCTTGATCTACGAGAGCATGAGTGCTTGTCTAGTAATTGAGTAAATTGTAGTTATGTAACTACGGCTTGCACACTTATTTCTCCGTTGTAATGAAATACCTTATTAATGATCCATAACAATGGTTAATGTCTTCTGTTTCGCAGGTATTTTTGCGTGTGTGTGTGTTCGAGTTCGTTTACGCACGCGCGCGCTGTGTGTGTGTGTGAGTGTGTGTGTTGCTACCACAATATCAATGATCGTAATATAGATTTCCTGTTTTTTATGGCACATAAAAGAGGAAGTGGAGAGCAGCGACGAGAAGAGAGAGTTCATCTTGGATTCCGATGTGATCTCGATTCTGTTAACTATTCGTAATACGCATAAATACAATGCTGCTGTCTTGACTGATATACCTAAACAGTGTATTGCTTAAGTAGCATACCGTAAGCAGACTTTACAAAATAGCCTGGTACTGCTATCGAGAAAAAGGAGGTAAAGGCTTGCAGGCGATAAACGAGTATTTTTACTACTATTTTATCATTGATTTCAGCTGTGCAGCTCGCACCAGGACTATTCTCTGACTGATTTTTAAGTGAAATACAGTGCTGATACTTGCCCTTTTGCAAGGAGTCGAATGATCTATAATGGTGCACTGTCATCACATTCATACTATGCTCCACCTGGAGCAGAAGTACTTTCAAAAGATTGTCAGTCAATGCTGCTCCATAGACTCTCCACTCGTTCTTTGCTGGAAGCGTGAAACTTCGGCCTAGTTAGCTCTTCTGCAGGAAATTAGTCCCGTCGAAGACGGGACTAATTATTCACGACAAGAAGGAATTAAAGACATTAGCTGCCAGTGAGAACCTATTTATACTATGGGAGAAATCGTAAATTGGTGACGGATTCGAAGCTGCATCTTCTACGTACTAGGTAGATGCGCTGACCGCTGCACGATGCAGACACGGTGGTCACCTCAACCGCACGGAATATCCTAGGACGCCTTCCGTTACACCCAAATTCTCAACTCATACCACGCGCTAATGGTGTAGTGACCCTACTCATTGGCCTCGTTACTCGCTGTTACTCGCGGCATACCACCGATTCAAATAAGAGTTCGAGCTTGGTATCCATCTGCACTGAAGAGGTCATTGGCCTTCAACGCCTTAATTGTATATATGGTGTCTATTCTTTCAGACGTATCAAAAAGATCAAACATCGCGTATATATTGAATTATTGTTGTCGATATTCTGCGCCCCTCGTACAGTGTGTTTCAACAATTATTATACGTCTTTATTTCAACAATTCGAGTTTGACTTACACTGCATTTCATACTTCTTATGTGTAACATGTTGGCTCGCAGCTTTCGCCACATTCAAATTCCATTCCAGAAGATCATGGTATCTCATTAAGTTGCTTTCAGATGGCGTCGTGTTCGAGTTTTTGTGCAAATGTCTGCAATCACACACTTGTGGTCTACAGTTTACGGTCGCTCTTAGAGAAAATGAGAGTTCTATGTGAAAGATATAAGCACAAGATGCGATATATGCATAATTAATGGAGGCACGTTTGCTGCTGACAGATGTGAAGAACGGCTCATTATTAAAACATAGGACGTTAGTTTAAGTGCGGGCTGTGGCTCTGGAACAGTTACTACCGTTGATTTCGTCAGTAAAAAGAAGGTTATTAGGAAAGAGAAAAACTCCAGTACAACATGATTTGCCAGAAAAATAAGACAGTCATAAAGTATTGGCAGCTACACGTTGCCACTTTAGAAATTTCTTGCAACTCTTATATAAGAAACTACTTACGTCGTGAGTCAACCATTGAGCGACCTTTGCCCCTTATTGGACTCACATAATGTGCTTCCGAAGGTCGCATGTCAGGCGTGAGGCATCGTGCTGGCGTTTGGAATCAGGATTTTCCATAGATACTGCCTTTTTAATGGGACAGTCACAGGTATAGCATTTCTCATTGAACTGTATGGATGCGAACGTAGACGTAAGTCATGCTACGTTTTGCGCGGTTTCTCTCCCCTTTCTAAAGAAGACTGACGATTGCAAAGATGAAAGAACTGTCCTCTGATTATTGCAACAAATCTATCGATATTTTTGTGGTGTCATGGTTACATATGTTCGTGCTAAAAGGATAACAAATATATATATCGACGTGATGCCAGCAACAGGATATTTGTACAGTTATTGTCACCACAGAAGAGCTATGCAAAATGTGACTTGAGTAGATCAAGCAGGCAATGCAGCAGAAGTCCTAAGGCTTCTTTCATAGGTAGACACCAAAATCACGAAATGAAAGCGAGACATTATCAGAGACAAAAAGTCTGGATTGTAGCCAAGACAAGAATTAATATGTTGATTACGATATTAAAGTGTTAATACTAATTATATTATAGTCAAAAACATTAGTTCGGGGGAAAATATTTTACAACGGAGTGGGAGATGTTCACGAAGAGAATGACACTTTTTCGCTCTTAGACGCCGCTATGTTTCTCACAAGACCTTCAGTAAGTTGAGGCAAGTGTTTGAGATGCAAACTTCACGTAAGTTGTTCTTACAGTTTGTCGCTCCAGGTCATAATTATTGTTTGGTGATATCTGGATTAGTTATAAGTAACTTGCTGAAATGGTTTTAGTAACCTCAGTTTTTCCGTCTCTGAGAAATGGTTGTAGGTAAGGAGGAAACTCCTGCTCATCGCATTACACCTAAGATTTCCGGTTTGCTCTCATTTCCTTAGTGAAAAGCCTTGCGTCTAACATCCCCAGTTTTTCCTCGCCCTTTGTCTATTTATAACGATTCCGCAATCGACGAATTGCTGTTCACCACGTTGCATAGCCATAGCTTCTAGATTGTTGCAGTGCACTCGGGGAGCCGCCTGTTACGTAACAGCCGGACCTCCAGTCTAACGTTTGTTACGTAACGCTTCTCTCTCAGTTCATTAACGGTAACCTAACGCTAGTTTCTTTGTTAACAATATCTGAAATAAAGAACTCACATTGCAAAATTGTTGAATTATACTCGTGTTGTGAGAACTTAGCCTGTAGCCAGTCCCATTCATCGTAATACGACCAAGCCGCAGATGTGCAATCGGTTTTTCCTTGAACTCTACAAGCTTTATGAAAAGCTTTTCGGCATGGCTATGTTCTTCATACGCAGCGGGTTGCTTATACTAATCTCTCATAAAATACGTTATTTTATATAACAGGTCATTTCATTAAATATGCTTAATTAGCTTGCATAATCCGATACCTTCCACTTTATTTACAATACTAGTTGGCGATAATGTAATGCTAGAAAAAGGATAGGTTAGTGAAGGCTTCTTTAACCAATTACCATGTCAGTGAAGGTGAAAAGTTAGAGGTGTAAGGCTAAGTCTAAAAATAAAGCTCGTTTTTTACCCTTATTTGATGTAGTACTAAGACAGAGACGAAGATACCAGTGCAGTATAGAGAAACGTGGAGAACTCAATCAGGCCAGTCCAAAGAATGGCGATTAGCCTTTGTGAAACAAGAACTGTGCCTGCTTCCGACAACCAGTGTTAGTTACAAGTCTAACGGATGGGTTTCGTACATCTGCAGAAAGTTTTCTGAAACCTCCGTCACTGTTTGGCTGTGTGTCCCGTTGCAGTCAAACTTACCCATTTAAGTTTTGCAAAAATCTCTGACACACTTGGGTACCCGCTACAACGACCTCTTCCTATCGTAACCGAGCGACTCTCAATTTTCTTCGATGCCTGCGATCATGCGCACTTGATAAACATTCCAAACGCTGTAGCAGTTCTGGAAAATCGGTCACACTTGTGTCTTGTATGCGATTGCGACAAATCCATTCACCTTCTCTAGTACAGTTTTTGCTTATCATCCCGTTACACACTGCAACTTGCCCTGTCTCTAAATACACGAAAAAATCAAGATATGACGGAAATCGGTAGATGTGATGTACGGACAAGCAAACGGTTACAAACTCAGAAAAACTGGATGATTTATTCAAAATTGAGCAAGTGACAATAATGCAAAGTTTTAAACATGGCTCTTTGATTCAGTGACCGTTTATAAATTTTAAGCTGAAACAGAATGGGGCCTCGGTCACAATTTTTAGTCTTATTAACCAGGTTTCAACACTTCTAAGAGTGCTTCATCAGAATTTAAACGCAAGTGGCCTATAACATAATTACAAATTTATGGGAAAAGAAATATTTTTATATAATAGTGTAAGCACTGACACATGTCACGTATAACATAAATAACAGGCCACAGGGGCTTTAATCACAATTTTTTAAAATTTTGTGTCTACCCTTCTGACCTGTTATTTATTTTATACGTGACATGTAAGTACTGTCTCTGTCATGTATTGTTAGTCAGTACTTACACTTTTATATAAAAAAATTTCTTTTCCCAAAAATTTGTAATTATGTTATAGGCCACTTTCAACATTAAAAATTTGATGAAGGCTCTCTTAGAAGTGTTGAAACCTGGTTATTAAGACTAAAAACTGTGACCGAGGGCTCATTTTGTTTCAACTTCACAGTAATGCGTTGGTCCACCTCTGACCCTTATGCAAGCAGTTCGTCGACTTGGCATTGATTATTAGTGTTGTTGGAAGTCCTCTCGAGGGATATCGTGCCAGATTCTGTGCAACTGGCGCATTAGCTCCAAAACATCCTCAGTTGGGAGAGAGATGGGTTGTCGTGAAGGGCAACAAAACAGGTCGGAGAATATCCTCGACGTAGCGTTGTGGGATACCAACCTTATTGTCGCCCACCATATGGGCTGACAACCATGAGTGATGATCTTGAGTCCTGGCAGGACCGCTTTGGTTTCCACCCTTGCAGGACAGCAGTACGTCGACTATATTTTACGACACTTCATTTTGCTGCCCCTCATCGCAAGCCATCGTGGACTTACATTTCAGCAAGATAATGCCCGTCCACACACGGCGACAATTTCTACTGTTTGCCTTCGTGCTTCCCAAACCATACTTTGGCCAGAAAGGTTGCGGGAGAACACTGGTATCTTCATGAGATGGGCCCTACAAACATCTGAGGATTATGACGAACTAACTTGCCAGTTGCTCAAAATTGGACGCAATATACTTCAAGAGGTCATCAAACATGTCTGTCAATGAATGCCAAGCCGAATAACGGTTTGCATAATGATCAGAGGCGGACCAACGCATTATTCATTTGCTCAATTTATGTAGTACTTTCTCGTGAATACATTGTTCAGTTTTTCTGAAACTGTAATCATTTGTTTGTGTGTGCTCATACATCACATCTACTGATTTCCGTCCCATTCGGATAATTCCTTTGTAGTGCGTCGTTTTTATTTTGTGTTTTAAGAGTGAATTTTACCTTGTTCCAGTTGGCGCCCTCCTGATGTCCCGAAATAGTACTTCTTCATTCAGATATCGAACAGAGACTCTTACTTAGAAATCGCTGCCGTCAGCGTGTGTCCCTTGTACAAAACATAGAAATGCCTCGCACAGCGTCAGGTTGCAAGGTCGCTACTTCAGGTTGGGCTTACATTAGCGCTGTCAGGCGTCTGTGATTCTACTCAGCTTTGTCCTTGGCCCAATAACACAGCAGCTTAGCTGACTCATAACACAGAACATAATCTCCCAAATCTGATGATGAGGAGATAGGATACATTACGTGACAAATCGGATACTGTTTGGAGGAACTGTGGCTCGTATCTGGTTAGCACTTATACGATTAGCGGGTACTTTTCCGCGATGATTTAAATATTTGCTGTGACCCTCGAATTTTGTAGCTACACCACAATGAAAGTTTCAGTGGTGATCCTCCACTTTTTCTCTCTTACTTATAAGTACTGTAAAAAATACAAATAATTCAACGAGTGTTTTAAAATATCCAGGGCACAACAAGTCTGACATTGTCCTTATACTCTTCTCTTCCATATATATTTCATTAGGCTCATTAAGCTACGGTCATCTACGAACTTCTCCGCTTGATATTCTACCATCAACCTCCATCGATAGCATAATTGTTTTAACAAACAGACTACAGGTCTCGCTGTTACTACTCGCAAACAGTTGATTTATTTCAAAATTAATTTCTTAATGGTGATTATGTAATACATGGAATGTGATTTATCTATATGTGGAGTTTCTTGTTTATGAACTTCTCTATTCTATTTTTTTGGTGCGTGTATCCTGAACGACAGCTTCATGATGAAGTCGTATTTTGTTCGGTACATGCCTTACAACGCTTCCTTTTTCTGCGGTATACTATAATTTTAGAAACTTTTGTTTGTTTTGAACCTTATGATTGACAGCAGTAACAGCTGCAGCGACGAGTAAACCAGGTGACAGCTACTGTTTGAAAGTTGTTTGAGTACAAGTTGTAACTGGTTACCGTAAAACATGGCATAAATTCTTCACCATTAGTTGCAACACGAATGCTGTGACATTCTTTCATCAGTTTTTCACTGTAATGTTCAAGGAAAGTCCCCCTTTCTTACTTCGGTCACGCGTTTAACCGAATCATGTAATCACTACGATGAGCCACTTCGGTCACGCTTTAACCGAATCATGTAATCAGTACGATGAGTCGTTGGGAAGTGTAGCGTTGTGTTTGTGTTAATATGGTTAAGATGGAAATGAAAGGAAGGAGAAAGGGGAATCCCAGTTCCACTAGACAGTCGATTGTCTGGAACAACGCCAAGGTAGTCGCCGTAACGTCAACTGCGAACGAACGGATAACCAAATCAATGTTGCGTTCCTCACCTGCCAATGACAACGCTCTGTATTTCTTTATGTACCTTATCATTGCTTCCTGATTCGTCCATATTATTGCAACAGCGAGTAAATAATGTCGGTGATAATGAATAAAAGCCTACGTTCCACTTTATCATTTTCATCTGACGAATGTACAATGATCAGTGCTATATTACTATGCCGCCTATTATGATATTTTCATTTAATGATTCCATTTTTGCCAATTCATGCTTACGATACTATAAAGCGTGATTTCGTGGATCACATTGCAGGGTTTGGGTTTTTGGTGGAAGTAAAAGTAGCAGATTAGCAATGAAGCTCCGGCTGACAATGTTCTCCAGCAGATCGACCACCTGAGGATCTTTTGTTCCAAGCGTCGAGCTTCGTATTGTCTGCAGGTGTTTCGTAGCTTAGTAGGAAACTGATTTTCAAAACGAATAATGGGGAAGCCACGAGCAATGAAAGTCGGGGTAATCTGGAGAAACATAAATTCAGAAGTGAACATACACTACTGGCCATTAAAATTGCTACTCCACGAAGATGACGTGCTACAGATTTAACCGACAGGAAGAAGATGCTGTGATATATAAATGATTAGCTTTTAAGAGCATTCACACAAGGTTGGCGCCGGTGACAACTAAAACGTGCTGATATGAGGAACGTTTTCAACCGATTTTTCATACACAAACAGCAGTTGACCGGCGTTGCCTGGTGAAACGTTGTTGTGATGCCTCGTGTAACGAGGAGAAATGCGTACCATCACGTTTCCGTCTGTGATAAAGGTCGGATTGTAGCCTATCGCGATTGCGGTTTATCGTATCGCGACATTGCTGCTCGCGTTGGTCGGAATTCAATGACTGTTAGCAAAATATGGAATCGGTGGGTTCACGAGGGTACTACGGAACGCCGTGCTGGATACCAAGGGCCTCGTATCACTAGCAGTCGAGATGACAGGTATCTTATTCGCATGGCTGTAACGGATCGTGCAGCCACGTCTCGATCCCTGAGTCAACAGATGGGGACGTTTGCAAGACAACAACCATCTGCACTAACAGTTCGACGAAGTTTGCAGCAGCATGGACTATCAGCTCGGAGGTCATGGCTGCGGTTATCCTTGACGCTGCATCACAGACAGGAGCGCCTGCGATGGTGTACTCAACGACGAACCTGGGTGCGCGAATGGCAAAACGTCATTTTTTCGAATGAATCCAGGTTCTGTTTACAGCGTCATGATGGTCGCATCCGTGTTTGGCGACATCGCAGTGAACGCACATTGGAAGCATGTATTCGTCATCACCATACTAGCGTATCACCCAACGTGATGGTATGGGGTGACATTGGTTACACGTCTCGGTCACTCATTGTTCGCACTGACGGCACTTTGAACAGTGGACGTTACATTTCAGATGTGTTACGACCCGTGGTTCTACCCTTCATTCGATCCCTGCTAAACCCTACATTTCAGCAGGATAATGCACGATCGCATGTGACAGGTCCTGTACGGGACTTTCTCAATACAGAAAATGTTCGACTGCTGCCCTGGCCATAACATTCTCCAGATCTCTCACCAATTGAAAACGTCTGGTCATTGGTGGCAGAGCAACTGGCTCGTCACAATACGCCAGTCACTACTTGATGAACTGTGGTATTGTGTTGAAGCTGCATGGGCAGCTGTACCGGTACACGCCATCCAATCTCTCTTTGACTCAATGCCCAGGCGTATCAAGGCCGTTATTATGGCCAGAGGTGGTTGTTCTGGGTACTGATTTCTCAGGATTCAAGCACCGAAATTGCGTGAAAATGTAATCACATGTCAGTTCTAGCATAATATATTTGTCCAATGAATACCCGTCCATCATCTACATTTCTTCATGGTGTAGCAGTTTTAATGGCCAGTAGTGGATAAATTCAGAGGTAGCCCTGTCGAAAGTATTCACAAACTGTTACACACGAAATGTGGCCGCTGGGCGAGCATGCTTGCTGTAGGACAAGATGAAAGTACTAGTCCGCGGAGAGAGCACAGAAATGAAATAGCGGGTATCTCTAGAACCAGAGAAAGTAACCTTGGGTCATGCTAACAGCAGTAGGGGTCGGCCACAACAGCTTCCTGCGCTACCTGCCGGTCTGCAGCGCCAGTATCTTGCGGTACGGACGCACCACTAACGCAGTCGCAACCATTGTAACTGCGGACTGCTTCAGAAATATCACGAGTCGTTCCCGGACGACTAAACCTATGCAGTTCCCAGGGTATTGGGAAGCACTAGCCATTATATGGCGGTAACTGCCGTACACTGCATTTCGCGATATTGACTCCTCTGGAAACCGCAACGGAATGGGGCTGGAGAGCTGCTCTCCAGGTTATTTAAAGGCTCACTCGATGAACTACAGTGCACCCCCGCGGTACGCCAAAATGTCCTCGAAGCCATCCTAGCAGCGGTGAGAGGTGGAACCGTTCCTGCTCTTCTAGCCTCGTGGAGGTGAAGTCCCGCCCCTCACGTTGGGTGCCCTAAACTGGCGAGAATTCTCAGAAGGCGGGATAACCGTGAGTGCCTCCGCCAACGCGTGGCTCCGAAAACATTTTGAAATAACGGCCAGAACAGCAAGCTATATTTCGCCATATTGGGCGTTTCTATATTTATTAAACGGGGATTGCTAAATTATCCAGCCTCCTCTAACCGACGGTCCTGTATGTAGGCAATAACTCGTAGTATCTATGGACTCGGGAAAATTAATTTAGTGGTATTAATTAATTGATCAAATTTGATGAATTATTAATTAGTTATTCGAGTGCTCAAAGTTAGGTATTTTATATGGCTCTGTGATCAGTATGGAGGGAATAATATTATCTCCCTCTTTCTTTGTGGTGAGGACTGGTGTGGACTGATGCTGTGGCCTCGCCATGTGCTTGACAAGGTCACTGCGTTACAACTTCATCAGAATGTCGGGAGATGTCTGCGATAAGGCAACAACCGGTTCTCTTTCAGTTCCTGTTGAACTCACCTCGGGCTTTGACTCTCATGATCTCGACATCGATGAGTAGAGAATAACCTTGAACAAGATGCACAAGGAAAATATCAAAAGCAGGACGGAATTAGCGTTTGTCAAGGTAATGGATTAGATGCTCATACACACATCAGGCATCCATATTTTTGTCCACAACACGTCCCAGAAGTAAAGGGAAAATAGCTCCAACCCTTGCTTCCAAAATAGGCTTTCCGTGGTAGCAAAGCGAATGCAGGAGCAAGAAATCTCCATTCCCACCCCCACCCCCCCCCCCCCACTCTCCTCCCCCGGCCAATACAAGGTTAGGTACCTAAGAAAGGACGCTCAAAATATATTTGGAACGAGTTAACATATAATAAATAAACAAACACCGCCTGGATCACAACTTATTTTTTAGCGATAACCAGTTTTAATCTGCGTTGCAGATCATCTTCAGATCTGGCGGCGCAAAGTTCAGTTTGTCAATAGTTGTCCTGACAGCGAAACAACGCAACTGTTGACAAATTGCACTTTGGAGCACTAGACCTCAAGATGATTTGCAGCGAATACTGAAAGCGGTTGTCAGTAAATGAAAAGTTGTGATACAGTCGTGTCGGCGTTTGTTTATTAATTACTAGCTGACAAACCCGGCATTGCCCGGGAATTCATTTCGCCGATTTTCTATTAGAAACGAAAACAAAGAAATGAACCGTGTTTGTAGCCAAGTAACGAAAAAATGTCATTTACATATATTCGTGAAAATGCCGTTGAAATTATGAAACAGTTGAACAAGGGAATATGCATAATGTACAAATGTGCAAGTACAGTATCCAAATTAAGAAACATGATCCCGGGCTATTTCTGAACACTGGGCGCATCTGCTTCGCCTGTATACAACGGCCGGCCGGCATGGCCGAGCGGTTCTAGGCGCTACAGTCTGGAACGGCGCGACGGCTACGGTCGCAGGTTAGAAACCTCGGGCATGGATGTGTGTGATGTCCTTAGGTTAGTTAGGTTTAAGTAGTTCTAAGCTATAGGGTACTGATGACCTCAGATGTTAAGTCCCATAGTGCTCAGAGCCGTTTGAACCATTTGTGTAGAACGTGCTTTTGTAAGCGTCTCTATGGCGACGCCTCTTCGTAGCTTTATAGACGGCTGTCGTTTTCGAATACAGCCGTTTGCGCTTCGCAGTTGAAAGCTGTCAAAAGTGCTGTCAGAATTCAGGGATTTCCTTAAGTTGGCTCGACTGTAGTAGTATCTTAGAACAATTGTATTAAAACTTCATGAATGCGGAAATTTTTCACTTATCTTAGTGATTATGACGTCATATCTCTTGAACTGTGTGTCGTTCAATGATATGTTTGTATAGGTACATTCAGCAGAACGTGTGGATACTCTCAGAAAAATATGTGACTAATAGTTTCAGTATGATAGTTAGGTGGTTCTTACCCGCCCCTCCCCCCCCCCCCCCCCCCCCCCCCCACAGCCACTGTCAACTCACTGTCAACTGTGATAGTAAGGGATAAAAGTGCGGTTTTCGCTAAGGTATAATAACTGACAACGTTACGAGCTTTCGGACGCTGTAGGTAACGTTTGACTATTTTTAAGTGCGGAATTATGAGTCAATAGGATCATGTGCTTTTTCTGTAGCGTTGGAAAGAGTCTTCGAAGATGACTTACACTACATAACGTGGCAGTCATAATAACAAAAACGCTGACTGGAAATAAGTCATGTATTTTCTTACAGTTGGTACGGTTGGGTAGACATATGTCGTATCTCTTCTGACGGTGAATTTATTTGATCAAGTCTAGCGCCTCGCTTTATATTTGATCAAAGAAAGCGATTGTATTCTGTTTACTGCAAGCGGCTGGATGTATACACACACACATACACACACACACACACACCATGAAACCATTGTGTGTTGTATATATGGAGTGGAGAAGCAAAATGGAGTTCCATTCTCTTTCTTCAAAACGAATTAGAATAGTCTGTACTGACAGATTTATATAAGATGCCAAAACCAGGAAAGATATAAGGCGAGTTCATTGTCATCACAGATGTTTCTTTGTTGGGCTAGCCCAAAGGGACTTTTATCAGAATAAGTAGCAGCTAATGTCCAAGAACACAAAAATCGTACCTAGTTTTGAATGTTTTAAAATGAGTCTGAAACCTGTAAAGAAATTGCCGAAAATAATTACAATCGGCGTAAAGCATCAGACAGTACTTGCCAAACACGATATATTCAGTCAGTTCCTTTTGAAATAAGCCACGTCACTACTCATTTCTCGTTTCAAAGGATTTATGATGTGACTCGGCTACTGTGACTGTAAGCATTACATTGCACTCATATTTTATTATTATTTGTTAACATGGACAGGAGGGATGTTACTTTAATTACACTTCGAATTCGTGTTTAAAAAATTACTGCCTCGTTTAATTGCTGGTAACTATGGAACTAGCAGCATTTAAAATAGCATATTCTCAGTTAGTAAATAGCGGTCCTTTTGTTGCCACATGTTAGCCATTCTGAAGGAAGTATGACGAAATATTTTTTGTATATGGATTGAAGCAGCGTGTGAAAATTTGCACCAAGGCCGGGCCTACTGCTTACTAGGCAGGTGCGTTAGTCGCTAAGCCCCCTTGACACAGCGGTTCACGCAACTGCACGGATTACCCTGGCACGCTTCCCTCCTCGATCCAAATTCTCACTGCCGCCCCAGTCCACTTTAAATTCTTCCGGACGCGCGAATTTAAATTAGTAATCCGCGCTGTTGCGTGAACCGCTATGCCAAGGTGGCTTAGTGGCTAAGGCACCTAACAAGTGAGCTGGAGACCTGGGTTCGATTCCCGACCTAGGTACAAATTATCACTCGCCGCTTGAGTCTGTATACATAAAATCATCTCTGTATGAGATCAGTAAAGTCTCTGAAATTGTGTCATTTCATTTGTAGGACGAAGTATTTCGTGACAATATAATACACCATTTTACTCCACGTCAAAGTTCTTTGTCAAAGATATGTGATGAATATTTGATCAGATTTCTTTACCAAAGAAATTTTCCAGTGTAGTAAAGGCCTTTGGAGTGGTGCTATGACCGGGAAGCACGGGATGCTGATGAATGGCTTCGCATTCTGTTGAGCAATGAATCGCGGTTCTGCACTACCACGGATGACCACTGTCGGCGAGTATGGCGGCCACCTGGGAAGAGGTTCCGTTCTTCCAGTACTTTGGAGCGGCACGGCGATCCTGTTCCTGGCGTCATGGCGTGGGGGACCTTTGGGTGTGATTTCAGGGAACCACTGTTATTGACTGATGGAACAACAGTACGTCGCGAACATGATGTGACCTCACGTGGTACCTGTCAGGCGACAACATCGTGCTGCAATTTGTCAATAGAACAACGCTCATCCACACGTGTCACGGGCCTCTAAGAACTGCCTGTGCGTTGTTGAGGAACTCCCGTGGCCAGCAAGACTCCCGTATTTGTCCTTAATAGAACATGTGTGGGACGAGCTCGGACGTTATCTCTGATCCAGTGCCAGCATACATGGTATCAGGGACTAGTTACTATAGTTCTGGGCAGTCTTGCCTCAGGAGAGGATACAGCGGCTTTATGACACCCTTTCCAACCGAATCAGTCCGTGCATACGGGCCAGTGTGAGTGGAACGTTTTACTGAGAAGTGGGCTCACACAGCCAAGTTCTTTGTAAATTTGATTCGTATTTGTAATAATTGAGTTAACCTCATTCACCCTCTAAAGCAGTGAAGTTTCACTTGGTTTCGTCCTCCCCTTCTAGGTGCTTCACTTTTTTTGTCAGGAAGAGTAGTTTCACTTTAAAAAATACAACTAAGTCTGTCTCATAATTCGGCTGCTATAAGCGTGAACAGATACTTGCGTATATTCTGTGTAGGCAGTGTTGAACAACTTTCAGAAAGGTTTTTATTTTGACTATCCATTTTAGTCACACTTACACGATCCCCAGCCATAAAAAGTGTTTTTAACTGTGCATTGCACAATTGCAGTTACTTATAATTCGTGAAACGCCCGCTTTTGCAATAAAACCTGATATCACAAACATGTACAGTATTTCTGTCTTGCAATGTACATCTACATCTACATCTACATGACTACTCTGCAATTCACATTTAAGTGCTTGGCAGAGGGTTCATCGAACCACAATCATACTATCTCTCTACTATTCCACTCCCGAACAGCGAGCGGGAAAAACTAACACCTAAACCTTTCTGTTCGAGCTCTGATTTCTCTTATTTTATTTTGATGATCATTCCTACCTATGTAGGTTGGGCTCAACAAAATATTTTCGCATTCGGAAGAGAAAGTTGGTGACTGAAATTTCGTAAAAAGGTCTCGCCGCGACGAAAAACGTCTATGCTTTAATGACTTCCATCCCAACTCGTGTATCATATCTGCCACACTCTCTCCCCTATAACGTGATAATACAAAACGAGCTGTAGACGTTAACGCATCTGCGATAACCCTAGTCTCTGTCTACAGCTGTTGCTACTAGTTGGGTATATCAGAAAATTCGCAACATTGTTGGCTATAAGTTAACGAAAACCGCCCTTCGATGCACTTATTTCTTCTAGAAGTATTTCCTGTGGCGTGCATTAGCCCATTTGAGAATGCCTCGCCCTAATCATCTTTCGCTGGAAAATGGAAATTTATGGTAAGGTCTTACGGGACCAAACTGCTGAGGTCATCGGTCCCTACGCTTACACACTACTTAATCTAACTTAAACTAACATAAGCTAAGGACGACACACACACCCGTGCCCGAGGAATGATTCGAACCTCAGAGGGGGGAAGCCGCGCGGACCATGACAAGACGCCCTAGACCGCTCGGCTACCCCGCGAGGCACCTTTCTCTGGGCGCTGGTTGACTGTTCTAAACTGCTCCGCTATTCTGACTCCTGTGTCATTCACCTGCGAGACTGTCCACTTGTCAGTGGTTTCTAATTGGGTCCCCAAGGAATGGTACAGACGTATAGAGGTGAAGTAGTGAAATACAAACATAACATACACTCCTGGAAATGGAAAAAAGAACACATTGACACCGGTGTGTCAGACCCACCATACTTGCTCCGGACACTGCGAGAGGGCTGTACAAGCAATGATCACACGCACGGCACAGCGGACACACCAGGAACCGCGGTGTTGGCTGTCGAATGGCGCTAGCTGCGCAGCATTTGTGCACCGCCCCCGTCAGTGTCAGCCAGTTTGCCGTGGCATACGGAGCTCCATCGCAGTCTTTAACACTGGTAGCATGCCGCGACAGCGTGGACGTGAACCGTATGTGCAGTTGACGGACTTTGAGCGAGGGCGTATAGTGGGCATGCGGGAGGCCGGGTGGACGTACCGCCGAATTGCTCAACACGTGGGGCGTCGAGGGAACACTGAATAGTGCACGGTACATCCAAACCGTCATCGAACCCATCGTTCTACCATTCCTAGACCGGCAAGGGAACTTGCTGTTCCAACAGGACAATGCACGTCCGCATGTATCCCGTGCCACCCAACGTGCTCTAGAAGGTGTAAGTCAACTACCCTGGCCAGCAAGATCTCCGGATCTGTCCCCCATTGAGCATGTTTGGGACTAGATGAAGCGTCGTCTCACGCGGTCTGCACGTCCAGCACGAACGCTGGTCCAACCGAGGCACCAGGTGGAAATGGCATGGCAAGCCGTCCCACAGGACTACATCCAGCATCTCTACGATCGTCTCCATGGGAGAATAGCAGCCTGCATTGCTGCGAAAGGTGGATATACACTGTACTAGTGAGTGCCGATATTGTGCATGCTCTGTTGCCTGTGTCTATGTGCCTGTGGTTCTGTCAGTGTGATCATGTGATGTATCTGACCCCAGGAATGTGTCAATAAAGTTTCCCCTTCCTGGGACAATGAATTCACGGTGTTCTTATTTCAATTTCCAGGAGTGTATTATCCGAATACACGGGGACATAGCACTAGCAGGCCGTCGAGGAATGTACCATGTGCGCGGCTTCATTCTTGCACTACTCACTATGCAAGCCCGAGTGCTCTTAAATAAACAGCTGTGGACAAATTTCTTGGCCTCCAAGCTGATCATTCTCAGCAACAAAATGAACTTCTGTCTTCGAGGTTATGTCGAGTTCACGATTTAAGCAGAACCCTTTCCTATGTGGTGTTGTTGGCGCATATGAAGGAGTAATGTATTCGAATATATTCTACACTCTTCCCTAACAAAGTTTATTTGAGTCAATGACGACAAATTGTTTAGCGGTTGTACCAATTTCGACAGTCCAGTCATTATCAATGGGCCACAGGCTTTGCTTGGTAGGCTGCTCCGTCAAAACGTGATAGGAGTTGCGGCTCCTAGCAACTTTTGACGCAGCCATCGGCCAAGCAATATTTATGGACCATTGCGGTGGCGAACTGATGCCTGTATTGAAACAAATTTGTGCGTGTGTGTCTGAGTGAGGGTGGGAAAGGGGTTGACGGAGGGGGGAGGAGGGGGAGGGAGAGAGAGAGAGAGAGAGAGACAGGGAGAGGGAGAGAGAGAGAGAGAGAGA
This sequence comes from Schistocerca gregaria, assembly GCF_023897955.1. NCBI lineage: Eukaryota > Metazoa > Arthropoda > Insecta > Orthoptera > Acrididae > Schistocerca > Schistocerca gregaria. The sequence goes on along the minus strand of NC_064921.1, from coordinate 927,425,110 downwards.
GAGAGAGAGAGAGAGAGAGAGAGAGAGGGAGAGGTAGAGAGAGAGAGGGAGAGAGACAGAGAGAGAGAGAGAGAGAGAGAGAGAGAGGGAGAGAGAGAGAAACAGCGAGGTAAGTTTGTTGGTGATAGAGCTGTGGCATGTGAAGCACGTGTGAACAGTAATTAAACTTAGATTTTATGCGTGAAAATCTGATTCAAAGTAAACAATTATGGACTCGTGTTAAAGTATGCTTTTCTTAGTTCTTATTTAAGGAATCTCATCCCTAAGCATTACACAATATTTTCGATATGTCCTGTATAGTACCGCATAAAGGCACTTAAAATTCAGTGGTTACGTGAATGTCTGAGTATGAAAACTAGTATTTGAGGAAATAAATCTGTGTGAAACTGATTAGAAGAACCGATAGAGTGACGCAAAACTGGTATACATAACGTGACACGGGAGACCGCGGAAAATTAGAAAACGACAGGACTTGGAAAGGTTACAGTAAGTAGCTGATCAAAGATTATTGCGAGCCTGAAAAGTGGCTGAGAGTCTCAAACCAATCAGAGGACTTTTGGACAGATTAAAGCTATTGCAGCAACTGAGCTCACCATTTGTGCGTACGTTTATACATTGGTGTGCAAAATTTCAGTACAAAATTAAATTTCGTATGACGTGTCACTGCCAACTAATATAGCCCAATGAAACTTGGGCCATACATACAAATATAGTACAGTACTGAAGGTTGACTCAAAGAATAAGACAAACAGAAATGACACTTTTGTTGACAAAAATTTCATTGAAGCCACCGCTGTTAAGCCAGCCGATGTGGCCGAGCGGTTTTAGGCGCTACAGTCTGGAAGCGCGCGACCGCTACGGTCGCAAGTTCGAATCCTGCCTCGGGCATGGATGTGTGTGATGTCCTTAGGTTAGTTAGGTTTAAGTAGTTCCAAGTTCTAAGGGACTGATGACCTCAGAAGTTAAGTCCCATAGTGCTCAGAGCCATTTTTGAACCACCGCTGTTAATGATTGTCTACTGGACATTTCAAAAGCCGAGACACTGATCTTAATAGGCTGTATAATCACCACGGACGGCAATGTATGTTCTGAAATGTGCTGCCATACTGGCCACAAGGTTGGGAAGGATTTGTTTTGGTAGGACAAGGATTTACAGCAAACGTGCTTCGCGAGCAGACGATGATTGCAGGCTTGCGAGCAGCGACCTCTGGAAATCGATCCTGGAGGAAATGCTTGTAGAAATCTAGGCTGTCTTTATATTGCCTGTCACATTACAGATCAATTACTTCAAGCTGCGGAACATGGCGGACTTTTCGATTCATTTTCGCAAACATCCCAACGTGAATGGCGTTCTGTCTGTAGGCACAGAAACTAATGAATTCCACTACAAATCTACATTTTCTATACTTTCTTTAACCCTGCTAAGGATGTTTCAAGCAGCTGTGTGTTTGCCAATCTACACTTTCATAGAGCGCTAAAGAATATGCAACAAACCCTTTAAAAATGCCGGCCGGAGTGGCCGAGCGGTTTTAGGCTCTACAATCTGGAGCCGCGTGACCGCTACGGTCGCAGGTTCGAATCCTGCCTCTGGCATGGATGTGTGTGATGTCCTTAGGTTAGTTAGATTTAAGTAGTTCTACGTTCTGGGGGACTGATGATCTCAGCAGTTAAGTCCCATAGTGCTCAGAGCCATTTGAACCATTTTTTTTCTTTACAAAGATTTTGTAAGCTAGCCCTGAACATCGTCTGCAGTAACCTGTGCGGGGTGTATGATTGTCATGTTTGGTTACGGCATCATGCGTAACCATTCTACCTAAAGTAGGGAAAAATGTTGATCTCAACTAACAAGAATTCTTTTTCTAAATAACGACCTTTGTAAGGGCATAAGGTCATCCGAACGGGACGCTCTTTTTTTTCCTTCTTCTTCTTCCTCTTTATATGGTCTCCTACACGGTTTGCCTTTACGTATACTTTAACGTGGTAAGACATGTGATGCCTTGGTAAACTGAAGGTGCTGCAGAAAGTCTCGCCAACGCATCCTATACATGCTGTATGGGAATGAAGTAGGGGAAACTGATAGGCCAGTCCATTCGCCGAATATCCGCTTGTTCTAATAGCTCCTCCACCTGGGCAGTTCGATGGAGTCGCGTACTGTCTTTCATAAAAATTAAGTCAGGGGTGAATGCATCCCTGAGTACAGGTACATGGATAGGGAGTACAATGTCACAATGGGAGTGACCGGTTAGTATACTATCTTCAAAGATCTTGAAGTCGGTACGCCCTATGCTTTATGCCTCCCCGCATCAAAGAGCTAGACCACCGAAACGATCATGTTTTACAGTGCTGGACATACCCTCATACGGCGAGAGGTGCGAACACATAACGCACCCAGAAAAATTGTCTAACATTTTCGCTTCGCTGATTGAGGTGTTAAGGCGTGGGAAGGCATAATATTGCATGGGCGTACTCTCCTCCGAATATCTGAACGCAGTGGACTCACCAGCCAACGTTACTGCGACAATGTAGGCTTACTCCTTTTCCGTGCGCGTTTTTTCAGGGGTGCATTCGGCAATGACTTCATTTTTATGGATCACAATGCTCGACCATATCGAACTGCGCAGGTAGAGGAGCTCTTGGAACGGGAGGATATTCAGTAAATGGACTGTCCTGCCTGTTCTCATGACTTAAATCCCGTGGAGCACGTGTACTTGCACTGGGGAGAGATATTGCCACTCACCCACATGCACCAACGACCATCCAGCAGTTGTCGACTTCGCAGGTGGAGATATGGAATGCTGCACCATGAGAACTCCTTACCCACCATGTGGCCAGCGCGAGATCACGTTGCAGACCACGCACTGTCGTCGGTGATGGTAACATACACTATTAAGAACCATGTGCCGCCTTTTATAATGTCCAGGTCGGCATCATGAATCGCGGTGACTTAATAAAGTAGGGGAAAGGTAATATATACGTCTAAAAACGAGATTGACAGGAAGTGCAAAATGGTTAAGCAGAAATGGTTAGAAGGCACATTAAAGGTTTAAAAGGATATATCACTAGGGCGAAGATACAGGGTGTTTCAAAAATGACCAGTATATTTGAAACGGCAATACAAACTAAACGAGGAGAGATTGAAATACACCGTTTGTTGCAATATGCTTGGGAAAACAGTACATTTTCAGGCAGACAAACTTTCGAAATTACAGTAGTACAATTGTCAACAACAGATGGCGCTGCGGTCTGGGAAACTCTATAGTACGATATTTTCCACATATCCACCATGCGTAGCAATAATATGGCATAGTCTCTGAATGAAATTACCCGAAACCTTTGACAACGTGTCTGGCGGAATGGCTTCACATGCAGATGAGATGTACTGCTTCAGCTGTTCAATTGTTTCTGGATTCTGGCGGTACACCTGGTGTTTCAAGTGTCCCCACAGAAAGAAGTCACAGGGGTTCATGTCTGGCGAATAGGGAGGCCAATCCACGCCGCCTCCTGTATGTTTCGGATAGCCCAAAGCAATCACAGGATCATCGAAATATTCATTCAGGAAATTAAAGACGTCGGGAGTGCGATGTGGCCAGGCACCATCTTGCATAAACCACGAGGTGTTCGCAGTGTCGTCTAAGGCAGTTTGTACCGCCTCAAATTCACGAAGAATGTCCAGATAGCGTGATGCAGTAATCGTTTCGGATCTGAAAAATGGGCCAATGATTCCTTTGGAAGAAATGGCGGCCCAGACCAGTACTTTTTGAGGATGCAGGGACGATGGGACTGCAACATGGGGCTTTTCGGTTCCCCATATGCGCCAGTTCTGTTTATTGACGAAGCCGTCCAGGTAAAAATAAGCTTCGTCAGTAAACCAAATGCTGCCCACATGCATATCGCCGTCATCAATCCTGTGCACTATATCGTTAGCGAATGTCTCTCGTGCAGCAATGGTAGCGGCGCTGATTGGTTGCCGCGTTTGAATTTTGTATGGATAGAGGTGTAAACTCTGGCGCATGAGACGATACGTGGACGTTGGCGTCATTTGGACCGCAGCTGCAACACGGGAACGGAAACCCGAGGCCGCTGTTGGATCACCTGCTGCACTAGCTGCGCGTTGCCCTCTGTGGTTGCCGTACGCGGTCGCCCTAACTTTCCAGCACGTTCGTCCGTCACGTTCCCAGTCCGTTGAAATTTTTCAAACAGATCCTTTATTGTATCGCTTTTCGGTCCTTTGGTTACATTAAACCACCGTTGAAAACTTCGTCTTGTTGCAACAACACTGTGTTCTAGGCGGTGGAATTCCAACACCAGAAAAACCTCTGTTCTAAGGAATAAAACATGTTGTCCACAGCACACTTGCACTTTGTGAACAACACACGCTTACAGCAGAAAGACGACGTACAGAATGGCGCACCCACAGACTGCGTTGTCTTCTATATCTTTCACATCACTTGCAGCGCCATCTGTTGTTGAAAATTGTAACTACTGTAATTTCGAAAGTTTGTCCGCCTGAAAATGTACTGTTGTCCCAAGCATATTGCAACAAACGGTGTATTTATATCGCTGCTCGTTTGGTTTTTATTGCCGTTTCAAATATACTGGTCATTTTTGAAACACCCTGTAGATATCACGTATAGGAAATTTAAAGAGTCATTTGAAGAAAAGACAAGCAGCTGGACGAATATCAAGAGCTAAGATGGAAAACCATTACTAAGCATAGAATGGAAAGCTGAAAGATGAAAGGAGTATATAGAGGGTCTATAGCAGGAATACGTACTTAAGGACAATCTTACAGGAATGGAAACGGACGTAGATGAAGATGAACACTGAAACAAGACTCCGTGAGTAGACAACATTCCGTCAGAACTGCTGATAGCCTTGGGAGAGCAGCCTTGAGAAAACTTTTCCATCTGGTGCGCAAGATGTATGAGACAGGCGAAATACCCTCAGAGTTCAAGAGAGTATAATATTTCCAATTCCAAAGAAAACAGACGGTGACAGGTGTGAATATTATCGAACCATTAGTTTAATAAATCATGGCTGTTAAATATTAACACGAATTCTTTAAAGAAGAGTGGAATAACTGGTAGAAGCCGACCTCGCGTAAAACTGGTTTGGATTCCGGAGCAATGTAGGAACATTTGAGGTAACACTGACCTACAACTTCTCATAGAAGATAGGTAAAGGACAGGCGAACCTACGTTTATAGCATTTGTAGACTTAGAGAAAGCTTTTGATAATGTTGACTGGAATAATTTCTTTGAAGTTCTGAGTGTAGGAGAGATAGAATACAGGGAGCGAAAGCCTACTTACAAGTTATACGGAAACGAGACGGCAGTTATAACAGTCGAATGGCATTAAAGGGATGCAGTAGTTGAGAATGGAATGAGACAGAGTTGTAGCCTATCCTCTACGTTATTCAGTCTGTACAATGAGCAAGCAATAAAGAAAAAAAGAAAAATTTGGAGTAGGAATTAAAGTCCAGGGAGAAGAAATAAAAACTTTGAGGTTTGCTGATGACGTCGTAATTGTGTCAGAGACAGTAAAGGACTTCGAAGAGCTGTTGAACGGAATGGACAGTGTCTTCAAAGGAATATAGAAGACGACAATCAACAAAAGCAAAACAAGGATAATGGAATGTAGTCGAATTAAAACAGCTGATGCTGAGGGAATTAGATTAGGAAACGAGCGAGACACTTAAAATAGTAGATGAGTTTTGACATTTGGGCAACAAAATAAATGATGATGGCCGAAGTAGAGAAGATATAACATGTCGACCAGCAATAGCAAGAAAAGGTTTCTGAAGAAGAGAAATTTATTAACGTAGGAAGCTTTTCCTGGAAGTATTTGTATGGAATGTAGTCATGTATGGAAGTGAAACATGGGCGATAAACAGTTTAGACAAAAGCTGAATAGATGATTTTGAAATGCAGTGCTACAGGAGAATGCTAAAAATTAGATGAATAGATCGCATAACTAATGAGTTAGTCCTGAATAGATTTGGGGAGCGAAGAAATTTGTGGAACAAAGTGTCTAGAACAAGGCATCGGTTGGTATGGCACGTTCTGAGACATCAAGGGTTCACGAATTTAATACTGGTGTGAAGTGTGGGGAATAAAAATCGTAGAGGGAGACCAAGAGAGGAACACAGTAAGCAGATTCAGGAGGACGTAGGTTGCGGTAGTTATTCGGAGATAAGGAGGCTTGCACAGGTTAGAGTAGCGTAGAGAGCTGCATCAAACCAGATTCCGGACTGAAGACCACAACAACGGCAACATTCCAGCCTCTGTCCTCCTCTACTATTGTTATTTTCTACAGTTCCCTGTATTTCCACGGAAGTTGTTTTGTGACGACATAAAACATGTGCTATCATCCTCTCCGTTCTTCGTGTCCCAATTTTCTTGAATTTCCTCGCCGATTCTGCGGAGAGCCTCATATTTTATAAGTCTGTCTAATTTTTAACGGAGGTTAGAGTCCTCCCTCGGGCATTGGTGTGTGTGTTTGTCCTTAGAATAATTTAGGTTAAGTAGTGTGCAAGCTTAGGGACTGATAACCTTAGTAGTTAAGTCCCATAAGATATCACACACATTTGAACATTTTTTTTTAAATTTTCAACGTCATTCTGTAGCACGACATATCAAACCCTTCTTTTCCGGTTTTTTCACAGTCCATGACCCACTCTCTTACAAAGCTGTGCTTCAAACGTCATTCTCCGAAATTTCTTCTTCAAATTAATGCCGTCATTTGATACTAGAAAATTCGTTTTGCGAGGAATGCCATCTTTGTCTGTGTTAGTCTGTTTCTTATATCCTCCTACCCTAGTGCTACTTTGCTTCCAAGACACGAGAATTCCTTCGCGTCGTCTACTTTGGAGTCCCCAATTCTAATAATAGATTTATAGCTAATCTCATTTCTGCTACTCCTCTTTACTTTCATCCTCTCAATCCATAGTCTTTTCGTTCAATTCAACGGTTCACGTAATTGTTCTTCACTTCCGCTGGGAGTAGTAAAGTCATTTGCGAAACTTATCACTGATTTTATTTCATCCTGAATTTTAATCCCACTCATGAACCGTCCTTTTATTTCCGTCATTAGTTCATCTATGTTATTAACCGTAGGGTGAAATACTATATTTGTATCCCTTACCTTCTAATTCTAGTATTTCGTTCTTGATCTTCCGTTCTTATCGTTCCCTCTCAGTTCTTATACTGTTGTGTATTTCCCGCCTTTCTCCACAGATTACAGAATTTTTTCTGAGAATTTTCAACATCTTGCAATAGACATTTGAAGCAATCGTTTGGACGTAGATAGACTGCTTGCAATCGTAGACTGACAAAACAGATTGGAAAACGCAACAGATTTACACACATATGCACCAGATCAATCCGGTGTACTCTGTACACCTATCAAATGCAACGTTCGGCCAGGCAACATTTGACTATGAATAAAGCACACATACCACTGCAGGTATCATTTGTATATACCTAGATCGTCAAAATACACTACACATTGAGCACCAACGTGCTTTTAAGTCATCCGAAGTAAGAATGATTTCAGGGGTGCAGCAGGGGAGTGTCGTAGGACCGTTGCTATTCACAGTGTACATAAATGACCTTGCGCATAACATCAGAAGTTCATTGAGGCATTTTGCAGATGAAGCTGTAGTATATCGAGAGGTTGTAACAATGGAAAATTGTACTGAAATGCAGAAGGATCCGCATCGAATTGACGCATGGTGCACGGAATGGCAATTGAATCTCAATGTAGACAAGTGTAATGTGCTGCGAATACATAGAAGGAAAGATCCTTCATCATTTAGCTGCAATATAGCAGGCCAGTTCCCTGGAAGCAGTTAATTCCATAAATTATCTGGGAGTACGCATTAGGAGTGATTTAAAATGGAATGACCATATAAAATTAATCGTCGATAAAGCAGATGCCAGACTGAGATTCATTGGAAGAATCCTAAGGAAATGCAGTCCGAAAACAAAGGAAGTAGGTTACAGTACACTTGTTTGCCCTCTACTTGAATACTGCTCACCGGTGTGGGATCCGTACCAGATAGGGTTGATAGCAGAGATAGAGAAGATCCTACGGAGAGCAGCGCGCTTCGTTACAAGATCATTTAGTAATCGCGAAAGCGTTACGGAGATGATACATAGACTCCAGTGGAAGACACTGCAAGAGAGGCGCTCAGTAGCTCTGTACGGGCTTTTGTTGAAGTTTCGAGAACATACCTTCACCGAGGAGTCAAGCAGTATATTGCTCCCTCCTACGTTTATCTATCGAAGAGACCATGAGGATAAAATCAGAGAGATTAGAGCCCACACAGAGGTATACTGACAATCTTTCTTTCCACGAACAATACGAGACTGGAATAGAAGGGAGAACCGATATAGGTACTCAAGGTACCCTACGCCACTCACCATCAGGTGGCTTGCGGAGTATAGATGTAGATGTAGATGTAGGCTCTTTCGTACTCGAAATCTCATATTGCCGTATCAGTACCTTTCTGTAATAATGATAGGATTGTGGACTGTTCCACAAGCGTACCAGGTGACCAGTGGCCACAGTCACACTACAGTCTAAACCCCAACTCATCCGTGTATATAGCACTGCCCCCCTGCCCCCCTCCCCCCTCCCCCCCCCCCCACGCCATTGTTTCTGGAACCACATACTGTGTGGGAGGCATCACATTTTTTTGAGGAGAATGAACGATGTCCGAGCAACGTGTGACGTAGAAACTGTCGTGAAATCTCTCTCTAGCACAGGTGCTCCCAATACTAGCTAAAGTTTTCTGTTCGAGGTGTAAATGATATACTGCTCAATTTTATCAATTTCACTTCCCTATAGGCGCCACTGACAATAATTTCTGTAACACTCATCTTTTCAAAGGTACCTGCTACTTCCACGGAGTCAGAGTTACAAGCCAAACCTCGATTGTTTGAAGAACTGAACTGCAATGTGTAAATCAGCTACAAACGTCTGATTACTTTATGGATGAGTTAACGTGGTAAATATTTGACTTGAGAACTGTAGAAAGGTTTGAAATTCTGCCTAAAGTTTGCTGGAAGTCGCTAAGTGCTTTCGCTATGAAACACTGCATGAATATAGTGCGGATAACGGGCTCTCCATTTGCAGCAAAAGCTAGTTTTTTATGGCTCTCAGACATATCTCCTGAAGTATGTGTCATATGATGATACCTCCTAATACTGAGTCGGACTTCCTTTTGCGCGGCGTAATGCGCCACCTCGGCGTGGCATGGACTCAAAAAGTCGTTGGAAGTCCCCTGCAGAAACTGAGCCATGCTGCCTCTGTGGACCTCCATAATTGCGAACGTGTTGCCGGTGCAAGGCTCTGTGCACGATTTGACTTCTCGATTATTCCTATAAATGTTCGATGGGATTCACGTCTGGCGATGTGGGTGGCCAAATCATTCGCTCGAATGGTCCAAAATGTTTTCCAAACCAATCGTGAACAATTGTGGCCTGGTGACATGGCGCATATTCATCCATAAAAATTCCATCGTTATTTGGAAACGTCAAGTCCATGAATGGCTGAAAATGGTCTCCAAGTAGCCGTACATAGCCGAGGACCAAGTAAACACAGCCTACACCATTATGGAGCCACCACCTGCTTGTAAACTGCTGAGATGACAACCTGGTCCACGTCTTCGTGAGGTCAGCGCCACACTCGAACCCCACTGTCAGCTCTTACCATCTGAAATTGGGACTCATCTGAGCAGGCCACGGCTTTCCAGTCGTCTGGGTTCCAACGGATATAGTCACGGGCACAGGAGACTCGCTGCTGGCTATCGTTGTGTTAGCAAAGACACTTGCGTCTGCTGTCTACTACCACAGCCCAATAACGCCAAGTAACGTTGCGCTGTCCTAATGGATACGTACGTCGTACGTCCCCCATTGATTTGTGCGGTTATTTCATGCAGTGTTGCTTGTCTGTTAGCACTGACAAGTGTACGCAAACGCCGCTGCTCTCGGCCGTTAAGTGAAGGCCGTCGGTCACTGCGTTGTCCGTAGTGAGAGGTAGTGCCTGATATCTGGTATTCTCGACACACTCTAGGCACTGTGGATTTCGTAATATTGAATTCCCTAACGATTTTCTAAATGGAACGTAATGTGCGTCTAGCTCCAACTACCATTGCACGTTGAATGTGTGTTAATTCCCGTCGTGGTGCCATAATCTTGCCGGAAACCTGTACACGTGAATCAATTGAATAAAAATGGCAGATCCACTACTGCACTGTCCTTTTATGTCTTGTGTACGTGATAATACAGCCATCTGTATATCCGCATATAACTACGCCATGAATCTTGTCAACTGAGTGTAATTGAATATACTTGAGGCGTCTAAGCCACACCTGTGCGACTCGTGTTTCTTACTCCAGAGTTTATAGCTTCTAAGTGAAAACAGACTCATTACAGGTTGCACAGGCTCATAAAAAAGCTTATGCTGCGCACACTGCGCCCATGAATGGAATGTGTAGTAAGTTTAATGTTCCACTTAAGACTATTTTTCTTTTACTTGCTTCATATCTGTAACATCTATTGCAATATGATTTAGTACCTTTTCGAAGTAATTTCCCAGTTCACTGATGGAGATATATTTTCCTTTCTTTTAGGCACTGTAAATGTTGCTTATTTTCTTCTGGAGTACTACTTTAATCTGATAAAATACAAGTGTGACTGAAATCGTCTGTTTTTAAAATGAAGAATGATAAATTACCTTTTGTTTTTCGTGCGTGTTTGATTAAATCACGAACTAATGAGACAATTGGTACTGTTTCTTTCAAACGTTTTCTTTATAGCATAATGAAGCAACTCTCAGAGCATCGCGAGGACTACTTACGACTGCTCCTCAGAAAACACAGCTAACTGTCCACATCGCTCTGCACCACTTCTCTGCCTAGTTACACTTCTCTGCCTAGTTACAACTGCTACACACATACACACACACACACACACACACACCACACACACCGCCCCTCTGTTTACAATCAACCACTTATAGTTTGTAACTCACTTGATTGCTGGCTGCTCACTTCTGAACCGAATGAAATTGGACGACTTCAGGCTGCCATACTTTGTGTGTCCACTTTCGCTAATAACAACAATAACAATAATAATAGTAATAATTATTATTATTATACTAACTGCACTGAGATAGGGAGCAGGGGTTGAGTGGAAGGATGCTGGGCGGCAAGTTTATCAACATATTTACTACAAACACAAACCAATTTCTTAAAACACAGAAAATGATGCAAGGCAATCTGAACAGTTACCCTCGGAATTAATTAATTTCCAACAACACAACTCCTAGTAGATATTATATAACTTTCAGAAATGACTGAAGGAAATTAGAGAAAAAAATATTTTTGAGAACAACATTAAGATAAAAAAAATTAATAAATGTTTAGCACAGATGTAATTCAGATCACAGATGTATAAAATCTACCTGCATGTTCCACATAACAAGTTTCAAAAACATACTGACAATAGCTAATAGGTCATTAACATCAGCCATCCACTATTACGTGACTGTTTGCAAATAATTAAAAGGAAGACCATGGTTCCAAGCAAGAGGAATAGCTTGATAACATTAAATTCAAAGTATGGTACAGTGGGAGTTGCAGAGGCAAGCGATTTCTGTTTCTTCACTTAAGTGTGGATAGCGTTAGACACTCTCAGTAAAGCCATTTATTGTACCCAGGTCACCTTAGATGGAGGAGCAATATAAACAACAGATACATGGAGCTATCCTGTAACATATGAGACACTAATTAACAGTTTCCATTTACGACACAAACAGAAACTGTAAATAGGCTTCAAAAGGGCGAACGTTGCGCATGAAGTACCTGATTCGAAAATAAATTTTAATTACAGGTGCTGCCAAACTTAGTCAAACAGCTCGAGTACCATTAGTTTAGTCACACACATTCACAGAAACATAATTTGAGTGAGATTAATTAAAGTATTCGTGAATGAAGATGTTTACATGCCACGATGGATAACCATGATGGCGAGTTAGAATAGCGACTGCGCGACACAACACAATCATGCACACGCTCACTATAATTTCTAACAGATCGAAGCGTATTAAGTTGAGAATAGCTGCCATCAAGTAGGTATTACGACGAGTTTGCTATGAATCTGGGACCAACGGATGCTATTTTACCAGATACGCCTGCACCCCGTTCTTCAAACTGGCCGACAGGAACCCAACCCGGCATCAGAGTGGACAAAGACTCCTTTCATATTCAAATGCCGAGAACAAGTCGGATTGCGTGCATCACGCAGAGATAACTTTTTCAACGAGCAATCTTCACGGCCCCAGCCGACACTCAATTCCACCGAACCCGCAGCGACAAAAACGCAACCATTAGCAAAGGACCAAGAATACTGTCGGCCACTACATCGCGGTGTGTACTCCAGTTGCTGTCATACACACCGATTAACCGCCCGTCACCTCGAGAGCGCCTCCTGGCTACGACAGCACTTAAATACTGCCCTAGAAGCTGTTGTGATCAGAGAAGCTAATAACGAGCGGGAACTATCGATATCAAAATGTGCCCGCACGGCATAATAATAATAAGAATAATACGGCGAAGACCTTACATCGATGTAGTAGCCGTTACATAGATATTGTGGGTTATCCTGTCAATTAGTTAGTTTAACTATTTTTAAATGAATAATGAAGCAGTTTATGGTCCATTGCGGGAACTATTTACAACTAGGGAAAGCATTTTCATAAGATATTTAAGCATATGTGACATATGCGTATCGATTTTATAATCGAAGATGCATGATACAAGGTATTTGTGTATTACGTGCCCTATGTGAGTAAAGTGTTGCTCTCACATTCACTTCATAAGCTATAACCTGCAAGATTTTGAGAGTCGTCTGATTTTACACCTGACTGATCTGACAAATACAGTTATGGCGATAGATTACTCCTCAGGGGCCGGTCCGTACTAATCACATTACGCAACGGACTTTAATGAAACGCGATCTTTTATGGTGTCCTGAGAATGGTATCCTGAGTGGGTGTCACTGAACTTTCTATTAATCGGACTTGTGGACATGATTCATTGGTTATGGAAGGAACATCATTCAGTAAAATATAACTTATTCCACCGTCGATATATTAAATCATGAACAGATTAAACATTCGTTGCTAACGGTTTCAATTGTAGTAGTATGTAGATGGTTACATTAATGGCAATAACTATTTGTCGGCGCTGTTCTGATATTGACTGGGGTGACGGTTTGGTTGTGACGACAGACCATGGCTTTTCCCGAGGCGTATTTTCGCCGTCATGGGAAACAAAAAGGGGGAAAAATATCCTTCTCTCCCGGCGTCGGATTGGCCATCCGCAACCTATGCGATTAAATCACACATGGTGGTGTTCTTGGTACACTTTCTAAACATGTTATCTGTGGGCGGAGACTATGCTTTTGCACACCTAGAGTAGCATGCTTTTGCATACCGAGAGTAGCGTTTCTGTGAAATCCCTCACACCACCAGGCAAATCAATGAATGATTTCTATGTTCAGTAATATCGCCAGAAATGTTTTTTAAGCCTGCTGAATTCCTTCAGTATTTATAAAGTGTTTTTAATTTACCTGTTTATAATGAAGCTAAAGTCTGAATTTTCTCCCTATTCTGTTCGTCTGTAATAAAACACAGTTCTTGATTTTTCATGCGATTTTATCGGTTTTTTTTCACCGCGCTTCGGAAAAACGTTTTACATCCCCTGTGATGGTATTTTATTCCTCACTGTCAACTTATCTTCCTATCCTAATGTTCTCCAAACACTGCATTTTCCCCAATTAAAAAAATAATAACACGAGGGTTATTTGGAAAGTAAGAAACGATCGGTCGCAAAATGGAAAATACAGTGAAAAATCTGTTGAAGCTTTTCACAGGTGCATTGGCCACTGTGCCCAGTACGCCCATCGATAGTATCTTGTCGCTCTTTTCAGTTCTGAACTCACGGTGAGAACGTAAAGACGGCTATAAATTAGCGTCTCCTGCCAAGTATGAGGGCCTGGAGAAAGATTTCGCCTGTAGCTATGCGATCCACATAACGCAACAGTCATGTGGTTCGTTCTACACAATACTCGGTCGCACTCTGCAGGGGCAGTGAAGATGCTTCTGCAGCATTTTCGCTGGGAAGTGTTTGATCACCCACAATACAGCCCATAATCGGCTACCCCTATGGCTCATCTCTGCTCAAATGAACCGCTGGCTATGAAGACAATATGTTGACACAGACAACGAGCTGCAGTCCAGAGTAGAAAAATGTCGAAAAGCACTGGCGGCTGACTTCTATAACGAGGGAATTGAAAGGTTGGCACAACACTACGACAGATGTCTAAGTCTGAGAGGCGACTTTGTAGAGAAGTAGCTGGAAGGTGTAGCTAATCGTTGCAAATCGTATCATATCCGTGAGATTACCTCCCCTATTTCACGGTAATAAAAAGACAGCTACATACCTCTAAAATTTTTCGATGTTCTCCGTCAATCCTATATTGTGAGGATCCCTTATTGCGCTGCAATACATCAGAAGAAAACGGACAGTCGTAGTGAATGCAGCCTCTAGTGGTCTTCTCACGTTTATTAAGTGTTCTGCCTCTAAAACACAGTCTTTGGTTCGCCATCCCCATAAAGCTTTCTGTGTGATGGTTCTAGTTTAAAGTCGTAATTATAATCTATAGGTATTAAGTTGAGACGAAAACCTTTAAATGTGTGTGACTGGTCGTGTAATCGGACTTTAACGGATTGTTTTGATAATGATTTGGAGGATCAAAAACTGCCACTTCGCACAACGTTCAGAAATTCTGTCTATATCATTTTACAACTAGTTTTCATCGAGACGCCATAGTTTGCACAATTGTTATCATTCGTTCACTTCCGACAATTGGAAAGCAAATAAGGAAATTTTACGATATTGCAGTACCTGTTGTTCAGGACAGTGCAGTGTTCGTCTGGACATGCGTGCATGCCAGAAGAAACAGATTATGGTTGTCCATATTCGGAACTGTGAATACATTTCATGGAGGGAAATTTTACTTAGTGGAAAGTGTACATGACTAAATTTGTAGTGAGTTGGGGGTATAAAGAATGCGGAATTTAGCAGTCAGAGCTGCTACCTTTGGCAGCAACAATGCTTCTAACCCGATTGGGCATCGATTAGAACTGACATTGGATGACAGATACGGATATGTCATTCCATCTTGCTTCATATCTGTGCCAAAGTTTACCAATCGTAATGGCTCGCGAGTGGTGGAGAGTAAGCCTCCAGCAAGAGGTTTCGACTGGGTGAGACATCTGGAGACGTGGTGACTTGGCAACAGTCTAACACCCTCTTTATTGACGTAGGAGAGGAAAGCTCGGGCAGTACACGGTACTATGATATGTTGTTGAAAGCTAACGTCACAGAGTCCTCGAAGACTTGGCGCAACCACTGACATCGTGCTCTCAAAACCAGCCCTGAATGATGTCAGCTGTGTGATTAGGGGCCCTGTTGTCTTGGAACACAGCATCACCAGTGGGGAACAAACATTGTACCATGCGATGGACCTCATCTGTCAAAATGGTCATATAATCCTTGGCACTAATGTGACCCATGGAATACTATTATGTGGCTGCCCAAATAGTCTCCAAACCCCCGCTATGTTTCACTCTTGTGACGTAAACTTGGTCATAAGCTGGAAACAGTGTGACACAAGGTTCATCCGACTCATGACACTCTTCCCATACTCCAAAGGCCGGGTTTTATGGTGTCGGCGCCGCGTTTCCCTGTAACACGCATTTTCTTGACTGGTGAGTGGTTTTGGAATTCCAGCTCGCCTTTCAGCTCCCTGCTTAAGGAGCTCCCTCTGTGTTATTTTGGTGCTGATAAAGTTCGCGAGACTTTTGCAGCTGTTGTCACAACCTTCTTCAATGACCGTCCTTAACGATCACTCAACACACACTAGTGTCCGCTTTCTTCCATGAAACGACAAACGCTTGAGGTACCTTGGTTTTCCAAGCATTCACTATACGAACACGAACAATTTGCCTACGTTCGAACTTCCTTAGCTCTAACATAATGCACTCAAGGCCCCGGGAGTAGACAACATTCCATTAGAACTACTGACGGCCATGGGAGAGCCAGTCCTGACAAAACTCTACGATCTGGTGAGCAAGATGTATGAGACAGGCGAAATACCCTCAGACTTCAAGAAGAATATAATAATTCCAATCCCAAAGAAAGCAGGTGTTAACAGATGTGAAAATTACCGAACTATCAGTTTAATATATCACGGCTGCAAAATACTAACGCGAAGTCTTTACAGACGAATGGAAAAATTAGTAGAAGCCGACCTTGGGGAAGATCAGTTTGGGTTCCGTAGAAATGTTGGAACACGTGAGGCAATACTGACCTTACGACTTATGTTAGAAGAAAGATTAAGAAAAGGCAAACCTACATTTCTAGCATTTGTAGACTTGGAGAAAGCTTTTAACAATGTTGACTGGAATACTCTCTTTCAAATTCTGAAGGTGGCAGGGGTAAAATACAGGGAGTGAAAGGCTATTTACAATTTTTACAGTAAGCAGATGGCAGTCATAAGAGTCGAGAGGCATGAAAGGGAATCAGTGGTTGGGAAAGGAGTGAGAGAGGGTTGTAGCCTCTCCCCGATGTTATTCAATCTGTATATTGAGCAAGCAGTGAAGGAAACGAAAGAAAATTTCGGAGTAGGTATTAAAATCCATGGAGAAGAAATAAAAACTTTGAGGTTCGCCGATGACATTGTAATTCTGTCAGAGACACCAAAGGACTTGGAAGAGCAGTTGAACGGAATGGATAGTGTCTTGAAGGGATATAAGATGAACGTCAACAAAAGCAAAACCAGGATAAAGGAATGTAGTCGAATAAAGTGGTGCAGAGGAAATTAATTAGGAAATGAGACACTTGAAGTAGAAGATGAGTTTTGCCATTTGTGGAGCAAAATAACTGATGATGGTCGAAGTAGAGAGGATATAAAATGTAGACTGGCTATGGGAAGGAAAGCGTTTCTGAAGAAGAGAAATTTGTTAACATCGAGTATAGATTTAAATGTCAGGAAGTCGTTTCTGTAAGTGTTTATATGGATTGTAGCCATGTATGGAAGTGAAACGTGGACGGTAAATAGTTTAGACAAGAAGAGAATAGAAGCTTTCGAAATGTGGTGCTACAGAAGAATGCTGAAGATTAGATGGGTAGATCACATAACTAATGAGGAGGTGTTGAATAGGATTGGCGAGAAGAGAAGTTTGTGGCACAACTTGACCAGAAGAAGGCATCGGTTGGTAGGACATGTTCTGAGGCATCAAGGGATCACCAATTTAGTATTGGAGGGCAGCGTGGAGGGTAAAACTCGTAGAGGGAGACTAAGAGATGAATACACTAAGCACATTCCGAAGGATGTAGGTTGCAGTAGGTACTGGGAGATGAAGAAGCTTGCGCAGGATAGAGTAGCGTGGAGTGCTGCATCAAACCAGTCTTAGGACTGAAGACCACAACAAGAACAACAACAATACCAGAAGCGTGGGAAAGTGAAAATAATCTAGAGAGTAATACTGAAATTGTAATCAGATTCTTGGACAAATCCAATGACTCTCCCACGGACCAGACCAGACCAGATCTGAGCGATCACGGGAGTGTTTAGGAAGAAAGTGTTTGTGAAGTAAATGGAATTTCCCCTTTCCCTATTTCGATTTTAATTTTGGCTGTGTTTCGAATTTTTGGCTCAATGGTGTGTACTGCATTAGTACAATAAATCCTATTTCATTATTAAGGACTACTCCTCGGAGCAAGTACACTACTGGCCATTTAAATTGCTACAACACGAAGATGACGTGCTACAGACGCGAAATTTAACCGACAGGAAGAAAATATTGTGATTTGCAAATGATTAGCTTTTCAGAGCATTCGCACAAGGTTGGCGCCGGTGGCGACACCTACAACGTGCTGACATCAGGAAAGTTTCCAACCGATTTCTCATACACAAGCAGCTGTTGACTGGCGTTACCTGGTGAAACGTTGTTGTGATGCCTCGTGTAAGGAGGAGAAATGCGTACCATCTCGTTTCCGACTTTGATAAAGGTCGGATTGTAGCCTATCGCGATTGCGGTTTATCGTATCGCGACATTGCTGCTCCAGTTGGTCGAGATCCAATGACTGTTAGCAAAATATGGAATCGGTGGGTTCACGAGGGTAACGCGGAACGCCGTGCTGGATCCCAACGGCCTCGTGTCACTAGCAGTCGAGATGACAGGCATCTTATCCGCATGGCTGTAACGGATCGTACAGCCACATCTCGATCCTTGAGTTAACAGATAGGGGCGTTTGCGAGACAACAACCATCTGCACGAACAGTTCGACGACGTTTGCAGCAGCATAGACTATCAGCTCTGAGACCACGGCTGCGGTTACCCTTGACGCTGCATCACAGACAGGAGCGCCTGCGATGGTGTACTCAACGACGAACCTGGGTGCACGAATGGCAAATCGTCGTTTTTTCGGATGAATCCAGGTTCTGTTTACAGCATCATGATTGTGGCATCCGTGTTTGGCGACATCGCGGTAAACGGACATTGGAAGCTTGCATTCGTCATCGGCATACTGGCGTATCACCCTGCGTGATGGTATGGGGTGCCATTGGTTACACGTCCTGGTCACGTCTTGTTCGCATTGACGGCACTTTGAACAGTGAACGTTACATTTTATATGTGTTACGACCCGTGGCTCTACCCTTGATTCGACCCCTGTGAAACCCTACTTTTCAGCAGGATAAAGCACGACCGTATGTTGCAGGTTCTGTACGGGCCTTTCTGGATACAGAAAATGTTCGACTGCTGCCCTGGCCAGCACATTCTCCAGATCTCTCACGAATTGAAAACGTCTGGTCAATGGTGGGCTAACAACTGGCTCGTGACAATACGCCAGCTGTACCTGTGCACGTCATCCGAGCTCTGTTTGTCTCAATGCCCACGCGTATCAAGAGGTGGTTGTTTTGTGTACTGATTTCTCAGGATCTATGCAACCAAATTGTGTGAAAATGTAATCAAATGTCAGTTCTAGTATAATATATTTGTCCAATGAATACCTGTTTATCCTCTGCATTTCTTCTTGGTGTAGCAATTTTAATGGCCAGTAGAGTATAACGTTCTACTTGCACACTATAGCGATTGGGAAGTACTCAAGCAGATTATGTTATTTGAATGATATTAGTTGTTGTATTTATATGAACAATTCATACCCATTTTAACACCCTTCCGTATCAAATACCACTGAACGTGATTCACTCTGATAATTGTAAAAGACAGTGGGTTTCCTGTTGCTTTTGTTGAGATATGTATACAAACAACAGAAACATGGTATCATTTCCTATAGAGGAGTACGTTTTTTAGCGAGTCGGATATTATGATAATGTAAAACGAAGTCAAATCGCACTTCAAAAGGCGGCATGAGAAGCTAGTCGAGTAACGAACCGCACAGCTGTTGCTGCTACAGCCATACTGTGCCTACACGCACCACCGAACCAGCAACATCGACCCCATTCACGCTCAACTGTGCTTCGCTGTCAGTCACTTTATTATTCTAATCCGGGTCTACACAGATCACTTTTCTGCCGACAAGTGACACTTGTAACGCACTGAGGACATTGCGCAGGTCTCATTTGTGCCAAAACAGAACAGCACAGCTCGCATCTCGCACGTTGGCTAATATCTGCATTTATGAACACTCGTGCATCTCCCAGGGCTTTTCGGTGTTTGTGTCCACCGCTGTTCGTCCCGTATAACCCCAGCAGACGGAGTGCGAGGTCGCAGCACACGTACCGCTGGCGAGCTCTCGATAGACGGCCGAGCGAAGCTAGTTAAGTAACTTGACCGTAATTAAATTGTCGTCACGAAGGACTGGGAAGCAGTTGGGCCGGACGGCAGCGGGCAGCGGCGAGAGTTGTGACAGCAGGGACGAGGAGGAACTGTCGTGCAGAGGTAATCCTGTGGCCGGTGTCAGGTGTCTGGTAATCCCTGCGGCCCCACGCGTCCTCTCTCCGTTCTCCGCTCTCCGTCGCTGCTGCCTGTCCGCCACGTGCGCACGTGGCCCACGGCAGCGACCGCCCACGCCAGCTCCTTTGTTCTGGCCATCCGCGGCTCGGCGCGCACGTAACGGCCCTCTGTTCCACAGCGCCGAGGACTTTGGACCATACCGGACGCGAAGGCGCGGCGAGGAGCAAAGTCCTCGTTCATGCCTGCCGCATTCTACAGGAGCTACACACAGTAGCGTGATCACCTGACTTTCGGAGCTTGCTTTCTTCTGACTTATTTGTTTCTAAGCCCCCCCCCCCCCCGCAAGATGTATGAGACAGAGACAGGCGAAATACCCTCAGACTTCAAGAAGAATATAATAATTCCAATCCCAAAGAAAGCAGGTGTTGACAGATGTGAAAATTACCGAACTAACAGTTGAATAAGTCAAGCTGCAAAATACTAACGCGAATTCTTTACAGACGAATGGAAAAACTGGTAAAATCCGACCTCGGGGAAGATCAGTTTGGATTCCGTAGAAATGTTGGAATACGTGAGGCAATACTGACCCTACGACATATCTTAGAAAATAGATTAAGGAAAGCAAACCTACGTTTCTAGCATTTGTAGACTTAGAGAAAGCTTTTGACAATGTTGACTGGAATACTCTCTTTCAAATTCTAAAGGTGGCAGGGGTAAATTACAGGAAGCGAAAGGCTATTTACAAGTTGCACGAAAACCAGATGACAGTTATAAGAGTCCAGGTGTATGAAAGGGAAGCAGCGGTTGGGTATGGAGTGAGACAGGGTTGTAGCCTCTCCCCGATGCTATTCCTCCTGTATTTTGAGCAAGCAGTGAAGGAAACAAAAAAAAAAGTTCGGAATAGGTATTAAAATCCACGGAGAAGAAATAAAAACTTTGAGGTTCGCCGATGACATTGTAATTCTGTCAGAGACAGCAAAGGACTTGGAAGAGCAGTGTCTTGAAAGGAGGATATAAGATGAACATCAACAAAAGCAAAACGAGGATAATGGAATGTAGTAGAATAAAGTCGCGTGATTCTGAGGGAATTAGATAAGGAAATGAGGCACTTAAAGTAGCAAAGGAGTCTTGCTAATTGGGGAGCAAAATAACTGATGATGGTCGAAGTAGAGGTGATATAAAATGTAGACTTGCAATGGCAAGGACAGCGTTTTTGAAGAAGAGAAATTTGTTAACATCGAGTATAGATTTAAGTGTCAGGAAGTCGTTTCTGAAAGTATTTGTATGCATTGTAGCCCTACAGTGAAAGAGAAATATGGACGATAAATAGTTAGGACAAGAACAGAATAGAAGCATTCGAAATGTGGTGCTACAGAAATTGCTGAAGATTAGACGGATAGATCAGAAAACTAATGAGGAGGTATTGAATAGAATTGGGGAGAAGAGGAGTTTGTGACAAAACTTGACAAGAAGAAGGGACCGGTTGGTAAGACATGTTCTGTCAAGGGATCAAAAATTTAGCAATGGAGGGCAGTGTGGAGGGCAAAAATCGTAGAGGGAGACCAAGAAATGAATTCACTAAGCACATTCGGAAGGATGTAGGTTGCAGTAAGTACTGGGAGACCAAGAAGCTTGCACAGGATAGATTAGCATGGAGAGCTGCATCAAACCACTCTCACGACTGAAGACTACAATAACAACATCAAGCCCCCATACACCTTTCCGTTGTATTATAACCGAAAAGTTGAAAAACTAATAATTTTTACCACCTACATATCTGCCAATGTATTTTGGTGTTACAAGGAACCCCTTGAGAGCGAAGTCACAAAATACCAATGATATTTACGGCATTCGATTCCCCACATGTTGTCTACCACATACTTAAAATTTTTTATTTTTATTTTACAGGTCTGTCTTGATCACATAAACTTTTATATTTTACTGTTACCGGTTTCGGCTACTGCCATCTTCAGATCTGTTACAAAGAAAAACAATGTGTAACCAACTAAGTCCAGTTTACTGACGCTAAATCAATAAACGACCTGGTGCTACATAACAAAGATAAAAAGTGTTTACATGATTAACAGCCATGTATACCAGACATACATACCATAAAATATTCTGATGTACGAGGGTCACTCCACAAGAAAAGCACACTATTTTTTTTAAACCCATCTTTTATTCCAAATGTTTGAAAGTTTTACAGTGTGTAGATACATCCTTTAGGAACAATATTTTCATTTCTCTACGTAACTTCCACCCCTCTCAACTGCCTTACGCCATCTTGGAACCAGCGCCTGAATACCCGCACGGTAAAATTCTGGACCAACCTGTTGGAGCCACTGTTTGGTAGCGTGCACAAGGGAGTCATCATCTTCAATCCTCGTTCCACGAAGGGTGTCTTTCAGTTTCCCAACGAGATGATAGTCGCATGGAGCCAGGTCAGGACTGTAAGGCGGGTGTTTCAGTGTTGTCCGTCCGAGTTTTGTGATCGCTTCCATGGTTTTTTGACTGACATGTGGAAGTGCAATGTCGTGCAACAGCAAAACATCCAGCTTTTTGCCGATGTGGTCGCACACGACTCAGTTGAGCTTGAAGTTTCTTCTGTGTCGTCACATATGCATCAGAATTTATAGTGGTTCCACTTGACATGATGTCCACAAGCAAGAATCCTTCGGGATCGAAAAACACAGTAGTCATAACATTTCTAGCAGAAGGTGTGGTTTTGAATTTTTTTCTTGGGTGAATTTGCATGATGCCCCTTCGTCTCTGGTGAAAAATAACGGAGCCATGTTTCATCACCTGTCACAATTCTTCCAAGAAATTCATCTCCACCATTCTCGTACTGTTCTAAAAGTTCGCTGCATACCGTTTTTCTCGTTTCTTTGTGAGCCACTGTCATCATCCTGGGAACCCACCTGGCACAAACATTTTTTAACGCCAACACTTTCAGTATTCTGCAACTACTTCCTTCCCCTATCCCAACTTAGCGTGAGAATTCGTTCACTGTGATGCGTCTGTCAGCAGTCACCAATTCGTTAACTCTCTGCACGTTGTCTGGAGTGTGTGCAGTACGAGGCCTCTGCGAGGACAATCCTCAATATTGCCGTGCCCGCTTTCATCACGTAACCTGCTTGCCCACCGACTAACTGTACTGCGATCGACAGTAGCATCTCCATACACATTTTCCAACCTCTTGTGGATGTTTCCCACTGTCTCGTTTTCACAGCACAGGAATTCCATGACAGCACGTTGCTTCCGACGAACGTGAAATGTAGCAGCCATCTTAAAGACATGCTGTGACGGGAACGGGTTGAAATAAGTTTGAAAACAAGCGGGAGCGATGTATTTACACACTGTAAAACTTTCACACATGCGGAATGAAAACTGTATTTTTACAAAAATAGTGTGCATTTCTTTTGGAGTGACCCTCGTAGTATCAACGTCAAAGTTAACATGTATGTACATAGTAAGTTCTTGCGATGATTAGAATGTATCTAGTATTTATACAAAAGACTTTATGTCTTCAAACGTCTACCATGTGAGGCACAGTATTGGCAACAGGGGCGGGTCTGGAGGTATGCAACGGTGAGAACAGCATGAGGCTATGAAGCGTAGTCAAACTGATTAGTTGACGAGTAACTCATAACAGTGCCACAATGCTAGTGGTGCTGATACAAATCATAGCCACGTCAACGATGATGATGATGATGATTATGAGGTCCCATACTCCGAACAGCGTAGGGGATGATGCGGGAGACTCTTACCGCTGTACTAGGTTAAGGTCCTAGAGGAAGTGGTTTGCCATTGCCTTGCTCCGACCGTAATTGGGGTGAATGATGATGATGAAGACACCCAGTCATCTCTAGGCAGGACAAATCCCTGACACCGCCGGGAATCGAACCCGGGACCCCGTGCGCGGGAAGCGAGAACGCTACCGCAAGACCACGAGCTGATAAGCAAAGCAAACATTACATAATATCAGCGTCCACTGTTGCCGAAGCTGACGTTTGGTCATGAAGAAATTCAAGGAATTTTGCAGAGTGAGAAAGAATTGGCAGACGAAATATTAGCGTTTCTGCGAGATCAGTCAGTGGAATGTGTGGTGTCGTACACGCTTGACTGTGCAGACAATGTTCACGAGGATTGCAATGAAGACGATACGTGCTTATCAAGCGAAAGTGATATTGATCAGGTTTCGAGCCACGTAGTTCATCATCCTTGTCAGACAGGGAGCCACAAATCCAGTCTCCGGTGAAGCATAACAAAGGACAATCGTCGTCCAAGGCGCGAGTATTGAATATAATTACGTACATGGAAGATCATCCGAAGCATAATAAAAACAAGCTATATGACCTTGTAGTGTATAAGAAAAACTACGGATGTTCAAGGGAAGACAAGGCGCACTTAACACAAAAACTGATGTTTGTGGATTTCAAGGATGAGCAATACAATTTACAGGAAGCGCACGATAGTGACCTGTTACTTTATGCACATCAAATAGTGCGCGACATAGATTACAGTGATTTCAAGGGAAGCAGTGGTCGGTTGAATAACTTCAAACAGTGCTACAGAACTGGAAGACGTAAGATAACGAAATTTCAAACAAGTATCAATTTTACTATGCACAGAAAACTGCGGAATCGGGTCGAAAATTCGTAGATGACATAAATAAATTTATCCCATCGTTCAGTAAACGGTTTGTTTCCAATTCCGACCAATTGTGATTTGAAGAGGCAATGCTTACGAAGCGAACCTTGGAAATCGGAGGTACCAACAGAGTTATGTTAAGACCGACTAACATCAGTGCATAACACATTCGTATACAATTATGTCCACTGTTAATCTGAATTGAAAATTGGCTGGAAAGTTATTTGTTGTGCTGCGGGAAGTTGGATGTGTTCTGCCGCCTACAATTCTTTCTTGTATGTGTGATCTGGCAGGGGAAGGAGGGAATGTTTATGTCACAGCAAGGGGGAGTGGTAAAATAAGAAAATAGCTGGTGAAAGTAACTTTTTTTTGATTGATTCCTGATCTGCATATAAAACGATGCTCCTTTAGAGCGAACTATCGCTCCTGAAAAGTGTGTGACATTGCAGTTCATACCGCCTGGAACCATTGGATAATTTCATTCTCTGGATCTTTGTTTCTTGCCAAGTCTATAAAACATATCTGCAGCTACGCCCTACAGAATAGTCAGTTTTACGATAAACTCCACGACAGGCTGTTTCGTATTCTGTTTCATGTCATCTCATTCCATCAGTTCTCATTACTCAGTTACACCAATATTATTCTTTAAGAGTCGATATCTAGCTAAGCGCCCTGTACTTTTGTAACTCCCAAGGAGTTCGCCTTCGATCTTGATCGTGTGAACCTTTGTGATCACTGTGGCTCGCTATTTTTCAATCGGTGTTCATGATGCAAGTTAACGGTTTATTTGGAACATTTCTCAAATGTTGACGCTGAACGTTTTGTGAAGTGTACTACATACATGCCGTGAAAGATTGATCTGTGCACCTCTCGGACACTCATTTTCAGTCGCCTTTCTGATGAACATGGTGAGTCAGTAAGCAGCTAATATTTTTCCTGTCAGAACTGTTAACACTACACTTTCGATTAGCCTTACTCAAGATTGAACCTGCGACTTCGCACTCAAGGGGTTTCTTGCTAAACTTGAGGCGAACAGGGATTAAAGGAATATTAAAGGAATATTACCAGCTTGCCATGAGCTAGCTTAGGAGTCAGGAAAGTGAGCAAAGCCTGGATCGAATCTGGATTAACGACCGTTGGTGTGGTACAGTGGCCAGCCTGAGTGGCGTTTCCAGGCAATTTCCCTCGTTCGTTTAGGAAAATGCTGGGCTGGTCCTCCTCATAAAATCTCAAAATCAATTAAAATACTGCAACACAGGGAACAAAGTTTACACGATTCATAGACGCACATTTGTTCCCGTATGTTAACTGACGGCTGTGGCGACAGGAATGGGAATTAGAACTACAGAAGTCAACATTTTACAGAAGGTACAACATTTATTCAAGTTCACTTACGAAATAGCGAAATAGTACAACTGACAAATGACGACCATTCGTGCCTACAAAATACTCGAGGTGATCCATCCAGTTTTTGAACACATCTTTCGTAATTTCTGCGAATCTTACCGTGAATTCGATGTTTTAACTGCTGCAAACTTCTCGGCCGGTCGGAGTAGACTCTCGCCTTCAAATAACACCACAGGTCAGGCTCGGTTAAATCATGTGAGCGAGGCTGCCATTCGGTACCTGCACGTTTGGAAACTATGTGATTACCAGACGCTTCACGGAGAACTCTCAAGGTCTCGCTAGATGTGTAGCATGTCTCGCGGTCCTGTCGGAACTAAATTTTCGTAACGAACGACGGGGAATGACCTTCGAAGTTCTGGGGAGTTTGGTTTTCCGAGCGACGGTTTACTTTTGATTCGGTGCACTGGTAGTTGCACGCAAGTGTCTTACCAGTTCAGTATTGTTCCACTAGCAAGTATTGGATATCTCGGTTGAATCTTGAAATGCATATGCAGGGCACATAGCACGCACATGACAGATTCGCCGTAGCGGAAACAGCACTCCACGGCGAACGCACAATGTTGCTTCGACTAAAAAGACATGGT
Source organism: Schistocerca gregaria (assembly GCF_023897955.1). NCBI lineage: Eukaryota > Metazoa > Arthropoda > Insecta > Orthoptera > Acrididae > Schistocerca > Schistocerca gregaria. Next base: position 927,398,414 of record NC_064921.1, on the reverse strand, counting down.
TACTGACCTGTATGTGGGGACAAAATTGACACTTCGCACTGCTAATACACGGTGCGACCGTCGCTGTATCTTGTTTTTAGTGTAAATTATTCAACTCTGAAATCACAAAACATTGTGAAACAACCTGAATAGCTTTACTACGAAATGAAGGGACAGTAGTAAACAAAATAAAAGGCAGTCATCACTCTTCACTGGCAGCCCACCTAAGGTCTTCCAGTCTGAGGGGAAGGTTCGTGCGACACGCAATGCGAGTTTCAACTGGTGGCATGAACGATCAGTCGGGTAAGTGTGAGCAGATAGTCTTCAGACTGCTCCGTTGATTTATGCCTATGGCATAAGGTATTCGCAATGCGGAAGCGCTTTGCACGTCGAAAGTCGATGTCATAGCCGAAATCTCGACTGTAGGGCTGGATAGTAGGTTGGAGGATCCCACCGCGACGCTACCCAGCCCTCAAGACGTCCTTGATAGCGATGAGAGGCACATGATGTGGATATGATGAAGGCCCAAACGTGACAGACAATCTTCCCTGCTCAACTCGTGAGAATCATGCCCGTGGCGAGCTTTGGTTTCTGGCCGTTTCCACTGTCTCCCATAACGAACATGAAACGTCAGACACATCCTGCACTCATCAACCCGGTGCCACCAATTCAGGTTCTAGTCCAGGTGTGCTCCTGCTCACCTTGTTTCACTCAAGGTTGACATGTCTGTAATGTTGTTCGTAATGGAAGCCCAGATCGTGAGGAGACAGTTGCACACTGTCTGGTTCGACATAGACCAAGTTACCTCCGATAAAGCACCGCGCCATAAATTGTACCTGGTGGCATTCAGCAGGTGGTGTAAACCTGACTTGATTCTTCCAGGAATGTCAGCAGACTGAACATTGTACACGAGCCGCATTGTTCCATTTACGAGTGGATACGAAGTGCTCTCTATGCAGGTTTACTTTCCCCTGTGGATGGTTGTAAGCACCGGTAGCAATTTATTATGGTTAAAAGGGTAGAGAGAGAAATTACCGCTAAGAAACAGTCCAAGTTAGGAGGAGGGTGGGCAAATATATATTTTTATTTTTTACTAGCGAACCCGACATTGCTTGGCCATTGCTAAATACGTATGAGAATTGGATAAATATCCTGATCTCCTTCTCCCCCTCTCTCTGTCCATCTCTTCCTCTTCTTCCTCCTCCTCCTTCTTCTTCTCCTCCCCTCTCTGCCCATCTTCTCACCCTCCACCATATTACTTCCCTTCACCTCCTCCCCCTCTCTGTGTCTATTTTCTGCTCCTCCCTCTTCTCCATCTTCTCCTCCCTCTCTCTGTATCCATATTCTCTTCCTTCCTCCTCTCTGTCATTTCGTCCCTCTCCCCCCCGCCCCCTCGCACTTCTCTTTCCGTCTACTCCTATCTCTCCTCTGATCTTGAGAGTTGTTTATTGTTATTGCAAAGTCAGACTCCGCAGCGGTATTCCAGTCATAAACTTATAAGGGTTTCTCTTATCTGTGAAAACAAAACAACACATTGTTATGTTTACAATTTTTGTTTAAAAATATACAGGGTGAGTCACTAACTATTGCCATCAAGAATAACTCCGAAAGTATGATAAGAGATGAAACGTTTTGTGGGACAAAGTTGGATGGGACAACGGCGGCCATAATATTACGTTGGTTTTTTGTTGATAGGTGCGCTCGCTTCAAAGATACGAAGGTCACCTTCGTTTTTCAAATGGTATGCTATAGTTTGGTACTTATTTTCTGATAGCTGCTAACGAGACGAATCCAATGATGTGTAACAGTAAGGTCTTTGAAGGTCAACGAAGGTCACAAAGGTGGCATGAACGTCCACGCGACGCATACAATCCGTACCAGTTAATTCTTGGTGGAGACTCTTATGGTAAGGATGATATTTATGGTGATGCAGAACACGAACAACACTACTCTGGCTCATGCCAGATTTCCTTGGGGATTATGACGCGAACTAACACAAGAATCTCGAGCCACAGTGGCAAAAGTACCAATTTCCGTTTTCTCGTTAGTAACTTTCGTTTGTCGGATATGTTTCCGATGCGTTAAAGATCCAGTTGTTCTCATTTTATCATATACATATTTAAATGTTCGACGTGTAGGGTGATTACGTTGAGGATGTCTTTCAGCGTATAAGTCTCTAGCTCTCACTGAATTTCGTTGGCTTCCCCCGTAAATGAGACGTATATCGACTTGGTTTTCGTAGGAATACATCATTCACATTCGCTTAATTCGACGATACTAGTTTTACCGTTCCCTTTAGTGTTATATTACGAAACCGTTGAATGGTGTTTACATGTCAATGGCACGTTAGATGGATACGCCGTATTCGGCGAATATTTACTATTTGCATGATATACGAGAGAGAATTGTCAGAGCACGTGTTTCGATAAGTGCCGAAGTGATAAGGAATACCACTCAATCTATGATAAGAAGATTTAGCACTGCATTGATACCAATGGTCATCTCGTCGAACACCTTCTGTGAATGGACGTTCATGCCACTTTTTGATCTTTGTTGACCTTCAAAGACCTTACACATCATTGGATTCGCCTCGGTAGCCGCTATCAGAAAATAAGTACCAAACTATAGCATCCCATTTAAAAAAACAGAGTTGACCGTCGTAACTCTGACCCGACCCCACCTAGCAACAAAAAACCATGTTATGGCCCTCGTTGCCCCATGCAAATTTTGTCCCACAAACGTTTCAGCTTCTTTCGGAGTTATTCTTGGTGGCAATAGATAGTGACTCACCCTGTATATAATGAGAAGGAATATGTATGGGAGAAACAGTTTTTCTAATATTTTGAATGACCTACTATCGTAGTTTGATTGTGAAAAAGAAAGCAAAACAGCACATATTAACTGAAGAGAAAAGACGTCATTTACTTTCTCGCAGTCGGTTTTGACAGAAAACCTACGCAGTGTCGTTTAAAAAAAAAATGTAGCCTTTGTCCATGTTACTGTGTGGTGGCTCTTTATATGTATTGGCATTTATATGCTATGAAAAGTTGTATTTAGAGTTATTCTGGCTGCTTCACAACTGCACAATTAGTTACGTCACTGACTCAGTTGTGGTACTTCTCGCAGTTAGTTAGCCCAACACAATGTTTTTATACTAAAAGACACCACCAATGCACATACTTCCAGATATGAAACTAGAAAAGGTACTTTAGTGACATGTGATTCAAAATTGAAAAAAAACTGATTAATTCTAGTGTTTCAAAGGAAGAACTGCTAATCAAGAGAAATCTGCTACATTTATATTCATTTTTATTTGTCAAAATTAGCGAATACTAAGATATTTATTACGACTCTGGGCCGTTGTCATTTATGACAACGGGGCTGACCTTTGCACCAATGTACTCCTATAAAAGTTGCATAAAGCGTTTAAGTCATTCTTTTCATGAATATAGGATCTATTGCAGTAAAACATTAGCGACACCTTTAAATAATATTCGATTATATTTAGGCTAAATATTACATGAAACTTACACGTTTTTATGCCTCGTCACCAAAATGGCTTCAAACACTGCGAAGAAACAAAAGGGAAGAGAGCGCGACCTCTTTGCAAAAGGAACAGAGATTGCAATTACATTCGCAGATCATATTAATTGCTAATAGTCTTTGTTATTTTTCTGCGATAATATTTATTTCTTTACGACGTCAGTTTTGTTATATTTGCGAAGTTATTCAATATCATTTTTATCACGTTATATGGCGTATCGCCACAACTGTTTATTGGAGTGCCCAAAAAATGTGAAGTAAACTGATCAAGAAAACTTCCGGAAATTTTTGGTAGAAACGTTTCCCTGTTCATTAGAGAATAATGTAAAAATATGAAGTAATCGGTAAAGAAATTTTAGAGATTATTGGTAAGCACGTTTCCCCCTTATGCATTATATATTGTGTTATACAGTATATAATTATATTCATATATTACAGACAGAGCTCCACTAGCTACTGAAACATGCGTGTATAAGAGTGCAATGTTGTGTAAAAATTTCAAAGCAATCGACGAATTTTCGGAGATTTAAGATTTCGAACAAATGAACATTTATACGTTTTAATTTATATAGATTTATTTACTTTTTTGGAGCCGTTATTGCGCTAGAGCTCTGAATCGTGAATTCGTCTGCGACCATTCTAGTTTGTGCTATCATGCTGGACCTTACAGAAGCCCAACTCATAAATGTCACGATTCGATACAGAACTGGAAAACTTCGACTGCTAAACATGTAAGTGTAAGAATTAAGTTACAATAGAAGTGCATTTTGCTGTTGACTGTATAGCCGGCCAGTGTGGCCTAGCGGTTCTAGGCGCTTCAGTCTGGAACCGCGCGACCGCTACGGTCGCAGGTTCTAATCCTGCCTCGGGCATGGATGTGTGTGATATTCTTAGGTTAGTTAGGTGTAAGTAGTTCTAAGTTCTAGGGGACTGATGACCTCAGATGTTGAGTCCCATAGTATTCAGAACCGTTTGAGCCATTTTTGTTGACTGTATAGTAAATATTATTTATGGTTTTTCTGTTACGTCTTGGTAGAACAGTTCCACATTTAAAGCTGAATAGCAAGTTCTACTGATTTTTCTTTATTTCTAACTAGTTTTCGGCTTATTAGGCAATCTTCAGGAAAGAACTGACTAGCGTCTGCACGGGACACTAGTTCTTAGATAACCAAATATTATAAGCAAAGATACAATCCACCTACACAAAATGTTGTCAAACTTGGTGCAAGACGCTTAGATCACAGCACGAAAATTTGGATTCCAGAGTCCACTTGTGTTTAGAATAGCTGTTCAATATTACAGAGGCAACCATCGCACAGAACGACCAGAAGTGGATCACGAACGAACGTCACGTCGGCTTCTCCTAGCCATAGCCATATCTCTGCCGTGGGTCAGAACCCCGATTTGAAAGTGCGGCGTCAGGAATCCACTTGTACGTGAGCCAGACACAAAATACTGCAGCGCGTAGGTTTCAGGCCACTCATTGCGATTTTATGATAGTATAAGGTGCTCAGAATATCCAAATCTGCAGTTAATTAGAGGTTCTGAAATATGACCTTTTTCATGGCTTAATGTTGAGTCGACAAGTTCATAACTGACGGAGCAAAAATCTGAAAAGGTAAATGTAGGAAACGGGCCTCAGCGTTTCGGAAGGGACCATCTTAGCATTTGCCTAAAGCGAGTTATGGAATCAACGGTATACCTAAAATTAACGTAGGTAGACTTGGATTTGAATTTCGCTGCTTCCGAATGGAGGTCAGTGTGTTAAACAGTACTTCATCTCGCTTGGTCGTTGTTATTGCGCTACGTCTTACATATAAGGGGTTCCAGTATGCAGTGGGCACTGAAGCATGACTAGAGGCCAACAGACGCATATGAAGTGGTGCAGATAGTCTACTTTCACGCTATCGTCTGCTAGGGAACGCGGTTACGTATGGAAAACGAGAGCAGAAACATATATCCAAAGGCGTCTTGACGAATGAGGTGGTGCAGAGAGTTGCGTGGTTTCCGATCTCTGTCCAGCCAAACAGATTTAGATTTTCTGTGATATCACCAAATCACTCGAGGCTAATGCAAGGAAGGCATCTTAAACAATATCGCGAAGAGTCTGTGGTCCATCATCGTTCTGCTCGATTTTGTGCTATGTCGCAAATGACATGGAAACCGACATGACGTGGAACTATAATCTTTCTTTCTTAAAATTTTGCCCGTCCACCAAATACGAAACATACTGGAAGCCTCGTGGCTTTCGGTGTTTCCTGCGATCACACTCGAAAGATGCAAAGGGGAAAGCTGCCCGCTCCCTTTGGCAAGCTCCTACACGCGTCAGTTCACATCGGTACCAAAGGTTGTATATCGATACAGTATCCAGCAAACCTCCGATATAGTTTGTGCTTTGTACTGTCATCCAGGAGAACCTGGGTAAACGGTAACAAGCAACACCTGACCTACGGAGCACTAGATCGTCTGTCGTGTAGAGCTCCGTTCGGGAAGTCTTGTCAAGGGTGCTGAGTTCGAGCCCTGGTCATGCCAATTTTTCTGCTGAATTTCGAATGAAACTGTCATGTCTACTTCCACTTCGTTTATTTGAAAGTACCATACTTATAGAATGCATTTGTAGTTTAACAGAATAAACATAAGCAATCGGAACAGAAGAATAAAGAAACAGGTGCATCACATACGCGGACGTATTAATAGTAATTCTCCTTCTTCTTCTTCTTATTATTATTATGTAACTATTAGTACTTCTAAAAAATTTTAGGACATTGTTCCAGGAAAGAAAAGCGATCTAATAATAGTACAACTTATTTAGGAACAATCTTGGTCGCATATAGACTGTTGCTTTTTATTTTTAGATGGATCATTTCAATATACTACAGATATCATCAGTTGGGTCAACAGTCTGCTGAATCGGGTCGTAAGAGATGTCGTCGCTCAGTAATCTGGCCATTAGTACGCTCTAAACGTCAGTTCGTCCTATCTATGTATTTCAGTCGGAATATGCTAGGAGGTAATACTTAAGGAATGAAATGAATATATAATAATTTGACCTTATCGCAGGGCTTTGTGTTTATTTGAACGAAACCTTCAGGAAGTATTTCTAACAGGAGTTCAGGACAATGTAGATGCATTAGAGTAAGGAGAGGAATGATCTCTGATTTGTGGAAATATCATTCTAGATTTTTCCCTAAGTGTTCCAGGAAATCAGGTGAAAAATAAAAAAATAAATAAATTCAGTATTGAATGTTGTTCGTTCCGGAAATTGAACATAGTTAAACGACTGAAGCTATCTTTACTCGCTTCAAAGAATAACGTGCATATCAGCATCAACTCTGGAAAAAGAACCGTGACCTAGTGTACTAACGTATTCAACTAAGTACAGGAGAGGGGAATCAGAGGGACAAAAAGGAAGAAAGATTAGGGTCGAAATTGAGGTCATTAGCGACGGAGCACAAGCTCGAATAGAAGAAGAACTGGTAAGAAAATAGGCCGTGCCTTTATTAAAGGAATCATCGCAGCATTTACATACGAATGATTTAGCAGTATATCGTCTCACCAATTCCCCACTCCTCTAGACTCTAGATTGAGAGAGATAGGTGGGGAAGGGAATTCAAATACCGTGGGGCCGGGAGGAGAGGAATGAAAGGCCGAGACGGAAAAACAAACAGAAAATTTAAATACTAAACAGATTTTTTTGTTGCATTATTTATTTATTTACTCGCAGTGTTGCAAGTTACACGACGAACTCGTTTAGGTGTTTTGCTATTATCAAGTGTACCTGTGAAGATGGTATAATAGGTATAATATTGTTCCTTACGTATATGTTAGTCTATGTCTACACAGGACACATTATGCTTACATCTTAGCTGGCATGACGTGGTCCATATGGCATCTTGAAACGTACATGTCGTTGTCTTTTTGTTATGATATGATCAGGTATTTGTATGTTTAGTTTTCATTTGCGTCATCTTGTAAAGCTATTTTTGACAACTTCGCCTCCAGCGATGCTAAATGAATACGATAGAATTTCTATTTGATGCGAAGTCAGTGACTTTTTTTTTTAATATTATCGATGAAATCATTAAGTTCTTGAATCACATAACACTAAATAATACCGATAGAGGTAGCGCATCTGTTGGAAATATTGGATTCGTTTTTGGGAAAGGAGCATACAAATCACCATTCGTTAATTCTGATTTTTCTTAATCACTTCAGGGACTGACCGTCTAGTTCTTTTAAAGGACCATGGCAGCGCAGGTCTCATAATATTGTCCATAATCTAACGCTCCTGTCTGAATGATCTCGTTGCCGGCGAGACATTAGCACTTAAGGTTAATTTTCCATGAGGTTTTACAGTTATTGTCCTCTTAGTGGTGAAAATTACGGGCTGGGAGTAAGGAGAAGAAATGGTTCTCGTTATATTGAAAAACTAGATCTTGTTTTTGTCCAAAGTAGTCTCAGTAAAACTAGAGGATAACAAAATATGGACCCAGACGGTTCAAATCATAATAGCAGTATTTTTCCACTGCCACAATTTAGTCTATCTTATATATTGTTTCAAATGGCTCTGAGCACTGTGGGACTTAACATCTGAGGTCATCAGTCCCCTAGAACTTAGAACTACTTAAACTTAACTAACCTAAGGACATCTCACACATCGATGCCCGAGGCAGGATTCGAACCTGCGACCGTAGCAGTCACGCGATTCCGGACTGAAGTGCCTAGAACCGCATGGTCACCGCGGCCGGCTCTTCTACATTAACCAACAGGAAAGAAACAATATAAAATGTAGGAAACACTTCGTATTATTTGCTACCATTTTCCGTCCGTTATTTGTTGAATGCTTTTCCTTGTCGATACGAATAATATTATTCACCTTTTGCAAATGAATTATGTTTTGTTTCTCAAACGATCACATTTCTTTTAGCTGCTTTAGGTGATTAAATTACTGGCGATGCCTTGAGGAACGTATGTGAAAAGTGTTTGATTATGAATTCAGTTAAAAAAGACGAGGGTAAGTTTTTCTTATCTAGAAGATAAACAACACCGTAAGAAACAATTCACTTCTGTTGACTGTTTTTACTTAAGGAAGACTTTAGGGTATCTGGAAGGATATTAAAGCACTGTTCTGTGTGATTGTAATATATTTCTATTTGATGGTGACGCTAGCTTGATAGTGAAGGAGATTGAGTGCAACATAAGCAGCGTGTCAAATAATGCACTTCAAGAAATAGTTCATGGCTTGTAGAAAACAAACTGATGCTAAATTGTAGTACTGATACTCAGTTTTTACAGTTTCTAACACACAATTCCACTATAACTGCCATTTTGATTACTCAGGAAGAGCAAATGATTAGTGAGCCTGAACAATTCAGATTCATTCGTGGTCGTATAGATAGGAAACTGTTAAGGAAACCCCTTGTTGAATGTTTTATTGAAAACTCGAATGCTGCTATATTTACCATTAGAACAGTATCCGTAATAAGTGATGGTCCAGCACGAAAATTAGCTTGCTTTACTTATCTTCATTCGCTTATGTCGTACAGCATTATGTTCTGGAGTAACTCTTGTCATTCACAAAGGATTTTTTTATTTAGCTCAGAAACGTGCAGTACGAGAAATATGTGGTGTAAATCCGAGATTTGGCACGCTAGCCAAAGATTAATCTCTACATTTCCTGTTGCAACAGGCAGTAAGATAACTCGACTAGACTGGTACAATTTCTCTGGGAATGGGTACCCACTACACCTCGTTCCACTTTATACGTCACCCATCATCAAATGCAATCACAGATAAACTGTAAAGTGAAACCTGAGGTTGCGCATTGTGGCTCCTAAAGCCATTATTATTATTAAGGGCAAGAAGAGTGTGTATAGCGTTTTCCTGGATGCGTCTAATTGCTACAAGAGTCTAACTTAGCTCACCAAAAGAAGACAAGTTTTGAGGAAACGTGTGTGTCCTGTCAGATGTCCTGTCACTTAAGTTCCCAGAATTTATAGCCTCAGGGGATATATGGGCATGATTATTGCCTGTAAACTGAGTGGCTAAATGTCACAGGAAGGGTCGTTCCGTTTGAAGATGTGCAGCGTATGGCGACCTACTGTTGCGGCGTATGGCGCGAATGTAGTCACGATACCTGAGCAGTCTCTTACTAAGAGATATACAGTGAACATGAAGCTGCGTTGCATATCAACTGACTTCGAAAGTGGTATAGTATTTCTACATCTGTATTTACATGATTACTCTGTAATTCACAGTTAAGTGCCCGGCAGAGAACCATCTTCAAGCTATTTCTTTACTGTAGCATTCTCGAATAGACCTAGGGAAAATGAACACTTCCATTTTTCTGTGCGATCTCTAAATTCTCTTATGTTATTATTACGATCATTTTTTCCTGCGTATATATGAGTCAAAAGAATATTTTCTTTCTCTGAGGAGAAAGTTGGTGAGTGAAATTTCCTGAGAAGATTCTTGCGCAACAAAAAATACCTTTGTTTTAATGATTGACACCCCAACTAACGTATCGTATGCGTGGCACCTACTCCCCAATTCACGATAGTACAAAACAAGCTGCCCTTCTTTGAACGTTTTCGTGTCTTCCGACGACCCTATCTGATGCGCATCCCATATCGCACAGCAGTACTCCAGAACACGGGCCGGGCCGGGGAATTTCTCCTACCGGAGACTGGGTGTTTGTGTTGTCCTCTTCATTTCATCATCATTGATGAAAGTGGCGACATTGGACTGTGTAAAGATCGGGAATTTCTACGGGAGCTGATAACCGTGCAGTTGAGCGCCCTGCAAACCATCATCCAGAAGAGGACATACGAGCGTACTGTAGGCAGCCTCTTTAATAGACCTGTTGCATTTTCTCAGTGTTCCACCAATAAGTCGCAGTCTTTGGTTTGCTTTAACCACAACACTATCTAATGATCGTTCGAGGTTAAGTTATTTGTGATTGTAATCCGTAATGGTAAAAGGTGCAAGACGCGTCGGCCATAGCACAGCGCAGATTACACAAGAACTCGGTTTTTCGAGGTGAAAAATCTCTAGGGTGGATCTTAAATATTGCACAGCCAATCGGCTCAAAAGACGACCACAAGTGTCTGATGAACCGACGTGACGTCGACAATGCAGGGCCATGCTGGTCACTCTACTGCCTCCTTTGAATAACGTCGTAGCCGATTTGAATGCGCTCATGAACACATTTCTACCGGGACTTTACGGAGACAAGTTCCCTGCATAGTTAACATCTGACGGAAAGCGATTCGCCCCTTTTTTTTGAGCAGGTCAACGAGTAGCATGGGCCACTGAACAAGGGTGGCGTGTAGCACGGTCCAATGAATAACGGTGTATGCTGTGGCGAGCTGACGGTCGGGTGAGAGTCTGGCGTGTCACCTATTAAGGCATGATTCCAGGGTGTCAACAAGGTGGTGTCGAGGCTTCACGTGTCTCAGTTATAGTCGCGGTCGCAATTAGGCGCCATTGTCCGGCTGTAGGGACCAATGGCAGGTGCACGTCATGTGGAAATTCTTGCAGGTTATGTACATCCCTTCTTTGACGGAGGAACCACCTCTCAACGCGCCAGTGTCGCATGCCAACGTTCTTGGGTTATATGCACTTAACATGATGAACACTACAGATAATCCAGTCTTAGCTGAGTCGAGCAAGTATGGAATACTGTCAGTACCTGTATACGCTCGATGGATCGAGCACCAACTTAAGTACGAAAGTGCAGTTGTGGTTAGCATTGCACCCTTTGTGGGACAGCATCTGTCCAGAGAGTTTCCAACACGTCGTATAGACCGATGGGTTACAAAAGTTTCGCGGGCTAGGTATTACCATCACATCTAGCGCCTTTCCATAATTTTTGGCCCCTCGCCGTAACTGTACATTGCATGAGAACGACAATCGTAATTCCAAAGTCTTTTTATGCGGGTTGAGGACAGGAATAGAAGTAGGAATCGTAACGGAATGGATTTCCATGCGCAACGTCAGCTAACGGAATAAAATTGTGTTACCTGTAAATCAAAAAATTATCACACCAAATAAAAAGAAAAATAAGAAAAATACTGAAATTGGACAAAAAATGACATAATGTTAAACTCAACCGAAACTGATACATGACTGAAATGTACAAAACGAGTATATCATATTTAGCACACGTTAGTAGCGAGAATGATTCCCAAGACCAGGATACAAGCACGGACGCCCATATATGATCATCTCTGGATCATAAATGTCATTTTTCGTGCAGGACTACCCTCACCGAGACAACTACTTGCCAAAAAAATTTTCCAGTACGTTCCTACGGCCTTGAGCACATTTTTTAGCACGTTTGGTGGATCTCATTTGTAGTCTACTACTGCGACATTTATGCCAATGATAAAGCGTTGTTTGTGTTTATCTCTTCTTCAGGTTGCTTATTTCCTTCGCACCGTATAATCTTATCCTGGCGTTACGTCCTATACTGTCTAACACTTCACAGTATCTGCAGAGTTCTGAGAGTGCAGACGTTACAACAACGTAGAACTTATTCCCCATCGTTGTGTTCCTATCGTGGTAGGGCTCTAGGGTATTTTAGCGACTTCTTTTCTTTTTTGGTGTAATATTAGATTTTGTAATCTCCACAAGTTCACCTTTGTATACCGAAATCCGAAACCCTCTCAGATGGAGCGCAGCAATATCACGAGCTATGGCATAGAATTTCGGTTAAGTTTATAGCACGTACAGAAATGAACTTTTTATAAAGTTTCGAGGAAAAATCTTTGATACCTTTTGTGTTACATTGAAAGTATGTTATACATTTATTTACGAAGGTATGTCTTACGTGTTACGTGTACTTGTTCCCTGATTGCTGTCACTGAGCTTGAACGAGAGTGTTTAATAGTAAAGATCCGGAATTCTGGTTCTTAGCGGCACTTCATCCAGAAGAGAAGGAAGAATTTGTCTGAGGAAGTTGGGATACGCTGTCCCGTTTAATCTACTATTGATGAAATAAGGGCCAATAATTGTAGAACAAAGCATCCTACACCAGACGTTAACTCTCCATTGACGCTGATGTTCCACCTGTCTAAGCGATCGTGGGTTGTCGCTGGACCAATAATGCATGTTTCTTCTGTTTACCTGTCCTTTGTTTGAGAAGGAACATTCATCGGTAAACAGAGCGTTTGGGAAGAAGTTCGGGTTGGTAGGATTTGCTGCTATGCCCACTGATAGAACTGTACACGATTCTGGAAATCATTCCCATGCAGTTATTGATGTAGGTGTACATGGTAAGGATGGTACCGATGACGTGTAAGAATACGATGTACACTGGTTTTAGGAATGCTAATCTCGTGTTCAAGCTGTCGTGTGCTCACATGTAGATTCATAGCAACGGAAGCGAGAACAGTAACATCGGCAGTTTCGTCTCTGAGAGTGCTACGACTATTGCGTTGTCGTGAGTTGAAACTTCCCGTTTCCTGAAGCGCCGCAACAAGACGAGAAAACATCCGTTGGGAAGGTGGGTTCTTGTCAGGATGTCGCTCTAGGTACAGTTTCGCTGCCTGCGTAGCATTTCGCCTAGCCGGCTGGGGTGGCCGTGCGGTTCTAGGCGCTTCAGTCTGGAACCGCGAGACCGCTACGGTCGCAGGTTCGAATCCTGCCTCGGACATGGATGTACGTGATGTCCTTAGGTTAGTTAGGTTTAAGTAGTTCTAAGTTCTAGGTGATTGATGACCTCAGCAGTTAACTCCCACAGTGCTCAGAGCCATTTGAACCATTTAATAGCATGAGTAAATTTCGTAAATAAACAGGTAACCGATAGCTAAATCACCGTCGTAAATATGCAGTGCTGAATCTGTAGATAACATGAGTGTACTTGAAGTATTATCAGCTAACCGGACAAAAAAATTAATCATCGTAGTGCGCATGCTCAGATAAGTTGTTAAGCCTTTAGAGATGGCACAGCAATCGAGTCACGTGCTCGACGGAATGCGCACTGTCTCTACGTGAGCGTAAGGCAGTAGTGATCAGCGAGACATTTATGTCTCTGGTGGATATTGCACGTAAACATGCGTAAATGTAAGGACGTGACAGATTGGCGAAAAAGAGCAATAATGTTTGGCCACGGCTGTAGCCGTGAACTTGCTGGATTTGTTGATGTTCAGCGTGTCTGTAGGCAGTGGTGTAACACATGTGGCCAGGAAACACGACGTCAGAATACAGATCGGGAAAAGATCCTGACCGAAAGCGACCGGAGACACCTTTCACGACTTATGAAACAAAATCACTTGTAGATCCAACAGGTACTGCCGCAGGCAATGAATGAAGGTCCATTACGACCGGTTTGAAAGAGAACATTTGACAGAAACTACTTGCAATGAACATTTGGAGTCGGTCATTTTGCAAGAGGGCATTGCTCACCCATGCACATAAAGACTACAAAAGCTGGAAAATATGCGACTTGTTTTATGAACATTCCTCCACCCCATTACATCTCGATTACTCTGACAAGACGGTGAATCCCAAAGAAATCTGTCGGATATATGGAACAGCAAGTAAAATGCCAAAATCACCATCCCCGCAAATTAGTGGAATTGCGCAATCCGACCCTTAGCGAGTGGCTTAACCTGGATGCGACATACTTTCAAACCTTTGTGGACTCACTTCCTAACCAAATTCAGGAGATTAGACAGCAGTAAATGACACTTGTAATGATTTCTCTAGGGGTGATTAATTTTTTGTCCGGTGAGTTTATGAATGACCCTATAAAGGCAGCCAAAGAAACTGGTATATGCATGCCTATATAAGACAACAAGTGTCTGGCACAGTTGTTAGACTGATTACTGCTGCCACAACGGCAGGCTATCAAGATTTAAGTGAATTTGAAAGTGCTGTTATGGGTAGCACAAGATCGATGGGACACAGCATCTCTGAAATAACTTTGGAGTGGTGATTTTTCCTTACAAGTGTACCGTGAATATCAGAAATCCGGTAACACTCAAATCCCCGAAATCGCTGCTGCCGAAAAAAGATCCTGCAAGAATGACGACTAAAGAGAATCATTATGCGTGACAGAAGTGCACCCCTTCCGCAAACTGCTGCAGATTTAAATGCTAGCCCATCAACAAGTGTCAGCGTGCGAGCCATTCAACGAAACATCGTCGACATGGGCTATCGGGAAGGCCCACCCGTGTACCCTTGATGATCGCACAACACATAGGTTTACGCCTCGCCTGGGCCCATCAACACCGACATTGGACTGCTGAAGACTGGAAACACGTTGCCCGGCCGGATGAGTCTCGTTCCAAATTGTATCGAGCAGATACGGGTATGGAGACAACCTCATGAATCCTTGGACCTTGTGTGTCAGCAGGGGACTGTTCGAGCTGGTGGAGACTCTGTAACGGTGTGGGGCGTGTGCGGTTGGAGTGGTACGGGACCACTGATAGTTCTACATACGACTCTGACGGGTGACACGTACGTAAGCAGTCTGTCTGAGTAAGCATCCAGTCTGTTCACCTGCATCCATTCATGTCCATTGTGCATTACGACGGACTTAGGCTATTCCAGTAGAACAATGTAACACACTACACATCCAGAATCGCTACAGAGTGGCTCCAGGAACATTCTTGCGAATTTAAACACTTCATCTGGCCACCAAACTCCCCAGACTTGAACATTATTGAGCATATCTTGGTTGCCTTGCAATGTGCTGTTCTCCATCCCCTAGTATTCTTACGGATTTATCGACAGCCTTGTAGGATTCAGGGGGTCAGTTCTCTCCAGCACTAGTTCAGACATTAGTGGAGTCCGTGCCACGTCGTGTTGCGGCGCTTCTGCTTGCTTGCGGGCGCCCTACACTACATTGGGCAGGTGTACCAATTTCTTTGGCTCTTCAGTGTAGATGACAGCAGGAATGGTACAACTCTTAAAGGCACTTAACTACGTAGAAACAGTATCAAAATATACTATCATTATCGATCACTTTTATCACTACAAAAAAGCAATTAAACCCTAAACACAATAACTCTTACCTATGGAATGTAATTGGAGGTGCACAGAGAGTGAAAGTTATTGGCAAGATGCTGGTATTCATTTGGTTGGATGTACATAGCACCAGTTAAGGCAAAAAGAAGGCAGACTACCTCGCTACACGATTACTCTATAAAGGTTTCACTATAACGTGTAGCTTAAAAGAAACTCAAAGAAAAGAGGCCAAAAAAAAGGTCAAAAATTAATATAGATGAAGCACACAGACCAGAGAACTAATTGCAGCGACGTTTCAAAATAAATTAATGTTCCAGGTAACTTTCAACAACTATTCCGAGACATTAATATAGACTCAGGTGATGTAATAAATATTTAATTTGAACAAATGTGGTGGATGTATCAAGCTGAACTTGCAGTAAAGAAGAGAAAATAAATCATCTACATCTACATCGGGCAGAGGGATCATCGAATCACTTTCACTTTCTCTACCGTTCCACTTTCGAACAGCTCTGGGGAGAAACGAACACTGAAATCATTTCGTGCGAGCAATGATTTCTCTTGTTTTATTCATTCTGAAGAGAAAGTTTGTGACTGAAATTTCGTAAAAAATTTCACCGCAACGAAAACATCTTTAGTTTAATAATTACCATCCCATTCGCGTATCATATTTCGTGACCCTCTCTCTCCTGTATTTCGCGGCCCAACAAAATGAGCCGCCCTTCTTTGGACTTTCTCGATGTCCACCATGAATCCTATGTTGTAAGGATGCCATACCGCACATCTGTACTCTAGCACAGGACGGACAAGCGTAGTGCAGGCAGGCTCTTCAGTGGATTTGAGGCATCTTGCAAGTGTTCTGCCAATAAAATGCATGTTTTGGTTCACCTTAACCGCAACACTCTATGTGATCGTTCCAATCTGAGTTAAATGACACTCTTTAGATTTGTGCGATTTGTCCTGTAATTGAAATTTAACGGCTTCCTATTAGTACTATACAGTATTTAGGTTCATTTGCCACTTTTCGCACGATGCAAGTATCTTGTCTAAATCATTTTCCAATTGGTTCTGACCTTCTGATGACTGTAATAGACGGTAAATGAGAGCATAATCAGCAATCCGTCTAAGAGGGCTGTTCAGATTTAATCATTTACATAGTTTAGGAACAGCAGAGGGCCTATAACACTTCCCTGCGACACGCCAGATATCACTTACGTTTTACTCGATGACTTTCCATCAGTTGCCATGAACTGTGACCTTTCTGATAGGAAATCACGAATGCAGACATACAACTGACCCGATACTCCATAGGCGCGCCGTTTAATTAGAAGTCGCTTGTGCAGACAGGTATCAAAAGCTTTCTGGATTTCCAGAAATAAGGAATCTCATTATTTCAAGAGAATAAAGAACTACAGAGCACTTGCCCACAAAAGGGAAAGGTTCGGAGTTCGAGTCTAGGTCTGGTACACAGTTTTAATCTGCTAGAAAGTTCCATATCAGCGTACACTCCACTGTAGAGTGAAAATTTCATTCTGGAAACATCTCCCAGGCTGTGGCTAAGCCATATCTCCGCAATATCCTTTTCTCCAAGACTGCTAGTTCTGAATGGTTCGCAAGAGAGCTTATTTAAAGTTTGAAGTATTGGCGGAATTAAAGGTGTGAGGACGGGTTATGAGTCGTGCTTGGACAGCTCAGATGGTAGAGCACTTTCCCGCGAAAGGCAAAGGTCCCGAGTTCGAGTATCAGTTTTAATCTGCCAGAAAGTTTCAATAAAGAACTAATTGCATACGACCGATATTTTCTGAACCAATGCTATGTGTCAATAGATACTTACCTTCGAGATGATTCATAATGTTTGGACACAAAATGAATTCCAAAATCCTACTGAAGGTCGACGTCAATGATTCTTCAATTCAGCGGATTAACCTATTTCCTTTCTTGAGTACTGGTGTGGCCTTTGCCAGTTTCCCGTGTTTATACGCGGATCTTTCGTCTATCGAGCGGTTGTATCTGACAGCTAAATATTGTGCTATTGTATAATTGTTATACCATCTGGCCCGGAAGACTTGTTTTGTCAAGTAATTTGAGTTACTCCACTGTACCGAGTTACTCATGTTGGCAGTGGTTTAGAGATTCGAATTCTGGGACATTTACTTCGTCTTCTGTGGTGAAGCAATGTCGGAAAACAGTATTTAGTAACTCCATTTTTCTTGCACTGCTGTTGCTAAAATAACCATCGCTACCGCGCAGTGATGGTATTGATTGTGTCTTTCTGCTGGTCTGCATTACATATGACAAGAATTTCTTTGGATTTTCTTCCAGACTTCGAGACAGAGTTTCGTTGTGGAAATTATGAAAAGGGCTTCTCGTAGAAGTCCTGACAAAATTTCGAGTTTGTGTAAAATTTCACCAGTTTTGAGAGGTTTGCCTTCTTTTAAATTTGACTAGCCGAGCGGTCTAAGGCGCTGGTCCCGGCGGAGGTTCGAGTCCTCCCTCGGGCATGGGTGTGTGTGTTTGTCCTTAGGATAATTTAGGTTACGTAGTGTGTAAGCTTAGGGACTGATGACCTTAGAAGTTAAATCCCATAAGATTTCACACACATTTGAACATTTTTTTAAAATTTGGCATACTTTTTCCGTTGCTCTGCAACAGTTTTATGACCTGCTTTGTGCACCATGTGAGATCAGGTCTGTCTCTTTTTATTTATTGGTATAAATGTCTCGATTACTGCCGTTATTATCAAGTCATGTCTGGGTGTAAAAAACTGTCATCTGAAGTCACTTTGCTGTCCATGTACGTTAAAGTTTGCAGAGCAATATAGAACCATTTAAACATTGGAGTTAACATATGATCGAGAAGGTTCTGGATAATTAAAAAGTAGTTACTTTACTTAATATGACAAACCTATGACATACTTAATATACAGCAAGACAGTGACAAGCATCAAGACAACAAGAAGCATGTGCGTGTGTATGTATGTGTGTGTGTGTGTGTGTGTGTGTGTGTGTGTGTGTGTGTGTGTTTGTGTGTGGTGTGCTTTTAAATCTACAAAAATAACGTAATCAATCGTTTTGTTGACGTTGGAAGGTCCTGTCGCCATTTTTCCGTTGTTGTGAATTAAATTTATATTTTGAAAATCCACCTTACATCAAACACAATGTTTTCCCTATTTTTTATTCTTTACTCAAACATATTTCAATACCTACGTTTCATATTCAGATGGACTCGTTTCATTGGTTAAATTGCATGAGTTTTGGAGATGGGGTTCTACAGGTTGGCTTTTTTAATGCTTTTTATAGTTTGATAGCATGTCGTGTTTTCCATCCTATTTTAGATACTTGGTGTGTTTAGTTTGTGGATTTTCATAATATAAACTGTTTCTCACACCTGTTGCACTTCACTCTTGCCTCGTATGGCAATATTTCCACACACAAAAAGACTGTTAGGAAAATTTATGTTGCCACATCGCAGCAGTGATGTGACACAGTGCATGAGGTAAATTTTCAGTACTGTGAGATCTTGGTACTAAGAACAATGCATATGAAAAACGAAAACACTCTCTTTCAGTTACTTTATGTATTACCATATCAGTTTGTGAAACTGTAGTAATGAGTATCATTATTGACAAGGTAATGTCAATAAGAAAACTTATACGAAATATTAAGAATTCTCTGCTTCCTGTGCAACTTTTACTTTCTTCCTGATTATCTGTACCAAACATGTGGTACAGTTGTAATACCGAGACTGTGTGAGGTGGTGGAGCTTATTCCTTGTAGATCACTCCTTTCCAGACGGAAATCTGTATACATTGTGGAGCATGCTTCTCCCCACTACGCATCTACGCCACAAAAATTAATAAGCTACCGGCAGCAGCCCGGCATATTGGACAGTGCACGTTAATGAATTGCAACCGTGCACACGGTCTTTTCGCGTGACGGCTGGCGTAAGCTACCTTAATTTTACTTATCCATACAGCGTTCTGATGACAGCTACATGGTGGAACTCATCATTCTCGCAGGGCATTCTCTTACGTGCCAAGTCCCTTGTGTTTTTGGTTCCTGCTTTTGTATGTTGAAATTGTTCCTTTGAGGACAAAAATTCCGTTAGCATTTGATAACAAAAAAGGCGAAGGAAAGAATAGTGCTGTCTGTTGCATGTTAGTTGCAAAACAAGTCATCCAAGATGTTAAAAAGAAAGACAGGGTAAGTGCCATTTCTAATACCTTGTGGTGTAAGAACGCACAGCAAACGGGCGCAGGTGAGGTTACTAAAAGGTGGCACACTTTAACTGCTTTCTTTGCTGCAGTCAGAAGGTGAAGCATACAAAATAAAATAAAAAAGCCAATTCAAAACGTTATAGCACTACCACGTTTCATTTTTTAAATATAAAATGGAAACAGTTTCGTTCAAAAGTATTTTATTATACTGTTACTCCTACCTAGACAGTTCATTACACGGCAAGCGAAAAATTTCAGAGCTGCCCCAGGGAGACAGTCAATGAAATAATTTCTCTTATGGGCTCCAGGAGATTTATGACAAGGTCAGGTGACATGTGTAATTGATTTCTCATTTTCTTTATTTTCCTTTGTTGGAGATACCTGCTTTCCTTACAAGAGGTAATCAATTTACGAGATGATGAAATAATTCTAGTGTGTGTTACTGAAGGTGACTTCAGAGACTGGCAGACTTTCGTGATCACCTGCAGGGGGGAGGGGCAGGGGGAATGGAATCGTTTCAACACCTTGCGGTCCGTAAACCTGTTCATGTATCACGTAACGATCAAGCCACCTCTCCTCGAAGTGATGTGAACACTTGTGACGGATTCTTGAGTGGTTGGATAACATTCGATAGACATCGTTATATAAGCTCTGCTACCACGCTCCTTGGTAAGGAACGCAGTGTGGGTATTGGTTGCCGTTACATGAATTATGATGAATCGCTGTGATATTTTATGTTTGCTGCACAGGTGGTGAAGGGATTTTTACAGCTGCCAAAGTGTTAACACAAATTTAGTCTATCTATTTTGCTGTATTTCGCCTTGGGCTACAATGCTCTAACCACGCGTATGAAATAAACTGAATTATGACCAGAAATTTTTGGCTCATTAGAATGTGTACGAATAAATCCGTACAATATTGAAGACATTATGATGAGTGGTGAGTTGTTGCAGAGAACTAAATCACCACAGACGATAACAGGTATCAATACAAGTTCTGAACCAAGGATAATTTCTGTGGGTCATAGAGACTGAAACCTGAAAGTCGTTACAAACAAGTTGTGATTTGGATAGTTCGCGGTATCCTGCATGATATCAACCACTAAGTTCTATACAGTTCCACGTTATTGCGTCTCTGCGTCATTAATAACGTCAATTTGTCGTCTATTAATGTCTCCTGTCTACATCTTGGATCACAGATACAAATTTAGCCTCACAAACTACTCAACACTTGTTACCAAAATCCCATCGCTGTTCGTTCCGAAGACGACAACCATTAACTGAAAGCGAGAAAGCCTTCCTTTTTCCACTAAAAAAACTTAATCGTTGGAAAAAGCGTCCCATTCAGTTCTGAAACTGTTTCCTAGAAAAGTATGGATTACAATATAACGTCAGTTCGACATCGTCTCTGCAACCAAGTCACTACAACATATGTTTAAGCATGAGGATGTTAGTCGACTGTGGTACATTAAAACGGACCATCCCGAGGTCAACAGTTATTGTTTACAGAATGAAATTTTCACTCTGCAGCGGAATGTGCGCTGGTAAGAAACTTCCTGGCAAATTAAAACTGTTTGCCGGACCGAGACTCGAACTCGGGACCTTGTACTTTCGCGGACAAGTGCTCTACCATCTTTTTGTTTAGTTTTTTGTTTATTCGTTATATTTGGTCGTAGCGGACGTCACATGACATCCGTTGAAGTTCGTTGTTGATCCTTTCACTCGGCTTTTTATGACAGAGGCCAGCCAGCGCTCTGACCGAACACATTGAGCTACAGTGCCGGCACCACCTGAGCTACCCAAGCCCGACTCGCGACCGCTCGTCACAGCTTTAATTCAGCCCATACCTCGTCTCCTACCTTCAAGATTTCACAGAAGTTCTCCTGTAGATCTTTCAGAACTAGCACTCCTGGCTGAAAGGATATTGCGGAGATATGATTTAGCCACAGCCTGGGGAAGATTTGTAAATCATGGATTTTGATGCGCTTCAAATATGTTGTAGAGGCACTCACCCTAAGTACGTGGCTATCTCGTTTTCTAGCGACAGACCTTGGTTTTTGGGAAAATCGATTTTGAAGTTCATTGCGTACTTTGTATACGCGTAACATTACATTTATTTCGAACAAGTAAGCGTAGCGCAGCGGTATAGGTTGACGGCCACCACGCTGGAGATACTGTGTTCGAATCCTGCTCGTGTACTTTTTTTTCAAAATCGACCGAATTTTTCAATTTTATTTCAAGGAATATTAACAAACAGGGCAAGGTGTGCGAAATTATAAAGTTATATTCAGTTATTAATTTTTTCAAATATTCATTCCGTTTGTGGTTCGCAGTTGGAGTTCCAAATGTTCGTACAACGGCCGCTTCCTGTATTGCCTGAAATAGATCTCCTTCCATTATCATCCCCTCTCCCGTGAATACCGTTAGCCGACCAAGGAGTATACGAGTTGCATTCCTTTACGTTCGCATCAGTTGCTGTCAAAGCGTCTCTAGTGCCGTGTGTTAGAAAAAATTGTGAAATGGAAGAACCAAGTGTTTCTGTAGTAGTGCAGCAAGAAGAAGATCCACAAGTAGAGGGGTTGAACGACAAACCAAAGGGCGAAATCATAAATGCCATTAAATGCGCCGAAAATCAACTCAGCGAACGGGATTCAAACACAGTACCTGCAGCGCGGTAACCGTGAACCTTTAACGGAGCCCTACCCTGACTTGCTCGGAATAAATGTGATGTTACGTGTATACAAAGTGCGCAATGAAATTCAAAATCGATTTTCTCAAAAACCAAGGCCCGTCGCTAAAAAACCGGATGGCCATGTACTCCGGGTAAGTGCGTCTACAACATATTTGAAGCGCATCAAAATACGTGATTTAGCGTATGGAGGGTCCGCTTGTTAGCCACAGCCTGGGGGATGTTTCCAGAACGAAATTTTCACTCTGCAGTGGAGTGTATGAAACTTCCTGGCAGATTAAAACTGTGTGCCGGACAGACACTCGAACTCGGGACCTTTGCCTTTTGCAGGCAAGTGCTCTTTAGTTCTTTATTAGCTTGAAGTAATGAGATCCCATATGTCTGATATCCAGAAGGCTTTTGATACCTGTCTTTACAAGCGACATCTATGGAGTATCGGCTCAGTGGTATGTCTGCATTCGTGATTTCCTATCAGAAAGGTCACAGTTCGTGGTAACTGATGGAAAGTCATCGAGCAAAACGTAAGTCGTATCTGGCATGTCGCAGAGAAGTGTTATAGGCCCTCTGCTGTTCCTAATCTATGTAAATGATTAAACCTGAGGAGCCCTCCTAGACTGCTTGGTGGTTATGCTCTCATGTACCGTCTATTAAAGTCTTCAGAAGGTCAGAACCTAAATAATGTATAGTGTGAGTTTAATCTGCCGGGAAGTTTCAGTTATTGTTTAGTATTTGGATGAACTGATCTACTACGGAAAATCTACTTTATCCGACAGATGATCGATAGATCATAGTTCTATCTAAATTATTGCAGAATCTCAGGCCAATCCAGCCACCCTCCCTGATTTTTGCCTAACCACGACCCAGTGGACCTTGCTTGCTTTTTGGACAACGACAGGACCATGCTGATGTAGAATAAGCTTGACCCCCAAACAGTTAGAGAACCTGGCATTAGTTAAAATGGTTACACAAGGATCAGTGTTCATTTATAGTTAACCACAACTAGCTGAGGCCATAACAAATAAACAGTCTTACAATAGAACATCATATTTCCGTGTCGCCTCTAAACCATTAGATAAAAAAGAGATACCAGACCCCCGATATTTCGAACAAGGGTTATAAAAATATAATGTCATGTAGTGTGACACGTTGCACAACGTTCATTCACAGAACAATGATGGGACTGTCTAAAAATATTCAGAAGGCAAGAAAATGGACAAAAATCAGATTATCATGAAGATTCACATAAATGTAAATCTATATGTAATGGTCCATGTTATAATCAAGAAAATGAATAATGATAAATAAATAAGAATCAAAGATGTCTGAGCCACTCTAAGTGACAGTGCTCCAGCGATTTTGTGATGAATGGGTTGTGGGTAGCAGCGCAACCAGGAAAGCAGAATCTTATCTCAACGTGTCATTCTTTCACTGACCTAGGGAACCGTGCTACTGTGAAACTCTTCTGTCGTAACTGACGTGTATTTCCGGTGAACGGATCGTACAGTGCGCTTCAGAGTTTGGCGGTCCACATTAGTTAATTTTGTGTGCGTACTACTGCAATGCTTCAGTGACATTCAACAACACAATAACATCGCTGGGAGTGAACTGGAGCCTGTGAACACTCTATGGAATATCCCTGGCCGAATGTAAGATCCTTACAACCTTTTCTCTTCGAGAACTCATTCTGCATCTCTGTTAATTTATCCTATTGTAACAAATTACAGTACTGGCCATTACAATTGCTACACCACGAAGATAACGTGCTACAGACGCGAAATATTACCGACTAGAAGAAGATACTGTGATATGCAAATGATTAGCTTTTCAGAGCAGGTTCGAAACCTGCCTCGGGCATGGATGTGTGTGATGTCCTTAGGTTAGTTAGGTTTAAGTAGTTCTAAGTTCTAGGGGACTGATGACCACAGCTGTTAAGTCCCATAGTGCTCAGAGCCATTTGAACAATTTTTTAGAGGTTGGCGCCGGTGGCGACTACTACAACGTGCTGACATGAGGAAAATTTCCAACGGATTTCTCATACACAAACAGCAGTTGACCGGCGTTGCCTGGTGAAATGTTGTTGTAATGCCTCGTGTAAGCAGGAGAAATGCGTACCATCACGTTTCCGGCTTTGATAAAGGTCGGATTGAAGCCTATAGCGATTGTGGTTTATCGTATCGCGACATTGCTGATTACGTTGGTCGAGATTCAATGAGTGTTATCAGAATATGAAATCGGGAGGGTAATACGGAACGCCGTGCTGGATCCCAACGGCCTCGTATCGCTAGCAGTCTTGGTGACAGGGATCTTATCCGCATGGCTGTAACGGATCCTGCAGCCACGTCTCCATCCTTGAGTCAACAGATGAGGACGTTTGCAAGACAACAACCATCTGCACCAACAGTTAGACGACGTTTGCAGTAGCATGTACTATCAGTTACCCTTGACGCTGCATCACAGACAGGGGCGCCTGGTCTGGTGGTGTCAACGACGAACCTGGGTGCACGAATGGCAAAACGTCACTTTTTCGGATGAATCCACTTTCTGTTTACAGCATCATGATGGTCGCATCCGTGTTTGGCGACATCGCGGTGAACCCACATTGGAAGCGTTTATTCATCATCGCCATACTGGCGTATTACCCGGTGTGATGATATGGGGTGCCATTGGTTACACGTCTCGGTCACCTCTTGTTCGCATTGACGGCACTTTGAACAGTGGACGTTACATTTCAGATGTGTTACGACCCGTGGCTTTACCGTTCATTCGATCCCTGCGAAACCCTACATTTCAGCAGGATAACTCACGACCGCATGTTGCAGGTCCTGAACGGGGCTTTCTGGATGCAGAAAATGTTCGACTGCTGCCCTGGCCAGCACATTCTCCAAATCTCTCACCAATAGAAAACGTCTGGTCAATGGTGGCCGAGCAAGCTGCATGGGCAGCTGTATCTGTACACGCCATCCAAGCTCTGTTTGACTCAATGCCAAGGCGTATCAAGGCCGTTATTACGGCCAGAGGTGGTTGTTCTGGGCACTGATTTCTCAGGATCTATGCACCCAAATTGAGTGAAAATGTAATCACATTTCAGTTCTGGTATAATATATTTGTCCAATTAATACCCGTTTATCATCTGCATTTCTTCTTGGTGTAGCAATTTTAATGGCCAGTAGTGTACTTATGTACCCACGAATGCATAACACGAAAAACAGCATATCTGTTGAAGTTTCTGGAAGAATGCTGAGCAGTATGCACGATACAATGTTGCTGTCACTTTAACTGGAATTATCTTGACAAAAAAACCAGGCGTTTAGAAAAATAGCAAATTGCCGGAGGGTGTTTCAAGCGCTACGGCTGTTAGAGCACTACAGCTCTCACTCCACTATAAACGATGCCGTATATAACAGAAGATAACATACAATGAAGAAAATACTATTGTGTGATTTTACCTTCAGATTGTAAGGGGGTAGAAACGTTTCATCTGTGGCCGAACCTGGAAGCAAACAGGTCGTCTGAATCTGAATGCAAGTCTTCAAAGTGAAACTTGGACTTACTGAAATTCTATAAGAATGGCTTTACTGTGGCCTAGCATCCTCTTGCAGCAGTGGGTCGATCTCACCATAGCAAACTGTAGACAAAAGCAGCTGCAGAATCCATCGTTGGCGATACACCAACGACGCTCGCCAGCGGATAAGTTCGAAGCAGCCCGAAATCCTCAGATCGCGCGCTCTGGCTGTGTCGCGGCTCACCGGCGGTGGAGGCTCCCAGCTAAGAAGTAATTCTGCGTCGAAGCTACGGATCTTTTGAGCGCCGAACTGTAAATCTATACCTTAGAAAACCTTTGACTAAATATTTCAAATGGCTCTGGGGACTTAACATCCGAGGTCGTCAGTCCCCTACAACTTAGAACTACTTGAACCTAAGGACATCACACACATCCACGCCCGAGGCAGGATTCGAACCTGCGACCGTAGCGGTCGCGAGATTCCAGACTGAAGCGCTACAGTCTGGAACCGCTCAACCGCTACGGACGCAGGTTCGAATCCTGCCTCGGGCATGGATGTGTGTGACGTCCTTAGGTTAGTTAGGTTTAAGTAGTTCTAAGTTCTAGGGGACTGATGACCTCAGATGTTAAGTCCCACAGTGCTCAGAGCCATTTGAACCATTTTTTTATTCCGTAGAAAATGTAGGTCCACTTCCCTGCGTTTTCTTAAGGCAGTTAACTCGTAATGCACGTCCTACCATTTAGTACTGAAAGAAGGCATCTTTCTCTTTCTTCGCTCTCTCGTTCTCTCTCTCTTTCTCTCTGTGCCCAGTGAGGTGGGTCCTAGTCAGCAGAGTTTTTCTCAACCTCTAGTTTATTTACCTTAGCCAATCCTGGCAATTCTTGCGTTACGTAAATATTTAGTTTTTGTGAAGTCAATTTTCAGTGGGATCTCATGCTTTTCGAAGACATTCCAAAAAAACACTTTAGTGTGTTCCAACGAAACACAGCCTCCTATGCCTTGTTGCACAGTAGTGCCATTCTGGATCTATCCGGAAACAGAGATCCTTCTCCTTCCACATTTAGGGCATAAACTGGACGCTGCTGGGAGCCTTACACCACAGGAGCCTGCTGTGTGTGCGGCGTCCATGTGCAGTACTACAGAAGATAGTTTAGCAGACCGCATAGCACTGATTTGCGCCCCTCCCTATGTGTCCTTCTGAGAACTACTCGGATGGTGGTTCCTCTGTTTGCTTCCTTGACTCTGCTACTCGCTCAAGCCTCATTCCATTCTACTCTGAACATCCTCTTACTTATATAAAGCAAGCAAATTCGAATAAAAATGTTAATTACGACAACTGAATACGGACAGTCACTAGTACCGTCATGCTATACATTCCTCTGTGTCGATTAATTCATCTGATGTGGTAGGTCTTTATATTCCTATTTTATATATATGACGGTTCAATTTTGGAAAAAATTGTCTTGTAACAATACACGGCTCTAGAGTTAACAGATCACAGCTCAAATGCTGTATCAGTTTATGTATGCACTACTTACATGGGAGAAAATGTTCTGCTTGTCATTGTTTTCAATCTATCACTTACGAATGGTGAAAATGCTGTATCAGTTTATGTGTGCACCACTTACTTGGGAGAAAATGTTCTGCTTGTCATTGTTTTCAATCTATCACTTACGAATGGTTAAAATGATGTATCAGTTTGTGTGTGCACTACTTACATGGGAGAAAATGTTCTGCTTGTCATTGTTTTCAATCTATCACTTACGAATCGTGAAATTCAGTTATCCACACTAATAAAGCAATCACAGAATTTGCAGCCAAACATCCAACTGCACTGAAATAATTTCAACCGATAACCTGGCATTCTGTCATCTGGAGCCAGTTCAAATGAGGATCCGATCGTCCTGTACCTGTTTTCTTCTCATCCACCTGCTCCATGCTTGTGACTGCCAGAATTGTGTATTTGCCTGCAGCTCTGCTGACTTCTTAGACCACCTGTATCGATGGCGTTTCAGAGATTTTATTTAACGTCGGTATACTATTTACTGTATTTCTAGTACCTGTGAGTGAAGGGAATTTACAACAGTATGTGGAAATTTTTGTGATATTCGAAATATGTGACAAGAAAATCCAGTTAGGTGAAGTTCATGGACGATAAACTTCTCCCCATTTTTCCTTTCTGTGGTGGTATGTATGAGCTTAGTTATTTACTTCAAATAATTAATTCAGTGAAGAAATCAAAAAAAGGGGGTTCAAAATGGAACATGCAGTCAACTCCAAATATGCTGTTATCTCCGGTGAAAAGTATCGATATTGATCAAAAATTGAGTTATATCGCCTTTAGCTTTTGAAATGTGCTGTTACAGGAGAACCCTGAAGATTAGATGGGTAGATCACGTGGCTAATAAGGAAGTATTAAACAGAACTGAAGAGAAGAGGAATTTCTGGCACAGCTTGACTACAAGAAGGGATCGGTTATTGAGGCACATTATGAGGCATCAAGGGATCATCTATTTAGTACTGGAGGGAAGCTTAGAGGAAGACCGAGAGATGAATGAGCTAAGGAGATTCAGAAGGATGTAGGTTGCAGTAGTTAATCGGAGACGAAGAGGCTTCTACAGGATAGAGTAGCATGGAGAGCTGCATCAAACCAGTCTTTGGATTGAAGACCACAACAAAACATCGCTTTTTACACATAAAATGAAAATGAATTTTCTGTAATTTTTTTATAAGTTATTGAAATAAGTCTTGTGACTGATTCAACTGATGTAACACAGTGGCGTAGAGAAACTATTGTAAATTTCAAAATCCTTGGATCTGTTCTGCAGAAACGTAGATTACTAACTTGCTTACAACTAATTAGCTGTGCGAGACGCTGTTCGTGTGAATTACTGTAGCTTTTGATAGCGGAGTGGTCCTCTGCCCGGCGTACAACAGCAGTGATGTGTATATATATCTCCTGGGTTTCGTGACCATTGCCGTTAAAGGTAAAATCTTCTAGATTGTTAGGGCGCATCATGTTCTTAGAATTTCTTCACACTTGATTTCTGCTGGGATATCTTCAATAAAAAGTCCGAGGTTACTATGAATGCTACGTTCCAGGTCATTAAAATAGAACATGAACACTGAGGGTTTCAACATGCTTCCGTGCAGCACGCTGAGGTCACTTCTGTTTCTGTTGATGACTCCCTATCCAAAATAACATGTTCTGTCCTCCCCATTGATAAATCTTCAACCCATTCACAACTTTTGATACCCGATCATCATCTCTGTGCGATACTGAAGCAATTTCATTGACAGTGAGACAACAGATTTATTTGGGGATAACATAACTAAACAGAAAACAGCTAAAGCAATAAAAAAGTAATGGAACAGTAAGTGAATTTCCACACGATGATGGAAGACCTATACCACCTTTAATTGTTAACCCCACAATATAAAACAGAATTAATGATGTATAGTATCGGAGAGAATGTTAAATAATACACTGAATGCAACGTAACAGATATATGATATCTGTAATGGCTTCGGAGTCAGCTAAGGTGAACTTCGTAGCCAATGTGCGTAGTATACGATACACGTTTTACTACCTGATTCTGTTTGTTACAACACCGACAGCGCCTGTTGTGAGGACGACTGTAAATAACAGCGATCGATGCTAAAGAGTGGATAAAAGGCGCTTCGGAGGCCTCCGAGACACTGGTTGCCCTCGAGAGCCCTCAGCCAGGAAGAGACGTGGGCATGTATGCTACATGGACGGACAACCCGTTTCACCTACGCCGTAACTCGTTTATAAGGCTCAATAGCGATAGGAAAAAAGCGATAATGAGGAACTGTGCCAAGTTAATGTAGATGGCCTTCGACAGTCGAAGACTAGGTATTCTAAGACGCGTAGGACGTCGTTAATTTTTAAAAATTATTATTATTTACTTATTTACGTTTCCGGGAGGAACCTTTAGTCTCCTTACCGTTTTGAAGGAGCTCAACACGAATTTCTTTCTTATGCCAACCTCTTTAACTCAGAGTAGCATTTCCACTCTGCGGTCTCAGTTATTTCTTGAATGTATTCGAATCTCTGCCTACCCCTGCGGTTTTTACCTTCTACATCTTTTTCCCTGATGCAATGGAGACATGAATTAAAATACGCATTCAGTCATAATTTTCGTATTTTATTAAGTACACGATGCATTTCGGACCCTGCGGGTTCATCATCAGGTGTATTTCGTCTTAATAAATACTTCATTTTTTTCTCTGGAATGAGGTGAAATGCGTATACCTGTCATGAACAGGTTTGATGTTACGTTATGAATTTCTAACATCAAACCTTTTCACGACACGGATATGCATTTCACCTCATTCAAGAGAAAAAATAAGGTCCAACTTCGGTGTTGACCGGTACAGACAAGGCGTTAAGTTTTGTGTCCTGCAGTCATCAAGGGTACACGAGTGGGTCTTCGGCTCCGAAAGCCCATATCGATAATATTTGGTTCAATGTTTCGCACACTGACACTTGTTGACGTCCCAGCGCTGAAATCTGCAGCAATTTGCGGAAGGGTTGCACTTATGTCACGTAGAATGATTCTCTTCGGTCGTCGTTGGTCACGGTCTTGCAGGATCTTTTTCCAGCTGCAGCTATGTCGGAGACTTGATGTTTTACCGGATTGGTAATGTTCACAGTACACTCATGAAATGGTCGTAAGTGAAAATCCCCACTTCATCGCTGTCTCGAAGATGCTATGTCCCATCGCTCGTGGGGCGACTGTAACACCACGCTAAAACTCAGTAGTAACCGATCTAACAACTGCGCCAGACACATGTCTTATTTAGACGTTGCCGACCACAGTGCCGTCTTCTGCCTATTTACGTATCTCTGTATTTGATTACGCATGCCTATATCAGTTTCTTTGGCGCTTCGGTATATATTCATTTTGGGTCACTGTAGGCCATGAAATGTTGGATTTAATTTGTCCTTTTCTCCTCTTCGGCATATTTCTGGCTTATTTACTTCGATATGAACTGTTTTCTATGCAACTACACCCTCTCTTGAGAAGTGCTGGCTGTTCTCAATTCGAACTGTCATCAGGTCACCTTTAATACATATTTTCTGTACTAATGGAAACCATGTCTGGAAGTCGAGATCTTTTGCACTTAGAACCTAAAGATGTCTATTACAGTGCAAAGCCAACTAAAGTAAGGCTTGGGAAGTCCAATTTCTGTACCCCGATTGTGTTCCAGGACATATATATAAGGCCCCAGGTTCCGGGACATATGTTGCAGGTTCGCTGAATTCATTCTCCGTGGCCAAAACAGTTCGTACTACATTTTCCATTTTGTGTTAATCTAAGCCGGCCGGAGTGGCCGAGCGGTTCTAGGCGCTACAGTCTGGAACCGCGCGACCGCTACGGTCACATGTTCGAATCCTGCCTCGAGCATGGATGTGTGGGATGTCCTTAGGTTAGTTAGGTTTAAGTAGTTCTAAGTTCTAGGGGACTGATGACCTCAGATGTTAAGTCCCGTAGTGCTCAGAGCCATTTGAACCATTTTTTTATGTTAATCTAAAACGTAAATGTGTGAAAGAAGAAGTTTCTTCTTCATGCCAATCTTTCTTCGCATTGCGTTACATACTACCAGAATGTGGTGTTAAATATACACCGAGCCTTATGTTTTTCCTACTTCAATCAATGTTTGCCCTAAATTTAGAAAGGCTGTATACTGCTAAAAACATCACGTTCTTTGCACAAGTTTCCACGCACTTGTCAGTCACTAAGTTTTTGTCCTCTTTCAAAATATTTATGAAGAGAGGAAACTGATGGTCAAATTCACGAAAATGTCGTATCACACTTGTGTTTTCGGAATGAGTTGCTAGTAACTTTTTACACCATTTACGTTGCGAGATAGCTACTGATTTATCTAACGGTGTCTGATAAATGCATGTAAACTTATGATCTGCTGGATTTGCGCTCCGTTTCCTGACTAGTATGTATTCCCCAATTCTTAACTTCTCCTCAACCTTGTCTAAGTTTGGTTTGTTAATATTGCTGCTCCCACTGCTACGATAAATGAGCTGCAGTGAAACTAGCTGCGCGAACATGTACCTGGCTAGTCAGGCTGGACTGATAGAGCAACCTGTTGTCAAGTGCAGTGCGCTGAGCGGATCCCGCAAAGCCTGCCAGGCTACCGGAAACACAAGCCGGCCTGGTTTAACCACTGCGCTTCAGTACGTGTGTCTCCGTTGCGGTAGTCTGAGCTGCTTTAATGGTTGCGGCGGAGATAGGGGCAGGCACGTTGGAAGGAGACTTTTCACACCTCTGTGTAGAACAACATCCCATAACTTTAATATCCAAGGATCACAACCAGAAGTGTTTTAGCGCATAATACAGGGTGACACCAGAGACTGTCACTGTACTATGTCTGGCTTAATAGCAGAATACATTTTGTGGATGCTCTCTCCGCCTAGCTGAGGCGTTGTTCTCACTCAGAAAAGAGCAATGGCCAGCAGAAAGCCATCAGATATATGTTTGTCTAAATATTGAGATCTTTAAGGTTTTTGGAAGTAACAGCAGAAAATTAAATGCTCCTGCTTAAAGTACAAGACATGAATTGAATGACTATGTTCATACAAGAAAATCCTTGTTTTATAAAAATAGCGCCTGTCATCAAGGAATTCAGGTATAAAACTTGCTAATATGAAGTATAGGGAATACTGCTCTGCTAGAACAATGACTTCCAAGTGCTTTCTGGAGGTAGTTTATGACTGTTATATAAATGTAAGCGTAGGATTTATGATATATAAGATTAAAAAATTACCTTGATTCGGAACTGTAAACAGAGATGTAATGAAGGTAACACCTTTATACTCCAGCGTCGTATTTCCGATTGTAACTACATCAAGTTACCAAAAATCTACGTCCATTTCATAAATCTTTGAAGCATGAGCGTATTTAAGCACGGCATTTTATCAGTAGCAAATCATTTTCTTTGTACCAATATTGTAATACGAAAACTGCAGAACAGTCGTTTTAGTTTTGGGACGATGGGATCCAGCACGACGTAAAACATAAACTGATTGTTGACAGCGCCCAGGTGATAAAACAACGCAATTCAAAGAAGTGGTGGAGCAAGAATCGTCTGAACAGCGCCAACATCGAGCACAGAATATATAGGTCATCGTAGCTGCGCATGCGCAGTAATGTCTGTTTTTTTGCGCTTGAGATAAGGTCTCTGACGGCTGCTTAAGCGATCCTACTGTAAAGTGCTGCTGCCTGCCGACATTTTCAGGAGTTTCTTCCCAAACAGTACTAGGAAAGCGGAAACAGTCGCCTTTGAAATCCGCCAGGTCGGGACAGGTCACCACCCTTTACGCGTAGGACATTTCAGACCAGGTGTGAGAAGCTGAGAACAATCCCCGCCCCTCGGAAGACGGGAAACAGACGTTGTCGCTCATAATAGCTACCCGCACTCGCCGATGTTGCTGACTGGCAATGACATGTTGCACACTTAATTTCGTTCTTATAGTAATAATACAAATTCTCGAATCCGTTTTCGTTGTCGTTGTTGTTGTTGTGATCTTCAGTCCACAGACTGGTTTGATGCAGCTCTCCATGGTATCCTGTCCTGTGCAAGTCCCTCCATCTCCGAGCAACTACTGCAACCTACATCCTTCTGAATCTGCTTAGTGTATTTATCTCTCGGTCTCCCTCTACGATTTTTACCCTCCATGCTTTCTTCCGATACTGAATTGGTGATCGCTTGGTGCTTCAGAATGTGTCCCACCAACCGATCCCTTCTTCTGCCCGCTCCCGGTATCTGAGTGCTCAGCGTGACAGAATGTCAATCCTAAGGGCCCAGGTTCGATTCCCGGCCTGGTCTGTGACTTTTCTCTTCTCAGGGACTGGGTGTTGTGTTGTCCTAATCATGATCATTTATCCCCATCAATGCGGAAGTCGCCGAAGTAGCTTCAAATCGAAAGACTATCACCCGGCGAACGATCTACCCGACAGGAGGCTCTAGTCACACGACATTCACATTTTATCCCTTCTTCTAGTCAAGTTGTGCCACAAATTCCTCTTCTCCCCAGTTCTATTCAGTACGTCCTAATTAGTTATGTGATCTACCTATAATCTTCAGCATTCTTCTGTAGCACCACATTTCGTAAGCTTCTATTCTCCTCTTGTCTTAACTAGTTATCGCCCATGTTTCACTTCCATACAAGGCTACACTCGATACAAAAACTTTCAGAAAAGACTTCCTGACACTTAAATATCTACACGATATTAACAAACTTCTCTTCTTCAGAAATTCTTTCCTTGCCATAGACCGTCTACAGTACATTTTATATCCTCTCTACTTCGACCATAATCAGTTATTTTGCTCCCCAAAATGGCAAAACTCATTTACTACTTTAAGTGTCTTATTTCCTAATCTAATTCCTGATTTAATTTGACTACATTCCACTATCCTCGTCTTGGTGTTATTTATGTTCATCTTATATCCTCGTTTCAAGACACTGTTTATTCCATCAACTGCTCTTCCAGGTCCTTTTCTGTCTCTGGCAGAATTACAATGCCGTCGGCAAACCTCAAAGTTTTTATTACTTCTCCATGGATATCCATTTTTATACATTATAAATAATTGCCGATACTAGCAAATCACATGTAACCTATCTCGGCAGATGACAGCAGACTAAATGTCCAATACAGCTAACAGTGTGCAATAACTTTTCAGCCATATTTACCAACATAACAACGAAAAAATTGTACAAATTGACCTAATACAACACGCGAAATCACGAAAGTACCATTTAGTTTTGAACACAACCCGAGCAGCGATTCGAAGTGACCAGTGTGCTCTTTCGAGGGAGTAAATAGTATTTCACACAATGAGCTTATAAAGGTATTGCTACATGGTATGAATTGATAACAAGCATATTTTATTCAACTGTCTGAAGGAAAGTGTAATATCTATTGTCCTTTGGGTACATAACACGTAATCACACATTTTAGAAAGTATACATACCTTCAGTTATTAAGAAGGCTAAATGAACTTTGGTGAAAAACTACAGATTAGATTAGTCGTATTCTTGATCTATGGAACAAGTATTAATACTTGTTCCATAGATCATGAATACGACACTTCGTAATGATGTGGAACGTGTCAGGTTAATGAAAGATGTCTGTACAAGATATTACATTACACAAAATATTGCATGACACTAATGCTTAAGTTAGTTTTTTTCCCTCCCTTAATTTATATCTAAAAATTCAGCCAATGAGTAGAAGGAGTTGTCATCCAGAAATTCTTTTAATTTATTTTTAAATGTTGGTTGACTATCTGCCAGGCTTTTGATGCTGTTTGGTAGGTAACCAAAGACTTTTGTGGCAGCATAATTTACCCCCTTCTGTGCCAAAGTCAGATTTAACCCTGCATAGTGAAGATCATCCTTTCTCCTGGTGTTATAGCTATGCACACTGCTATTACTTTTGAACTGGGCTGGATTATTAACAACAAATTTCATAAGTGAATATATATACTGTGAGGTTAGTGTGAGGATCCCTAGATCCTTAAATAGATGTCTGCAAGATGACCGTGGGTGGGCTCCAGCAATTATTCTGATTACACGTTTTTGAGCAATGAATACTTTTCTACTCAACGATGAATTACCCCAGAATATGATACCATATGAAAGCAGTGAATGAAAGTAGGCATAGTAAGGTAATTTACTGAGATTCTTATCACCAAAATTTGTAATAACCCTAATAGCATACGTAGCCGAACTCAGATTTTCAGCAGACTATCAATGTGTTGCTTCCAGTTTAACCTCTCATCAATGGACACACCTAAAAATTTTGAAAATTCTACCTTCAAAGTCTATATTTATTACTGGAGTTGTGCCATTTACTGTACGGAACTGTATATACTGTGTTTTATCAAAATTTAAAGAGAGTCCGTTTGCTGAGAACCACTTAATAATTTTGTGAAAAACATCATTTACAATTACATCGTTCTTGGTTTCTGGATGTTATTACTATACTTGTATCATCAGCAAAAAGAACTAACTTTGCATCTTCATCAATTTGGAATGGTAAGTCATTAATGTATATCAAGAACAGTAAAGGACCTAAGACCGAACCCTGTGGGACCCCGTGCTTGATAGCCCCCCCCCCCCCAGTTTGAGGAATCAGCTGTTGTATTAACATTACATGAACCACTTATTTCAACTTTCTGCATTCTTCCAGTTAAGTATGAATTAAACCATTTGTGCACTGCCCTCCTCAAACCATAATGATTTAGCTTATCTAAAAGAATTTCATGATTTACACATTCAAAGGCCTTTGAGAGATCACAAAAATACCAATGGGTGATGTCCGGTTATCCAGAGCATTTAATATTTGGTGAGTGAAAGCGTATGTAGCATTTTCTGTTGAAAAGCCGTTCTGAAAACCAAACTGACATTTTGTGAGTACTTTATTTTTACATATATGGGAGGCTACTCTTGAATACATTACTTTCTCAAAAATTTTTGATAGAGCTGTCAGAAGAGAGATTGGGCGATAGTTGTTGGCATCCGACGTATCCCCCTTTTTATGCAATGGTTTTACAATGGCATATTTCAGTCTATCGCGGAAAACACCGTGCTCCAAAGAGGTATTACATACGTGGCGGAGAATCCTACTTATCTGTGGGGAACAAGCTTTAAGTACCTTGCTGGAAATGCCATCAATTCCGTAAGAGCTTTTACTTTTCAGTGAGTTTATTATTTTACTGATTTCAGAGGGAGAGGTTCGTGGAAATACAGTTGTGTCAAATTGCACAGGTATGGCCTCTTCTATTAGAAGCCTTGTCTCTTCTAGTGAAGATCTAGATCCTAATTTCTCCACAACATTTAAAAAATGATTATTGAAAATATTTCCAATTTCAGATTGTTGGTTAGTACACTTGTCATTCAGTTTTATGGCACTAAAGTCTTCCTGTGCTCTTGGTTGCCCTGTTTACCTTTCAATAATATTCCAAATTGCTTTAATTTTATTATCAGAGTTACTGATCTCAGACATGATACACATGCTTCTGGACTTTTTAATAACTTTTCTTAGTACCGCACAATAGTTTTTATAATATTGAACAATTTCGGGGTCAGTACTCCCTCTTGCTGTTAGATACAGTTATCTTTTACAGTTGCAAGATATTCTTATTCCTTTAGTTAGCCAAGGTTTTTTATATGTTTTCTTGGAATTATGTTTCACTGTTTTCTTGGGAAAACAATTTTCAAATACCCTTAAAATGTATCGTGAAATAAGTTATATTTCAAGTTTGCATCGGGTTCCATATACACTTCATCCCAGTTTAGCTCATTTAGTCTTTCCCTAAAGTTTGCAGTATTTATATTGTTAATTGAACGCACTGCTTTGAAATTCTGATTTGATATACTGCATGGAGCTATGCCATGTACTGTAACCAGCTGTGCACCATGATCTGAAAGACCATTCTCAGCAGGATAAGCATTTATGTCCTTAAACTTATCTTGGTCTATAAAAAAGTTATCTATCAATGTCCTGCTGTTCTTTGTTATCTGAGTAGGAAAATCAATGACGGAACTCAAATTGAAAGAAATGAGTAATACTACAAGGTCATTCTTCCTATTACACTCTTTCAGGGAA
This sequence comes from Schistocerca gregaria, assembly GCF_023897955.1. Classification (NCBI taxonomy): domain Eukaryota; kingdom Metazoa; phylum Arthropoda; class Insecta; order Orthoptera; family Acrididae; genus Schistocerca; species Schistocerca gregaria. Next base: position 927,360,858 of record NC_064921.1, on the reverse strand, counting down.
TCAACATTGAAATACCCACAAATGATAACTTGCTTCCCCCTGTCTGACAGATAGCACAACAAAGCATCCAAGTTTTCTAGAAATAGCTGGAAATTCCCTGAGGGGGACCTATACACTGTTACAATTATGAAAGTGCCATCATTTAGTTTTAGTTCAGTGGCACATGCTTCCATATGTTGCTCTACACAAAAATTTTTAGTTTCTAAATGTTTTGCGCTGTGGAAGCTTTTGATATATATGGCAACTCCTCCTCTCATCATATTATCTCTACTTACATGTGCAGCTAATTTGTACACATTGATGCTAACCTTTTGCATATCAGTGACAATGTGATGCTCAGACAGGCATAGTACATCTATTACATTATCAGTTTCTATATCTTCTAAACAAAGCATAAGCTCATCAATTTTATTCTTCAATCTCCTAATATTTTGATGAAATATACTAAAATTCTTCATTTTACTTTTGTGAGTATCTTGAACTTTTTTAACATCTTTACTACTTGCCTGGCTGAGTTTTCCACTGGACACTGATCTTACACTAAAAAAGAGTTTCCACCATGAGATGTAGTTCCTCCCCCCTTTAAATTTCCTGCTATCAGCCCAGCCAGTTTACACTTCCCTTTCCTGTTGAGGTGTAGGCCATGTCTAGTATAGTCCCACCTACAGAGTGAATCAACAGGAACCACACCAATGTGTGACCCCGCATCAGATCCAAGTAGCCGTTCCAACTCCAAATTAACTCTCCTGACAGAAGAGGTCAAATGAGGTCGGTCGTGGCGCTCCAGAACCGACACAAACCCAACACTGGTATGACTCGATGCCGATGCAATCTTTGCCAGGTCACACTTTATGCTGTACCCCGGATCTCTGTCAATACTGTTGCCCGGCCCACCCACAATAACCACGGTGTCTTCCTTAGTAAAGCCTCTACGTAGTGAACCTAAATCCTCTGTAACCTGCCCCAGTCCAGCACTAGGTTTGAAAAAACATGTGACCTGGTATTCTGACCCTAGTTCATCCTGCAGAAGTTGGCCCACACCCCTTGCATGCGAACTACCTACCAACAAGACTTTCTTTCTCTTTGCACACTTCCCTACCTTCTTATTCAATTTGCTGCTGAAAGCTTGTTGAGCCCTGTCTACATCTACTTCTGTGAGAGGCTCATCAGTTTCCGACTGAGGCAACAGATCAAACCTATTTTGTACATTAATAGCAAAGCTGTCAGAAGAATTTCTTGGCCTGTTCCTTATGCCTGTTGCCACTTCCCACCCCTGTTTACCCTTCTCCCCCCTTAACTTGCACAGTTCTCGTCTAGCCTCATCTAACTCAGCCTGAAGGGCAGCAATTTTCCCCTCTTTCTATCTTTACTGCATAGCCTACAGCACCACTGATGAGTCTCGCTCCTTTTCCCAATTCCCACGCCACTACAATCTCCCCAAAGAAAAAAGTTACTACATCCATCACACCAGACCCCGGAGCTAACGATTCTACGGCACGTCAGGCACTTTACACTCATGGTACAAATCGATTTTAGTGACAGAAAGACAATTAAGTTACCGGAAAACAATGAAAATACGTGTACGAAAAATTAGGCCTACTCGCGACAATGTAAACAATGGTTCAGAAGTTTCTTATTCTAAATTACTTAAGAGATGACGGTACTCTACAGATATAAAGGGGCAGCAAACGTGTTTGGCACACTAAACTATCAGTAAATGCACTTAAAATTGCGGTATGAAGTTTAATCTGAAAGCTCAAAAGTTCGGCCTGGCCGCGATATGTAAACAAAACGAACTTTGCTTGATTACTGTGAAAATACGCGAGTAAGACAAAAACTTTTAATGGTACGCTTGAAGAGCACTATAATTAACGTAATAAATTAGTTTAAAGTGTTAGAAACAGTTTATTACTACTAAAATTACTTATCTTGTACGGGAGCTGTGACTCAAACGTCCGTATGGCAGGCGCAGGGCTACCCAGAGTTCATCGTTTCTTTACTCTCAGAATGTGGCAGTTTAAATGCTGCATACGTGCAGCGTGTGATGTATTGGCAAACGTTTGCTGGGAATATATTATTTATTTTATGACTATCTTTCTTTTGTCGTTTCCTAATTTCTTATAAAAATTTTAAGCTTTGGTGTCCCAATTTACAGTGCTATTAACGTTTCTTTCCCGCAATAATCTTTGCAGAATTTATTTTTATGCACTTGATAACACCGTATAATAAAGAACGCTGACGCGTTAACTGATAATTAATCTTAAGGCACAGTGGCTGTTCCTTAGACTTCAAAGTCTGAGATTTTACAGGACGATCACTCGTATCCTAGTGAATTTCCGGTACATAACTGTTGTGTTTTACCACATCCTGCATTGTGCCATGATACTGAAATTACATCGGTTGATCCACCATTGTGTTAACTTACCTGATTTGCGAAAAACTATTAAAAAGTCTGGAAATTTGTGATGGTAGTTTTGAGGACGAAATGCCGGAATATCGCGTTCGTCTACAGCAAATTTATTAACTAACTATTGCTGTTTGTCCTTTCGTTACCGATAGTTCATTTACACTCTGATAATTCCAGTATTTGACTTTCACGATATAGAATTGTGTGATTTATATGAAGGAAAGGGTACAAAATTTTACAAAATAGCCAATTATGGGTTTTAAAAAGTTGTCAATCTTTATTTGAGTTGATAGCAACGTACTGAAATAGTCAACTTTTGCTCTTCCCTGTTGACAGGAACGACGCCGGCTGGTTACTATAATAACTGTTACCCACTTCTGCCTTTTTTTGTCATAGACCCCGTAGATAATTTCCACAAAGTTTTTTTTTTTTTAAACGCAGGATGATAGCACAGTGGTATGATACTAATTCCTATCCAGGAGGACGACAGTTCAAATCCCTTTGTGGCCATCCATATTTCGGAATCCCGTAATTTCCGTTAATCCCTAAGGCCGAGTGCCACAATGGTTGCTCTGAAAGGACACAGCTGATGTCCTTCCCCATTCTTCCTAATACAGACCAGTACTCTATCTCAAATGGCCACATCATTGACGGAAAGTTAAAAGCGTAGTTATATTTCATATGATTTTCCAACTATTAAATAACACGAGAACCAAATTTCCTTATTTGAAAAGAAATATTAACTTGATTTCAAATTTCGAGAGCTATGAGATGGTTTGTAAACTTTTTCAGAGGAAGCGGAAGAATTTCTTTGCTTTCAAAGGAGAATCCGTGGCCTCGAGTGCAGGTGATAAATTTTCCAAGACAACTGGTTATCCACCCACGAGTTAACGTGTTGCCTCGTGTCGGTATCGTTACGGGAGCGTAATTTACTTTGTATCGGTGGAATGCTTCCAACACATTTCTGCGCAGCGAATGCTGTTATGGAGATTGTCTCACAAAATACCGGAATTAACACGTAAGACCCACCTCATTCTGTGGATCTGGGGCTAATCATGCCAAAACTGAAATAGAAATTTGACTTTCTTATTTTTTAGATTAATCCCTCAAGAATGACACCTTCAGTGTGAAGTTTTCCATTTTTGCAATTTTTATATGCTATGTATCGGATTATACGACAAGGTGTTCGGAGTGCCCAGTGTTTATCACAACAGACGTGATTATCATCTTTATCTAGATGTTAAATATGGTACTTCTCAAAGAGAGAAGAGATTAGTTTTGAAATATACTGTCTGACAAAAAACGTAAAGCACATAAAAGGGGAAGAGTAAACGAAATGAAACTTCACAGGTTGGGACGGTACATAATGGTATTATAGTGATTAAAAATGCCGACGTTTTGACGGATTTCGCAGGATTCCAAAATGACCGCTGTAACATCGGTCAAAACGTCGGTATTCTACGTCGTAGTTGTTGTAGTGTTTTATAATGACACGGCCTAATACAAAAAACGATTTGATTCAGATTGACAGACATTTCTGAAGCCTTCTAACTTACAATACGAGTCGATTTAACAAGGAACAGTTATCAGTATGAAGTTCCACCTCTCTGGCCTGGATGCATGGACTGATTGGGTCGGGAAAAGTGCCATAAAGTCATTGTATCCTATTCTGGGGCAAGTTGGGCCCACAAGTGACGTAACTGGTCCTTGATATCCTGGGTACAGAGTTGACGTCCGAGATGGCCCGATACATATTCTATCAGTGACAGATCTGAGGATTTTGCTTACTACTGGAGTACTCGAACATCGCACAGGAAGTTCACAGACACACGAGCATTGTTCTGTTGAAAAATGGTATCACAACATTGTCAAATGCGAGATTACACACGAGGACGCAGGATGTCCGTAACGTACCATTGTGCAGTCACATTTCCTCAATAACCACCAACCGTGACATGAAGTCATACACTATGACACCAGGAGCAAATCTGCCGTGCCTCTCCAAAACATTGGAAGAACGGAACCACTCCCTTGATCGCCGCCATACTCACCGATGTTGGCATCCGAAGTAGTGTAGAACCGCGTTCCATCGCTGAACGTAAGGCGACGCCATTCATGAGCAGTCCATGCTTTCCGGTCGCCACACCACTTCATACACAGTCGTTTATTTTTTGGTGTTAACGGGGAGCCTACACATGACACAATAATTCACTAGACCGGCTGTTGATAGTTACCGACCAATGTTGCGGGATGACAGAGATTGTGGCAGGGAGCCCTTTACTTATTCTCGGAAGGCAGGCGTAGATCTAAGAGAACTGGAACTTTAATTCATCTACATTTCCGCCTAAGTCTTCACTTTTTTGTCAGGATGTGTCATACGCCTATTGAAAGTGATAAATGTTTAGTATTAATCTCACAGATTTTCTTTACTAACTTAAGCCCGCTTTACGTGATGACTTTATGCAGCAGTGTTTCTCGATTTTGCCAGTTAATCGTTGTCTTTTGGTCGGAAACTAACGTTTGTCTTCAACACAAATAATAAATTTTACGCATTACTCCCCTCATCTGTTTTCGCAGTAAAGGAAGAAAAGATCACACGACTAATTGCAGGATCTATCTTAAGTAGCGAAATTTTTGGAGGCAATCCACTCAATTTTCATTGTGTTCCGTCTTTTTGGCAATACATATCACGAAGCTTCTTGTTTATCTGAAGCCAACTTGGTTATTCTTGTGTGGAAGCAAGTACCGTTCGCGGTTACTGAATTTTCGGCATTGTTTTTCGTAATGCCAACCGTTCCGTCACCCGTAGAAAATTTGGGAAACTTGTGGTAAGGTCTTATGGGACGAAACTGCTGAGGTCATCGGACTCTAAGCCTACACACTACTTAATTTAACTTACGCTATAGGTAACACACACATCCATGCCAGTACACCCGTAGATCTCAGGGGCTCATAAAATATGATGAGAATATTCTGAACTATAACACAGAAACCGGCTGGTTGCAGAATGCAGTAACGTGCTAGTAATGTATATCTTCGTAGAGAAATGGTATGTCGTCAGATCTGATATGACGTACAAGAAAACTAATTGCCTGACGGCACGAAGGGCAACTATCTGTACATTTAAAAAAATCTCTCTTGTGTCTACTTACATTAGTAGGCGCTCAGTCCGGAACCGCGCGACTGCTACGGTCGCAGGTTCGAATCCTGCCTCGGGCATGGATGTGTGTGATGTCCTTAGGTTAGTTAGGTTTAAGTAATTCTAAGTTCTAGGGGACTGATGACCACAGATGTTAAGTCCCATAGTGCTCAGAGCCATTTGATGTCTACTTACATTACCAGCGAGAAATTTTGTTAGTGACGTCGTTAAGCCAGTTAATATAATTACTCTATAGCAATTTGTAGGGATATGAAATGGCATAACTACACAGGCTCATTTGTAGATGGCAGATTTAGGTTCTTTGGCACGATGCCAGGAAAACGCAATCAGTCTACAGAGTCTGCTTACAGAGGACTTGTACGGCCCATCTTAAAGTATTTCTCAGATGTATGGGACTCACACCATATAGTAGTATTAGGGAATATTGAACGTATTGAAAGAATGGCAGCACGAATGGTCACAGTTTTTTTAATCCATGGGACAGTGTTACGGTGACGCAGAGAAATCTGAAATGTCAGACACGTGGCAATAGACGATGGCAATTATACTGTGAAAGTCTCCGCAAAAAATTTGAAGTACCAGCACCTAGGGAGGAATCTTTATAGAATATGGCACAATACCACACGTATGATTCCTGGACTTCTTAAATAATAGAACCCAGTACGTTGTCCTCGATGGTGAGTGTTCATCGGAGGTGAGGGTATCATCTGGAGTGCCCCAAGGAAGTATGGTAGGTCCGCTGTTGTTTTCTATCTACATAAATGATCTTTCGGATAGGGTGGATAGCAATGTGCGGCAGTTTGCTGATGATGCTGTGGTGTACTTGAAGGTGTCGTCGTTGAATAACTTGAGTGACTTGGACAAGATTTGTGATTGGTGTAAATAATGACAGCTAACTCTAAATATAGATAAATGTAAATTAATGCAGATGAATAGGAATAATAATCCTGTAATGTCTAAATACTCCATTAGTAATGTAGCGCTTCACACAGTCACGTCGATTAAATATTTGGGCGTAACATTGCTGATCGACATGAAGTGTGACAAGCATGTAATGGCAGTTGTGGGGAAGGCGGATAGTCGTCTTCGGTTCATTGGTAGAATTTTGGGAAGGTGTGGGTCATCTGTAAAGGAAACCGCTTATAAAACACTATTGAGTACTGCTCCAGCGTTTGGGATCCCTATCAGGTCGGATTGAGGGAGGACATAGATGCAGTTCAGAGGCGGGCTGCTAGATTTGTTACTTGTAGGTCTGATCATCACGCGAGAGTTACGGAAATGCTTCAGGAACTCGGGTGTGAGTCTCTAGAGGAAAGGAGGCGTTCTTTTTCTGAATCGCTACTGCGGAAATTTAGAGAACCAGCATTTGAAGCTGACTGCAGTACAATTTAACTGCCGCCAACTTAAATTTCGCAGAAAGACCACAAAGGTAAGATAAGAGAGATTAGTGCTCGTACAGAGGCATATAGGCAGTCATTTTTCCCTCGTTCTGTTTGGGAGTGGAGCAGGGAGAGAAGATGCTTGTTGTGGTACGAGGTACCCTCCGCCACGCACCGTGTGGTGGATTGCGGAGTATGTATGTAGATGTAGACGCACCGTGAGGACAAGGCTATACTGGCCATGGCGCCACAGAGGCGTCTAAGCAAACTTTCATAACGCACTAAGAAAGAGAATCGAACGGTGTAAGGGTGCAATAAGAGGTACATACAATAGGAAGTACACTCTGTCATACAACTGACAGTGGTTTGGAGAGTATAGATGTTGATGTAGAAGTAGATGTTCAAGAAATTGCCGTTTAAGGCAATTTATGAGGAAAGAACTGCTGTGTAGTCCAAACAAGACACAGCCAAGGCAAAAGCACCACAGGCGTAAAGATGCGAGTTGGTGCCAGTGACATAGACTCGCCACGTGCGCGAGTTCCACCAACGCCACGGGTGAAAAAAAAAAAAAAAAAAAAAAAAAAAAAAAAAAAAAAAAAAAACCAGAGCAGAATTCTACTCGGAGAACAGAAGAGCAGCTCTCTCTCACTTGGTTGTAGATTGTCGTCCAGGGCTCACTTAGTGAACGACGTTTAGCGAACTCTTAGAAGTGAATAGAGAGTTGTTGTAAATTGCTTTTGCTATGTACTGTAATGTTTACCATCGATTATTTGCACTCAGCTATTGGAGGCCTTTTTTGTGTTATATTACAAGCGCTGCAGACATCAATATTCAACTAGTCACAAAGATGAGTAAACCTTCCAACTTATTTGTGTGACTTCGTTGCTAGTTTGTTGGAGTCTTGTAGAACCTTCATTCTCCTATCCTGTTACCTGATCCTGGGGCGTAGCTGTGTAACAGTGGTAGGGATAAATAGTCTTAGCGGTGTACTGCACCAGAAGCCGTTTCACGAACTTATAAACTCTGCCCACCTTAGCAACAGCGGCAACTCGGCGTCCACAGCAGTAGCGACGAGGCCTTTACAAAACTGGCGACGAGGGTTTACAAAGAGAACGTTTTTAATTTCATAGTGGTGAAGGTATATCTCTGTCTGTTATTCAGTGGGATAATGAAATTTTCTACAGTAATAGAAGATATTTGGCGTTACTCTGTCCCCTATCCATAAAGTCGGAGCAAAAATGTCTTGACGTTGCGTGGAAAAGCAGTACGATGCGTAACAGGTTCAATTTGTAGCGTAGGATTTAGATTGAGATGTGTTTTGGTTCTGCAGCTTTTAGTATTTTTATTACTACTTTATTCACCACGTAAAGACCAGTGTAACTATACAGAAAACTCTCTTCTAAACAAAGATTCGTTGTGGCCCGAATAAACTTGTACAAGCTTTGAACAACACAAAAATCTAATTGAATTAGGAGGGCGTGCTAAAAAGTAACGCTTCCGAAATTTTTATTTGAAAACTCTTCATCCTTTTTAAACAAAACAAAGGTTATTAACATTCTACATTCTTCATGTCTACTTATTTGTTCCTTTACTTAGTTACTCTGGAGACGAGCACATTTCTTCCTGAGAGAGACCAGTTTGCTGATACCGTCACTGACAATGTATGACTTCGTTGACGGTGCCACAACCTGATCTCTGCTTGAACCGTTTCATCACGCTCAAAGTGAAATCCTTAAATTTTGGAAACATGAAAATGGGGTGGGGCCATGCCGCGAAAATATGGAGGATGATCGATAACAGTGAACCCAAGGCGTCGGACTGTTAGAGATGTCGCAGCGCTCATTTTTGGTCTGGCCTTCTCATGCTGAAGGAGAGGTTGCTCCATGTGCTTCGCATTCGAAAATCGATTACAGCACGCTGTTTCTCGAGCACTGACACAGGTACGTTACATCGGAGCTCTTTAGCGACAGAAGACTGCACATATGTAGATACAAGGGTAAAGAGATTGACTGTTGATTACGTTTGATTATTTAAAAAGGTTTAAGAGTTTTCATATAAAAAATTCGGAGGCATTACTTTTCAGCACGTCTGCGTGGTAACAATAATTAATACGTAACAATTCACTCTGACTCCACATGAGTAACCTAATAATGACATAATACTTGACAATATACGGCGTTCGGCCTTCGCTAGTTATGACAACAGTAACTTATTACAACACAAACTATTCACTTATCTCTAGTGGAAAACTGAGCAAAATCGCTAGTAGCTACTTCTTGTTTGGCTTCTACTAGCTATCTCTAATCACCAGGACCCCAACTACACTACTGGGCATTAAAATTGCTACACCACGAAGATGACGTGCTACAGAAGCGAAATTTAACCGACAGAAAGAACACAAGGTTGGCACAGGGGGCGACATCTACAACGTGCTGACATGAGGAAAGTTTGCAATCGATTTCTCATACACAAACAGCAGTTGACCAGCGTTGCCTGGTGAAACATTGTTGTGATGCAAAAACAGACATAATGTCTTATGGGATAACAGCAATCAGTGATTTCATAATGTTACTTAAAAACCGTCTTGATTGCAATTTTTTTTATTCATATTGAATTTAAAAAATTTGCAATCAAAACGGTTTTTAAGTAACATTGTTGTGATACCTCGTGTAAGGAGGAGAAATGCGTACCATCACGTTTCCGACTTTGATAAAGGTCGGATTGTAGCCTATCGCGATAGCGGTTTATCGTATCTCGACATTGCTACGCGCGTTGGTCGAGATCCAATGACTGTTAGCAGAATATGGAATCGTTGGGTTCAGGAGGGTAATACGGAACGTCGTTCTGGATCCCAACGGCCTTGTATCACTAGCCGTCCAGATAACAGGCATCTTATCCGCATGGCTGTAACGGATCGTGCAGCCATGTCTCGATCCTTGAGTCAACAGATGGGGACGTTTTCAAGACAAAAACCGTCTGCACGAACAGTTCAATGACGTTTGCAGCAGCACGGACTATCAGCTCGGAGACCATGGCTGCGGTTACCCTTGACGCTGCATCACAGACAGGAGCACCTGCGAAAGTGTACTCAACGACGAATCTTGGTGCACGAATGGCAAAACGTCATTTTTTCGGATGAATCCAGGTTCTGTTTACAGCATCAGAAGGTCGCATCCGTGTTTGACGACATCGCGGTGATCGCACATTGGAAGCGTGTATTCGTCATCGCCATACTGCCGTATCACCCGGCGTGAAGGTATGGGGTGCCATTGGTTACGTGTCTCAGTCACCTCTTGTTCGCACTGACGGCACTTTGAACAGTGGACGTTACAATTCAGATGTGTTACGACCCGTGGCTCTACCCTTCATTCGATCCCTGCGAAACACTACGTTTCAACAGGACAATGCACGACCGCGTGTTTCAGGTCCTGTATTGGCCTTCCTGGATACAGAAAATCTTCGACTGTTGCCTTGGCCAGCACATTCTCTACATCTCTCACCAACTGAAAACATCTGGTCAATGGTGGCCGAGCAACTGGCTCGTCACAATAAGCCAATCACTACCATTGATGAACTGTGGTATCGTGTTGAAGCTGCAAGGGAGCTGTACCTGTACACGCCATCCAAGCTCTGTTTGACTCAATGCCCAGGCGTATCAAGGCCGTTATTACGGCCAGAGGTGGTTGTTCTGGGTACTGATTTCTCCGGATCTATGCACCCAAATTGCGTGAAAATGTAATCACATGTCCGTTCTATTATAATATATTTGTTCAATGAATACCCGTTTATCATCTGCATTTCTTCTTGGTGTAGCACTTTTAATGGCCAGTAGTGTACCAATGTACTGCTCAACTACTCATAGCAATCACATCTACGAGGGCTACTCGGAAGGTAAGGTCTAATGAGTAGCGTAATGGAAACGACCTGAAAATCCGATGAAGCTTTGAAATGTGTTGGACAGAGTATCTAGTACGCCTGTCGATCGCGACACGTCGCTCGTTTCAGTTTTTAGCACACAGTAAACACGTAAAGATGTCGAGAACATAATGTCTTTGGGCAAGTATGAATGTCTGAGAGAGATTTCATGCAGCCCACACAACGTAAATGTCATGCATTACCTTCTTCATGGCAGTTCTCGGCTGCACAGTGCAGGGGCAATGAGATGACCGGTGAAGCGTTTTCTGTGGGAAGTGTTTGATCACCCACCACACAGCCCGGACTTCGCTTCCTCTGATGTTCATCTCTGCTCGCATGGGCCGCTGGCTATGCATACAACATTTTGGCACAGACAAAGAACTGCAGACCAGTGTAGAGAAATGGCGGAAAGCACAGTCGGCTTCCTTCTATGACTAGGATATTGGAAAGTTGGTGCAATACTACGAAGCAGGATACCTTGTCACGATCGGCGCGGCTCCCTCCGTCGGAAGTTCGAGTCCTCCCTCGGGCATAGCTGTGTGTGTTGTCCTTATCGTAAGTTAGTTTAAGTTAGATTAAGTAGCGCGTAAGCTTAGGGACCGATGAACTCAGAAGTTTGGTCCCGTAACTTACTACAAATTTCCAAAAAATTTCCAACGGTACGACAGATATGCAAGTCGGAGCGGTGGTTATGTAAAGAAATACCTGGAAGGTGTAGCAAACTGTTGGAAACAAAACATTTTTGATTTTCATTGCGGTTTCCATTTCGTGACCAATCGGATCTTACTTTCCGAATAGCACGCATATAAAGAATACATTGATACAGCAGTTCACAATACATATGAATGAACCAGAGGGTCTGTAAGAAGATCTGTACTGAATCGACGTAGAGCACAGAGTACTGAACTGTGTGACTATTATGAATCGCCTTGCTTTATGACGCAATATTCACGTTAGCACACACCGCGTGCAATACACAGTATTCATTTAACACTGCTCCGCATACAGCAGCCACAAGCCAAACTCAATGCTCACAACCTCTGGACGAAGAGAGGTACAATTCAATTCACTTAATACACCTTTCGCCGACTGTTGTGGCCGAGCGGTTCTAGGCGCTTCAGTCTGGAACCGCGCGAGCGCTACGGCAGCAGGTACGAATCCTACCTCGGGGATGGGTTTGCGTGATGTCCCTAGGTTAGTTAGGTTTAAGTAGCTCTGAGTTCTAGGGGACTGATGACCTCAGATGTTAAGTCCCATAGTGCTCAGAGCCATTTTGGAACCAATACACCTTTCCGTAAACACTGTGATTTAGCTTGACCTCAAGAGCACCAGGATACCAACAGTAACTCGAAAGCAGTCTGATCGTGCTCGATGCAATCTACTGAAACCGTTCCTCGCCTTCCTGCAATGTTGTATGTGCGACCCGGAGCAAATAACACCCACTCTAGATTAGATTAGATTAGATTAGATTAATACTTGTTCCATAGATCATGAATACGACACTTCGTAATGATGTGGAACGTGTCAGGTTAATGAAAGATGTCTGTACAAGATATTACATTACACAAAATATTGCATGACACTAATGCTTAAATTAGTTTTTTTCCCTCCCTTAATTTATATCTAAAAATTCAGCCAATGAGTAGAAGGAGTTGTCATCTAGAAATTCTTTTAATTTATTTTTAAATGTTGGTTGACTATCTGTCAGGCTTTTGATGCTGTTTGGTAGGTGACCAAAGACTTTTGTGGCAGCATAATTTACCCCCTTCTGTGCCAAAGTCAGATTTAACCCTGCATAGTGAAGATCATCCATTCTCCTGGTGCTATAGCTATGCACACTGCTATTACTTTTGAACTGGGTAGGATTATTAATAATAAATTTCATAAGTGAATATATATACTGTGAGGTCACTGTGAGGATCCCTAGATCCTTAAATAGATGAGGATGACCGTGGGTGGGCTCCAGCAATTATTCTGATTACACGTTTTTGAGCAATGAACACTTTTCTACTCAACGATGAATTACCCCAGAATATGATACCATACGAAAGCAGTGAATGAAAGTAGGCATAGTAAGGTAATTTACTGAGATTCTTATCACCAAAATTTGCAATAACCCTAATAGCATACGTAGCCGAACTCAGACGTTTCAGCAGACCATCAATGTGTTGCTTCCAGTTTAACCTCTCATCAATGGACACACCTAAAAATTTTGAAAATTGTACCTTAGCTACAGACTTCTGTTCAAAGTCTATATTTATTACTGGAGTTGTGCCATTTACTGTACGGAACTGTATATACTGTGTTTTATCAAAATTTAAAGAGAGTCCGTTTGATGAGAACCACTTAATAATTTTGTGAAAAACATCATTTACCATTACATCTAGAAGGTTATTCCCACACGCCCGTGTAGACTGTGTGCGTTAGGTGTCGATGCGCACGCCAACTCAGTTAGGGTCTTAGACTTGGCTTCTTACGGAACTGCTTTCCAAATTCCGCCACAGATTATACAAGCGCAGGCCGAACTTCCTGCCTCGGCCGCCACCACAGCCCGCTGCACCCCGCGCTGTCGGCAGTGCACATCTCCGACCACAGACGCGGCGCTTCCTTCCTGGAGGTACATTTGTTTTATTTGATTCCAGCGGACTGCCCGCCGCTGAACGTACCTCTCCGTAGCATGGCCACGGCAGTGCCCTGCGGGCACATGTCTTGCAGTGGCTGCGCTCTGGCGGCCTGACCACCACAAAGCCAAGGACAAGGTTGCTGGCGGCCGGAAAATAACGTGCCTTTCGACATGGCACTACTTGATAACCGTAATAGTTTAACAATCTTTTACAAAGGGCTGTACGAGAATTTACCCTACTCTGCGTATACAGTTTTATAGAGATATAGCCATGAAACTAAAGATAGTAAGTCGAATACAAAAATGTCTAAGTCGTCTTTTCTCCCGCAAAAAAATCTGGGGAAGTTTGAATAAGGACCTCTGAAATATCCACTTAGAAAAATTAAGAAAGACTGTGCTGGTAAACCTCTTACGTTATTTGTTTTTCAAACAGTTGAGCAAAACTAAATGTACTCATACATTTCTCTCTTTACTTATGCTGATCAACAGTATACTGACATACAATATATTTTTTTAGGGCAACGCAATATGACTTTCAATAATCCCCACAAAAATGACCCTGGCTAACAATAACCTATACCGTTCATGAATCACTTACCTCACAAAAATCTTCGTCACTCAAACTACTGCAATACAAAATGGCTGTTAGGTCATCAGTCTCCTAGAACTTAGAACTACTTAAACTCAACTAACCTAAGGACATCAAAACACATACATGCCCGTGGCAGGATTCGAACCTGCGACCGTAGCAGTCTCGCGGTTCCGGACTGAAGCGCCTAGAACCGCTGGCCACCGCAGCCGGCTGCTGCAATACAGCGTGTGCCAATACTGCCAGCTAAATAAAAGATTCTAACTGCTGAAGGCACTAACTACTGATAGGCGTAGTTAGCAAATGAAAGATTTTGATGGAGAACAAACAATGTATTTACCTTAATAATGTTCAAAAGTGATCATATATATATATATCAGTTCATGATATCCAGTATTACACTTTTACTCTTTCTGATGGACACACGTCCAGATCGTCCGCTATCAAAATTCTGCCATCTCCCTCCCCACATCCACCACTGCTGGCGCCTCACCTCCAACTGCGCAGCGCTAGGCGCTGTTCACATCCAACTTCCCAACACTACAATAGCAAATATTCCAACAAACCATCCACAGACTGCACACAGCACAGTCAGTGATTTTCATACAGAGCGCAAGTGGCGTTATCAACATAAAAACCTAAACAGCCTACTTATAACTCTTCAGTAACATTTTTTTCCTTTTTTTTTATTGAAGTACACGATGCGTTTCGGATGTTGTGTGCCATCTTCAGGTGCAAATTGTTATATACATAATTTACATTCTCTCTTGAGTGTAGTGAAATGCGATTTTCAAACAAACATCGTTTTAGATTAGCTTACGTTGGTTTTATTCATACTCTTGTCGCAAATGTGCAAATGAGTGACAGTAGGAGTAAACCAACATATGCTGACCTGAAACGATTAAAAATGGTAATCCTTGTTTGTTTGGAAAATGCAATTCACCTCACTCAAGAACAATTGAAAATTATGTATTACACGATTTGCACCGGAAGATGGACCCACAGGGAACGAAATGCATCGTGTACTTTAAGTGAAAAATGAAAAAAGTTGTGACTCAAGGTGTTTTTGTTCAAACTTCCTGTATATTGAACAAGGTCACGTTCATTAAAAGACTGTGGGGAACTGTATCCATGTGTTTTTTAATATGCTGATATTTTAATATACAGATATGAGATAGTAATTGCAAGCCACCACCTCTTACACGTTACGATAGTGCGAGGGGTGTATATCAAGTAATTTAACACATTTTTTTCTGAATGTGGGTTGGTTTTAATCAGTATTCCAATACACCATATTGTTCCCGCCACAGCAACCTATTTTTCAGCGTAATCTTCGTCCAGTGCGATGGTCTTGCGCCACCTTACTTGGAGGGCTAGTATGTCTGTATGCGCGTTGTAGCAGTAGTGTGCTTATTAGACAGTTTTATCTGTGGAAACTTGTCTTTTGACAGATCGCTCGGCTGTACTGAAGCATAATGTCTTCCTTTTGACTGTTATGAGGCGTAGCACATCTGTGTCCATTCCTGCAAATCTTGCTTCTTTTAAGCCGGCAACGAAATTTTTACGCGTTATAGAAATGTAGTAAGTCTCGCCATCAACCACACTAAGTTTCGCCAGGTGGTCAGCAACTCGTTAAATGAGGTGCCAGAGTGCCTCTCGATTCATAATAACTGGATACATATGTGTTGGCCTTTGTTGACAACTTATACGGCACATAGATGTGGCACGCTTTCAGTGTACCCAGCAAGGAAACAGCTAACGTTCTCTTCTTTGTTGGCCTATTCCGTACCAGTTTCTGCGAGAGCTGTAAAAAAGCACCACCGTGAAATAGTACCGTTACCTGATGAGTAGAACCGGTTGGTCAGAGTGAAGACACATCGTGGTAACAGGACATGCTACGAAACGGATGCTTAAGCATCAGCTGACATTAGCTTTGAACTATACATAAGGCCGTAGCTGGTGCAAAGCGGTCAAGGGAGGATTCTGTTCTCCAGCGCATGCCCTGGAGTGGAGCCCTGGAGTGCGGCCGCCTCCATGCCCTTGGCCTTGCCTTTACGTAACGGGTCGCGCCTGAGCGCGCGAACGTGAGCTGGCCGCAGACATCGTGGCTTACGTAACGCACGCTCCCCACAACCGCCCCTGGGATCGCCCGCCTTTCTTTAGGGTCGATGAACCTTCCAGCCTTCACCTGTAAGCACAAGTCGGTATTAAAAAGGCTCTCGTTGGTTATTTTCATGTTCCATTGATCATTTTGCACGGTAAATCGTATTCATATGGAACGTGTCATTTTACAAGGGCCGGCAGGAGTGGCCGAGCGGTTCTAGGCACTATAGTCTGGAGCCTCACGACCGCTACGGTCGCAGGTTCCAATCCTGCCTCGGGCATGGATATGTGATATGTCCTTAGGTTAGTTAGGTTTAAGTAGTTCTAAGTTCTAGGGGACCTCTGCTGTTAAGTCTCATAGTGCTCTGCGCCATTTTTTTGAATTTTACATGGACATAGCAAATTAATTTGTAAATATGGCTACCAACCGAGTGATGTGGCGGAGTGATTAGAGACTGCCCTCGTATTCGGGAGGACTATGGTTCGAACTCGAGCCGGGTCATCCTGATTTAGATTTTCCTTGAATTCCCTAAAACGCTTCAGGCAAATACCGGGACGGTTCCTTTAGAAGGGTACTGCCGATTTCCGCCCCCATCCTTCCCTAATCTGAGCTTGTGCTCCTTCTCTAATGACCTCGTTGTCGACGGAACGTTAAAAACTAATCTCCAATACTAATCTCTTCCAATTGGGCTACATGCTGACATTTTTTGAATATTTAATATTTAATAATTAAATATTTAATATTAAGTTTACATCTACATCCATACTCCGCAAGCCACCTGACGGTGTGTGGCGGAGGGTACTTAGAGTACCTCTATCGGTTCTCCCTTCTATTCCAGTCTCGTATTGTTCGTGTGGGCTCTAATCTCTCTGATTTTATCCTCATGGTCTCTTCGCGAGATATACGTAGGAGGGAGCAATATACTGCTTGACTCCTCGGTGAAGGATGGTCTCGAAACTTCAACAAATGCCCGTACCGAGCTGATGAGCGTCTCTATTGCAGAGTCTTCCACTGGAGTTTATCTATCATCTCCGTAACGCTTTCTCGGTTACTAAAAGATCCTGTGACGAAGCGCGCTGCTCTGCGCTGGATCTTCTCTATCTCTGCTATCAACTCTATCTGGTACGGATCCGTCACTGGTGAGCAATATTCAAGCAGTGGGCGAACAATTGTACTATAACTTACTTCGTTTGTTTTCGGATTGTATTTCCTTAGGATTCTTCCAATGAGTCTCAGTCTGGCATCTGCTTCTCCGACGATCAACTTTATATGATCATTCCATTTTAAATCACTCCTAATGCCTACTCCAGATAATTTATGGAATTAACTGCTTCCAGTTGCTGACCTGCTATATTGTAGCTAAATGATAAAGGATCTTTCTTTCTGTGTATTCGCAGCACATTACACTTGTCTTCATTGAGATTCAATTGCCATTCCGTGCACTATGTGTCAATTCGCTGCAGATCCTTCTGCATTTCAGTACAATTTTCCATTGTTACAACCTCTCTGTATACTACAGCTTCATCCGCAAAAAGCCTCAGTGAACTTCCGATGTTATCCACAAGGTCATTGATGTATATTGTGAATAGAAACGGTCATACGACACTCCCCTGCGGCATACTTGAAATCACACATACATCGGAAGACTTCTCTCCATGAGAATGACACACTGCGTTCTGTTATCTAGGAACTCTTCAATCCAATCACACAATTGGTCTGATAGCCCCCATGCTCCTAATTTGTTCATTAAACGACTGTGGAGAACTGTATCGATGTGTTTTTTAATATTCAGATATTTTAATATACAGATGTGAGTTATTAATTGCAATCCACAACCTCTTACGCGTTACGACAGTACGAGGGGCGTATAACAAGTAATTGAACACTTTTTTTCTCAAAGTGGGTTGGTTTTTATCAGGATTCCAATACACCATATTGTTCCCCACTCATTTGGCCACAACAACCTATTTTTCAGCATAATCTTCGTTCTGTGCGATGCCCTTGCGCCACCTTTCTTGGAGGGCTAGTATGTTCTTATGGTACCACTCAACTGGTCGACGTCGGAACCAACGTCTTGCTGCATCAGTAACTTCTCCACCCTTCATTGGCCACACGTATGGAAGACGGAAGAAGCGAGATTCGGGCTGCAGAGTATGAGAGGAAGAATAGTCGAAGGAAGTTTTGTGAGCTCTCCTAGGGTGCGCAGACTTTTGTGAAGCCTTGCGCTGTCATGGAGAAGACATTCGTTTGAATTTTGGGCCGTCGAACACGATGAAGTTACTTCTTCAGTTTACTGAGGGTAATGCAATACACCTCAGAGTCGATATTCGCACCATGAGAGAAGACATCGGACTAAATATATCCTTCACAGTCCCGGAAGATCGTAGCCCTGGCACTAACTGCTGAAGGTGCGGCTTTGAACATTTTCTTCGGAGAAGAGGTGATCTAGCGTGACTCCATGGATTGCCGTTTTGTATCATTATCTGTGACGATGTTTGACAAAAAATTGTCACGATCAGTCCCGTGACGGGCAAGCGATTCTGCGTGTTCACCTCACCCGGTAGAGAAAAATGAGCTTCGTCTGTCCATAGGATGGTTCAAAGGCAGCCCTCGTCAATTTAAATCCTTGCGAGAAAGTGGAGAGCGAAGTCAACACGTCGTTGTGCGTCAAGCGATTCAAGCTGCTGTACGATATGGATCTTGTACGAATATCATCTGAGAATGGTTCGAAGCACCTTCCGTACAGTGGACGACGGGATGTTCAACTGCCGCATACACAGCACGCGCACTGCCTGACAATCGGGAATTTCGTGCATCGTTGTCTGCCATAGCAACAGCGATTTCACCAGCCACCTGTGGTGCAACCCGTCGTCGGCCTCTTCCCGGAACGACGGCCAGTTCTCCAGTTGATTCGAACTTCTTCATCATGCTCCGCGCAGCAGGTGGAGAAAGAGGACCCTTTCCTAATCCTTTCAGCCGGCGATATTCTCGAAGTGTAGCTGCAGCATTACAGTTGTTTTGCTAATCAAGCGTCACCTATAATGCCCAGCTCCTTTTGTGCAAGCTCATGTTGACACGTCAACAAATGCACTGCGACGGGTTAGATGTGTGAGACTATGAATTACGATGACTGATGACAGCACCTGGTGGCCACAGTTGGAACTAGACGGTTGCGCTGTGACGCACCCCATACTCTGGGCATTAATGCTGCAAAGTTTGGTACTCGTACGGTAAATAGTTTCTGTGTTATAACACGTTAAATAGGAAAGTTTAATTATAACCATCCGGTACAATAAGATGACAAAAGTCATGGGATACTTTCTAATATCGTGTCGGAACTCCTTTTGCACGACGTAATACAGCATCTCGACGTGGCATGGACTCAACAAGTTGTTGGAAGTCCCCTCCAGAAATACTGAGCCATGCTGCCGCTATAGCCGTCCATAACTGCGAGGGTGTTGCTGATGCGAGATTTTGTGTACAAAATGACTTCTCGATTATGTCCCATAAAGGTTCGATGGGATTCATACTCAGCGATCTGGGTGTCCAAATCTTTCGCTCGAATCGTCCATAAGTTCTTCAAACCAATTACAATCAGTTGAGGCCCGGTGACATGGCGCATTGTCGTAGATAAAAATTCATTCGTTGATTAGGAAAATCATGAATGGCAGAAAAGATCTCTGAGTAACCGAACATAACCATATCCACTCAATGATCGGCTCATTTGGATCGGAGGAGCCAGTCTATTGCATGTAAACAGAGCCCACTCCATTACGAGGTCACCAACAGCTTGCTCTGTGCTTTGTTGACACCATGGCTTCGTGGAGTCCTCGCCACAGTTACACCGTAGCATCAGCTCTTACCAAATGAAATCGGGCTCATCTGGCCAGCCACGGTTTTTGAGTCGTCTAGCGTCCAACCGACATGGTCACTAGCCCAGGAGAGGCACTGCAGGCGATGTCATGCTGTTAGCATATGAATTCGCGTCGGCCGTCGGCTCCCATAGCAGATTAACGCCAAATTTCACCGCACTGTCCTAACGGATACGCGATACTCCCGCCACCCGTATATGTGCCTATTGCTATCCCATGACTTCACTCTGTACTGTTTCCGAGTATGCCGCTGCTGTTGGCAACGCCTTTATAAGACAACAAGTGTCTGGCGCAGTTGTTAGATCGGTTACTGCTGCCTCAATGGTGGGTTATCAGGATTTAAGTGACTTTGAACATGGAGCTGGAGTGATGGGACAGAGCATCTCTAAGGTACCAAATGATGGGTGGATTTTCCCTTACGACCATTTCACGGGTGTACGGTGAATATGAGGAATCCGGTAAAATATAAAATCAACGATATCGTTGCTATCAGAAAAAGATCTTGCAAGAACGGGACCAACGAGACTGAAGAGAATCGATCAATGTGACAGAAGTGCAACCCTTCCGTAAATTGCTGCAAATTTCAGTGATGAGCAATCAACAAGTGTTAGAGATATGGGCGATATGGACGATACGGGCTTTCGGAGCCGAAGGACCACTCATATACCCTTGATGATTGCACGACACAAAGCTTTACGCCTCGCCTGGGCCCGTCAACATCGATACTGGACGCCTCATGACTAGAAAATGATGTCTGGTCGGACGAGTCTCATTTCAAAATGCATCTAACGAATGGACGTGTACAGGTATGGAGACAACCTCACGAATCCACGGACACTGCATGTCAGCAGGTTGCTGCTGAAGCTGGTGAAGGCTCTGTAATGGTGTGGGGCATGGGAGTTGGAGTGATATGGGACCCCTGATACGTCTAGATACGGTTCTGACAGCTGACACGTACGTAAGCATCCTGTCTGATCACCTGCATCCATTGATGTCTATTGCGCATTCCGACTGACATGGGCAATTCCAACAGGACAATGCGACACCCCACACGTCCGGAATTGCTACAGAGTGGCTCCAGGAACACTCTTCTGAGTTTATACACTTCCGCTGGCCACCAAATTCCTCAGACATGAACATTAAAGAGCGTATGTGGGATGCCTTGCAACGTGCTGTTCAGAAGAGATCTCCACCTCCTCGTACTCTTACGGATTTATGGACGACCCTGGAGGATACATTATGTTAGTTCACTCTAGCGCTGCATCAGACATTATTCAAGTCCATGCCACGTCGTGCTGCGGCAGTTCTGCGTCCTCGCGAGCGTCCTACACGTTATTAGGCAGGTGTACCAGTTTCTTTAGCTTTTCTGTATATGTACATCGAAAGTGAAAAAAAATAGTTGAGTACGTGGGCTGGCTTTGAAATTGTACTTTTAGCTTGGTGGCTGTGAACTTTAACCGTAGTGCTACGCTCACTTAGGTGGAACACGACTGAAGTTACAGGTATATGAGATGCATATAAAACTTCAGCATTAATTTTCACGGAATCTGGGCGTCACCGCAAGAAAATCCTCTAGTTAGGTACTCAGGACGGGCCCCTCTACAACCTACTTGACACTTATCAAAATCTGCGATTGACAGGTCTGTGGTCCCCTCATGACACCGTTTGGTACTTAGTAACTTGTTATGTTGAACGGAAGACGGTCGTCATGTATAGTCTTTCCCATATGTATAGACCTTTTGTCGAATAAATGTGCACTAATGGAATTCGTCTTGATATCATTCCTGTAGTTGGTTAATCCCATGTCAGACTAATTAAGACCACCAGCCGTACCTATATGCGAGGAACATTGTTTCTTATTACAATTCCGTGGTGAAAATCTTCTTTTAAATAACAGAAAGCTTCCAGTCAGCCCATAGATCGCGGGATGTATTCCTTTTTTTGTTATTAATCGTTCACGCTCATTCATCTGGCGATGCTTGTGTTGAATAATTAGTACAGACATGCAAAACCTTACATTACCCCTCCAGAACAGACAAGTTTAACAATCAAGTCACAATCTTTTAAAAATGTCTACCATTCGCACTACAAAGGTGGCGCAAACGATGAAATAAGCTAAGTGTCTCAGAGAAAATGGGTTCACCGCTTGCCACACCGATTAATATTCAGCTCGTACAGTTCCATTAGATAATGTCTTTCATTCTACCCCCGAAAAAGTAATTGCAAACAGTCAGATCGGGCGAATATGCATGCCAGTTCACGGCTGCGCCAGTAAATTTGGGATAGTACAATGCAGTGACTCTATTCCCGAAATATTCTACATGAAAGCGAAATGCCTGTTCGGTGCGACGTGGTCGGGCCCCATCTTGCATGAACGACTCTGTGGCTGGTCGATCTTCAACGCTTACTATATGGCTTCCAAAATTATAACGTGACTGTTACTACTTATACATTATCGCATGCAAAAGGGCTTACAATGCCTCTACTGCTTACCGCAGCTTAAGTAGTAACGCTGGGAGAATGCACTGATTTCGCTTAATGCAAATGGATATTAGGAACACCAGAATGGCCAGTTTTTTCACAACCCCATGTAGGTGCAGATTTTCTTCTTCAGCGAATAGGATGCAAACAGCATCAAATTATCGTCGCTAAAATCTAGTTCACAAAGTCAATCCTTTGTCGCACAGTGGGCATGGGTATGACCTGTGACTAAAGATTTTGACTGATGGATTTCCTCGGATCTTGCTGAACAGGCTAAATCCAGAAAGTGTAGCGACGTTCCAGCTTGTTGCCTGGGGCCAACATTCCCCTCTAGGTAATCAGCCGCGCTGCCTGTCCTTCTGAATTTAGTGATGAGCTATCAAATGGTTTTCACATCAAGGTACGCTAACCTCTTTTCATGATTCAATGGTGGAACTGATCGCTCTGGACTTCGGAGTTCTATTTATAGATAGCGCCATCTGTTAGCGGCTTTTGTGACTACTACTGTGAAACGTCTCTCTAAAATTGTTTTAGAATGGTTAAGTCAATCGATAGTATCAAAATTATTGTAATGAATAACAGGTTTTGGTTGTCACGGCGTGCATTTTCAGATATATTACTGCCATGTTAAGCTACATACACCGTAAATTGCTGTGATATTGATTTTCAACTGTAACTACAGAAAATGTAATGGCGCTGTCTATTTCCCACGGCGTGTATTACGTGTCTGCCAAGTGCGACAACCAAACGTCCTTTTGAAATGATGTCAACAGAGTCCAATGGAAATAAGATACGTCAAGTAGCGTTATGTAAGACGCATCAATCTCCTAATAAAGGAGGGAGGGTGTGAGACATAGTGCTGACAGACAGACGATGTGGAACACTGAAATGATGTAAAGGTGACCGGAGGACGAACGCCGAGGTCGATGAATTTGTTTCTTGCTGCATCTGGCAGCGAACAGTATCGACATTCCGAGAAGATCCCTTGCTCAGACAGCGTGGCGTGGTGAGTTTCCTCAATAGCTGACGCCGTAAAAGACCAACATAATTTACGGCATTTGGACAGCCGCACGAAGGCCTTCATTAAGCCACAAAAAGATGGCTACCTATACTGTCATCAATCCAGACGCTTCAAGTGAGGAAAATTACGGCGCTGGACTACAGGGATCTTGTGCCACCAGATTACGTACCATAGTATGAATACTCGTATTATCGGAAATAATCTTCAGACGCCTTCAATAACGAAGTAGTCGTTGTTGTGGTCTTCAGTCCTGAGACTGGTTAGATGCAGCTCTCCATGCTACTCTATCCTGTGCAAGCTTCTTCATCTCCCAGTACCTACTGCAACCTACATCCTTCTGAATCTGTGTAGTGTATTCATCTCTTGGTTTCCCTTTACGATTTTCACCCTCCACGCTGCCCTCCAACACTAAACTGATGATCCCTTGATGCCTCAGAATATGTCCTACCAACCGATCCCTTCTTCTAGTCAAATTGTGCCACAAATTTCTCTCCTCCCCAATTCTGTTCAATACCTCCTCATTAGTTATGTGATCTACCCATCTAATCTTCAGCATTCTTCGGTAGCACCACATTTCGAAATCTTCTATTCTCTTCTTGTCTAAACTATTTACCGTCCACGTTTTACTTCCATACATGGCTACACTCCATACAAATACTTTCAGAAACGACTTCCTGACACTTAAATCTGTACTCGATGTTAACAAATTTCTCTTCTTCAGAAACGCTTTCCTTGCCATTGTCAGTCTACATTTTATATCCTCTCTACTTCGACCATCGTGAGTTATTTTGCTCCCCAAATAGCAAAACTCATTTACTACTTTGAGCGTCTCATTTCCTAATCTAATTCCCGCAGCATTACCCGATTTTATTCGACTACATTCCATTATTGTCGTTTTGCTTTTGTTGGTGTTCATCTTATATCCTCCTTTCAAGACACTGTCCATTCCATTCAGCTGCTCTTCCAGGTCTTTTGTGTCTCTGACAGAATTACAGCAAAGTTTTTATTTCTTCTCCATGGATTTTAATTCCTACTCTGAATTTTTCTTTTGTTTCCTTCACTGCTTGCTCAATACACAGGTTGAATAGCATAGGGGATAGGCTACAACCGTGTCTTACTCCCTTCCCAACCACTGCTTCCCTTTCATGTCCCACGACTTTTATAACTGCTGTCTGGTTTCTGTGCAAATTGTAAATAGCCTTTCGCTCCCTGTATTTTACCCCTGCCACCTTCAGAATATGAAAGAGAGTATTCCAAGCAACATTGTCAAAAGCTTTCTCTAAGTCTACCAATGCTAGAAACGCAGACTTTCCTTTCCTTAATCAATTCTCTAAGGTAAGTCGTAGGGTCAGTATTGCCTCACGTCTTCCAAGATTTCTACGGACCAGTTTTTCCATTCGTCTGTAAAGAATTCGTGTTAGTATTTTGAAGCCGTGGCTTATTAAACTGAGCGAGGTATGATGGGGAAATTATTGGGTGCAAAATATCTGAGCATCACACAAAGAATTATGTGGAATGTAATCGTATAAACTGTTTTAGTTGGCTTCGTTCAGGATTTAAAAATTGTCTGCTAAACCGTTTCGGCGCTCGAAATAAGTGGTTAGTTCACCAGCATGTGAAATACAGCTGCTCTGGCCTTAATATGCTCGTGATTTAACTTCGTCCATAGCATGGCATCTGCGTATGTTACTTCGCTACCACCAGACAGTGTTCGACAAAAATGTGTTTCTATTGCCACCACTTTAGAGGTCTTCATTTTTGCCATTTTCCAATATCGTATTCCAGGTATTATCGGATACATCATACTGCCCACGTTTCATTAATAGACTTAATGATTTCGTTACGACAATGGAGCAACGCAGCACTGAGGCAACAAAATTGAGTGATTATTTCCGTAAATGAAGACTTCATCCTAACCCAAATAAAACTGGGATTACTGGGTTCCATAGAAATAACAAAGAAGCTCAAAGGAATCTACATGTGACTTTTGACGGAATAGAAGTGCCGCGTAATTACAACACAACATATCGAGGAATCACACCTCATCGGTCCTTGACATTCAAACAACAGTGAATCAAGTTAACTAAGAAACTTGACTCAAGAGTGAACCTATTTCGCAAGACTGCCGAAGCAGTTGGGGTGCGGGCCCCTATACTCTACGATCCGCTGCACTCTCTCCTGTGTATTCTGCTGGAGAAAATCTCGTTCCTCTGTGGTAAAACAGTGCCCACAACAAAGATTGATGTGCAGCTTAATGAAGCCATGAGAGCTATCACTGGGACTTTCAGAGCTATCCCCACTCAGCGACTGTCTGTCCTAGCTAATGCTGCTCAACATGATTTAAGGAGGGAAGCAGCTAAGATAAACTTGCTCAAGCAAATCGCATGCCATAAGAACCCTCCCTTATACGACATACTCACAGACACACATTTCATCCGAAATCGCGTAAGAAACCTTGAGTTGCTTCAGAAGTTATCAGTTCTTACGACGTGATATCCAAGTGGCGACAACACTGGAATGAACAGCCACCGAGCAACGCTACCTGGTCAAGGTTCAGCAAAGAAGATTGAGGTACCCGAATTACTGCGGCAAACCTGGTTCATGTGCAGAAAAAAAAATAACATTGTAAAGGAGTGCCCACTGTGAGAATCTGACTGTCATCTGAAGACTGCTTTAAGTGACTCCGAATGCTCTGGACGGGTTGTCACATTTGGATACTAAATGATGACAATTACCAGTAATTTAAATTGGAACGATCACATAGATAATGTAATGTTGAGGGAAAAGCAAACCAAAGACTGTGATTTATTTACAGAACACACAGAAAATGCAGCAGGTCTATTAGAGTGACTAACACTACGCTTGTCTTCCATCTTCTGGAGAAGTGCTGTGCGGTGTGCGATCCGTATCAGACAGGATTGATGGAGGACATCGAAGAAGTTCCAAGAAGGGCAGCTGGTTTTACGTTATCCCAAAATGGGGGAGAGAGTATCACGGATATGATATGCGCATTGGGGTGGAAATCATTAAAACAAAGATGCTTTTCGTTGCGCAGGATCTTCTCATAAAATTTCAATCACCAACTTTCTCCTCAGAATGTGCAAATATCTTGTAGGCGCCCACCTACGTAGGGACGAATGATCATCATAATAAAAGAAGAGAAATCAGAGCTCGCGCGGAAAGATTTAAATGTTCGTTAGAGAGTGCGACGGTAGAGAAATAGTTTGAAGGTGGTTCGATGAACCCTCTGTCACGCACTTAACTTTGAATTGCTGAATAATCATGACTTTTGTGTGCTTGAAAAAACATACGACAAACAACGTAACAAACACTGTTTTGAGACATTTTAATCAGAACTTATGTATTTTAATGGCTCATACCGTAGATACACAGGCATTCAGTAGTGTGGCATATTGAAAGGTGCTTGGTATTGAAATGTATTGTTTAATATTAACGTGGTGTTATACAGGCAGTTAAAAATAGCGGTTGTTGGAAAAGCTTTTCATGTTGCATACGCAGTAGCATATCATTAAGAACTGACTGGAAAGTATTTTTAACTCTCTATCTTAAGAAACACCACTGGCGTAGAATCGAGGATAACGTCATTGTGGCGATTCGGTGGGTGGGTAGTAGACCATCGATAGTCTTACTGTCGATGATTCGATACGAAAATCATACCCATATTTATCCCCCACGAATATACACAATTTCATTTTCAGTCTCTGTTCTCGTATGCGATTCACTCAATGTTTCTGGCAGATTTACTTGCCCTAACTTGAAGAGACAAGAATAATCATTTGATGTCCAGGATTTAACGAGTCTTTCTGCACTGTTCAGAGGAGAAATATTCAGCGTCGTGACTACGGAACTTGTTTACACTATAAACAATAGTCTTATACTGAGCAAGAAATTAAAATACATACAGTACATTCTCCTGAATTAAAGACTGAAAGGAAAATACAAAGATGTTGCAGCACACTTTTAAGTCCAAAATTTTCTTGTTTACTCAGGTAAGTTCTTATCAGTAACGGTACTCATGAACACTGAGTACATGTTGGCAATTTTAATAGTATGAGAAGACGTAAAAAGCATTACGATTCAGCCGGCCGCGGTGGTCTCGCGGTTCTAGGCGCGCAGTCCGGAATCGTGCGACTGCTACGATCGCGTGCGACTGCTACGATCGCAGGTTCGAATCCTGCCTCGGGCATGGATGTGTGTGATGTCCTTATGTTAGTTAGGTTTAAGTAGTTCTAAGTTCTAGTGGACTAATGACCACAGCAGTTGAGTCCCATAGTGCTCAGAGCCATTTTGAACCATTACGATTTAGTTGAAATCTCAGAATAATGTAATGAATAATATGATGGGTAAAGTGTAATTCTAAAATGCGTAGGAAGTTACAAGAACATGAGTCTCACGGTTACGCAGACTGAATCCTCCAGTTTCATTATAATCTCTAAGCGGGTGACATAATAGGTAGACTTCATTTTATACTCGCAGGGGTCATTAATAAACGAGAGCGGAAGTTCATAAAGTGTAAGAAGAGTGACACTGTTTGTTACTTTCGTCCAAAACTTATTTTTCAGCCATTTTCTCTTGTATGCATTAAATATTCTTAGAACCAAGAACCTTGAACCTTGCGTAGAACTCTTACGCTCTGATGCATGTGTTTGCTGCACTTACACTAACATCGATTAAAAGCATTACAGAAAGTCCTCGATGAGCGCAGAGTATGAAGGTAATCTTGTTCACGCAAGTAACAGAAAAACTGCTAATATTAATGACGACAAACTCTGGCTATACAACGGGGTGAGAAATACAAGCTAAAGCAGGCTATGAATAACGTCTTACTGCTTTCCTGATGGAGACAAAGTGAGTGTCGTTCGTATTAGCTCCCTAACCTGAAGCCGTAAAATCGAATGCAATCTCTTTGTGCTAAATGCTAAGTTGCCTGTCTACCATTTGGGGAATTCTGCCACTCTACTTCCCGCCACAGCCATACATGGTGAGAGAAAGGCACTAATAAGTTCCTATTCGACACCAATTAAAGACAATATGGGAAAGTATTATTTCGAGATAACATTTCTGCACGAAGTTGTATTGGTTTTTTTGCGATGTTCGTTTTAAATGAAATTTCGAGGTATCTATCTCTTCATCTTTCTCATAAATATCTAACTGGCAAAACTTAGTGCTCTCCAGGTATTTTTACTGTTACGTTTCTGGTATTTTATATGAAACAGACGACAGAAGCAAGTCATCATCAAGAAATGTAATGGTCAGAGATGTTACATATGCAAGATGAGATTATGTCTGCGATCGAGAAATACTAGTAGGATCACAGATTTCACTGCAAAGTAAATGGTTCAAATGGCTCTGAGGACTATGAGACTCAACAGCTGATGTTATCAGTCCCCTAGAACTTAGAACTACTTAAACCTAACTAACCTAAGGATATCACACGCATCCATGCCCAAGGCAGGATTGGAACCTGCGACCGTAGCAGTCGCGCGGTTCCATACTGAAGCGCCTAGAACCGCTCGGCCACTCCGGCCGGGTGCAAAGTAAACAACTCAATATAATCCTATGTAGTTACTCTACATAGAGCACACATTTCTGTACACTAAAGATATAGTACTGTCACGGCTAAAATTGTTCCATAATGTGACCTCAGTAGTTCGACGGCAGATTAGCAGTGATACGATGACTTGTCCAAGATTCATGTTTCGTCAAACATAAATGTATGCTTGTTTCTGAGGAATGATCGATAACATCTGATTTGTCCAAATCTTTTGATATTTAAAGTGGCATCGGCGTTCTGTAGAACTTTCCGACATTCTATACGTAGCATGTCCAATGTAACAGCGGCCACAGTCACAACGAATGTTATGAATCCCAGGAGCATTCAGACACAAAGAAGGTAGAGATACTGACAGAAACTAAATTTAGGCTCATTTCGCGAAATTCTTCATAAAGTCTTAAATTCGATTCCTCTATGTAGGGATACGACGGACTGCTTACTTTCCGAGGGGATCAGTGGCCACTTCTGCATCGCGGGCATATACATAATTTCTCGCTGTTTCTAGCAGGACTCGCAAAAAGGAACAGCTGATATCTATGACCTAATGATAAAATACTTTAACAAATCTAAATTATACATTTAGTGCTTATTGATAAGGAATACCGTAAAAAAGCTACTAAATAATGCAAAACCAATGAATATGGATACTTTATAAAAATGAGGAAATGGAGCTTGGTGGTTGTTCTACTTCTATCTTACATTATTACAACAATAAGTAGGCGCTGATGGTATTCTTGTCGGGTCTGCTGCTGAATCTTGCAGCCATCTAGGCACAATGTTTCGTCCGTACGTCTGGATTTCCGTCTTCAGGTGACAGCGCTGTTCGCCAATCTCACCAGAACTGACTCAAAGCGTGAACGGCAGCCGTGTTAGCTACGCACTGGAACATCGCGCGCACGAGAAGTCGTTGCTACTCCCCACAACATCAGTGATGTTGCAGCACCCCCGTGATGAAAGCTGGCAGTACCGGCAAGATTACTAAACACGTTCTCTCCCGTATATGGTGGCCCCGGATGTAGCGCTGAAATTTTGGGTCTAGATGATTGTGTGATCCAACTGCAGATCCTACAAGAATTTCATTAGTTAAAACACCAGGGAAGTCTACGTGATGACAATAAGTAAAAGCTACTGGGCAAGGAATTCCCAATGTATGTATTCCCGTGTCTAGTCCCGTTGAAGAAATAACATCAAAGCATTAGCTAAACTGTACTAGCATTTACACTTCATCCTGTAACAAATTTAATAAATTTTAACTTCACAATTCCTGATGTTAAATCAACCTTTAGAAATATACATAAGATAAATACCTGAATTATCAATTTTAATTTTTTAACAAAAGCCACAAATGTGAGCTGCAGCCTTAATACACTACTGGCTATTAAAATTGCTACACCACGAAGATGACGTGCTACAGACGCGGAATTTAACCGACAGGAAGAACATGCTGTGATATGCAAATGATTAGCTTAACAGAGCATTCACACAAGGTTGGCGCCGATGGCGACACCTACAACGAGCTGACATGTGGAAAGTTTCCAACCGATTTCTCATACACAAACAGCAGTTGACTAGCGTTGCCTGGCGAAACGTTGTTATTATGCCTCGTGTAAGGAGGTGAAATGCCTACCATCACTTTGATAAAGGTCAGATTGTAGCCTATCGCGATTGCGGTTTATCGTATCGCGACATTGCTGCTCGCGTTACTCGAGATCCAATGACTGTTAGCAGAATATGGAATCGGTGGGTTCAGGAGTGTAATACGGAACGCCGTGCTGGATCCCAACGGCCTCGTATCACTAGCAATCGAGATCACAGGCATCTTATCCGCATG
Source organism: Schistocerca gregaria (assembly GCF_023897955.1). Taxonomy (NCBI): domain Eukaryota; kingdom Metazoa; phylum Arthropoda; class Insecta; order Orthoptera; family Acrididae; genus Schistocerca; species Schistocerca gregaria. The sequence goes on along the minus strand of NC_064921.1, from coordinate 927,329,901 downwards.
GCTGCAACGGATCGTGCACCCACGTCTCGATCCTTGAGTCAACAGATGGGGACGTTTTCAAGACAAAAACCGTCTGCACGAACAGTTCGATGACGTTTGCAGCAGCACGGACTATCAGCTCGGAGACCATGGCTGCGGTTACCCTTGACGGTGCATCACAGACAGGAGCGCCTGCGATGGTGTACTCAGCTACGAACCTCAGTGCACGAATGGCAAAACGTCATTTTTTCCGATGAATCCAGGTTCTGTTTACAGCATCGTGATGGTTGCATCCGTGTTTGACGACATCGCGGTGAACGCACATTGGAAGCGTATATTCGTCATCGCCATACTGGCGTATCACCCGGCGTGATGGTATGGGGCGCCATTGGTTACACGTCTCGGTCACCTCTTGTTCGCACTGATGGCACTTTGAACGGTGGACGTTACATTTCAGATGTGTTGCGACCCCTGGCTCTACCCTTCATTCGATCCCTGCGAAGCCCTACATTTCAGCAGGATAATGCACGACCGTCTGTTGCAGGTCCTGTACGGGCCTTTCTAGATACAGAAAATGTTCGACTGCTACCCTGTCCAGCACATTCTCCAGATCTCTCACCAACTGAAAATGTCTGTCAATGGTGGCCGAGCAACTGCCTTGTCACAATACGCCAGTCACTACTCTTGATGAACTGTGGTATCGTGTTGAAGCTGCCTGGTCCTGTACCTGTACACGCCATTCAAGCTCAGTTTGACTCAATGCCCAGGCGTATGACGGCCGTTATTACGGCCAGAGGTGGTTGTTCTTGGTACTGATTTCTTAGGATCTATGGACCCAAATCGGGTGAAAATGTAATCACTTGTCAATTCTAGTACAATATATTTGTCCAATGCATACCCTTTTATCATCTGCATTTCTTCTTGGTGAAGCAATTTTAATGGCCAGTAGTGTATAATTTATTAAATTTAACAGCTCCTGAGATAAGAAAAAAATTTAAAGCCATGAAAGTAAAATAAATCGCTGAAGTTATAAGGCTTCTTGGTCAAGCAGAATTTGCTTGTAAGACATGACGTACTCCGCGAAATCTACAGATGTAACTAAGGCCTAGTAAAAGCTGGTTTTTTTACCTTATTTTGTGGGGGAACAAGCAATCCAGGCAATAACCAATGACCAGAAAAAAAAATCTTTGAACATGTGGGACCACAACATCATTAAGAGACTGCTTAACCAACAAGAATTAGAAGAACATGGAATGAAGATTTAGAAGAACAAAACGGAATGCATGTTAAGTGGAGGAAAGGGGAGAAAATGGCGTTTGAAAATAGGGGGAGAGGAAACAGAGCAAGTGAATAACTTCATTTACTTGGGAAGTGAAATAATGGATGATATGTATTGCTCAACAGAAATTTTGTAAAGAATTGCAATGGCAAAAGAAGGATTCAAGGGGAAACAGAAATTACGTCGTGGACTATAAATCAAAGATCAGAGGAAAAGGCTTGCCAAATGTTACGTCTGGAGCGTTGCACTATATGGAGCGGAGACCTGGACATTGAGGAAGAAAGGTGAAAGAAGATTGGAGGCACTAGAGATGTGGATATGCAGAAGAATGGAAAAAGTGATATGGGAAGACCGAGTAAGGAATGAAGAAGTATTAAGAAGAGTTGGAGAAGAAATAAACACGCTGAAAGTCACCAGAATGAGAAAACGGAACTGGATTGGACATTGTATGAGGAGGAGCTGTTTATTGAAGAAAGGAATAGAAGAAATGGTGGAGGGAAAAAGGGGAAGAGGAAAAAGAAGATATCAAATGCTGGACAATCTCAAAGGAGACAAATATTCAGAAATGAAAAGACTGGCTATGGACAGACAAAAGTGGAAGAGGCTTAACCCATGACAAGACCTGCCGTAACGCAGATTACCATCTACTGCTACTGCTACTAACCAACAACGTCCTTAAGAAGAAAGGAACAAACAAACTTCATCATGCCAAAAAGAAAAAAACCATTGATGTGGTACCGTTAATTTCAAACAACCATCAAATAACATCTGTTGGCAACTCGACAGCTGGCGTCGACCGCCTTGATGTGCAGCCTTCTGATATGCGCAATCTATTGGGGTTGTTCGTGCATTTGCAGAAGCAGGCGTTAGCGTTGCAACGCAGCTTAGAACCGGTTACACTGCCGGCTCGGCCGTGCACAACACACTACGCAGCTCCTACTTCAGCGCCTGTGCACAAGCGAGGACGGCCGCGCACTCATAAACCATCCTATGGAAACTGCCACATAACCATCAGCTCGCTGACTCCCAGCAACCAGCGAACACCGGCCACACTATATAAATGCAGCGCATCGTGCGTCGTCTTATATAGCGAATAACTGCCCGCACAGCAGTGCTCTCCAACGTTTCTGAGACGTTATCCTTGAACAAGATCAAATTTCATCCAGTACCTAAATAAAGTTTCGTACCTAATTCAGCACTAGACTGAAAAAAAAGTTCACTCTTATGTTTAAAGAGGAAAACTTTTTAATCTACACTGACGGAAAAAATCGTAACCCCAAAAAATAATTTATATAGAATAGTGAAATTTCGGGTATACATTTGGCTACGTAACGTATTTAAGCAATTAACATTGCAAGATCACAAGTTAATGTCAGTGCGAGGTAAGCCATTGCATATGTGAAATGCTGACACGTTAATAACCGGCGTAACCACCAGAATGTTGAATGCAAGCGTGCATTAATTGAGTTCTACATCTACATCTACATGGATACTCTGCAAATCCCATTTAAGTGCCTGGCAGAGGGTTCATCGAACCACCTTCACAATTCTCTATTATTCCAATCTCGTATAGCGCGCGGAAAGAATGAATACCTATATCTTTCCGTACGAGCTCTGATTTCTCTTATTTTATCAAAAAAATTGTTCAAATGGCTCTGAGCACTATGGGACTTAACATCTGTGGTCATCAGTCCCCTAGAACTTAGAACTACTTAAACCTAACTAACCTAAGGACATCACACACATCCATGCCCGAGGCAGGATTCGAACCTGCGACCGTAGCAGTCGCGCGGTTCCGGACTGAGCGCCTTAACCGCTTGACCACCGCGGCCGGCTCTTATTTTATCGTGGTGATCGTTCCTCCCTATGTAGGTTGTTGTCAACAAAATATTTTAACATTCGGAGGAGAAAGTTGGTGATTGGAATTTCCTGAGAAGATTCCGCAGCAACGAAAAACTCCTTTCTTTTAGTAATTTCCAGCCCAAATCCTGTGTCATTTTTGTGACACTCTCTCCAATATTTTGTGATAATTTCTTTGAACGTTTTTGAAATACTCCGTCAGTCTGTAAGGGATCCGTGATCCCACGAACGTAGATGCTAGTATCCGACGCCCAGGTCGATAGTAGACAGGAGTCGATTGTCAAGCTCTGCAGGAGGCAGTGAGACTAGTGTTGAGTGCGCAGAGTAGTACTGGAGTGTGTCGAGAGAGCTGAAGTGCGCGAGAGACGGGCAAGAATGGTGGTCGAGTGAGTTGTAAACGGTAAAATTCACCGGAGCAGGACGAGTGAGCACGTCGCCCTGGTCGTCGTGGTGTTGACCCTCACTAATACCGATTCGCGAGTGGTATGAAACAGAAAGCGACAAGTGCCGGATTACGTGTTTCGCGTCAACCGCGTCGGCCAGCAACAACCATGGATTGCAGTGCGGATTGTTGTGAATGTTAAACATCAGTATTGCCTGTGACGAAGTACCTAAAGCCTGGAACCAATAAAAAAATATAACAGTGATTAGACGTGTAAGGCGAAGGTAGCAACTGTCTCAGAATTGTGTGTTCGTAGAAAATACAATACAGTTTGTACATCGCAACCTTTGTGGTCCTTGATAATAGACAACTTTCAATCAATAACTATTCAGTCTCAGAACAGCCGCACTCGGTTGAAATACCCCCGAAGCCACAGCAGAAAAACCGATAGCCTTTCATCCATTAAGCACATGGTCATATAATCATAATAATTAACTGTTTGGCGGCTTCGGTAAATTACACAAAATCCAGTAAAGGAGTTAAACTGGGGTGTTTCAAGTCCTACCTAGTAAGGATCCCACACTGCGCAGCAGTATTCTAAAAGAGAACGGACAAGCGTAGTGTAGGCAGTCTCCTTAGTAGGTCTGTTACATTTTCTAAGTGTCCTGCCAATAAAACGTAGTCCTTGGTTACCCTTCACCACAACATTTTCAATATGTTCCTTCCAATTTAAGTTGTTCGTAACTCTAATACCGAGGTATTTAGTTGAATTTATGACTTTTAGATTAGACTGATTTATCGTGTAACCAAAGTTTAGTGAGTTCCTTTTAGCACTCATGTGAATGGCCTCTAACTTTTCGTTGTGTTGTACTGGCGCCGGATGTCAGTTTGTTGAATAGAGTTCCATGCGCATTCCTCTTGGTCGATCAATACAGGTACGGGTAACGCTGTTTGTGGATGACGCCGGAGTTGTCGTCCGGTGGTGTTCCGTACGTGCACGACTGGAGACAGATCTGGTGATCGAACAAGCCAAGGCAACACGTCGACACTCTGTAGAGCATGTTTGGTTACAACAGCTGCATGTGGGCGAGCGTATCCTGTGGAAAACATCCCTTAGAACGCTGTTCATGAATGGCACCACAACAGGTCGAATGACTAGAATGACGTACAAATGTGCACTCAGTGTTCCTGAGATGCCACGAGAGTGCTGCTGCTGTTATACGTAATCGCAACCCAGACCGTAAGTCCAGGTGTATTTCCTGTGAGTCTAGCACGCAGACAGGTCTGTTGCAACCCATCAACTGGCCTACTCTTAATCAAAGCACGTCCATCACCGACAGCGAGGCAGAACCAGCTTTCATTAGAAAACACAACAGACCTCCACCGTGCCCTCCAATGATCTTGCGGTTAACACTACAGAAGTCACAAATGGTGGTGGTTTGGGGCCAACTGCTGCCAAATTGCTGTTGTAGATGCAGTACGATGCACCAGAGCCATCCATCGAACACGGTGGTCTTGCCTCTCGCCACATGCGACCGTACCTTCCCGTGACCACCACTGCCAGTAATCATGAACAGTGGCTACATTCCTGCCACGTCTTTCTGCAGTATCGCAGAAGGAACATTCAGATTTTCATAGCCCTATTAAACGACCTCGTTGGTGAGGTGTAGATAATGGCGTCTTTGTCGCCTTAAATACATTCTTGACTAACATCACCTCAGCGTCTCAAATCTCAAAGGTAACTAACGCTAGCGACCGTTACAGCGTTTATCTAAAGAAAACCTGATTTGTATCCTCATAGCGGCGCTACAAGCCCCACTCTTTCGCATATGGCGAGAAATGTGAACAGACATCGTCGTCTTTCAGATGTAGGAACACGCCTATCTACTTCCGTTTATGTCGCACAACTCCTTCTTCGTGCTGTGAATGTTTCCTGGCTGTGTAGTTAGTAATCAGACAACTAAAACTCAAGCGTTTTCTACGTTCTTCAATGAATCTAAAATTAATAAGTCACGGAGTGTTCGCTTCCACGTATTCCTAATAATGATTTTTTATATCTGGCTTGACGTATTTGGCTGCACATCATGATTCATGCCCCAAGCTCATTCAGTTGTTCACTTTTGTTTTCATTCCTCATCCCCACCGGTAAGTCGTGGCGAATCGGAGATGCATTCTTAAGACTTCTTCCAATAATAATAGATAATAACGACGGACTAATCGCTAAAACAGTGCCAGTTCTGCTGTATGAAAACCTGTTTATAGTGTGTTACCTTCTACCCCAAAATACTCCTTCCTCCACTAAGGCCAGGTTTTGGAACCTAAGAAAAAAGTATTAGGATTAATTACCACTAGATGGGTAGCAAAAGCAATAAATATAAGTGTAAAACTGACCTTGGAGTCTATTGATAAAGTAAATAAATTTTGAAAAATGAAATTTTAATGTGTATGAAATTGACCTTTAACAAACAGATCGTATTATCAGATTTGATTCATAGTAGTGGGACTGTTCAAAATTTGAGGGTGGCTCACCGACTAATAAAGAGATGTACCTTCCAAATGACTGCAGAGACAGGAAAGCAAATAAATGAATTGTGGAACAGATTGGAATGGGAGGCCACTGTGATGAAGACAAAATGGAAGTGGACAGCAGCTGGGCAGATGGATCTCAGATGACCAACGGAGGTTCTTCTCTGGATTCCAGTTAATAATAAAAGACCCCGAAGACAAACTTGTGGAAGAACAGTAATTGGCATTAGAAGATATGCAGGAGCAACGTTGTTCCATATCGCTGAAATCACAGTACATGGAAATGTCTGGAGGAGGCTTTTATCCAATGTGAATATCAAATGGCTGTTGTTGCCGCTGCTGATGATATGTTAAAGTACATCGACATTTTGATAATGGAGATTATTTTTAACAAATTAAATTAGAGTGGCCATTAAATCTCCATTGAACACGTGTTTTTACCCCTCCGAAATTTACATTTTACTCCTTCCGGGGTGATTGGGACGACTGCCACAGAGGCTACTGATAGAGAAGAGCGACTGAAGCTCCGCCCTGCGGCCCCCTATGATTAGACACGTTGACTCACAACGGTCCAAAAACATTAGTGAGAAAAGCGCGAATTTCGTAAGATCAGTGTTTTCCAAATATGTGCTGATTAGCATGGTGGAAGTCATTCTGTCATACTCTGTGTATTAACGTTGCTATAACATTATTCTCTTACTATCGTAATACTTGAATTTAAATATTTATTGCTATCAAACCACATAATCAGTACCTTAATAAAACTTTTTATTGGCAGCGTTATGCAAATCTGAAGATGATTGTGAGGTTAGACACCGAATATCAGCAAGGAATCAGTCAAACAGCAGACATAATCTCTACATGATCATCTACAGGGTGTCAGGAGGAAAGGTACATGCTTCGAGGGTAGATAGTATTGGTGATTCTGAACAAAAAGTTTCGTATGGACGTATACCCCATTCCGAACGGTTTCCGCGATAGAACACGTTTACTGTCAGTTTTATACGCTTTTCTTGAACAACTCGAAAACCTCAACATCTAGTGAAAACGTCTCACATTACAAAATTAAACTACACTTAATTTCCTACAAAAAAGGTCCTATTCGTTTTTCGTCAGTCTGCGCGAAGAGAGCGAGAGAATATTGAAAATCTCTCGCGATGCTCATACGCTGCAACGTAGATAGTTTATAAAGACCAATCCGAGGTCATTTCCTGATTTGATGGACTACATGTGTTCTGTATAAGATTTTTCGTTTTGAATTGTTTTAAACAATGACGATTTATTGAAGCATACAGAACATAAATAACAATGTCCATTCAGTGTTTTTTTATCTCGGAAACCATTCGGAGCAAGGCATATGTCCACATGAAGTTTTTTATCCAGGATCACCAATGCTGTTACCACTCAAAACGTGTACCTTTTCTCCTGACTTACACTGCAGAGCGGTATGGAAGAGGGTACTTCCCATTGTACCACATAGAAGGGCTATTTCCTGTTTCGTTTGCTTATGGAGCGCCTGAGGAATGCCTCTGTGCTCGTTGTAATTGTGGTCTTCGTAGTTCCTACAGGATCTTTCATAAGACATTGTAGTATATTCTTAGATTTCTCATTTAATGCTAATTCTCGAATCTTTATAACAAGTCTTTATAGAGATATTTTATGTATTCTTTGAAGCGTTTTTCATTGTTTCCGCGACGCTGTCTTATGAGTCAAACAAACCTATTACCATAAGCACTGCTCTTCTGCGTGTACGTTCGAAGTCGTCTGTTACTCGGCTGCACAAATGTTTTGTAAACAATCTCCGTTGTACAGTGACTGCATTTTCCCAATATCCCTACAGTAAAGCGTAGCCTGACACGCAATTTACTTAGGACTGGGCCTGTGTGATCATCCCTAAAAATTGTTACCCGAAGAGATACTGCGTTTCTACGCTTTGTGAACTGCACAATTTCAGATCTCTGAACTTTTAAAGCAGTGCAGCCTGTTTCAGGCAGCACTTCATTACAGATACTTGCATTATCTGCAGTAAGCCTGTGGCTACTATTAATATTGTCTGCCATCCCATTGACATACCATATGATCACAAACAGCTGCAGCGACTTCCCCTGGGCACGCCTCAACTTATCTCTACTAAAGATAATATTCTGCGTCTCCTTACCAAGAAATTATCTGTCCAGTCACAAATATATTTTTATACCGCTTATCAGTAAAGTTTCGTCAGTAGGTTTTGGGATGAAACCGATTCAAATGCCTTTCAGACGTCAAAATACCGCAAACACCAAACTTCACTGATCCATGGCTTTCTAAGGGTCATTTGAGAAAAGAGCAAATTTCTGATGAGCAATGTTTTTCGGATTCTGTACTGGGTGGCATGGAGGAAGTAATTTTGTTCGAAATATGTCTCAGTTTAGAATAGGTATTATATGGTAACATATGTAGCTCCTTTGGTCTTTGAATATAGTAATCAAGACGTAATCCAGGCGCCGACATATTTGAAGCCAGATGGAAACAGTCGCCAAGTTTTCTACGTCATGCTGTGTTATACTAATCGTCTACTAGTATGGAATCGTATAGTTTCGTTTGTTTTACAATAACGTTCTCTGCTGCCCGGCACAATTATTCTTCTTCATTTTCTGCCTGAACAAGTGCGACGTTCGCAATATGCGAGCTGTTGCATTATTCTGGTGACTTTACTGTAATGAAAACACTCCCATTTGTGTAATTATCTGTATATATCACCCTACGGATATAAGACAATTTCTTTATTACTTTTAGCTATAGATATTACATCTTTTACTTGAAAGACGTTTCGCGTGTTTCACGCTGGTGAGTTCCATCCTAATAATTTATCAATGAAATCTATATATATAGGTCGTTGGTACTTATAGAGAGAGCGTAGACTTAAATAAACTTTTCAGTACCTGTATGGAAGACTTCATTATGGCTGCAATCAATGAGAATTCTAATTATGTGGGCCAGAGTCTTTTGTCTAGTGACATGTTGCCAGTTGTTTGGATCAGAGTCTTTTGTTCTAGTGTCATGTTGTTTCTTGTGTGGCTTTCAGCAGTTCTAATGAAAGATAGCACTTTCATGCTTCGTGTCGTACTGCGTTAGAAGTTTTATAGGTCACCACTTGTTGCCGCTATATGTAGCCTACTTAGCGGTGTGTTAACGCTTTGTTTTTAAAAGGAATTCTGTACAAAACAATAAAGACTGACTTAATTAGAGTTTATATGCATGTTGTAGTTAGTTCTAATTTTACTCTGGGGAAACAGATGTACTGTCGGTACGTTGGGACACACTATATGCAGTAAAGAGGTGTGCTTCAAAAAAATCGTCTGTCTGAGTTGCAGATGACTCTGAAGATCCGGGAAATACGATGTAGAAATTTTACATATAAGACACTTACATACAAGAAATGTTAGAAGTGAAAAGATGCTGATACTTACCTAAGTACGACATTCCAACTGTTTCAGTACTGTGATTAATACTATACTTATCATGCACTCGATGTAATTTATGATAGACAAAAACACTTTTATATTTAAATCACAAAAACATATGATTTTCCAGTGTCTGTCGTGTCCGTCCAACTTAAATATTCTGTGTGCCTGGCATTACAAAACATGGGGGTGAGCGTTGTTAGTTGTCACCCAGAGCGCTGTAACGTACAAATGGTTCAAACGGCTCTGAGCACTATGGGACTTAACATCTGAGGTCATCAGTCCCCTAGAACTTAGAACTACTTAAACTTAACTAACCTAAGGACATCACACACATCCATGCCCCAGGCAGGATTCGAACCTGCGACCGCAGCGGTCGCGCGGTTCACGACTGTACCGCCTAGAACCGCTCGGCCACTCCGACCAAGGAGCTGAAACGTACAGATACCATATCTAACTTGATGATATACCTCTTTAGTTAAACTGCTCTTAGAGGCAGAGGGAAATTTTCCCGCTAGTGAAAATGTGCACAGAACAGTTAAATGTGCGTGTCTGTTAGGTACGACGAACATACGGCGCACGTTTTTGTTCCTTGTAAGATGTGTTAGAAATAGCTCCCGCATTCTGAATAAAAGTATAGATGCAATGAAACAAAGACAACAAAAAAGTTTCATTCGCAGTAAATACTCTATTCATGTATTGTGACACTTCACAATGTGATGCTAATTTATGTAAATTATGTGCATTAGATATGAAGTAATCTGCACTTGAATGAGACATTTATAATCTTTAAAAAATTAAAAAAAGTAAAATATTTATGTGAATCAGTTCTAGTAATGAAAATATATTGTGTTTAAATTGTGTTGTTTACAAGTTGTACGCCTCCCTTGAATCGTAGCTAGAACGATTTTAGTTTCCTTTTACGAAACTAATATTGACGCAATAATTTTCAATCATCTATTAAAAACGTAGAATAGTATGACCAAGAATGTAATAAAAATATCATGGCCATTTCTGATGCGCTTTAGTTTTGAGACAAATGTAACACTGTGTGCTTGAGGCTATCCCAACGGACTAGCATACGTGTATCGGCAATCGACTCTCTACAAAGGTCGCAGCGGCGGTCGATGGCAGCATCTGCAGTCTCTCTCACTACGGACGGGATTTCTGCGCTATTGGTCACCGAATTTGGTGTGTTCACGCCCGAGCAGTTTCTTCTCAGACTGGCATAAACAGGAGGTTTCAGTAACAACCTGAGCAGTGTGTTTGCTGTACCTGAAGATGACGGTCAGTTGCGCCGACGAAATATTGTGGAAATTTCACAATGATATCCGTCGTCTCGCCAGAGAAACCTATTTCCAAACGTGACATTGTTAGCCGAACTTTTAGGAGTGCTGCTATGCATTTCACTCAGAAGGCGGTGCGAGGTGTCAGTTCTGCGCATTCACTAGAGAGGGCACCAGTTAATCAATTATTCAAAATGACAGTCACAATCGCATTATTTATTTTGTGGCCAACTAGTTTCAACCCGCGATGGGGTCATCTTCAGGGCAACTTACACCATTTGGTCGCTCGCTGGAGTCGTCACCCTACCTGTGCACGGTTGGGTGAGCGACCAAATGGGGTAAATTGCCCTGAAGATGACCCCGTTGAGGGTTGAAACCAGTTGGCGGCTAAATAAATAATGCGACTGTGACTGTCATTTTGAATAATTGCTTATAAGTAAATTAATCGCTGTTATCTCCACACAACTATGTTGTCTAAGCGTTTAGGGCACCAGTTGCCTATGGCTGCGGTCTAGGGCTGCGCCGAGCTTCTATCGTCAGCAACAGTTACTCCCATTGACTGACACTCCAGTCAGAAGCGAAGTCTTGAGAGAACTCTGAATTACCTTTCACCTGGCTACCGACAAAGTTTCTCTCATCATCATCATCATTTAAGACTGATTATGCTATTCAGCGTTCAGTCATGAGCATATCCCCCCTTATAAAATTCCTCCAAGATCCCCTATTCAGTGCTAACATTCGTGCCTCTTCTGATGTTAAACCTATTACTTCAAAATCATTCTTAACCGAATCCAGATACCTTCTCCTTGGTCTGCCCCGATTCCTCCTACCCTCTACTGCTGAACCCACGAGTCTCTTGGGTAACCTTGCTTCTCCCATGCGTGTAACATGACCCCACCATCTAAGCCTGTTCGCCCTGACTGCTACATCTATAGAGTTCATTCCCAGTTTTTCTTTGATTTCCTCATTGTGGACACCATCCTGCCATTGTTCCCATCTACTAGTACCTGCAATCATCCTAGCTACTTTCATATCCGTAACCTCAACCTTGTTGATAAGGTAACCTAAATCCACCCAGCTTTCGCTCCCATACAACAAAGTTGGTCGAAAGATTGAACGGTGCACAGATAACTTAGTCTTGGTACTGACTTCCTTCTTGCAGAAGAGAGTAGATCGTAGCTGAACGCTCACTGCATTAGCTTTACTACACCTCGCTTCCAGTTCTTTCACTATGTTGCCACCGTGTGAGAATATGCATCCTAAGTACTTGAAACTATCCACCTGTTCTAACTTTGGCACTCAATCCGTTTATATTTCTTTCCCACTGACATTACTTTTCGTTTTGTAGATGCTAATCTTCATACCATAGTCCTTACATTTCTGATCTAGCTCTGAAATATTACTTTGGAAACTTCTAATCGAATCTGCCATCACAACTAAGTCATCCGCATATGCAAGACTGCTTATTTTGTGTTCACATATCTTGATCTCACCCAGCCAGTCTATTGTTTTCAACATATGATCCATAAATAATATGAACAACAGTGGAGACAGATTGCAGCCTTGTCTTACCCCTGAAACTACTCTGAACCATGAACTCAATTTACCGTCAACTCTAACTGCTGCCTGACTATCCATGTAAAGACCTTTAAAAAGTTTGCCTCCTATTCCGTAATCCCGTAGAACAGACAATAACTTCCTCCTAGGAACCCGGTCATATGCCTTTTCTAGATCTATAAAGCATAGATACAGTTTCCTGTTCCACTCATAACACTTCTCCATTATTTGCCGTAAACTAAAGATCTGGTCCTGACAACCTCTAAGAGGCCTAAACCCACACTGATTTTCATCCAATTGGTCCTCAACTAATACTCGCACTTTCCTTTCAACAATAACTGAGACGATTTTACCCACAACGCTGATTAAAGAGATACCTCTGTAGTTGTTACAATCTTTTCTGTTTCCATGTTTAAAGATTGGTGTGATTAGTGCTTTTGTCCAGTCTCATGGAACCTGTCCCGACTCCCAGGCCATTTCAATTATCCTGTGTAGCCATTTAAGACCTGACATTCCAATGTATTTGATGAGTTCCGACTTAATTTCATCCACCCCAGCTGCTTTATTGCACTGCAATCTATTGACCATTTTCTCCACTTCCTCAAATGTGATCCTATTTCCATCATCATTCCTATCCCATTCTACCTCGAAATCTGAAACATTGCTGATCGTATTTTCACCTACATTGAGCAACTCTTCAAAATATTCCCTCCATCTGCCCAAGGCATCCACAGGATTCACCAGCAGTTTTCCTGCCCTGTCCAAAATACTTGTCATTTCCTTCTTACCTTCCTTTCGAAGACTGCTAATTACACTCCAGAATGGTTTTCCAGCAGCTTGACCCATAGTCTCCAATCTGTTTCCAAAGTCTTCCGAAGATTTCTTCTTGGATGCTGCAATTATCTGTTTGGCTTTGTTTCTTTCTTCAACATAACTTTCTCTGTCTACCTGAGTTCTAGTATGTAGCAATTTTTGATACGCCTTCTTTTTCCTTTTACAGGCTGCCTTCACTGTGTCATTCCACCAAGCTGTTTGCTTCATTCTACTTTTACACACTACTGTTCCAAGACATTCTTTAGCCACTTCTAGTACTGTGACCCTGTACCTTGTCCATTCCATTTCCAATGACTGTAATTGACTACATTCAACTAACTGGTACCTTTCTGAGATCGCTGTTATGTACTTGTGCCTGATTTCCTTATCCTGAAGTTTCTCCACTCTTATCCTCCTACATATGGACCTGACCTCCTGCACTTTCGGCCTCACAATCCCAAATTCACTGCAGATTAAATAATGATCAGTGTCACCAAAGAATCCCCTGAATACACGTGTGTCCCTCACAGCCTTCCTGAATTCCTGATCTGATATTTTGTAGTCAATGACAGATCTGGTTCCCCTGCCTTCCCAGGTATACCGGTGAATGTTCTTATGTTTAAAAATGGAGTTTGTGATTACTAAGCCCATACTGGCACAGAAATCCAAGAGTTGTTTCCCGTTCCTGTTGGCCTCCATATCCCCTCCAAATTTACCCATAACCTGTTCGTACCTTTCTGTACGATTTCCAATCCTGGCATTAAAATCACCCATGAGCAGAACACTATCCTTGTCCTTTACTCTAACAACTACATCACTGAGTGCCTCATAAGAACTATCTATCTTATCTTGATCTGTCCCTTCACAATGCGAATATACTGACACAATCCTAATTTTCTTGCTAGAGACTGTCAAATCTATCCACATCAGTAGTTCGTTTACATACCTTACTGCAACTACGCTGGGTTCCATTTCTTTCCTGATGTAAAGCCCTACACCCCATTGTGCTATTCCTGCTTTGACTCCTGACAGGTAGACCTTGTATTCTCCCACTTCCTCTTCTTTCTCACCCCTTATCCGAATGTCACTAAGAGCTAAAACGTCCAGCCCCATCCTACTTGCAGCCTCTACCAGCTCTACCTTCTTCCCAGGGTAGCCCCAATTGATATTAATAGCTCCCCATCTCATTTCTATTAGTTTGCCAAGTCTTATCTTAGGAGTCCCTGGTTTGTCAGTTAGAGGTGGGACTCCGTCACCTCTCATGAAGCCTAAAATCGAGATGTCTCTCGCGAAGCAAAGTGGCTTTCTTGATGCCTAGCAGTAATGTAGACTGAGGCGACAAAAATTATGGGATGGCGATAAGCACATATTCAGATGGCAATAGTTTCGTATACACAAGGTGTAAAAGCCCTTTTCCATAGTGCATTGTCGGAGCCGTCATTTGCACTCAGGCGAATCACGTGAAAATGTTTACGACATCATTGTGGTCTCGCGACGGGGATCAACAGTATTTTAACGCCGAATGGTATTTGGAGCTAGACGCGTGGGATATTGTTAGGAAATTCGATATTCAGAGATCTACAGTATCAAGAGTGTGCCGAGAATACCAAATTTCAGGCATTGCCTCTGGCAACGGGGAAGTCAGTGGCCGATGGCCTTCACTTAACGGTCGAGACAGTGGCGTTTGTGTAGAGTTGTCAGTGCTAAAAGACGAACAGCACTGCGTGAAATAACTGCAAGAATACGGTGAACGTATCCGTTGGGACAGTGCGACGAAATCTGACGTCAGTTGGCTATGGCAGCAGATGACCGACGCGAGTGCCTACGACATGGCCTGCAACATGTCTTCTCGGCTCGTGTCCATATTGGTTGGATCCTAGACGACTGCTAAACCGTGACCTGGTCAGATAAGTGCCGATTTCAACTGTTAAGAGATGATGATATGGTTCGATTGAGGCGCAGCCCCACATAGCCATGAATCCAACAAGACAATGTGCAAGGAGGTGGTGGCTCCAAAAAAGAGTGGACTGTGTCTACATGGAATGGAATAGGTCCTCTGGTCCAACGGAACAGTTCGTTGACTGGAAATGGTTATGTTTGCCTACCTGCAGACCATTTGCAGCCATTTATGGACTTCATGTTCCCAAATAAGAATGGAATTTTTATGGTTGACAGTGCGCCATGTTACCGGTTTGGAGAACATTGTGGACTGTTCGAGCTAATGATTTGGCAGCCCAGATCGCCCTCCATGAATCCCAAATGGCTCAAACGGCTCTGAGCACTATGGGACTTAACATCTGAGGTCATCAGTCCCCTAGAACTTAGAACTACTTAAACCTAACTAATCTAAGGACATCACACACATCAATTCCCGAGACAGGATTCGAACCTGCGGCCGTAGCAGCAGTGCGATTCCGGACTGAGGCACCTAGAACCGCTCGGCCACCGCGGCCGGCCCACGAATCCCAGAGAGCATTTATGGGATAGAACCGAGAGGTCAGTTCGTGCACAAAATCCTGCGCAACACTCTCGCAAATATGGACGGTGATATAGGCAGCATGTCTATATTTCTGCAGTGGACTTCCAATGAGCTATTGAATCCATGCCCATTACGCTGGGCAAAAGGAGGTGCGACACGATGTTAGGAGGTATCCCATGACTTTCTCAACCCGGGGTATTTGTGCTACTAGAATCTCCTCCAAGCACACTGCAAAATTTTCTGTGGCGTTTCCATGTGACATGTGGGGCAGCTCAGATTATTTGTCTCGTCATTCGATTTATTTCTTAAAAACTTGGGATTTCCCAAAAAGCGTTCTCAAAAAGCGTTTCTGCGTTATATTGAGTTATGGTCCGTCTGGACTATAATGGCATTTGGCTACTTTCTGTGCATCTCACTGTGGCTTCAGGCAGCTGGAAGCCAACACTTATTTCCCGTTGTCAAAATATTGCTCGACAAACGTATTCTTGGTCGAGTGTCTACGTATAGCTACGTCCATTTCAAAGCGGTGAGCATGTCACCTCATAGTGCAAGCAATGAAAGCGATCATGGAAAATGCCTCCACGGCCAGCCGCGATGGCTTACACTTAACGTCATTAAATACATTGACCAGGAGAACGTGAAAGGAGTGCGGATGGAAAAGGTGACGGAACGTGCATGCAGTAAACGCCTTTAAGTCGATGATTTGCATATAACGGCAGGAGGAACAAAGTGGCGAACGAAATCAGATTTACGTATTTACTTCAGAGAAGAAGAAGAAGAAGAAGAAGCGAAGTACACACAACTAATATCCCACTAACAATCTGAATAAATTTGTTATTGAACAGCGAGTTCTGTGATATTACGAACAACACATAGAAATACAAATTTTATGAAAGCTTCTCCCACAGAACTGAACTTCTACGGTAAAACGAAAAGATAGAGAAAAAAATTGTTCCATGTATGGTATTTCGTTTTAAAAGGCACCAGGACAAACGATTGATAATTTGTGAACGATATGATGTAGTTTCAGAACAGGGCCACATCATTTAAAAGACACCCACTGTTTATTGACTAACCAAAACCTTTAAATATTGGTAACTGGTTCTATGGTGCGATACTCTTTCGCCATGTAACATGGCTCTTCGTGGCCGCTAGCTTTCTGTTTAACAAAGCACTGCTTAACGCCCTCTAACTTCTCCTGAATGCCTACTTGTCTGAAGTCCCAGAAATATTAAGTGAATTTAGCTCGGGGTTCTATCGGAAAGGAAAGAAAACACGCAACAGAAATCTAACTACTGGACTTTAGATCGATAAAACAGGGAATAAACTTTACTAAATGGTTCTCAGTAACTTTGCCTCGTGGGTTCATGAAGTTAGTTATCACAAAATGAGGGAAGGCCTGCTCGTATGCACATTGGGGAAAAGCTTAACGAACTAAACTGATGCTTAAAGGATGTTTATTTACGAACTGGAACAAACCCCTGATCTTCATTAAACATGGAAAACGTACAGAATCCTAACACTATGCTTCCGTAAGGGTAATCTGTATTAATCATTATTATTGAGCGAGGAATGGGCCTGTTCAGGGATTTAACATGGACAATCATGCACTCATTCGGAAAGACAAATATTCACAGAATAACTGAAGATAATTTCTCCATTTTCTAGCGAAAGCTTAGTCGTGCAAACTGACTCGTGACTCGCAGCAGAAAGAAACAAGAACCTCAGTCGGGATCACGAAGCATGAAGTGAATCGTGAATAGCTGAGGAACAAGTTAGGTCCCAACTGACTAGTTAAATGCTAGCAAATTTATCACTTGTGAGATCCCCATAATGCTTCTAATAGGTGACTTTTAAAATCCCAGAGAGCTCCAGACTCGAGAAATCTGTACCCACTCCCATACAAAATCGCAGCTAACTCCGCACGGAAACAGCTCATCGTACTCATCACACAGAACTTCAGCGACTCTTCTGTTACGGTCCTGCGGCTGGCTAATTATCTACAAAACTCAGTCTGCCAAGGCCTCCGCGCACAGAGACCGAAAAAACATGGACGGGGCGTACCGACCGTTCAACAAGACGAACTTTTCAGTGGTACAAGGCATCTGCTCCGATCAGAAGACAGGAGACACATCGCCTGTTTCCTCTTGCTCAAAATTTTCCGTCGGTTATGTTGTGTTGGCCGAAGAACCAACACCGTGTTACTTGTGGAGGCCGAAATGCACGCGTTTTAACTCACGCAGGCTGGCGTGAGGAGGGAAGAACTATGCTGACGTGAGGTCTGGAACATGACAAGGACTTAGAATTAAGAAAGCGGACGTAATTAGTTTGATACTTAACCGTAATCTATTAATGATGAACGTCGCTCTTGACGGTACAAGATACACAGAGTAATTATAGTAACTGAATATGGCGCCTTGCTAGGTCGTAGCAAATGAAGTAGCTGAAGGCTATGCTAAACTGTCGTCTCTGTAAATGAGGGCGTATGTAGGCAGTGAACCATCGCTAGCAAAGTCGGCTGTACAACTGGGGCGAGTGCTAGGAAGTCTCTCTAGACTAAACCTGCCGTGTGGCGGCGATCGGTCTGCAATTACTGATAGTGGCGACACGCGGGTCCGACGTATACTAACGGACCGCGGGCGATTTAAAGGCTACCACCTAGCAAGTGTGGTGTCTGGGGGTGACACCACAGGTTAAACGTCTAAAATTGGAACAAATACTCTTTACACCTGGGTCTGAACCTGACGCAACTAACTGCAAGGTCGCTGCACTCAGATGACGTCGCACCTGAGTGGTACCTCGAGCCGGTTTTGAAAGTTAGCTGCCGTCCTCAGGCCTCTGCTGCAGCTGACTCAAGGGAGTCAACGTGAATTCACCAAGTTGCATATGTTTGCAATTACGCCCACATTAATTCAGTATAGTGATCATCCCTGTTTAGGAAATACGGTTTCATCTATATGGTGTGACCAATAACAAATGTAATTAGTAAAACATGCCCAGTTTCGGTTCCCAGAGTGATCTCCCCTGGTATGGTTAGAATACCAGAAAACACAGCGAACAGTGAATTGACTGTCGCCTTTCACATTGTATTTTAATGAAAAAAATGAAGCATCAGTACTAAAGGGGTCAGTGTTTTATATAGACGAAGCCTGGATTCATTCACATGAATACATGGCACAGTGATAGTATGCGAGGACTGTTGCCAAACAAACGTATCTGTCAGTGTTTAATTGCAGGCGTTGTCTTTAAATCATGTAAACATGTTGCTTCACCTGTTAGAACGCTGGAGTGCACGCTGCATTGCTGTTACTTCCACTTGCTGTTTCTAGACGCTGGTGCCCTGCCAGATATTCAATGCGCTTCGCTGGGCATTACACAGCCGTCACTGACGTCAGTTGGAGCGTTGCCCATGTATTTGTGAGGGATGGCGTGTAGAATTGTCGTGTCTTGTTGTATTGCTTTCTGCAAGTGTCCAGTAGTTACACGGCCATTGGAATACAATTAATTTCCATGAGCTCACATCACTACGTAGGCCAACGAATGTCACCACAAAATGAGGAACGTTTGTATTTGAGTGATGTCAGTTCTGTCGAACATGTCTGGCACAACAGACATGGAAAGCGGTGACTCCTTGACGTCTCTTTCAGTGCGGAGGCGCTAATATCGTCTGACCCCGTACCGGACTCAATAACTTGAGAGTAGGGTGTTATGGGGTTAATGGGGGACGCTACATTGCACCGTACGGTAAGTTGGAAATTTGAGTACGTCAGGCACCATGCCCAGATGGCCGAAGCGGTTAAGGGAACCGTTTCGGAGAAACGGTAAATCTGAGTTCGAATCCTGACCCGACGCCTAATTTCTCTTCTGTTATTGCGTTACCACAATGCCCCAGGTGCGGCTGGAATTCTCCAATTCCCACCCATCCTTTTCAATCTCCATGCTCAATTTCAAATAAAAAACGAACATTTCTGTATAAGATCAGAATAAATGACGGGAAATGTAGGCTTTGGAAATGTTCTGGTAAGACCATACAAAATCTGAATCTCAGACAGATCTGCAGCAATTTACGTAATACCGATTCTACTCCACAGTTACGGTTAAAAATTTTCCTCGAACACTTACTGACCACAAACGTCAAAATCGCCTGTATTGCACCGGACCGCTACACAGGATCGGTGCAATGGGCAATTATTAAGTACACGATGGTTGTCTGTTGCTCAGAATCGAAAGCGACCTTCGTTTATACGCATTGTCACTGCAATAAATGATGTGCGGAAAGACTGTGATGGCCTTAAAACGTTTTTTACTCGTCTTTTTCTCTACGACCATTCAATAGATAAGTATTTATGATTGTCAGCTATGTTATTCTCACATTTCGACTGGAAATCCAGGCAACAACGGCGGTTATCCCTCACAGAATAAGTTGGTCGTTGTTCGATTGCTGACGTCAATGTGTAAACTTTTCAGATACTGTAATGCTCAAAAGGCGAGATGGTGATTTTAGTTTCGATTTCGAATCAGGAGTTCCGTTACTCGGAAATCAGTTCGCTTTTCAATCAGAATCATATTAACTAATATTGAAGCGCATATCACGTAGGCTGCCCGCATCTCGTGGTCGTGCGGTAGCGTTCTCGCCTCCCACTCCCGGGTTCCCGGGTTCGATTCCCGGCGGGGTCAGGGATTTTCTCTGCCTCGTGATGGCGTTGTGTGATGTCCTTAGGTTAGTTAGGTTTAAGTAGTTCTAAGTTCTAGGGGACTGGTGACCTAAGATGTTAAGTCCCATAGTGCTCAGAGCCGTTTGAACCATATCGCGTAGGCTTTTCATGGCACAGGTTTTTCATTCTTGAGAAACTTGTCCGGGCAAGAAGCGACATCCTTCAGCCGATGAATACATGACATGAAGATGGCATCACAGCTAACCAATAGTAGTAGTATCCTAAGCACATCTGGAGGCATTCTGTAATCTGTGGACCTTCAGAGTGTTGATGAAACACAGAAATTGCATCGGGAGTGAATATAACAGGCACCATTCCGACTTTTCTCCATGAGAGTAATGTCTCAAACTGTCTACGCGTTGATCGATTCCTGGGAGACCAGTAGTAGTATCCGAAGCACATCTGGATTCATTCTTTAATCTGTGGACCTGAAGAGTGTTGATGAAACACAGAAATTGCATCGGGATTGAATACAACAGGCACCATGCTGACTTTTCTCCATGGGAGTAATGTCTCAAACTGTCTACGCTTTGATCGATTCCTGGGAGACCAGTAGTAGTATCCGAAGCACATCTTTAGGCATTCTGTAATCTGTGGACATTCATAGTGTTGATGAAACACAGAAATTGCATCGGGATTGAATACAATGGGCACCATGCCGACTTTTCTCCATTGGAGTAGGTCGTGCGGTAGCGTTCTCGCCTCCCACTCCCGTGTTCCCGTGTTCGATTCCCGGCGGGTTCAGGGATTTTCTCTGCCTCGTGATGGCTGGGTGTTGTGTGATGTCCTTAGGTTAGTTAGGTTTAAGTAGTTCTAAGTTCTAGGGGACTGGTGACCTAAGATGTTAAGTCCCATAGTGCTCAGAGCCATTTGAACCATATCACGTAGGCTTTTCATGGCACAGGTTTTTCATTCTTGATAAACGTGTCCGGGCAAGAAGCGACATCCTTCAGCTGATGAATACATGACATGAAGATGGCATCACAGCTAACCAATGAGACCTCGCTCGTCTCACTATCCTCTATTACGAGTAGTGAATCCTCCCAGAGAGTATTGTTCTTGACCAATGTTCAGAGTGTTTCATTGTTCCTATTACAGGCTTCTAGGGCTTGTCGAGGGAACTTCATAGGTAAGCCCGCATCTCTTAGTCGCGCGCTTGCGTTCTCGCTTCCCACGCCCGGGTTCCCGGGTTCGATTCCCGGCGGGGTCAGGGATTTTCTCTGCCGAGTGATGGCTAGGTGTTGTGTGATGTCCTTAGGTTAGTTAGGTTTAAGTAGTTCTAAGTTCTAGGGGACTGATGACCAAAGATGTTAAGTCCCATAGTGCTCAGAGCCTCATAGGTAATGTTTTCAAGAAACCCGTTTTGGGAAATGTACCTTTGGGATATCAAATACTTTTGAAGATGGGATCACTCCACGTTTCACGGTACGGCACAGAAACTGAGCAGAGGGTACCGCCGTCAGTGTTGTAATTAAGATACCACATATCATTTTCGTCCGATTACAACAACGGCCATGAGAAACAGGTGCGTTCGCAGCTATGAATGTTGAGTGTGGTACTCCATGGACACGCCGCTGAGGGGGACGTCCTTCGTCGTGTAGAATCCTACGACGAGTACTCCAAACATTGAAACTTCGCGGCAGAATAGAACTATGTTCCGGACTGAGAATCGAACTTTTTTGCCTTCTTTCCTTCCAGCAGTACTTGTCCTGCAAGTTTGTCGGAAGAACTGACGGAATTAAAGGTGTGAGGACGGGTCGTGAGTCGTGCCTGGGTAGCTGAGTCGGTGGAATACTTGCTCGCGATAAGCAAAGGTCTCAAGTTATATTCGTAGTCTCGGTCCGGCAGACTATTTTAATCTGCCAGGACGTTTCATATCAGCGTACACTCCGCTGAAGAGTGAAAATTCGTTCTGGACTTGAAACACTGTCCATGCTTTGGGCTCCTGTAGAGCACACAGATCAAAGCTCATGGCTTACGCTGTGCGCGCACCGCGAAGAGAGAGATTTGAAAGTGATCCGATATTCAAACTTTTTCTTCATCCAAGGTTATACTTAAACATTACAGTTTAAGCAAGAAGACCCCGCTCCAAAGCCTAAGCCTTGTGCTGTCACACGGCCGACGTAGGATCAGATATATTTAACCATGAAGAGATGAAGAAATGAAACCACGACGTTCTCGACCAGCATACCATACTCCAACATCATGGTGTAGACATCAGACTTGTCACAGTGTTGAAAGGAGTAGAGCACATGAGCTGTTGATTTACTTGATTTCTGGTCTTTTTACGTACAGACTAATGGCACTAGCTTTTCTCTTCCCTTCTTTTCTGAAAATGTTTAGAGCAGCAGTTTCCAGTACCACTGCATACATCACTGCATCACAATGATGAATGGACGAATATCGTTTCATAGTTGTTATCCTATATTGTAGTTCCATGTTACCTTCGATACTTCTTCCATACGTAACGACGAGACAGTTACCTCGCGACAAATGATTGCAAGAAGGCAGGAATTCTGAGGGCTATTTCATTATATAACAGAAGGTCGCTGCAAATGTCAGTACTGTTGCATCCAGTTTCTATTCAGTGCTCACGTACTTTCAGGTAGCTGATACACTAATTTTTAAAGGCAAAACATGGACTTATAGGATATAAAAATGTAAAAAGGACAAAAAGAGAGAATCTATAATGGAAAATCAGAATCAGACCAGGTTCTCAACATAATGGACCGGAGCCAGTTTCCTAAGAACAGTTTTACGTTCCGGATTTTATATCAACTGACCAGATACGACTTTCGTCGTTACATTAACTAGACACTATAAAAACAGTTACGAAAACTGTGACATCTTAAGCTGTAGTAGAGCTAAACCAGTTTTCGGAATTATTGGTTAACGTGAGCCCGGAGGCGGTACCCGGAAAGACTCGGCGGACATGGCCTCCAACGTTTCTTCGTCTTTTACTTCCAGCTTTCGTACGTCGCTAGAAGCCTCTTCCGCGGCAACTCCCGGAAATCACGCGCTCTCGGCATGCGGGTCAAATTACGCGACATTCTGCTCACAAGAATTACTAGAACACGTTTACTGGCGGACAAGGATCATCTCTTCACCGCCACATTACCAAAAGCTACTAAAACGGTCTGGCAACTTCACTTTGACCTTCGAAACATGATGAAAACACGCACACACACACACACACACACACACACACACACACACACACACAACACACACAACAAACGAAAGAACATTAAACTGTATACAGACACCACAAAACAAACAAAAGACGAACGGAAGACACAGAGCTACAGTTGGCAACACTGCATACAGTGAACACAGTAAACCAAAACAAAATGAATAGAAAAAAAGCTTGTTAAGTCGACATGTGCTCGATAAACACTGAAGATCGGAGACTCTGGGTACTCGTATCAACTAAGTACATATCCAAGGCGGTAGGTATGCACTAACAAAATCACAAATCGTAAGTAGAAACAAACAGTAATATAACTCACGAAATTTGTGCTACAAAAAGTTGTTTCCCACCTAACAACAAAAGAATTACAAAAAACTGTAATTATTACATAACGCAGTTATTCTGTACAAAAACAAACTTTTATGACAGGCCACTACAAAGGCTTCTCAAATAAAAAGGAACGCAGCGCTTGCGGTACAGTACCAACAGTCTTTCAGTTGGTTTAGACGAACCACTTCGCAAAGAATTTAGGAGCAACTAAGGAACGACGGCAAACATACAAAATGAGCATAAAACTTGTCACAACTCCAAAAACAGTAACTTAAACTCTGTCTCTGCATTCAAAAGATTTTCGAGATAGGAATTACGTGGAACTACGTACTGGAAAACGAACATCACGAACAGTCAATACATCACTTCCATCTGGGCCAAATAACTTCTGCCATTAATATAAATAGGACAATAGCTCAAAGTCGATAGGTCAAAAACAACACATTTCCGCGGAGCAAATATAATTTATTCGCCATAATTGCACCTCAGTAAGGTCGTAATGTTTATTAAACACTGTATCCAGCTGTCTAACGGCTAACGTTTCCACCTCAGGGAGCACATGGTCTAACTTTCTGCGTGGTGTCTGTCTGTTCTATATCGTGTCTCCCTATCACTTTCGCGCAACGACGCTCTGAGCGTGTTTTTTAGGGAATTGGCTAGTTTGAACCTGGGACCTGTTGCTGGTAAGGAGACGCCAGACCACACATGACATGTAGGATTCAGAAGAGTTCAGTGAGACTAGCGATGATATAACCAAATACTTAATGATTTCAGCGTCAGTTCCACTGCACTCCCTGTAAAAGAATTTTAATACTAGTTAAATTTAGTGGAAGGGGTTCAAGGCTTTCCTATTTTTAGTTAGCTGGTAAAATAACGTCGAAAAAGCAGTTAAGTTTACCGGTGCAAATTTTAATCTACTCACAAAACATAGTTTATAAATTGCACTATTGATAAAAGGAAATGTTTTATTACAGGATGGTAAAAACCAACTGCGTTCAACAGAAATATGAACGAATATTCCCTGAGTGGGTTTCCAAGTTCTACACTCGATCGATGGATGACCTATGCCATATCATATCTATAATCTAGGCTGAAATTAAGTTTCACAAGAGAGAAAACTATCAAAATGGTCTACGGTGACCCTCAATTATCTTTAATTACTTATCTAACTTGTCGTAAATTGCAGTGGCTGATGTGGCTTCTCAATAACTATATAACAGAAAAATCATCGCGTTTCAGATTTTTACTTCAAGTGGCAAATGTGAACGCCATGAGCTTTAATTGACGATCGTCACTAGTATTATACAAAAAGGGGTGTAACAGATGAGACTTCTGCGGTTCTGAGTTAAGCTTTATGCGCTGTTATGCGGCATTGCGTGCGTTCATTATCTTCTCGGTGTTCTTCAGGGGGCGGCGAGCAGCACAGCTCCGCTCACCTCGCTGTCTCGGAAGCAACTCCCTTCCTAACTTTTCCTTACTACAATTTACCGAAGTTGGTTTAAAAAACTATCTGGCTGTGTTTTCGTCTGACCAGTCAGGGTCTCAATATTAACCTTAAGCTCCGCCTACAAATATTCTGTGTATCCAATGAGAAACGTTATACTTTTCGTGGTGGGGCAATGTTTTTAAAATTTGCAACGTAACGGAGACGCGAAAAATTCTCACGCTAAAACTCGCAGCTGATGTGGTCCTTTTAGCGTTATCGTAAGTTCTATACTGTTCTTCTGGAGCGCTCTATCTTTTAACATGGGCTGGGGGTGGTCCTAACGTAACAGAGACGCGAAAAAGTCTCACGCTAAAACTTGCGGGTGGTGTGGCCCTACTTGTGTTATCGTAAGATCTATGCTGTTCTTCTGGAGGGCACTAGCTTTTAACATGAACTGGGGGTGGTCCTAACGGTTAGCTGGCGACGTGGCTGTCTGTCCCTTATCGTAGGGCCTTCTAACTTAACACTGTTCTGCTCTCGGCTTCTGTTCTGGTTTCTCCCCTAGGAACTGCGTCTGTCTCATGGTGGGAAGGTATGACATGCATTTAAGCATTCTTGTGTTAGTTTGTGGTATTCAATTTGCTCACTCGTTAGTCGCATTACTTTGGTTAATTTAATGTCACGATTTATTCAGAGCTACTGGATTTGCTTATCACGTTAGGGTTTTCATGGAAGGTGTTGGATTTGCCTGACATCTTACAATAGCAAGCACCATACAGACACGAGGGCTGTCAGATGTCTACGCAGTGTTGTGAGATACAAGCAGCTCTACAAAATTCTTTTAACGTTCCGATCTTGCAGACAGTCAACCTCACGAACATACATTTTCATCGACTCCGGTTACAGCATTCCTCTGGAAAGTACTGCTTCCTGTCAGACTCTGGAAAATTCCTTCCTCCAAGGGAAATTCATTAGCTCTTAATCTAGTCTAAAAGGCTCTCACCACAAACCGCTTAGACTCATTATGGACAAACAGACCCATCACCCATCGATTGTACAAAAGAACCCTCTGCCACTTGACGCCGGAAACGGGCACTAGTATTCACAATACCCAAGCAGGGGCCTCCACAGCAATGTCAAGAAACATACGTCAAAAATCCTCGTTGTTCACTTCGTCAGGCAGAAACATTTCCCAAATTTTACGCCCCGTTGCACAGTATTCACATGAGTGGCATATACAACTTTGCAAAACTTGTAAAAGATTAAGCGGAGAATCATTTCCGCAAATCGAGATCTTTATGAAATTGGAAACCAGTTCTGTGGAACAGAGCAGTACTGACATTCTTAGCATGTTTACAGTTTGATGTTTCTGAAGTGATATAATTAGAACCCTATGTCTACCCCTTGTAAAATACTCATTTAGCCGCAGACATCACTAGCACAGTTGTCAGTGGTGGTGGCGAGAAATAATAATCATTATCAAAATGTGGCCTGAAAGGTTGTTCTGGCAGCGAGACTAGCAATGTTTTTGCGTCTGAAGATGAGCTGCAGGACCGAAACTCGTTGAAAACTAAAGCCAGTAATTGTCGGAGTGTATATCTATGGGTTTCATACAGACGGACCGTCATTATGCAGGATGAGTTTACAAATACATATTTGTTTGGTAACTGTTTTTGCTTCATCTACAGGAAGCTGCAACTACAGTTAGGAAAACGAAGTATTCATATGCAATGGAAATTTGACATTAGTTTCATTATTATTTATTTGCTGTTTTCTTTTCGTCTGTTATCTAGATACAACAACATATATTTTGCACATGAGCTAGTATATATGAATATAACACATAATATTTTTAAAAATTTCAAACGAGTTAGTATAAGTAAGCATTATGGTGTTCAAGATAAAAATTCGTTAATTAACTATTTAAAAAAAGAATAATACAAATAATTTGCAAACTGTAGATACTGCCTTTGGCTATCTGGCGCACAGACACATGTTCGTCCTGAATCCAGAAGGCACATGCTACTGGTCTACTGTACTGTGCTGTACTGCTACAGACAAATTTTGTCAAATTTTGTAGTTTAAAATTCTAGATTAAAAAAACTATACCATACAAAACTACACAGTACTACATTCAACTTCTGTACTTGCTATCAGAACGAAACTGTATGTTCTCATTTGTCTAAATGGTTAGCCATGGTGCGTTGAGGCACAACTCGTGGTTCACAGGGGTTGTACAGTCCTGCTAACTAAGGTTGAAGAGATTGGGAGATGGCTGTCGGGGTCTCAGCACACACTTCTTGGTCCTTCCCAAGGCTCATCTCCTGGTTTCTTCCGGAGGTTGCTGAAGGTGAATGCTCTGCTGCGGTGCATCTCGTTGTTGCAATGGGTGCCCTCTTCTTGGTTGTCTCTCGCTATGCAGCCTTGCAGCTCGTAAGCTGATATTCTGTCAGCAAGTCCAGCTTGTCCCAAGGCTCCCCTTTCTTACCTATGCTCTGCACGGTGTATTGAAAAGACATTCATATCCTTTTCTGTAACCTTGTAAAGGTTGGGGCAAATAAATGTGGCCCGGACAAGTGGATACGATTGAACGTGAATGTGTGCATAAAACCATACACTGTGTGGCTCTATATAACAGGGTGGAGCAACTGCCCATACAGCCGGCTGAGCCTTGGAGAAAATTTACATGATCCTCGAGCCTGATAGAGTTGTTAGCAGAGGTCAGTCTGTTCGCGGCCCTTGCTGGCCACCCAATTCACCTAATCTGTCAAAAAATGGTTCAAATGGCTCTGAGCACTATGGGGCTTAACATCTGAGGTTATCAGTCCCCTAGAACCTATAACTACTTAAGTCTAACTAACCTAAGGACATGTCCGACGCAGGATTCGAACCTGCGACCGTAGCAGCAGCACGGTTCCGGACTGAATCTCCTAGAACTTCTTGGCCACAGCGGCTGGCCCTGATCTGTCACTGTGCGATTATCTTGTGTGGGGAGCCCTCAAGTCTAAGGTGTATAGCAACAAGCCTCATGGTCTTCAAGAACTGCAGCAGAACATTTCGGATGAGGCTGGAGCAATTCCAGCAAAAAATGGTTCAAATGGCTCTGAACACTATGGGACTTAACTCCTGAGGTCATCAGTCCCCTAGACTTAGAACTACTTAAGCCTAACTAACCAAAGGATATCACACACATCCATGCCCGAGTCAGGAATAGAACCTGCGACCGTAGCGGTCGCGCGGTTTCAGACTGTAGCGCTTAGAACCGATAGGCCGCTCCGGCCGGCGCAATTCCCGCAGTCCAGCTTTGATCTACCTTCCGCAACGTACTGCCCAGCGCCCAAAAGTGCCAAGAGAGGAATGGTGGTCTCTTTCGACACCTGCTATAGTCAAGTTAGTTGAAACATGGGACTTACGGAAGGCAGGATTTGGTGTGGACGGGGCCTTACTCAGTTACCGTTGGTTGCTCGGTTTTTTTCTTTAAATCACGTACAATTTATTTGAAACCAATTGTAAATGAGGCTGACAATAACGAACAATTATCAAATTCAACTAGTAAGACATAATGTCTAGTAAAAAAATTCTTAAACAAGTTGCACTCACGGCTGAAGGATTTATTGACCAGTAATTCAAATTATTTGGTGGTTGAAGGCCTGGATAAAAAATTCTTAAGAACAGTTAAACTTCTCCAAGAGATACTAAAATAATTTTTTAAAAAGAAAAACACACTCATAAAAATTTCAATATTAAGAGACAATGTCTAATTTAAAAAAATTCTGTAGACAAATTGCATTCACGGCCGAAGGCCTTATTGACCAGAAATTCAAATTATTTGCCTGCTGACGACCCCAATAGTAATAACTCGAAAACAATTTAATGGCTGAAGGCCTGGATAACAATTCTTAAGAACAGCTAAACTTCTCCAAGAGACACTAAAATATTTTTAAGGAAAAGGCAATCTTCACAATGTGATTAAACCAAGACAGAAGTGGGCCTCCAAGGATCGATCTGGGAAAAGTCACTCAACTTCGTAACCGACGGGACAGGCAGCCAAGAGCTGTATTCACGTAAGGGGGGTAGGACGTCAAACCGGCCGACTTGGAGTAGGAGAGTCACCACAGGACATTTTAATTTCTACTGTCTATACTTATACAATTAAATTTATAAAACTTTGTCAACATGACCAGGAAGGATTGAGGACTATCACTTGTCGCAGTTGAAGTTCAAAAACGTAGAAAAATACCTTTTATTTTACATGTGAAAATTTATCATTTTTTCATTTATTACTGGGTGCATTTGTTGCTATAGCTACACTTTTCTTCCTAAGTAAGAGAGATTCTTCGATGAATTTTTCATACCATCCAAACAGTAGTTACAGGTGTATGAAACTCTAGAATTTTCCAAAAATATTAAAAAACTTTGGAAAAATTGAGATAATTAACTATAAAACTTGAGTTTTTTTCTAAACACGAAGTTTAAAATGTAACAGTTCATTCATTTTTTCATAAATTAATTACCTTCTAGAGTTACATACACCTGTGACTATGGTTTGTATGCTGTGCAAAAGTTATCGAAGAATCTCTCTTACTTAGGAAGAAAAGTGTACCTATAGCAACAAATGCAGCCAGTAGTAAGTGTAAAAAATGATGAAATTTCACATGTAAAAAATTTTCTTTTTTTGTTTTGTTTTTGAGCTTCCACTGCTATGAGTATGAATCCTGAATCCTTCTTGGTCATGCTGTTAAAGTTTTATGAATTTATTTGCAGAAGTATAGACAGTGGAAATTAAAATGTCCTGTGGTGCCTCTCCTGCTCCAGGTCGGCCCGTTTGACGTCCTACCCTCCTTAACGGGATGACAACTCCAACTAGAGACAGTTTAAACGCAGACCAACACTCTTGTAAAATCTACCTAACGTATGGTAACCAACACAATGATGGAATAACCCAGGCAAGGCGAAACCGGCGGACAGAACTGCGTTTTCAGAATCCAGTGTTTAGAACATCCACAAGCAGAACGAACCACTGCGACCAAGGTAGTTCAAAAGAACGAAATATCCACACCACAATGAAGGAGGCTGTCGAAATACACTCCTTACCGGACGGCAGCGTCAAGGTGAGGAAACAGTGCCGCGAAAATACGCTAACCTCCATGGCAGGTAACTGGGGCATTAGCGGCCACTGGCCAGAAAAATACTGCTGGTTGAACTTCAAGAATAAACACGAGGAATTCAATGATCAATAATAAGAAGTGGGTGACAGCTAATTAATTTCGCCAACTCCAAACACTCCACTCATTGCTCTTCGTCTTAGTGACCCTGCAGCAGCAACTCATAAACAAATGGCGTGATCTCAAAATAGTGGAGGTTTCACTACTGGGTGTATGTTCACTGAGCTCAAACATCCTGGGTCCGGTGGACAATGAGGTTGTGGCCCTCGCAACTACAGCCCCTAGATCTGGCAATGCCTTCGTGCCGCTAGCGGTCCCGGCATGACTCCGCGCTGCTGGACCTCCCTCCAGCTCTTTCCCAACCGAACTACCGACACACCCGACACGATAACGCTGCTGCTGCCACTCACGCACAGACAACGTTAGAAGACGTAGTGGCTCCAGTAAAGACAAGAAGAAAACGAAACGCCACTATCCTTATTACACGATGCCAACCTATCAACGGCACCAACGCGAGCAGCACGTCGCTCATTAGTTGTGTATTTCCTTTCCTCTGCTCTGTTCCTTTGCACCCTGGATCTCTGATCTCTGGGCCACTTTTATTTGCCCTACGCTGTATAATGCCACACTTCCAGACTATGTGTCCAAGGTGCTGATTGCTCCAAATTTACAGCTATCTCTGGAGTGTTGTCGTGTTTCAGTTTTTTTTATATTAGGAAGAGACTGTTAGGTTCTCCTCCCTGCTTCTGCCCTATCCCGGATTTATTATCATTCTCTATCAAAACACGCTGTAATTTCGTGATTTGATGTAGCTCTTGTGCCTTCTCGTATTCGAGCTTCTTCAGCCAAGATTGTACACCACTCTTCCTTACTGCTAGTTATGGCTGTAGTAAACCTAGCATCACCAGCAGCGCCTCAGTCGGGGTTGTTCTGTGGGCGTCTATGTGTCGCACCCTTTACCGTCGTTAACCATCTGTTACTTTAAGCTGTCTTTTTTAGTTACATACATGAAATAAAAGATGTAAAATGTTTAAGGTATCGGCAAAGTGCCGAAGATAACATTATAATTTATCAAAGAAGAACGATATGCCGAAGAAACTATTATGTAATATTCTTAGTCGTGCCTAGATTATTTTTAATGTAATGGATATAAGACGATGATTCACAATTCTGCATCCTATTCTGATTCGTTAGTAATATACGAAGTCCAATTTTTATAAAGGCTATGCAGCGGAAAGTTTATTTACGTATTTCAACACGATCTTAATACAATCATATAGAGCTGATGCTATTTCATTTACGTTGGCTTGAACCTAATTCAAAAGAATATCAGAGGCTAATGCATATAAAACTCTAATTCTCATAATTTACTTCACAAAATCAAGCGTTATTTAAATTACAGAGAGTTATTTTCACTTCCATTATTCAGCGATGTGAAGATCACACAGAATGTAAATATCAGTATATTTCGAAGTTAGAGAATATAACTTTTTATCCTAAATGCCCAAAGCATTTATAACTGATGTATGTAGACTATGTGGGTTACGCTATACTTGTCAGGCCGAAGAGTCGGTGCTGTCTTTACCATTCTGGCTCTACGAGTTGATACAATACGTGACAGCATTAGTTTGCTTTAGTTTCCCGTACTTCCAGCTATCTTAGGCTCGGTTAACGAGATTTCTGCTCCTCATCACGATGAGGTGGGCCACTACGTCCTCGAAATCACTGGCAGACTTACTGTTGTTAGTAGACTGTTTAGGTTTTTGTGTTTGTAACGCCACGTAGCGCTCTATATGAAAATAACTGACTGTGCTGTGTGCAGTCGGTGGCTGGTTTGCATTGTTGGAATATTTGCTATTGTAGTTTGGGCAGTTGGATGTGAACAGCGCGTAGCGTTGCGCAGTTGGAAGTGAGCCGCCAGCAGTGATGTGGGAAGAGAGATGGCAGAATTTTGAGAGCGGACGATTTGGACGTGTTTCCATCAAAAAGAGTAAATCTGTAATACTGTATATCATGAAATGTTATATAAATGATGACTTTTGAATATTATTAAGGTAAATACATTGTTTGTTCTCTATCAAAATCTTTCCTTTGCTGACTATGCCTATCTGTTGTTAGTGCCTTCAGTAGTTAGAATCTTTTATTTAGCTGGCAGTATTGGCGCTCGCTGAATTGTAGTAGTTCGAGTAACGAAGATTTTTCTGAGGTAAGTGATTCATGAAAGGTATAGGTTATTGTTAGTCACGGCCATTCTTTTGTAGGGATTATTGAAAGTCAGACTGCGTTGCGCTAAAAATATTGTGTGTCAGTTTAGTGTTCATCAGCTGTTTGAAAATCAAATGACGTAAGAGGTTTATCAGCACTGTAATTTAAAATTTTTTCTAAGAGGTCGTTTCACTGTATACTAAGGAGCCTGGCGACTATGGGCAAATCTGTGGGACAGTCCACGGCAGGAGGTATTTGAATTTTTAGAGTGTGAATTTAATTAGATAATCAGGAGTAGTCATGCTACTTACTGCATCTGAAGAGTAATTTTCTTGTTAGGATTTAGCATCAATCTTCAATTTTTAGTAAGGACTACGTTGTTTGTGAGTGAGTAGGGTAGTAAAAAATTAATGTTACGTTCCCAGACCGGCAGTGTAATGGAATCGTTCTCAATGAGTGGGATAAAGTCGATAAGTGTAATTATGAGAGGCGCAACGTTGAACTTTAGTCTGTTCGTGAATTTTCGGGAAAAAATGGTGTTATAATGTTTCGATAATTTCTAACTGCAAATGAATACCATCTGTTGAATCTGGACCACAGCAAGTTGTACAATAATAAACCAAAATATTGTGAGCACTGTTCACCCCTTGACTGAAACCCATGTGGTGGCGTTGTGGGCACCTGACGCGGTAAGGAAAGTGCTCGTACATGAGCGGAGCAGAGTCGAATGGGGAATTATTTTAGCGACGATATGGCCACAAACGGAGAAATTCACTGAGGCAAACGACTTTGACTAGGGGCAGGTTGTCATGGCCCAATGCCCGGAACATCCAGAAAAGCATGAACCTGGTTGGCTGTTTGGGAGCTACCGTCGTGAGCATCTAAGGAAAATGGTTGGAGGACGGTGAAACCGTGTCTAGGCGACACAGAACCTGTAAAGCAGGACAGGCGTGGCTCTGTGGCATGTTTGACGACAGAGTACAATGCTGGTGTTCCGGAGCACACCGTTCAGCACACGTGGATGAACAAGGGGCACTGCAGCGAACGACCCTTGTGTGTTCCCATGCGACCCCATGAGATCGACAATTACGGTAACAATGGGCAATGCTGCATCGAGATTGGACCGTGGATCAGTAGAAGCGTGTGTCCTGATGGAATGAATCACGTTTCTTGTTACACAAGATCGATAATACTAGGGTCCCTACTGTGGCGTCCGAATATAACCTCGCACGATGCGACCTTCAGTAAGGAAGCTTACAAGATTCTCGTTTGATCGATTCCCTATTACAGCTCCTCCGTGTGCAATCTTAGCTGCGTGTTGTTTATAGAGCAAATTGAGAAGATTCAAAGACGAATTGCTCTTTTCGTCTCGGGCTCGTTAAGTCAATTCACGAGCATCAAGGAGATTCTCAAGAGATTTGCGTATGGATAGCTCAGTGTTAGTCCAGTGGCTGCATAGGCGGTAAGTAGCTTACAGCCTCTGTCTCTGAAAGAATGTAAGGATATATGGAAAGAATAACGAGTGATCTAAAAGTTCATTTATTGAGATCAGCACGTATCAGTTCTGACGTAATGGCCTTAAGTTCCTGATCACCTACTGTGCGCCAATGTCCACAGTGAGAGCTATATCAGCGGCTGTGATGTGTGCTGCTGCAGAATAACATAGGGTCTGGCTTGGCGGCAACCCTAAGGCAATCATTCTGCTTGTGAACTGAATGGATGACCTTGACGGACCCCTCTCTGGCCACTTGATCCGGATTTATCTGGTTGCTACGCCTTAGCGTGGAGGTATGCAGCTGTGGAGGCAACTGACCGTTTGGTCGATTACGTGAGCACTTTTTTCGTGGAGGGCTGGTGCCCCGAGAGGTGAACAGCAGCAAAGCGTACAGAAAGACGGAGAATGTTCTGCTTATTTTCTAAGATTCTCAGTTAAACTTATATGGATTCGGCGAACTGTTGATAGGAATTGCCCTTTTCTGTGAATTTATTGAAATAGGAAACTATTTTTCGAATATGAAGTTTTCCTCTTGATCGGTTGTAATGATGATGAGTAAAAGAATCGGAAGAAAGATTAACACCAGAGCTGTCACTAGAAGCCGATGAGAATACCAGCTGAAGGAGGATGAACCAGGGTTTCGCCTTCGATCGTCTTCGAGATACGTTCGTGGTGTTGGATTTGCTTTTCTGGTAAGACCTAATAACAAGATGATCAAATGGTGATTTGTGCTCTTCTCCTCCTGAACATGAACCAATTGCCTGAATGAAAGTGTCAAATTATTCGTTAGAATACTGGACCTCAACATTTGTGTCTTTCACCGGGGCAACTAAATGTACAGAGGATGCGGTTCGTTTACAGGCGAATCAACATTAGCGACTCCTGCGTCAATGAGTGAAGCTAAACTAAGAAAGCGTTAGGACATTGCGTTATAAGTACATTAAGTCAGTTCGTCTTTGTTGTGTCAGATTATAATCTATTGTCACATTTCAGTCCCGAAATTTTAATGGAGAAACTGAAAGATGTACACACTTCCGTTCAATGCCCTTATTAAAGGAAATGAATAGCATTTATCTTGTTTTTGAGAAAATGACTAGTTATTCAATGTAAGTAGTGAACGGCTGTGGTAGGTATTTCTGGAGAGTGTACCATTACTGGAGACTGTCGGTGGTTAGCGGAAAGCGCCAATTTTACTTTCCGCAGAAGAGAAATAGGTTTCGAAGATTCAGCCCTTTACCATGTGTAAATCTACTGCGTGCATCTAATACGATAGCACAGAGTGACGGCGTTCTAGTTGAATGATGACAGCGTAATTCTTGGTTTCTGGTATTTTAATATCTGTGTTACTCATCGTTCATCTCACTCACTCACGCCGCTTATTCAATCTCTGTATCTAAAATAATTAATTTTTCCCGCCGGAGAGTCAAATGTTGGACTTTTGCTACACAACCTCACGTGTTTTTGGATCACATAGTGTGTATAGATATAATGGGATTAGAGGATCACGAGTGACATAGTATTGTACAATCTAAGACCGTCTACCAGTTTCTTCTTAAGCGTATTGCCACTATTTCGCTATTCAGGATTCGCCTCTTATCAGGTATCACTGTTAGGGTGGCGCTTCTATGTGATATTCTCATGGAATAGTTGTTACCCATATTATAGTTACGTACAACATGCATCTTTCGTCCGCTGATTTGATCCGTGTTGTTCACTGAAAGTAAAATGCTTGCTCTAATTGAAGTGATGGAGTTAATGTTAATTAAAGTTAATGGAGCTTTGAACACTGCGGAAATTTTTTTCTGGATTGTCTGCTTACTGTTCCGTAGGAGGACAATATTGCAGAATAAATCCCGTTTGCCACAAACCAAAAGCAATAATGAAGGTTTAAAAGTTGTTTTATTAGATCGTTGATAGTAAACAGTAAATGCTGCACCACGAAACAGAGATGTTGGAAGTAGATAAGACTATCACCATACGTCAGATTGTTTTTGAACACCAGTGCTTTACTAACCACAGTCCCAATCAGTGTTGAATGCTATTACCTTTCCTTTTCTTTCCCCTTCAGTGTCAGAAAGCTGTACCAAAGTGGAAAGACACCGACAAACAATTTCTTTCAGTACTTTTGGACGTTATTTTCTTGTACATGGATTCACAACCGCAACAAATTTCGGGCGTGCAGCCTCATAAACACTACTCCTTCTCTTTATATTTCGGCCGTGTGACTGTCAGCCGCCTACAATATATTCGGACTTGTACAGACTAGTGGGTAGATAATATTTTGGAGCCCCTATCCGGAAACTTACTGTTTACGTGCTACAGCTATTTTAAAACATGTTGACAACACGACCACTTTTTCGAGTAACTGATAAGTTGTAACACAGCACATCACATGTTTTACATTCCCGCTCATTAACAGCCAAAGAAATTGCTCGTGTACTCGTTGACAGGTTCTCTTCAACGCGATGCAGTACGGCGTCTTCCGAGCCGGGTGTGCGGAGTCTCCTTGTTGCATCACAATCAATCCTGCTGACGGTGAAGTTACCTTCTCTTGAAGCCTTCGCATAATTGTGGCAATGGAGTCGGACTTGTGGACAACGAACTTGATAAAGGCGATGCGTAGCTCTTCCATTACGGTGAGCTTAGTCATTCAGAAGGATAATGTGGATGTACTCTGCAAACGTGTACTCAGCCATGTTGCTCAGGCACTCACAGACACGTGAATGGGGCTCAAACCAGGTGAGAGGTAGGACAGATGTAAAATGATATCAGCCAGTTCGAAGTAACCACCCTGCATCATGCCTACCCTGTTGCATACCTACCTAGCAAACATGTTTCAAATGGCTCTGAGCACTATGGGACATCTATGGTCATCAGTACCCTAGAACTTAGAACTACTTAAACCTAACTAACGTAAGGACATCACACAACACCCAGCCATCACGAGGCAGAGAAAATCCCTGACCCCGCTGGGAATCGAAGCCGAGAACCCCGGGCGTGGGAAGCGAGAACGCTACCGCACGACCACGAGATGCGGGCTAAACATGTTTCCAAACAGCTGTAGCACTTTTCCGGACAATGGTTCCTATTCAAAATATTATGTCATTCCCTGTTGTCTTAACAGATGCTCTACCATCTTGTCACTGTCCGCCCCCGGTAGCTGAGTGGTGCCGGCACGGTAAGTCAGCGTGTTCGGTCCGAGGGCTGCGTGCGCTCTGTAATAAAAAACCTGAGTCAAAGAGTCAGCGATCAACTTGAACGGATGCCTTGTGACGTTCACCCAGACCAAACGCAACGAGCTATTTCGAACAAAATGAAAAAAAGGGAAAAAAAGTGGTCAGGGCGACAGAATGTTAATGCTATGGGCTCGGTTTCGATTCCTGGCTGGGTCGTAGATTTTTCTCCGCTCAAGGACTGGGTATTGTGTTGTCCTAATCATCATCATTTCATCCCCATCGACGCCCAAGTCGCCGAAGTGGCGTCAAATCGAAAGACTTGCACCGGGCGAACGGTCTACCCGAAGGGAGGCCCTAGTCACACGGCATTTATTTATTTTATCTTGTCACTTCTTCTTGCCAATATTGTCCATATATTCCTATCCCCACCTATTCTGCGGAAAACCTCCGCATTCCTTATCTTATCAGTCCACAGAATTATTAACATTCTTCTGTAGCACCACATCTCAAATGCTTGTATTTTCTTCTGTTCCGTTTTCTCACAGTCCATTTGTCACTGCCGTACAATTCTTATGTAGCATCACATCTCAAATGCTTCTATGGTCTACTGATCCGTTTTCCCACAGTCCATATTTCACTCCCATACAATGCTGTGCTCCAGCGGTAATTCTCAGAAATTTCTTCCTCAATTTAAGGTCTATGTACGATACTAGTAGACATCTCATGGCCAGGAATGCCCTTTTTGCCTGCTTTTTATGTCCTTGCTCTGTCCCCCATGCGTTATTTCGTAGCCTAGGAAACAGAATTCCTTAACATCATCTATTTCGAGATCACCCATTATGATGTTAAGTTTCTCGCCATTCGCATTTCTGCTACTTATCACTTTCGTCTTTCTTCGATTTACTCTCCGTCCACATTTTGTATTCGTTAAACTGTTCAAGCCATTCAACAGATCCTATAATTAGATCACTGTGGATAGCAACGTCTTCACGGAATCTTATCATTGATATCCTAGGATTTTAATCCCACTAGTGAACATTTCTTTTATTTCCGTCATTGTTTCTTCGACGTACAGATAGAACTACAAGTGGTAAAGACTACAGACGTGCCCTACACAATTTTTAGCCCGTGCATTTCGTTTTTGATCTGCCACTGTTATAGGTCACTCTTAGTTCCTGTACATTTTGTAGATTGCCCGTGTTTTCCTGTAGCTTGCCCACATTTTTCGCAGGATTTCGAACATCTTGCATCATTTTAAGGTTTTTCTAAGTCGAAAAATCCTATGAACGTGTCTAGATTTTCCTTCTCTTTGTGTATCCCGCCTGGAAGGCGGCGCGTTGGTCTGCTCCTGTAAATTGAAGGGTAGGCCGAATATAGGAAGCGAATAGAAGCAGGGAAAGGTGAAGTCCTTCGGAACTGCTGGTAGATTTTAAAAGTTTACTATAGTCAGAATTAGGATTCCGTTAGGCTTACTTAACTTTGGCTGAGATGAACACGTAGGTGCGAAGCCGTACAGGTATCAACGCTAACAGTTACTAGAAGTTACAAAGGCAAATCTGTAGTGGCTCCTCCACTATGAAATAGAAACATTGTTGGTTGGTCGTCTGCTCGGCATCAAAAGGGCTGAATCTGGAGCGGCGCTCGTAGTGCTGCACAGCGCCGGCTAGAGGGCTCTGTCGTCCGTGTCGGTGTCGTAGTGCCAACCTAAGAACCTGCACCTACGCCGTGACATCGTAGCTATCGATACCACATCAATCTTACTTCCATTATCAACCAGAACGTCAGAGCTGCCTCTCTGGGGCCTTTACCTTCCATAAAGCCAAACTGATCGTCATCTAACAGGTCCTCAGTTTTCTTTTCCATTCTTCCGCAACTTGAATGCATAAGCTGTTAAGCTGATTGTGCGATTATTCTAGCACTTGGCTCCTGCGATCTTCGGAATTGTGCAGACGTGCTTTTCCGAAAGTCAGATGGTATACCACCAGACTCGTTCATTCTAACCACCAATGTGAATACCCGTTTGTTGCCATTTCCTCCAATGATTTTAGAAACTCTGATGGAATGTTATCTGCCCCATCTGCCTTATTCGATTTTAAGTTTTCCGAAGCTCTTTTAAATTCTGGATCCCCTATCTGTTCCCTATCGACTCCTGTTCCTTCTCCTGTACTATCAGACACGTCCTACCCCTCATAGAGGCCCTTAACGTGCTATTCGATCTCTCCTCTGAATTTAACAGTGGAATTCCCATTGCTTTCTTAATATTACTGCCCTTGCCTTACATACGAAGGATTTAAAGTTCCGCTCACCTTCATCGCATTTCTGTCTTGAAAATGACAGGGTTAGAAGCTGTTGAAACATCGGCGGTTGTAGAAGACGTTGTCGGGCTAAATTCTCGTATGTTATTTCAAACTCAAGTTTCATAAATGTGGTTCATACTTCATTTTTTAGAGGTGTCCTTATGACAAATTCCACAAGTGTTTGTAGTGTTATGTGAGCAGGAAGGAACACATTATTCCGAATCGATTCAATGTGGAGGAGAAACGGACATTGAGCAGTTGTCTCCGCTGAAGGTAAAGTGACGTGCGTGGCTGGACTTAGATGGCTACCAGGCACCAGGCAGGCTGGCCGGCGCTTTGCTCTTCAGCGGTGACTCGTGCAATCGCCGGCAGAGCCTGGGGTGGCGTGCTGGTCTCGGAGAACGCAACCTGTCGCTTATGTAAGGCCGGTGCACGGACGGACATTCCCCGACGGCGTGCAGCCCACGCCTCCCAGCCGGCGTCTGCCATCGAAGAATGTCAGCAATTCACCTCCATCCTCCCCCCTCCCCCGTCTCCTCTCTTCCGGCCTAGAACTCGCTTATCCTCTGCCCGGATCCTAGCACATGTTGTCCGCGATGCGGTCCTCTAACCCACATCGCCAACCGGTTAGCCAAGTTGGTGTAGGCGCAGGTTTCACGGAATCGTGAC
The DNA here is from genome assembly GCF_023897955.1 of Schistocerca gregaria. Classification (NCBI taxonomy): domain Eukaryota; kingdom Metazoa; phylum Arthropoda; class Insecta; order Orthoptera; family Acrididae; genus Schistocerca; species Schistocerca gregaria. Next base: position 927,289,629 of record NC_064921.1, on the reverse strand, counting down.
GCTGGATTACCTGCTCAACGAAAGTCAAGTGGGGTACCATGGAAAAAAACCAGAGCCACTGTAATCTCAATGTAACGTTTTCGCTTCAGGGGGAACTATAGCAGCGTAAATCATTAACTCAAATAATATGAGCTTACAGGCAGTGGCTTATGATATTTAATGCCATAGATTTTATTTCTTTAACGTGCAGGCCAATAAAACCGCAAGACCATTAAGAGTGCATAAAATACACATGAAACTAGTAATAAGTGTACTGCATGCCCGAATATACAAATGACTGGTATTTCAGCGCAGTCGCACAAGGTACACATACATGCTCCACAAACCACCATATGGTGCGTAACGGAGGGTATCCTATATCACTACTAGTCATTTCCTTTTCCACGCCGGCCGGTATGGCCGAGCGGTTCTAGGCGCTACAGTCTGAAACCGCGCGACCGCTACGTCGCAGGTTCGAATCCTGCCTCGGGTATGGCTGTGTGTGATGTCCTTAGGTTAGTTAGGTTTAAGTAGTTCTAAGTTCTAGGGCACTGATGACCTCAGAAGTTAAGTCCCATAGTGCTCAGAGCCATTTGGACCATTTTTTTCCTGTTCCATTCGCAAACAGAGAGAAGGAAAAACGACAGTCTATATGCCTCCGTACGAGCACTAATCTCTATAATCTTCATCTTCATGTTCCTCATGCGAAATGTATGTTGCTGGAGTATAATCGTTCTGTAGTGAGCCTCAAATGCCGCTTCTCTATATTTTGTCAACTGTGCTCCTCGAAAAGATGTCTCCTTCCCTGCAGTGATTCCGCTTTGAGCTCCCGAAGCATCTCCGTAATATCTACCGGTAACAAATGTAGCAACCTGCCTCTGAACTGCTTCTATTTCTTCCTTTAATCCGACCTGTTGCGGACCACAAACACTGGAGTAATACTCAATAATGGGTCGCACTACGTCCGATATGCGATCTCCTTGCCGGTGATCCACACTATCCTAAAATTCTCCCACTAAACCAAAGTCTAATATTTGGCTTCCCTACTAAAACCTCTACGCGTTCATTCCATTTCATATTGCTTTGCAACGTTACGTGTCTGTGTCCAGCAGTACATTGCTAATGCTGTACTGGCACATTGTGACTTTTTTTCCCTACTCATCTGCATTTAACTTACACTTTTCTGCATTCACAGCTAGCTGCATTCGTAACACCAACTAGAAATTTTGTCAAACTCATCATGTATCCTCCTCCAGTCACTCAACGCTGCCACCTCCCCACACACCACAGCGTCGTCAGCAAAAGGCTGCAGACTGTTGCATACCCTGTCCACCAAATCATTTACGTATACAGAAAACAACAGTGGTCCTATCACACTTCCTGCAGCACTTCTAATGATAATACTGTCTCAAACACTCCCCATCGAGGACAGCGTACTGTGTTCTGTAGGTAGGAGTAACGTCATCTATATTCTGTATATCAGGAAAGATTACACAGAGAAGTTTCCATAGAGAATTCTCATTTTTATGTTGATAGAAAGATGGAGAAATGTCCAGCAGCTTCTTCTTATGCGGATTATCTTCGACTGGCGCTGCTCCTCCACCCCCAGTTGCCACTTTATTCTATCTTGGCTTTCAACAACGTTCGTGTTCCTAGCTTCCCTTGCCTCCCCCACATCATCTTAGAAGTTGCGTCGTGGACGACACCTTTTCTTTCGCTGGGATGATATCCATCGTAGTATCCTATTTTGTATACTGTCTTCATACATCCTATTCAGATGGCGAAAGTACATCAGCTGTTTTTGTCCTCACAGACGTCCCTATCCATTTTCATCCTTTGTCGGGTTACGCCATTTTTTTATCCTATCCATCCTAATACAGCTCCAGCTTCGTCTTCATTGATTCATATCATTGGCAAGGAGTTTATTTTTAGTTTATTTGCTAACGTCCCAGGCCTCTCCTTTGTACAAGATTTCGTTCTGGACTGTAACCTTATACATTGTATTCTTCGTTGTTCTTATTTTTTTGTAACACAGAACGGAGTTCATTGCCCTTGTTACACCTCGTCCTTTATTAAACGTGCTTGTCAGTTCATCATTAATTGTGCTATGTTTATTAAATAGCTAGCTGACAAATCCGGCGTATCCCGGGCATCCGTTGTACCAATTTTCAGTTAGAAACGAAAGCTTATATGTTCTCTTGATTCCGGAGAGTTTCTGTGTGCTGGGCGCAGTTGCTTCGCGTGTCTATAACGCGATTTTGTAAACATCTCTATGACGGCGCTTCTTTATAGCTTTAGAGAAGGCTATAGTTTTCGCCTACGGCCATTTGCGCTTCGAAGGTGAAAGGTGTCAAGGATTTCCTTAAGCTCTCTCTCGGCTGTAGGAGTGTCTTATTAGTAAAGAATAAATGTATCAAAATTTGATGCATGATGTGTAACTTTTTTCACGCATCTCATTGTTTGTGACGTCATATCTCTTGTCTCTTACAATGACATATTTGTGCAGGTACATAAGCGACATACGTGGATATGCCTGAGAAACATGTTGCTAATATAGCAGCAAAGAAGTAATAAATTTAAAGTGGCAGTTTTTCACGCACCTCAATGTTTATCACTTCATACCTTCTCACTGTGTAGGGTACTGTGATATAATTTTATAGGCGCATTTTGTGGCGTGTGTGAATGCTGAGAGCGAAATTTATTGCAACTAGAGTTAGTTGCACAGAAGTAAATTTAAACGCCATGCACAATGCGGCAGTTTTTCACGCATCTCGTTGTTTATGACGCAATATCTCTTGAACTACGGCAGGCAGGTGGTTATTACTCCGCAACGATTGCTGCCTGACGGTAGGGGATCTGTGTAGCTTGTGTGGTTGAAATAGGTGCAGTGCTATAGAAGGAGATGTGGAACGTACATGCATGCAAACACACATAAATTGATCAGCCAGAACATTATGATCACTTACGTAATAGCCGGTATGTCCACCTTCGGCACGGACAACAGCGGCGAAGCGAGGTGGCATGGAAGCAGTTGAGACCATTGTAGGGCGCTGGAGGGAGTGACACCACATGTGCACCGGGGAGGGAGGTGATGAGCTCTGACTCCACATTCAGTCACACCCCAAATGTGGTCGATAGGGTTCAGATCTGGCAAGTTGGAGGGCCAGCACATCAACACTCGCCACTGCGTTCCTCGAATTACTCCGTCACACTCCTGACCTTTTGACGTGGTGCATTATCTTGTTGAAAAATGCCTCTGCCGTCAGGAAACATGGTTGTCATGCAGGGGTTACGTGGTCTGCAATCAGTGTACAATGCTTCTTGGCTGTCATGATATCTTGCACGAGGTCCAGTGGACCCATGGATGGACGTTCCCCAGTGTATAAAGCAGCCGCCGCCAGGTCCTCTCCGTCCAGCAATACAGGTGTTAAGCAGCTGTTCCCCTAGAAGATGTCGGATTTGCGCCCTGCCATCGGCATGATGAAGAAGGAATCGGGATCTGTGAGACCATTGTTATATGATCGGCAGCAAAGGCCTATTTCTTGGTGTGTTTGGTGCATCCTGAGTGCAGACACACATGTACTCTACCCAGAATTTCAGTCTGATTTTATTTCTGCCACAGTTCGCCGCAAGTCCTGTTTTACCAGTCTGCCGAGCCTACGACGACCGACATCTGTAATGTAGAATGGTCGCCCAACCCCAAGACGTCTGGACGTGGTTTCACCTTGGTTTTGCCACGTGTTAAAGATACTCACCACGGCACTCCTCGAACACCACACAAGCCGTGAAGTTCCTGAAATGCTCGTGCCAAGCCTCCGAGCCATCACAATCTGTCTTCGGTAAAACTCAGATAGAGCGCGCCTTCCGCATTATACGTACACACGGATAACACTCTCACTGATACTCGCTCGGCTCCAGGCTGTAGCGCCTAGAACCGCACGGCCACTCCAGCCGGCATACTACATGCACAACTCGTGTGTCTGACTAGATGTTTTTCCTCATCAGGTGAAGCTGCTATCGCCTGGGCGTGTTTACATCGATAGTAGGTCGGTTGTCATAATGTTCTGACTAATCAGTTTACATCAATCCATTTTATAATATGTATACGCCAAGGTACTTGCCTTTTTCTCACCTACTACTACTTCTCGATTTACCTCCAAATTATTTACTTCTCCCGCCCCCCCCCCCCCTCCCCAAAGGCCAGGTATTCAACCTTCTTCGCGTTTATCTTCAGGCCAGACTTACTGTAGCCCTCTTCAAATTTTGTCATCACATAGCTCATATCATGATCTTCTACTAGTACTATCTAGTCATCAGCAAAATACAGGCTAACTATCTTGCTACTCTCTACCGTCACTTGCATAACGTGGCATTTTCTATGCCAAGTCCGGAGGATGGCTCCAAGGTATAGATGATAGAGGGTCGGTGGCAGGCCACATACCTTTCATAGAACCTTATTTATCTCAAATTTCTGTGTCAAACTGTTCCCAATACTTTAGTCGTTGGCACACAGGGCGAGTTAGCTGACGTTGACGCGGTGGTCTACAAGTTTTGTGATTCAGTTCCTGCTATTTCATGTTGAGGAGCCATTTCGAGAAGTGAAATACAAAGTAAGTTCCGCCATATTTCGGCAACGTGCCACGTGAAGAAGATCCAATAGGAAGCAAGAACATTCCCTACGTGACAAGCCAAAACCACTGGGCCCATGAGAATTATGTGCCCCCGCAACGAACTTGTGACATCACACTAGTCGAATTGTCCGCCACACTTCGTGAATGCTACACTCCTTGCAGGACTCAAGAGAATCAGTATGTTCTCAGTATGTACCCAAAGGTTGGAAATTTGCAGATGTCATACCAAGAAATGTAGTAGGAGTAATCTGCTAAATTATAGGCACATATCATTAACTTGAATATCCAGCAGGATTTTGGAACTTGTATTTTGTTCGATTATTATGATTTACCTCGAACAGAACGGACTATTGACACACAGTGAAAACGGACTTAGAAAACATCGTTCTTGTTAAACATAACTAGCTCTTCACTCACACGAAGTGTTGAGTGCTGTTGACAAGGGATTTCAAATTGATTCCACATTCCTAGATTTCCGGAAGGCCTCTTTGATACTGTACCACACAAGCGGTTTGTAGTGAAATTGTGTGCTTATGGAATATCGACTCAGTTATGTGACTGGATTCGTGATTTCCTGTCAGAGGGGTCAAGGATCCTAATAACTGACGGAAAGTCTTCGAGTAAACCAGAAGTAATTTATGGTGTTTCACATGATAATGTTATAGATCCTCTGCTGATCCTTATCTGTATAAACAATTTAGGGGACAATCTGAGCAGCCGTCTTGTTTGCAGATGGTACTGTCGTTCAGCGTCTGGTAAAGTCATCAGGAGATCAAATTGCAAAACGATTTAGGAAAGATATCTAAATGGTGCAGAAATTGGCAACTGAACCTAAAAAATGAAAAGTGTGAGGTCATCTACAATAGTGCTAAAAGGAATCCGTTAAACTTCGGTTCCACGATAAATCAGTCAAATCTAACAGCCCTAAATTCAACTACATACGTAGGAATTAAAATTTCTTACAACGTAAATTGGAAGGAACACATAGAAAATGTTTTGGGGAAGGCAAACCAAACACTGCATTTTATTGGCAAAACGCTTAGAAGATGCAACTGATCTACTAAAGAGACTGCCTGCACTACACTTGGCCTTCTTCTTTTGGAATACTGCTGCGCAGTGTGGGATCCTTAGTAGATAGGATTAACGGAGTACATAGAGAAAGTTCAAAGAAGAACAGGACGTTTTGTACTATCCCGAAACAGGGGAGAGAGTGTCACGGACATGACACAGGATTTGGGGTGGACATAATTTTCGTATTTAGTTATTTTCACATTATAACTCACGTATTATGATAGTAAGTCATTTTAAGGCAACGATCCAGAAGATTCGTGAAAACGTGTCGTACTTGATAGGATTTGTTAAATATCAGTTAGTAACATTTCGCTATTAAAGCGAAGAATGTAACATGAAATTCGACGTGACTGAGGGCATACTTTGAGTAAAGCGTAGTTGGTTGAGGCTCCATGTAGCAGAATGCGATGGTGCATGGGTTGAAGGTTCGTTTCCTATTATTCACAATTTTTTTACCTTTTTGTTTTCTAAAGGTTTTTGGAACTTTCCTATGAAATCAATAGAGATAATATCTGTTCAAAATGGATCAAATGTGTCTGAGGACTATGGGACTTAACATCTGAGGTCATCAGTCCCCTGTAACATAGAACTACTTAAACCTAACTAACCTAATGATATCACACACATCCATGCCCGAGGCAGGATTCGAACCTGTGACCATAGCGGTCGCGCGGTTCCAGACTGAAGCGCCTAGGACCGCTCGTCCACACCGGCCGGCGATAATTTCTGTAATATTTGATATGTAAATATAAATGCTCTTTATCAGGAGTGAATTTGTTCGATTTGGTGAACTTTGTAAGCTGATGCCTTACTATATTTCGTATTTGTCTTATTACACGTTCAAAGATATCAAAGTTCTTATTTATGTATACCACAGACAGAACAACATGACTAGCATATGGTGACGAGAGGAAATGTGCGTTTTAATAGAGCTAACGTAGGAATTCCACTCGCGTCCAATTTTCGTGAACAGGCCGTATGTTTCGGAGCCAAATAAAGCTGACAACTGCCGCTGGAGAGCACTGAGAGGCTAATATTACATTAACAAGCTCGTGGCGTGTACCGACAGCTCTGTTTCTCGTGAGGTTGGATATTCTGTCTGCGTGCACGTCAACGTTAGCTGCCTCGTCCAGTGTGCCGACAGCTTCACTCTCACTGTGTTATTTTTACGTAATTTCATAACAGCCCTTAGCAATCCTTGACCGAGCTCTATGTCTTTCAGCTTTTCCCGCTGTTTGTTGATGGATACATTATCATACGCTTTTTCTAGGTCTAACAGCGAGCAACGGAATAAGAGAGCTGCAGGAATGTAGCCTATAGAAAGTGCTATTCATCGTTGCACTCTATCATTGCTTTTGTCTTCGGGATGCCACGACTGTCTTGGGTATATGGAATTTATGAATTCAGGAGGAACATGCTCAACGCGATGCATACTTGCGACCAAGGACAGTCACTGTTTGTTCAGTTATGGTGGTTCCTAAGGCCATGTTAGGTACCTCGAGCTAGAAAAGGGGTTCGTTTGCAACAAGCCAAGCATTCAAAAGGACAGTGTGATGCTATCTAAGCCGGCCGTTGTGGCCTAGCGGTTCTAGGCGCTTCCGTCCGGAACCACGCTGCTGCTACGGACGCAGGCTCGAATTCTGCCTCGGGCATAGATGTGTGTGATGTCCTTAGGTTAGTTAGGTTTAAGTAGTTCTAAGTCTAGGGGACTGATGACCTCAGATGTTAAGTCCCATAATGCTCAGAGCCATTTGAACCATTTGATGCTATCTAAAGCACCACAGAGCGTCAGCATGGCAGTCACTATTACGGTTTCCCTTGTCGATGCAGAGAGAAGCCTACTGGTAGTGGTGCCCCAAAGACGAACTACTTAAACCTATCTAACCTAAGGACATCACACACATCCATGCCCGAGGCAGGATTCGAATCTGCGACCGTAGCGGTCGCGCGGCTCCAGACTGTAGCTCATACAACCACTCGGCCACTCCGGCCGGCCATTTCCGTAGGTATAGAGTGGACAACAAGTGTTATGTGTCCCTGAATGTAATTATTATCAGTAGATTTCGTAGCATACACTCTTACTCTTTCACCAATCCCCCTAGACAGAAATCAGATGGATTTGAATCCCGTGCCACAGGTGGCCACGCCAAAGGTGCACCTCTTCCAATTCAGCGTCTATCAAATGCTTCATCCAGGTAACGCCGAACCTTTAAGGAATAATGTAGTGGTGCATCATCTTGCGGGAAGTAACCTGATTTTGCGATATGGAGGGAGGATTAGCAGCAACAAAATTCTCCAACATACCTAGGCACGTATCTCGCATTACAGTCTGATCATTGAAAAAATATGGACTGAGTATTTTAAACTTCGAAATAGCGCGCCATACGTTAACTTTCTGAGAGGATCAAGTGTGATACCTTAGCTCATGGGGACTGCTTGTACTGCAAATTAAGCAGTTGTGCTTATTCATGTTGCCGCTTAAATGAAATGTGGCTTCATCCTACACAGTGGTCAGTATGTCTGACCGCTGTGTGGACGACCCGATTCGGTTCTCGGTAATGCCAGGGATTTTTCGGTGGTGGGAGAAATGGAACGGGATGCACTCTCGTGACGTCAATCGAGGAAATGCTTGAGTGCGAAACAACGGCTCGAAGGCCAAGAAACCGACGACGCTCGAAGGAGTGGTGAGCCCCTCCATGTGGCATCCAATGACACCACTGTCAGCCACTGTTGCTTGGTCCCTATCAACCCTTCAGGTTCAGAACGCTGCGCTTTGCTTACTCTGCTTTTGAGCAACTACTAAAAGTGCGTATTTGCATATTTATATCAGGATACACGTTTCGGTTCCGTTCTTCTTTTTCACGGCTTCCATACTTATCTTCGCGGGATCGGCATGTTAATCTGGAGCTTACAATATCAGCTGTGGTATAGAGTGGCCGAATGCCCTTCTTGACGCCACTCTTCCATCCCTCTCTTTCCCCTCCCCGCCACCCCTCCCAACTCCATACGGAAGTCTAATGAATTCCACATGAAAGTATGAGAGCGCTTTCGAGAAATGTGTGCTAACTGTGTAAATAAGGCGGAACATGGCAAGCAGCTCGGTATGCAGCAACCAGGATGTGGAAAACCGCCTAAAAACCACGTACTGGCTGGCCCTCATCGTTAATCAGCAGGACGAATTGATATCGGGGTTCGATGCGTCTCCCTGAATCCCGGAAATGGAAGGCTAACACGCCGGGCTATCTAGGTGGGATACGCGTTTCGTTTTATTGACTTAAAACATCGTTTGTAGGCTGAAATAAAAAATACTATATTTACCATTTTAATTTATTTTCAAGATCCAGAAATAGGTCATTATATAAGATATTGTGGTGTTATTTCTATTTACACTTACAGCTGTAAAAGAAAAGCGGACAAACAATGTCGTACGTAAAAATCACACCTCAATACTCCTTGTAATAATTTATTTAGATATAGAAAGCAAACCACAATTGTGTTTGTCGTTTCAGATCTCGAAGTGGTTTTTAAATCAAGAAAACTGAATGCGTATGGTGATAAAAATACGCATTTTACTGAAACTTCCTGGCAGATTAAAACTGAGTGCCGGACCGACACTCGAACTCGGACCTTTGCCTTTCGCGGGAAAGTGCTCTACCATCTGAGCTACCCAAGCACAGCTCACGCAGCGTCCTCAGAGCTTTACTTCTACCAGTACCTCGCCTCGTACCTTCCAAACTTTACAAAAGCTCTCCTGCGAACCTTGCAGAACTAGCACTCCTGAAAGAAAGGAGTTCTTCAAGGTTTGCAGGAGAGCTTCTGTAAAGTTTGGAAGGTAGGAGACGAGGTACTGGCAGAAGTAAAGCTGTGAGGACGGGGCGTGATTGGGTAGCTCAGATGGTAGAGCACTTGCCCGCGAAAGGCAAAGGTTCCGAGTTCGAGTCTCGTTGCGGCACGCAGTTTTAATCTGCCAGGAAGTTTCATATCAGCGCACACTCCGCTGCAGTGTGAAAATCTCATTCTGGAGGCATTTTACTCTTTGCACAAAAGGGTTCTAAGTATCTTTAATAATTTAATTACTTTCAATTAAGGTCAGATGGAGACAGTAGAAGAGGAAGCGACAGTCCTACAAATTCAGTTTTCTTATCTCAAACAACTGGTCTCTACTTCCCCAGTGACTTAATACTTCGTAACTAGTGCAGAATTATGTACTCGTTTCGACACCCAGCTCACAACGATCAGCTTCCCAGACCGAAGCGATGCATGACAGCGAACTCGTCTTTTCGTGGAAGCGCACACGCGTTAAAGCGACTGCCGCTGAAAACACGGGGCTCCGTCCGGCTGCCGCTTCTACAGCAAGGGGCTGACAGCTCTGCTGGTACATACGCCCATCGTGACTCGCGGACGACTGCCGTTAGCAACAATATTCCACTGCCACACTGTACCTCGATAATCAGCCACACCTGGAGGCGGTGAAACTACTGCACTCGATGTGGCCAAGGCCATAAGAAGAAAAGATCCGTAAGTACGTCGTGCGATGAAAAACTTCAAGTCAGCATAATTATCCTTTCGAAAAATTTCCGTCATCCACTTTGATGAAATATTACAGGGGGAATTAAATCCGGTGATTTCCCATCAACTGAATCAATACAAAGAGATGGCAGGACTTATTGTAGGGACCCTTATTTCAACGCCGGCAGCATCACTTCATTGAGAATGAGGTCCTAGCGTCCTGCTAAGGCGGCAACTGTTATGTAAAAGGTGTTGTCCTCCATGACCACAGCAGGGGCGTTATATAAACGCCGCTCACCCATGCGAGTAGCAACTCTGCAACGTGCGATGAAAACTCAAGGTGCTGTGTAGCCGACAGCTGCAGCTTGTCATTTCAGATGTCCATTCACACGGCGCCGCTCGTGCGAATGCAGTTGATTCAAACATTTTTCTGCATATCACGTTTCGTGATTAAGGGTTAACAACTTCTTGTGTAGTATCACTGTTTGAGTTGTATGTTCTGAAGAAATAATACAAATGTTGATGTGAATTCAGCGTAGTACTTTTATGTCTCTGTTTGCCTCCACAACAATGTTTTTTGCTGTAACCTTCACTTCAGATAAAAATTTCTCCGAAGATGGCACTTGCGATTTGCACCGCCAACACGGACGTTCTATTTTGTATCATTCTATTTTATACATTATTTTATTACAAGTCGTTTTTGAATACGGTCAGTGGGCGAAAAGCGTCAGGAAATTAATAAAATATTTGTCGTCCAGGCAAACACAGAATTACTTACTCACTTCGACTGTCGGCTCCAAACGACCTGTAACTAAGTCTGTATGATCTTTGTGGTCAGTTAGCAATGTGAATTTCTTCATTAGAACTTCAAGCATGCTGAAGTAATTGCACGTCAGCAGATTTTGTTAATCAACACAATTGGAAAAAAATCAAAGTTGCAAAATTTTATTGTTATTTACTTAACGACTAGTTTAGGGTTGGGACCCTATTTCAAATCATCCGGATAGTAACAATGTTATTTCCAAAAATATAAGATCCATGTCAAGATAACGAGCATATAACAAAATGCAAATGAGCTGTTACAGAGCTATCTGCATGCTCTGTATCTGCTCATTTGCACTTTGTTATTTTCGAATCAACCAGACAGTCAAAATGGTATAAGAACCATATGAAGATAACAAACATATACACAGATAGCGGGACAAACGGTCTGCCGTGAATTTGGTTATCATCTCTTGGTCTTGCCGCCTATACGGGGCGTAATGCTTCTGTAGTAATGCATTAGTTCAAAGTGTGGACTCAGTAGTGCAGGCCAATTACTAGCTGCTTGATATGTGTTGTGCAAAAATATTTTCTTTGCCACTATGAGAAAAAGTGAAGGTCCAGCAAGCGCTTTAAGTTTTGTGTGTGGGTCCGTTGTTCTGTGCATTACCCAGAACACCTTCACGCACACAGTACAAACTTTTTTATTTGAGTGAAGTCCATATTAGAAGAGGGGTGTGAAAAGTTACTAACGGGCGTCCATTTTATGCTGAAGCCAAAGAAAAGATATATTTACTCGTTCGCTATTTATGCACGTAAATACAAAGAATATTGATGTTCATTGTAGGCTCTTAAGAAAGAAAGGGGAACGTTTTCATTACGATTCCGATAGGAAAGTGCAGATAGAATCATCTTCATATTGATTCGTATCAATAATGCACACCTCACTCTTATTAACTAAATTATAGTCTAATGATTATAAAGAATCCGCCTTGATTGCAAATAGTAACCGGATGCTGACCTAGGTTTCGGCGCGGATAGCCACGCCTTCTTCGGAACACACTGAAACTACAAACTGCCTAAAGAGGCATCGTCCAACTTTAATACAGGACGCCCAATAGAGCAAAAGACTCGCATAAAATGTAAAATAAACTGTACGTGTGTACCATGTCAATATCTGTACCGTTTATTTTACATTTTATGCGAGTCTTTTGCCCTTTTGGGCGTCTTGTATTAATGACGGACCATGCCTCTTTAGGCAGATTGTAGTTTCAGTGTGTTCCGAAGAAGACGTGGTTGTCCGCGCCGAAACCTAGGTCAACATCCGGTTACTATTTGCAATCAAGGCGGATTCTTTATAATCATTAAATGATTCACGATTGCTGACGCGCTGCAGTGTTAAAAGTTCTTAAATTATAGTCACTCTTATTAACTAAATTATAGTTTTGAAGCAATGCATTCACTGAACACAAGCAAACATCACACTTCACACAATAACTCAAGCAAATCGCCCTTATATGTGGCATTAGGAAACGGATTTGAAAGGATCGATGCCTGCCCAATCGTCTAACGTACACTCTCCGACAAACAAAAAGCGACGCATCGCGAAGGAGTGATCAGGACGAGATGGAAGTTGGTAGATGTAATGTACATGCACAGACAAATAAATGACTACAGTTTCAGAAAAACTGAATCATTTATTCAAGACAAAGAGCTTCACAAATTGAGTAACTACCAAAGAAGATATACTAAGTACCCTACACAGAGGTATCATTAATTTCATCATCATCGTCACCTTCATTTCACAGCAGAACCCCTCCGGTTGTCATCTGCGGCAACCTTAAAGCACAGCGGTACGTCGAGGAATATTTAAGCCTCGTTTTGTTGCCGTTCATAGCAAGCCATCCTGGACTTACATTTCAGCAAGACAGTACGAGCTCGCACACGACGAGAGTTTTCACTTCTTGTCTTCGTGCTTGCCGAGCCCTTCCTTGGCCAGCAGGGCCGCCGGATCTCTCCTCTGGCCTTTACGAGGTGCATTCAAGTTCTAAGGCCTCCGATTTTTTTTCTCCGGACTGGAAAGAGATAGAAACATGCGCATTGTTTTAAAATGATGCCGCGTTCATTGTCAATACGTCCCAGAGATGGCAGCACCGTACGGCAGATGGAATTTTACTGCCAGCGGCGAGAATGAGAACTGTTGTAAATACTTAAAATGGCGAGGTTTTCCTTACTTGAACAGCGTGCAGTCATTCGTTTTCTGGATTTGCGTGGTGTGAAACCAATTGAAATTCATCGACAGTTGAAGGAGACATGTGGTGATGGATTTATGGATGTGTCGAAAGTACGTTCGTGGGTGCGACAGTTTAATGAAGGCAGAACATCGTGTGACAACAAACCGACACAACCTCGGGCTCGCACAAGCCCGTCTGACGACATGATCGAGAAAGTGGAGAGAATTGTTCTGGGGGATCGCCGAATAGCTATTGAACAGATCGCCTCCAGAGTTGGCATTTCTGTGGGTTCTGTGCTCACAATCCTGCATGACGACCTGAAAATGCGAAAAGTGTCATCCAGGTGGGTGCCACGAATGCTGACGGACGACCACACGGCTGCCCGTGTGGCATGTTGCCAAGCAATCTTGACGCGCAACGACAGCACGAATGGGACGTTCTTTTCGTCGGTTGTGACAATGGATGAGACGTGGATGCCATTTTTCAATCCAGGAACAAAGCGCCAGTCAGCTCAATGGAAGCACACAGATTCACCGCCACCAAAAAAATTTCGGGTAACCGCCAGTGCTGAAAAAATTATGGTGTCTATGTTCTGGGACAGCGAGGGCGTAATCCTTACCCATTGCGTTCCAAAGGGAACTACGGTAACAGGTGCATCCTACGAAAATGTTTTGAAGAACAAATTCCTTCCTGCACTGCAACAAAAACGTCCGGGAAGGGCTGCGCGTGTGCTGTTTCACCGAGACAACGCACCCGCACATCGAGCTAACGTTACGCAACAGTTTTTTCGTGATAACATCTTTGAAGTGATTCCTCATGCTCCCTATTCACCTGACCTGGCTTCTAGTGACTTTTGGCTTTTTCCAACAATGAAAGACACTCTCCGTGGCCGTACATTCACCAGCCGTGCTGCTATTGCCTTAGCGATTTTCCAGTGGTCAAAACAGACTCCTGCAGAAGCCTTCGCCGCTGCCATGGAATCATGGCGTCAGCGTTGTGAAAAATGTGTACGTCTGCACTGCGGTTACGTCGAGAAGTAACGCCAGTTTCATCGATTTCGGGTGAGTAGTTAATTAGAAAAAAATCGGAGGCCTTAGAACTTGAATGCAACTTATATGTAAGCAGTTATTTGGCGGGGCATTGTGTGATAGAGCTGTTAAATATCCTCCTGAGAGATATCATGTCAACTTCTGTCCAATTGGCGCCTTAGATCGTCAAAATACCAATCTGTTTGGGGGGGGGGGGGGTCTCGCCCACAATACTCAATTGGGGAGAGATCTGCTGACCTTGCTGACCAAGGAAGGGCTCGGCAAGCACGAAGACAAGAAGTGGAAACTCTCGTCGTGTACGAGCTGGTACTGTCTTGCTGAAATGTAATTCCAGGGCGTAGAATATTACTCAACGTGTTGTAAGGTTGCAAAAGATGACAGCCAAAGGGGTTCTGCTGACGATGATGATGATGAAATTAATGATATCTGTGTGTAGAGTACTTAGTATGTCTTCTTTGGTAGCCATCGATGTCCCATATTTTTAGTTAGTATACTGCAATAATCAAGACTGCCGTTACAGAACCCTAAAGCAAATATCCATCGGGATCCCTGCCACGTTTGTTACGATTCTCTTTAAAAGTGTTAGTTACTCAGGTTCATGCTATTAGCCGAAGTGATGTGCTGGTGCAACAGACCTGCTAGGGCTTGTAATACTCGTCTTTGGTCACACATTTACTTTGTACTTTCCGTCGTGTACTATAAAGCACGTTTTGACTTGACAGACACCTAGATGACCTCGTAACAGAAAGCCAACCTGTCGCTGAAGCGACCGGTTATCACTCATGTAGTGCGTTGCGTTACAAAAGACAGATTTGCTGTCGAACTGTTAAAAAAAATCAAAGCGACAAATACATGTTAGAACCGTGGCAATGACGCCACCCACTTTTAAAAAGATTAGATAAAACTAAGTCTATTTTAAGATACAGTTGGCTCGTCTACTGAAGCACTATTTTCTAAACACTTTAAGCTTACATTTCCATTTCACAGACTTGTGTTCATGATTGTGCAAGATGGCGCGTTTCAGTGTCTGCAGCAAATATGTGCACCCAATGACAAATTTTTAGCCTGTGGACACTATAAATTTTTAAATGTTGGCTTAGAAGAGAACTATGATTATCACTCATTTTTAAGGGTTGGGACGAATGTTCATTTCTTCAGTCTTTTGTCTGTGGGGCCGGCCGGTGTATCCAACGGGTCCTAGGCGTTTCAGTCTGGAACCGCGCGACCGCTACGGTCGCAGGTTCGAATGCTGCCTCGGGCATGGATGTGTGTGATGTCCTTAGGTTAGTTAGGTTTAAGTAGTTCTAAGTTCTAGGGGACTGATGACCACAGATGTTAAGTCTCATAGAGCTCAGAGCCATTTGAACCACTTTTTTCTTTTGTCTGTGCTATTTCTCCGTTTCAGAAGAAACTTGATTAGGCGCTACGAGATTCACACTTTAGCGTTCACTGGACTCGCTAATTGTACCATGTGAACATAAGCAATACGTAAACAAATCATTAACTGTCAAGAGTTTCGAGACACTACTATGCAATGAGGAACTGACGATTAGAAGTGACGAGAGGCGGGCCAGCTAGTATAAAAGGAAAGGAGGGTTACTGTGCTGTGAGTAGGGAACCAATTACAACATAGCTGGGTCGGAGAGGAGACCTCAGGAACTTCGAACGGGGGCTAACTGTTAGATGTCACCTGAGTAACAAATCTAGTTGTTGTTGTTATTGTTGTGGTCTTCAGTCCTGAGACTGGTTTGATGCAGCTCTCCATGCTACTCTATCCTGTGCAAGCTTCTTCATCTCCCAATACCTACTGCAACCTGCGTCCTTCTGAATCTGCTTAGTGTAGTCATCTCTTGGTCTCCCTCTACGATTTTTTACCCTCCACACTGCCCTCCGCCGGCCGGTGTGGCCGTGCGGTTAAAGGCGCTTCAGTCTGGAATCGCGTGACCGCTACGGTCGCAGGTTCGAATCCTGCCTCGGGCATGGATGTGTGTGATGTCATTAGGTTAGTTAGGTTTCAGTAGTTCTAAGTTCTAGGGGACTGATGACCACAGATGTTAAGTCGCATAGTGTTGAGAGCCATTTGAACCCTTTTGAACTGCCCTCCAGTACTAAATTGGAGATCCCTTGATGTCTCAGAACATGTCTTACCAACCGATCCCTTCTTCTAGTCAAGTTGTGCCACAAACTCTTCTTCTCCCCACTTCTATTCAATACCTCCTCGCTAGTTATGTGATCTACCGATCTAATCTTCAGCATTCTTCTGTAACACCACATTTCGAAAGATTCTATTCTCTTCTTGTCCAAACTATTTAGTAGCCATGTATGGAAGTAAAACATGAGTTTTACTTCCATACATGGCTACACTCCATACAAATACTTTCTGAAACGACTTCGCGACACTTAAATCTATACTCGCTGTTAACAAATTTCTCTTTTTCAGAAACACTTTCGTTGCCATCTGTCCTCGGAAAAAAATACAGCTGTACTTTCCCCTTGCTTTCCGCCGTTCGCACAGCACAGCAAGGCCGATTTGGTTAGTGTTACAAGGCCAGAACAGTCGATCATCCAGACTGTTGCCCCTGCAACTACTGAAAAGGCTGCTGCCCTCTTCGGGAACCACACGTTTGTCTGGCCTCCCAACAGATACCCCTCCGTTGTGGTTGCACCTACGGTCGGGCTATCTGAATCGCTGAGGCACTCAAGCCTCCCCACCAACGGCAAGGCCCATGGTTCATCAGGGACAGTTCAATCCTTCGGAAGCTGCCGAGTGGTGAAGTGGAAATGTAAAGGAACAACCACAGATAAACCAAGACCATCGTAGCCAGTCTGTGTTTTGTGACACCGGATATTGAGCGTCAGTGACAGAGGGGAGGAAAGGTCATTATTTTGTCAGGGATGGCGGGAGGGAAAGCGACACTTTGTGGGCGGTGGTATGGGTTCTTTCCTTGGCTGAGTGGGTGAGATGTGAGTGGAACATTGTTTCTTTAACTATCCGTCATTTGTTGGCACATAAGACCCTTTAAACAAACAGAGTAATACATTGTGTTTCAACTCGCTCAGTTCCTCGCGACAGCGGTGAGGCGCGCATTCGTAGCGTGCAGATTCCAGTGACCGCTGATGCGGCGACGGCTCGTGTTGCAGCGGAGCGCCAGGTTGTTCCATTCAGTACTTACCGTGACCCACTGACGCGGCTTCTCGGTCTTCGCCTTGTGCATTTACTCTTTGCGTTATTAACAAGCGGATATGGAGTGGCGCGTAGTGCTCCCTCCCCGAATCGAACTAGTGACCCTCAGGTTTGGCGTCTTCTGGCGGAGTTCATCAACCTCTAGGTTCACAGCTGTCCCATTTGCTGAGGCCGGAGTCCCTTCGTTATCACCAGCAACCTAGGTAAGTACCACACGAACTTCTTCCTGGTAACATCTGGGATAGTATCTGCGTTGACCTACTGGCGCGATAGCGAAATCTTCTGTCGAGCAGCTTAGCAGCTAAGTCATTGCAGCGAAGTATGATGTCCGCTGACTAACCATCGGTCTGTCTGTCCAGGCGACGTTTCTTCGTCTCTTCTTTCTCCCCTCAAATGACCACCTCATGCCCGTTTGTCGGAGGTATTTATTCGATGTTTTCGCCAATGTCGCGAAATTTCTAGAGCGGCGACTCACTCTTCGGTCGTTGATCTACGATTCTCACACTGGGCAAAAATGTGACCAGTTTCGATACACGTGCCAACTTTCCTTGTTTGACCTTGGTCGGCATTCCTCTGCATCGCCAAATGCGTCATGCATATGAGTTCAGTATGCTGACTGTTCCTGGAGCATTGACGTCTGATATGCTACTGCGCTGGTCGTTGTTTTCCTTGGAAGCATTGCCCATCTGCCCAGTCGCTGATTTGACCAAGTGCTGACTGCTGCTGCACAAACTCATCGACCTCCTTATGCGAGTGCTGCCACTTCCAAATGTTGTGGCTCAACCTGTCAAAGTCTCTAAAATGTTTACTTAACCTGTAATAAGTCTTTATGTGTTTTTCTGCTGGATCTCTGCTTTGAACAACCATAAATAACACACAATTATCATACACAACCATAAATAACACATAATTATTATACACTCATGCTCATAAATTAATGATAATGCTGATACATGGTGAAACAACGCTCTGGTGGGCGGTTTGCGGGTTTAAATCACCTCGGGGTATGACCATACGGTGGCGCTGGCAGCAGTCCACATTCGCATAGGTGTGTTGGTGCATGTCAGAGTACGTTGCAGCGAATAAGTGTGCAGAAGTTTTCAGGTGTGCTAATGGTGACTGTGTGTTGAAAATGCCTCAAAGAACACATATTTATGACGTTATGAGTGGTAGAATACTAGGGCGACTGGAGGCTGTTCAAACACAGCAGGTCGTACTATGGGCCCTCCGTGTGCCACAAAGAATGATTTCAAGATTATGGCAACGATTCCAGCAGGCAGGAAACGTGTCCAGTCGCTACAGTGCGGACATCCACGGTGTACAACACCACAACGGGACAGATATCTCACCATCAGTACCCGCAGACGGCCACAGTTCTGCAGGTAGCGTTGCTCGGAAACTTACTGCAGCCACTGGAACAGTTGTCTCCAGACACACAGTCTACAGTCAACTGAACAGACGTGGTTTATTCGCCCGGAGGCCTGTAAGGTGCATTCTACTGACCCCTGGTCACAGGAGAGCCCGTAAAGTCTGGTGTCAAGAACACAGTACATGGCCATTCGACCAGTGGTCCCAGGTTATGTTCACAGGCGAGTCCAGGTATAGTCTGAACAGTGATTATCGCCGGCTTTTCATCTGGCGTGAACCAGGAGCCAGATACCAACCCCTTAATGTCCTTGAAAGGGACCTGTATTGAGGTAGTGGTTTGATGGTGTGGGGTGCGACTACGATTGGTGCACGTACACCCCTGCGTGTCTTTGACAGAGGAACTGTAACAGGTCAGGTATATCGGACGTCATTTTGCACCAGTATGTCCGCCTTTTCAGGGGTGCAGTGGGTCCCACCTTCCTCCTTATGGAAGATAACGCACGGCCCCACCGAGCTGCCATCGTGGAGGAGTACCTTGAAACAGAAGATATCAGGCGAATGGAGTGGCCTGCCTGTTCTCCAGACCTAAACCCCATCGAGCGCGCCTGGGATGCTCTCGGTCGACGTATCGCTGCACGTCTTCAAACTCCTAGGACACTTCATGAGCTCCGACAGACACTGGTGCACGAATGGGAGGCTATACCCCAGCAACTGCTAGACCACCTGATCCAGAGTATGCCAACCCGTTGTGCGGCCTGTGTACGTGTGCATGGTGATCATATCCCATATTGAAGTCGGGGTACATGCGCAAGAAACAGTGACGTTTTGTAGCACATGTGTTTCGGAACGGTTTTCTCAACTTTTCACCAATACAGATCTGTGTCGTGTGTGTTCCCTACGTGCCTATGCTATTAGTGCCAGTTTTGTGCAGTGCCACGTTGTGTGGCACCACATTCTGCAATTATGCTTAAGTTATGAGCATGAGTGTACATAATTATTATGCCCCCTACACCAGGAAGATCTCATGTACTGATGGACAGGAAACGTCGAGCATTGCAAGGCACTTTGTAAAATTTTGTAGAAAATCAGCAGATGGAATCACCCATAAGTTCCAAAGTACTGGCATCTACCCAGTAAGCGCAGTGGCGTACAGTGGTCCTTCAGCGCCCCCTTAGACACGTATTTCTGTAGTCATTGCTAAAGCGACGCTTAAGATGGCGACGCCGCTGCACATTGGATGACTGGAAACGAGTGATTTGGAGTTATGAATCACACTACACCATACGGAAATCCAATGGAAGAGTCTGGGTTTGTCGAATGCCTAGAGAACATTACTTTTCATAATATGTCGTGCCAACAGCGAAGTTCAGAGGTGGTGGTGTTACGGTGTGGGGGTGTTTGTCGTGGTTAATGTATGGTTTCCTTACTGAGCTCAAGAAAACGCTAAATGTGGAAGGATATGAAAACATTTTACAGCAGCACGATAGTGCACCTTGTCTTAAAGCAGCAGCTGTGCGGTAGTGGTTTTGTGGACAGTACCATTCCTGAAATGGTCTGATCCGTCAACGATCTCGACATAGACCCAATAGAATACCTTCTGGATGAGTTAGAAAGTTCATGATTACCGTCTCTGCTGCTGCCGTTCCTCCACAGACATTAAGAAACCTCACTGGAAGTGTCTCCAGTAGAGTTCAACCCGCCGTAAAGGCGAACGGTGGACCCCCCACACCCCCGGTATTAATGTTGTAACGTCCCCATAGAAAACTTATGAATGACTGTGCTGGTAAACGTCTACGTTATTTGATTTTCAAACAGCTGAGCAAAACTCAACGTATTCAAACAGTTTTCTCTTTACTAATTCTGATCATCGCTAAAAACTGACACACAATATTTTTAGCGCAACTCAGTCTGACTTTCAATAATCTCAACAAAAGAATGGCCATGACCAACAATAACCTATATGTTTCATGAATCACTTACCTCGCAAAAATCTTCGTTCCTCGAACTACTGCAATACAGTGAGTGCCAATACTGCCAGCTAAATAAAAGATTCTAACTACTGAAGGAACTAACTACTGATAAGCATAGTTAGCAAATGAACGACTTTGATAGAGAACAAGCTATGTATTTACCTTAATAATGTTCAAAAGTCATCATATATATGTATCAATTCATGACAACGATCTTTACAAATTTCATTTTTCTGGTGGGCACACGCCTAGATCGTCCGCTTATAGCAACATCTCAAAACTCCGCCATCTCTCTCTCCACAGCCACCACTGCTGGCGGCTCACCTCCAACTGCAAAACGCTACGCGCTGTTCACATCCAACTGTCCAACACTACACAAGCGAATAATCCAACAATGAGTTCAACCAGCCACAGAATGCACACAGCGCAGTCAGTGAATTTCATAGGTGGCGTTACCAACACAAAAACCTAAACAGGCTACTTATAATGTCTAGCACTGGTTTCTGGATATTTTGAGAAGACAGTGTAGGTGCAGGTATACAGGTAAATTCCGCCTTTCTAGATATCCTAAAGGCTTTCGACAAGGCACCGCATCGTCGACTACTAAAAGGAATGTTTTCGCAGATATTTCATTGGTTCGACAGAAATCTAACTCATAGAAACTAATAAGTTATATTGTACGACGAAGGAAGATCCCTATAGATTAGTGGTGAACATCTTGAGCGCGTTACATCGTATAAGTATGTGGAGGTGATACTAAGGAGCGATATGAAATGGGACGATCACACAATATCAGTATTAAGGAAAGCGAATGGAAAGTTTATACTAAAGTGCAGTGCATCTGTAAGGGAAATCGCGTACAAGACGCTAGTGCGTCCAGTTCCAGAGTATTGTTCCACCGTTTGGGCTTCTTACAACGTAGACATGACAACAGATTGCGAAGGAATTCGGAGATGTGCTGTTTGGATTGTAATGTGACGGTAGAACTGGTGCGAAAGAAATGCTCCAAGATATTAAATGGGGTTCTCGGAAGCAGATGTAATTCTCGCGAGAGCCTGCTGTTTAAAGTTATAGAATTTGCATTCGAAGAGGACTGTGCGAGCAACACGCTGCCATTACCGTATTTCTCGCGTAGGGCTAATGGGAACACAGGGCGGTGTAGAGGTACTGATTTTCCCTCACTAGGAACGCGAACGGAGAAATCGATACTACTTGTACGAAATACTCTCTGCCATGCAGTGTACAGCTTGAATGATTATGTATTTAGATATACATGCTAATGTGCCTTGTTTTGCGAGTTCTTCGACGTAGATGTTTTTTATCTTCTGCCTTGTCTCTGAAAAATGCTGTTTCCATGATTTGCACAAGGTGCAGCACCTCGGGAGCTCAGCGTAATTTCTACATCCAGTATTTGCTGCATGAAGTAACTGTGCTTATGGGGATGTTCTGAACACGTTCCGACGCAAGGATATTTCCGTTATACGTGAACACTATCTGTCGAACTTCATGAAAATGATGAAACAGAATTTATATTATTTTGAATTTTAAATTGTAAATATTTACATCGTTAAGGAAAGTCACAAATGACAAACAGTTCACTTTACTTCAAGTCTGCTTGCTAGACCTCTTTGATCAGATGTCAAATTTGGTCAAAATGTTTATTGATATTTCTTCTGGAATTTTTTCGACCGGAAATGTCGAAGAGCAAAGGCGTAAGTGCCATCTGAACGAAACAAAATTTCGATGTAGACCTCCCCGCGCGGTATGTCACAGGGATGATATGTTACCAATTAATTGGGACAAAATACTACGATCTATTGCTAGTAAGAAGTACTCAGAATATGATACTATTGCGTAGAATGTGATACCACTAGAGTTTTAAACCTACCTTAGGCTACTGTAGACTATTAGAAGTCAATGGAGACTATGGTACAGTGGTTAGCATACTTGACTCGCAACCAGGAGAACGATGGTTCAAATCCCCATCCAGCCATCCACGTTCTCCGTTATTTCCCAAATCGCTCCAGGAAAATTCCAGGATCGTTCTTTTGAAAGGGCACGGCCAATTTTCCGATTTTGTTCCCCATCCTCCACAAAATCTGAGCTTCTGCTCCATCTTTAATGACCTCAATGTCGACGGGACGTTAAATCCAATAATTCTTCCTTCCTTGCGCAGACTATGGTACTTTTCTTACTATCTTTGGACAGAAAAGATCCTAACTGCGTTACCTGTACATTAAGTGTGTTGCATACCTACCGGGCGTTACCTCATTTCGATCGCTTCGCTCTTACTAGATTACCCCAAAAACTGGAAGCAGTGAACTGCGTAGAAACCGAGTGAGGATATATAAAGGGCAGCGTAACCTACAGAGCATATTTGTTCCACATACTCATCTTGTTTTTTATTAAAAGTAAGAAGTATGTATAGAAAATTTGAAACTGTCAATCTTTAACTCAAGTTCTATTCTAAAACTGTTGATTTGTGAAATGAAAGAGAGGGCTACTGTAGTAAAAATAAGGAAAAATAATAAGATTTATTATAAAGCTCTATAAAACGTAATTTCCTTAAAAGAAAGGTAAAGTGGAAAAAAGAAAAGCGCAATACAAATGTGTGTCAAACATCGCTTCAATAATTCATCGAGCTTATATGAATCAAGTTTCTGTTATTCGTAAACAATTTTCCCACTTATCAATAATAACAGGAAACTCTTGTCTTTGATCATGATGAAGAACGTTCTATTGAGTAAAAAATAACAACAGTAATTATTATACAGATTTTTTGTGCATGTAAACTGTACTTGCACCGAAAGTAATTTCTTTGGTTACGTAAAAGCGCAGATGTTAAGAGATAAACAGATTTTTGTCACTTATGAAACGCAATTTATATTTTTTAAGGATATAAAATATTCACTGAGCTAACACTGAACGATTCTAATTCTGTGTAAAACTATCAATCAAACAAACAGACAAACAATAAACAACGAGTAGTCGTCGGCTTCCAGTTCCTGCCTCACAAATTAATTTATGTTTCTTTCCCTACCAATGCTACCCAATACTACTGGTAATCCTGCCATTTACTAATTCATTTACGTACTGTTATCAAAACCGTACTTTTGGTAGAGCGTAACTCTAGATACCATTGCTACTACTGCTTTGTCGCCATAATATGCCTGCGTGTACCACACTATGAACTTGGCAGCTCTCCTTATGACCGAATAAAACGGAATATTTTGGCAGCCGAAGCCACGAAGACTCTGCGTAGCCAATCAACAAGCCGACCTCCATTTAACGGCGCCCGTACCTCGTCGAGCTGCCCAGAGCAAAGTTGTTCTTCCAGTCTCAGCATATGTTTACAACACTGGAGCGCAGAGTGGATGTCGCTTCGATTACCGCCGCAAATTCTGCACTACCGGTGGACCTATTGAATAACTTCTTGTACATAGTGTAATGCCCAACTTATTTTGATTATAACATACATACATTGCAAAAAAATATCATTAATAGAGTAAAAAATTTGTTCGTTACTCGTCATCGCTTTTTGTTCTTTTCTTTTCTTGATACCTATAGTTTTGTTCTTCTAATGTTCAACACGTACATATGAAATAAAATAAAGAAAAGGTTCATAAGTGAGATTAAAATTCAGGAAAAAATAATATCATTATAAGATTCGTTGATGAAAATTGCTATCAGTGAAATTTTAGAACGATTGATGGACCTGTAGAATACAATGAACAATCTAATGGGCACCAAATATGTGTAGAACCCTGAGGATATTTTAAGACATCAGGATGTAACAACCATTTTTTTTTTCAGTTATCAATATCCTGACTGGTTCTATGAGGCCCGCCACGCACTCCTCTGTTGTGCCAACCTCTCCATCTCAGAGTAACACTTCTAATCTACTTCCTCAATTATTTGTTGGATGTACAAAATCTCTGTGTTCCCTTACAGTGTTTAATCTCTGTAGCATCCTATAATAACACGGAGATTATTCCATGACGTCTTAACACTTTTCCTATCACGATTTCGTGCAGAACCTCTGTATTCCTTTTCAGCCCACTTATATTTCAACATCCTTCTATGCCACCACATCTCAGACGATTCAATTCTCGTCTTTTCCTGTGTTCCCACAGTCAACGAATTGCTGCCATAGAATGCTGTGCTCCAAATGGAAATTCTCTGAAATTTATTCCTCCAATTAAGGCCGATGTTTGCTATTGACTGCTTTTGGCCAAGAATGCTTTCTTTGCCTGCGCTAGCCTGCGTCACATATATCACGATATATCGTTTTCAACAGTATTCACCACCGGAGGCGCTGTAACTCTTTGCGCCAGGGGCAGCAGGAATGACTGAGTGCGTGTGCACTGCATCTAGCAGATGCGCTGTTGTACGTCCAATGCATTTAAAGGTGCAGTCATTTGCGAGTGGAATCAGTTATCGGCGAGAGCAGCGTAGCTTTTCTCACCTGATGATGGGCTCCAGTTAGACCGCTGAAATATTGTGCTCAGATGACAGTTTGATCTGGCTGGAAACCCGACAAGAATTTGATATACTAATACGCCGGGAAAATCTACATAGTCACAGTAATTGAGTTCGTTGGGTGTAGGTAATAGTCAGAGATGAGGTTGGCACAGAAAAAGAAGTGGTAGCAGCCTATATCGAACCAGTCAGAAGGCAGATGACACAAAAAAACCATGCCTAATCATGCTTGTTACATAACACAGTCTTTTATTTATCATGTACTACATCCAGAACTTTAAAGTTTAACTCGCTTTTAAATGTTCCAGTATTTAAAATTTCTATTTATGACTGGGAACATTAGATAAATTTGACAATTTGCCTGAAGCTTGTTAACACAAAATTTCCTGCTACAGTTAATTACGTTTGTAATCCTTGTTTGTTCTTAATCGGAATATTTTGTTAGTGAACCGTGCATTCAGTTTAAAAGTTTTCCTCGATGAAAAAAACAGGTTATAAAAACTGTCGAAGGGCATTACTGGGTGGAAGATGAGAAAGGGACTTTTCGTCACGTAATCGAAAAGGATCTCTTCGCGATTTCGAAGTACTGCATTTCAAGTGTCTCTCTTTAGTGTAGGCGTTAGTGCCCCTGTTGTAATCACTTTGCTGTCAATGAACCGCTAAGTCAAATATCAATCTTACTGACACACGCCGAAGGACTGTATCTCTCGGCGCTATAAAAGTTTAAGCCATTGAACGGTTTGTATGGAGTGTTCGACAAGTTTCACGAACTTTTTGTCACACTTTACATCCCTGCATTCTCACAGAAGAAGTGAAGCACCCAGAAGCGGCGGTTGGTTGTCAATGTAACTTCGTACAGATGCATCGGTGGGTATGTAAATTATTAGAATTCCTATTCTCTGTGATAGGTGGAACGGCAGCTAGAGTGGATTAGTGTTGTTACAGAGCTTGGTAGGGTACACAGGTTGTTTAAAAAAAGTAAACAGGTTTCAAAACTCCATATTTACTGGTAAAAAATACTACTAACGTGGAATAAGTAGCAAAATACTCACAAAATCTTAGTTTTAGCCATGTGATAAAAATGCTCTATGTGCCCACCAGCAGCAGCTGAACAATATCCGGACGCTAGTTAAATTCGTCATAAACTTTACACAATGTATCTAATTTTACAGAAATTACGGCGGCTTTTATTTTATTCTTCACTTCTGTCACGATGTAAGGCTAACATACGTTGTTGTGGTTATGTGGTGGACCTACATGCTGTTGGGAAATGAAGTAATCGGAAGCCTCCTGAAGTTGTGGGACAAGCCAGTTCTCCAGCATTTGAAGATAGATTATTACAGTCACTGTGTTTTCCTCAAAAAAGATGGGACCGTACACATTTTCACGAGAAATGGCATAGAAAACGTTCACTTTAGGTGAGTCTCTTTCGTGCTCAATAACGTCATGAGGCTTCTGAGGTCCCCACATGCGCACGTTAGCGCTAACATGAAATGTTGCTCTTTTACTAAAACCTAACCGTGGTAAAATTGTAAAAATATGTTGTTCACGCTGCCGCTAGTTGACACATAGAGCATTTGTAATACCATAGCTTGTACCAAGTTTGTACTATGTTTTTATCAAGAAATCTGGAGTTCTGGAATCAGGTTATTCTTTTTGAAATACACTGTATAATCAGCGTGAACAGCGTCAGATGTTGACTGGTTACTGTGAAGTACTCGGAGATGCTATGTAATCATGTGAGATAGCGTTATCAGCACCTGGCAGTATGAAAGCGGTCAAATTGTGTGTCTCTATTTAGCTGGCTGGTCAAATCGTTCAGTATCCATATTTGTGGAGCATTGACACTTGACGGTGGCACGATGTTGGACTGCATGGGAACATGAAGGCAGGCATTCTCCCCTGACAACCACAAAAGAGTCGCCTTATTGTGCGCTGATAACAACTAATGGACTTCCCACAACATTCTGTGTCACACTGCGCCATTGCTGGGAGCCTAGTAGCAGCCAGACAACGGATTCACCGACTCATCCGTACGCTACTGTTTACAACACAATACAAAGGCTGCGTTTGGAGTGGCGCCATGACTGGCAACATGAACTGCTGGTGAATAGCGTCACACTGGGTTCAGCGATGAATCGCGGTTTTCCGCTATCCTGGGCGACTGTTGTCAGCTGTAGCGGCGACGTTGGGAGAGGACCACCTTTTCCAGTATTTTGGAGAGTCACAGCACTGTTACTCCCAGTATCACAGTATGGGACGTCGTTTCTTGCCTCTCACGCATCAGTATCGTAGTGCCATTCTCCAGTAGCACTATGCTCGTCCATACATGGCACGTGTCTTTGTGGCCTATATATTGGCGCTGACATACTTCCGTAGCCAGCAACAGGCCTAGATTATTCTCCTAAAGAGCACTTGTGAGGCCAGGTTGACCTCAGATCCGTCTCATTGCCAGTATCCAGAATATTAACTAGCAGCTACAACAGTTGTACGCCAGCTTGCGTCACGAGAAGATAGATCGGCTTTATGACACCCCTCCCAACCAGATCTGTGCATGCAAAGGTGGTTCAAAGTCACACTGATAACTGGAATCATACTGACAAGTTTTCTGTAAATTTGACTCGATTTTGTAATCGTTGAAATAGCTTCACATACGTTCTCAACGCGTGAACTTTCCTTACCTCCTGCACTTAGGATGCTTCACTTTTATTGTAAGGTGGTGTAATATCTGGCATATACACCGAAGAGCCAAAGAAACTGGTACACCAGCCTAATATCGGTAGAACCCCCGCGATCAGCAGAAGTGCCGCAACACAATGAGGCATGGACTTGACTAAAGCCTGAAGTAGTGCTGGAGAGAATTGACACCAAAAGTCCTGAATAGTAAGAGGGGGGTGGAGGTCTCTTCTCAACAGCACGTTGCAAAGCATCCCAGATATGCTCAATAAAGTTCATGTCTGGGGAGCTTGGTGGCCGGAGGAAGTGTTTAAACTGAGAAGAGTGTTCCTGGAGCCACTCTGTAGCAATTATGGACGTGTGGGATGTCGCATTGTCCTGCTGGAAATACCCAAGTCCGTTGGAATGCACAATGGGCATGAATGGATGTAGATGATCAGACAGGTTGGTTACGTACGTCTCACCTGTCAGAGTCGTATCTAGACGTATCAGGAGTCCCATATCACTCCAACTGCACACGCCCCGCACCATTACAAAGCTTTCAGCAGCTCGAACAGTCCCCTGCTGACAGGCAGGATCCATGGATTCATGAGGTTGTCTCCATACCCGTACACGCCCATCCGCTCGTTAATTTTTTAGACGAGACTTGTCCGACCACGCAATATGTTTCCACCCATAAACAGTTTAATGTCGGAGTAGACGGGCCCAAGCGAGGGTAAAAGCTTTTTGTCGTGCAGTCATCAAGGGTACACCAGTGGGCCTTCGGCTCCGAAAGCCCCTAACGATGATGTTTCGTTGAATGGTTCACACGTTGTCACTTGTTGACGGCTCAGCATTCAAATCTGCAGCAATTTACGGAAGGGTTGCACTTCATTCGTCGTTGGTCCCGTTCTTGCGGGATCTTTTTCCGGCCGCAGCGATATCGGAGACTTGATGTTTTACCGGATTCCTGATACTCACGGTACACTCGTGAAATGGTCGTACAGGAAAATCCCCACTTCATTCCTACCTCGGAGATGCTGTGTCTCATCACTCGTGCACCGACTATAACGCTACGTTCAAACTCACTTAACTCTTGATGACCTGCCATTGTAGTAGCAGTAAGCGATCTAACAACTTCGCCAGACACTTGTCTTATGTAGTCGTTGCCGACCGCAGAGCAGTATTCTGCCTGTTGACATATCTCTGTGTTTGAATACGCATGCCTATACCAGTTCCTTTGGCGCTTCAGTGAATAATTGCGGTCCAAGAAGGAATTTAATCTTTTCCGGACATAAGCCTATCCCCTATGTTTTTCAGTCTGTGCAGTGAGCAAGCTGTGGAGGAAATAACCAAGTACTAAGTGATGTAATTGTAAATGATGTTTTTCACAAAATTATTAAGTGGTTCGCAGTAAACGGACTCTCTTTAAATTTTGATAAAACACAGTATATACAGTTCCGTACAGTGAATGGCATAACTCCAGAAATAAATATGGACTTTGAACAGAAGTCTGTAGCTAAGGTAGAATTTTCAAAATTTTTAGGTGTGGCCATTGATGAGAGGTTAAACTGGAAGCAACACATTGAGGGTCTGCTGACACGTCTGAGTTCAGCTACGTATGCTATTAGGGTTATTTGCAAATTTTGGTGACAAGAATCTCAGTAAATTAGCTTACTATGCCTACTTTTATTCACTGCTTTCGTATGGCATCATATTGTGGAGTAATTCATCGTTGAGTAGAAAAGTATTCATTGCTCAAAAACGTGTAATCAGAATAACTGCTGGAGCTCACCCAAGGTCATCCTGCAGACATCTATTTAAGGATCTAGGGATCCTCACAGTAACCTCACAGAATATATATTCACTTATGAAATTTATTATTAATAATCCTACCCAGTTCAAAAGTCATAGCAGTGTGCATAGCTATAACACCAGGAGAAAGGATGATCTTCACTATGCAGGGTTAAATCTGACTTTGGCACATAAAGGGGTAAATTATGTTGCCACAAAAGTCTTTGGTCACCTACCAAACAGCATCAAAAGCCTGACAGATAGTCAACCAACATTTAAAAATAAATTAAAAGAATTTCTAGATGACAACTCCTTCTACTCACTGGCTGAATTTTTAGATATTAATTAAGGTAGGGGAAAAAAACTAGCTTAAACATTAGTGTCATCCAATATTTTGTGTAATGCAATGTCTTGTACAGACATCTTTTATTAACCTGACACGTTCCACATCATTAGGAAGTGTCGTATTCATGATCTATGGAACAAGTATTAATCTAATCTAATCTAATCAAATAAAAAATTGGAAAGATAATTAAATTTCAGGAAGAAGAAAATGATACTGGGAGATTCGCTGATGACGTTGTAATCCCGTGAGAGACGGCAAAGGATTTGGAAGAGCAGTTGAATAGAATGGGTACTGTCTTGTAAAAATAGTATAAAAGGAACATTCACAGAAGCAAAATGAGGGAAATGTAATGTAGTGGAATTCAATGAGGCGATGCTAAGAGAATCAGATAAGGAAACTAGACATTGAAAATAGTGGATGAGTTTTCCTATATAAGCAGAAAAATCATTGATGGTGACCGAAGCAGAGAGATAGGAACATGCAGACCGGCAATTGCAAGAAGAAAATTTCCGAAAAAGACGAATTGTTAACATCGCATAGAAATTTAAGACTTAGGAAGTGAGACTTGGACGACAAGAGGAGATTAGAAGTATTTTGAAAGTGATGTTATGGAAGATTGCTGAAGATTATATGGGCAGGTTGAATAACAGATGGTGATGCGTTTAATCGAATTGGGGAAAGAAATTTATGGCCCAGCTTGAATAAAATAAGGAATCAGCTGACAGGTCACATCTTGAGACATCAAGGAATAGGGTTTATGTGATTATGTATTTATACAAATATTCAATTTTATAATGGAGATAAGTGCGGGGATGGAAGTGGAAAAGATTCGAAGAGAGAGACCTACGCAAGAATACAGTAAGCAGGTAAGATATAGGTTGCAACATTTAGGCAGACATGAAGAGGCTTGCAGAGGATAGACTAGCGTGGGGAACTGCATTATACCCGTCTTCGGACTGAAGACAACAACACAAACAACGGACAAAAGGTCATGGCTCCTTTGCGTCCAATACATCTATGTAGTGGTGGTTTGAGATCTATTTCATGTCGGATGCGAAAGAGCTTGCGTTTATTCCTTAGGTCCAATATCTTCACAACGAATAAACACGGATACAACAGCCTGAGTTCGTAGCTAATTTTTGATCGCTGCGTTTATGTACTGATCTCCTGTTACATCTTGGTTATGAAAGAGCTGAGGTTTATTCACTTGTTTCCCACACTCGATCTTTAGGTGCAAGTCTCTTAGAACAGCTTAAAGGCTACAAGGACGATGAGAGAATTCCACAGAAGATGACAGTGAAAGCCTACGCAGAACAGAACAGATAATAAATGAACCAGAGTTTCGTCAAGGACAGCAACGCTGTATTTGGCGTCCTCCTGTTGTTGCAACACCAGGTCCTTGGGATGACATCGTTACCTTGCCAAGAAGTAAATGATGTCTATGGTGAATTTGTTAATTTAAATACCTTACCAATTCTCATGATACTTCCGCGCTGACTGCGTTACACAATCAGGAAAGTTTGCGACTGTTTTAGTTACGTTTAAAAACTTCTCTTCTGTAACTCTTCGAGTTGGAAAGCATGCATAAACACTGTACTCAAGCCGATTATGTCCCTGTTCCGTACAGCATGACGTAAGCATAGATATACTATAGAAGATTTATTTATTTATTTATTTAATCGTATGGCTATGGCCCCCTGTCGGCAGACCGTTCGCCGGGTGCCGGTCTTTCAATCTGACGACAATTCCGGTACCTGCAGTCGATGAGAATGATAGCATGATGATAAGGACAATACAACACCCAGTCCCTGTGTGGAGAAAATTCCTCGACCTAGCCGGCAATCGAACCCGGGCCCAGAGGATTGACAATCCGTCACGGTGACCATTCAGTTAGCGGGAGCGGACACTATAGAAGATGCTGCTCTCTGAAAAAAAAAAAATGATTTCGAACACTTTGGGAACATTGTTTCTTGAATTCGTGATTTTATCAGACTTTCAACGTTTTTGTATTATCATAACTTTGCCTGAACGAAGTATATTGTCCGTAGCGATGTCCTCTAGTTTACATCACATAAACAACACACACACACACACACACACACACACACACATACACACACAGACATACATACACACTTATGCACATACAAAATTGCAATCATCATATTTTTATATTTTTTTACACCCCTGTAACAGGAAATACGCAGTTACTCGAAATTTATCGAATGCCAAGAAATGTATGATATTTCTAATTATCCTTACTCATTACTTGTACTTTGGACATTGCGTGTAAAGACATTTATTCGTTATTCCCTTGCGAATCCCGTAGTGTTTACTAGAGAAATGACGGTTTCGTGAAAGTAGAACATTGTAAATGACTTCTGGGCTTGTTGTTACGTTCTTCAGGCAATGCGTTTATACATATAATTGATGCTGGAAGAGCTGTTTCACCGTGATGCCGATGTATGAAAGGTATATCACCTCCTTTGTTATTTGCAGTACGAGAATTTACAGATTCAAAAGAGATCATCTTTGCAGGTCCATGTAATTGATAGCGTGATCGTCCCCTTGGCCGTTACTTACCGTATTTCATCACTAATCAACTGGGCTTTCATGAATAGGATGAGAGGAAACGATGCCAGCGATGTTACAGTCCAGATGAGAAGCAAAATTGAAGCAAGCATTTTTTTAAAATAATCAACAAGAGTTAACTTCCCTGCCCGTTAATTAATAAAATGAACGTAAACTACTGAGCAGTTGTAATATTTTTAATATTCTTCACCCAACTTTCTAAGCAAGAATATAGAGTTTCGCGGAGCCTCTGTTAGTTTCAGTAAACAGTATTCTTATGTGATATGGGTTTCTGTGTAGTAACATACTTACGACACTCGAAACATTTCTCATTAATGATTTTGGCTGCAAAGATTTGAGTAATATTCTCGGGTGATTAATGTGTGAATAGAATTACTGAACAGTATCGCTACTGCCTTTGAAAGACTTACCTCTCAAGGTCTCAACTGGAAACTTTCACTGCTCATGAAGTGCTCGCAGGCCATTTCCAATCCCTCAGCAATTAATTAAGACGATTTTTACATAACTTACACTAGTGAAATTATTCTGGTGAACATGAGGCCGATTGCAGATGTGCTGGTTGATTCCAAATCAACGATTCGTATTCGTCGCTTTAAATACCTGACTGAACACACACAACTGAAATACACACACACAGAGACACACACAAAGAATGAAAGAGAGAGATTAGTATCACTGTCCTACAATGCTTATAATTTGCATGAGCTATTTAAATACAGAAAAACTGACTGGATGAATATCCCCCCTCCCTAAAAGAACCTACTGGTAGAGGACATCGTAAGGTATCAACGGAATAAGACGGTCGACATGGAGACGTTACAGAAAGGCAGAAAATACTGTCGTGCTTGAACGAGGCTATGGCCACACCTTGAATGGGGCTGTCTGATTATTTGGCGTTTGACGTAGATTCTGAGAAAAATGGGAGTAAGCTACAGAGAGCAACGGGTAATATACGAGTACAATACGTACAAGAGCCCAGAGGGAATAATAAGAGCGGACGACCAAGAACGAAGTGCTCGGATTAAGAAAAGGTGTAAGACAGTGATGAAATCTTTCGCCCTTACTGCTCAGTCTGTACATCGAAGAAGCAATGACGGAAATGAAAGAAAGGTTCAGGAAGGGGATTAAAATGCAAGGTGAAAGGATATCAATGATACGATTTGCTGATGACATTGCTATTCTCAGAGAAAATGGAGAAGAATTACATGATCTGCTGAATGGAATGATGTCTAGTGGGTACAAAGTACATCGAAGAAGCAATGACGGAAATAAAAGAAAGGTTCAGGAATGGGATTAAAATGCAAGGTGAAAGGATATCAATGATACGATTTGCTGATGACATTGCTATTCTCAGAGAAAATGGAGAAGAATTACATGATCTGCTGAATGGAATGATGTCTAGTGGGTACAAAGTATGGACTGAGAAGAAAAATGAAAGTAATTAGAAGCAGCAGAAATGAGGACAACGAGAAACTTAACATCAGAATTGATGGTGACGAAGTAGGTGAAATTAAGGAATTCTGCTACCTAGGCAGTAAAATAACTGATGGCGGGCAGAGCAAAGAGGACATCAAAAGCAGACTAGCAATGGCAAAAAGAACATTCCTGGCCAAGAGAAGTCTACTAGGCCTTGAATAAATTTCCTGAAAATGCGCGTGTGGAGCGCAATATTGTATGGTTGTGAATTGTGGGCTGTGGGAAAACTGGAACAGAAGAGAATCTAAGCTTATGAGATGTGGTGCCACAGACGAATGTTGAAAATTAGGTGGACTGTAAGGTAAGGAATGAGGAGGTTCTGCGCAGAATCGGAGAGGACAAGAATATGTGGAAAACACTAACAAGGAAGGATGATAGGACGTCTTTTAGGACATCAGTGAATGACTTTCATGGTACTAGAGGGAGCTGTAGAGGGGAAAACTGTAGAGGAAGACAGAGACATGTAACGTGGCTTATTTGAATCTGAATACCTTAATTTCTGTAGGTAAGGCAATAATTATTGTTGCTGATGTGAAGTACGCTCGTGTGTCAACATCCATTCCCACTGTAAATACATGATGTGCTCATACGATAAATCCTATTAATCCAGTTGACAGTATGGCATAAATTATACCTAGCGTTCCGAAAGTTTCAATTTTACATCTTTCTTGGTATACAGTGTGCGAAATAATACCAGATCCTGATAAAATTAAAATGTAAATCTCTGGGTGTCCAAAGACTCAAAATAAATGTTGATATAGAATTGGGTCCTCCCCTCCTGCAGGGTCGAAGAATGATGTGTTTTGGTTTCGGTCTGTTAATAATATGGTAATAGCCCCTGCTAAAAGGGGAAGTGAAAGAAGAAGGAGAGGAACTGTAATGGCAACAGATCAAACAAATAGAGGTGTTTGGTCTAAAGTGATTCTTTCTGATCGTATATTAATTGCTATTGTAATAAAGTTTACTGCACCAAAAATTGATGTGACCCCTGCTAAGAGTAATGACAAAATATCTAGATCTACCGATGCACCCCCATGTGCGATAGCTCCTGCTAGTGGAGGATAAACTGTCCACCCTGTACCAGCATCGTTATCAACCATAGAAGATATAGGAAGGAGGGTTAATGAAGGAGGTGGTAATTAAAAACTTTTATTATTTATTCGGGGAATGCTGTACCTGGTGCTTCAGTTATTAGTGGTACAAGTCAGTTACCAAATCCACCAATTATAATGGGTATTACTATGAAGAAAATGTGTGAGCTGTACTAATAACATTATAAATTTGGTCATCCCCGATTAGTGATCCTGGTTGATCTAGTTCAGCACGAATAAATTCCTGCTCATGCTCTAAATAGAAAATATAAAGTACCAATGTCCTTATGGTTTGTTGAGAATAATCATTTTTACTGTAAGATGGCTGAAGTTTTAGGTGGTAGCCTGTAAATCTACTTATGAGAGATTTTCCCTCTTACCATTAATTTGTCTTATATTCAAGTATGATTCTAGACTGCAATATACAGGTGTAAAGGTTTACTAAGGCCTAAAAGAATATTCTTTTAATTATAACTTTGAAGGTTATTAGTTTGATTAACTTAAGCAAATAATTGAGCACGTAAGTTGCAAGTGCTACTCTGAGATTAAGAGGTTGGCACAGGAGAGGAATTCGTGGCGGGACGCATCAAACCAGTCAGAAGACTGACGCCTCAAGGGAAAAAAAAACACCATAGAAACGAAGAATGCGTCTACAAGTATTGGAGTACCACTAGGACCATGTACGACAGCTTAATAACATTAGTCGTAGAAGGATTCTAACCGATACGGACCGTAGACGAGTGTCACACCTTATCAATGGCAATAGATTTAAAATCAGATAGGAGTTACTGCCGTCAGCGATTATAGGTCCAGGAGCGAACATCGAAAAGAGAACAGCATGCAAAGGACATTTGGAGCCGGGTACATAGGGAACGGTGATTTCTCACAGCGGCACGGAAGGCAACGCGTCTTCAATGGGCCAAACATCTGCAGCCGACTGGAGGTGTGCAAGGTGGTCCAGAGAGTCCTACTTTTGTATCCTGCCTGGCTAGGCGGTGCGTGTGTATGCTCCTGTGAATTGCTTATGTAATATAGGCCGAGAGTGAAGGAAGCGAGTAGGAGCAGGAGAGGTGAAGCACTTCGGTACTGCATGTAACTTTAACACTTTTAATAGAGTCAAAAACACAAGTAAATATCAAATGCATTCATAACCTTGGCTAGGATGAGCACTTAGGTGTGAAGCCGTAGTCCAAGTCTAATCCTGTGAAGTTAGGATGACTGTTCTGTATAATCTCAAAACTAACAAATAATCGTTGCTGTCCAAACTTTAACTGAACGTAACTAATACAAACTCTCAATAGCAAGCTAGCCCACTCGGCAGTAGAAGCGATATTTCCAGGCCGTCTGCTCTTGATGAAATGGCTGACATCAAGACTGCACTCCCTGAGCTCCACAGTGTCGGCCAGAGGGGGCTGTGGTCGGCGTGGTTAGTCTTCTCTCGGAGTACCAATTTACGAGAGCGTGTACCTGCGTTGTTGCATCGTAACTATCGACGCCACAGAGATGTTGCCTCTTTTCATATGATGGAAGACGTCGGGTTGGCCAGGGTCCAATGAGGCCTTAACCCGCAGTGTATGCAGTGTGTAGTTCTAAAGGAAATGATTCTGCGATGTTCTGGGAGCGTTTTTGTGCCATAACGTGCCCCAAATCATTGTGGCGAGCTTTAACAAGGATGTTTCTTTCAATATTACCGGCGGCCACGTGTTGACCTTTCTTCCATATCTCCATGCTGAGTATGCCGTGAACACTTCTGTCTTCCAGTCGCGTTCACATGACTGCACGTATTCGTTCTTAGTTTGGCGAACACTCAGGCCTGCTAAATCACCCGAACTTAATCACATAGAAAAAGACAGAGTATATGTCATACCGGATGAATCCTAGCATTAAACGTACCCTCCATTTGGTATCTCTACGTGGTATAACCTTGAATGGGTTGCTTTAGCTGGATATGGCTAACTTGAGGTACCTGTTTTATTTGTTTCCCTCACTGAATTGAGTTCGTTATCAACGCTAGAGACAGTTTTACTGTATCATGTGCTGTTATTTTACAATTTTTTCAATGTTTACGAATGGTACGTTTTTATGCTGAAATTTAGTGTATTAGGTGCGCAAAAGAGCGAGCGCGCCGGACAGATAAAAGTGCAATGCGTGTCAAACGCTCAGAGGTGATACGACGAGATAGACGGCTCATCAGCGCAATGAATTCTCTGACAGGATAATTATTCTTTTGAATTAAATGTAATATGTGTACTCAGTGATTAAATTTTAAACACGATGGTATGAAGTTTTGTAATAGAAGGACGTGAACAGAATTTAAAGAAATTTAAGTGCATTGTTGGGCGCCATTAGAAAAGAACCATTAATTTTGTAGAATTGGTAAGACTTGGTCAACTTGAAGTGTATGCTGTTTATGGACCATTAAATGGAGACGACTTACATTCAGTCAAACAAAGGTGCGTGGAAATAGTAATTTTATCCGCTTCGCCTGCCTATTTTACGGCAGAAACAGGGGTGTGTATGTTTTGGCTAGGCAGAGGAGCTTGCAAATAATCACGTGGTCTAAAGTTAATAGTTCAGTTCGAAAGTTTGTAAAAGTTTCCGTTTACTCGAGTCCGCCGCAGCCGAATGCCTACATAGCTGTTCGCCATTGCACTAAGAAGATAACCGCAGTTTCGTATGAATAATTATTGTAAAAGAAAAGAAACAATAGAACTTTACAGGAAACACCGAAGTTTCAGAAACTAGAAGTAAGCTGACTGATCTACCACAAGCAAGTGATTGTCGGCTTGTGTGTATGATGTAGCGATGATCAGATTACTTGTTCAGACTGATGATTTTCTCAATTATCAAACCTTGGAAGTGAATGCGTAATTATTGACGTGTAGCGAGTGATTAGATCTATGCGGTTTACGCCAATCACCAGAAGGTTACTTACTTCGCTGATGTATACTTATTGCTTTAATGGGTACGACAGCAATTAACACCGACATTCTGAAATTTGTTTTGTGGAGAAATTTATACATTTAGATCAAGTGTGTTGTAATGTGGAGTGTGTGGGTAGGACATGCAAATGTATACACCACTTATAACATAATTATTCAAGATAATTTTGTACTAGAGAGCCTATCCGCCATTACGCGGGGACATAGTAATTGCACAGAGGTACACACCAACACACAGGCGCACAAGAAACAACTTCATACTAATAAGAGTGAGGCCATTACACAGACGATAGTAACGTCAGGGCCTTCGGCGGTGGCTTACACGCAAAATAACTAACACAAGTCGGATACCTTTACAGTGTTGCCACGTTTTCTACTGGAACATGTGGCGCAGCATTGCATGTAGGGCAGCGAGAGCCTGAAGACTTGCTCAGGTCAAGCT
This sequence comes from Schistocerca gregaria, assembly GCF_023897955.1. Lineage (NCBI taxonomy): Eukaryota > Metazoa > Arthropoda > Insecta > Orthoptera > Acrididae > Schistocerca > Schistocerca gregaria. The sequence goes on along the minus strand of NC_064921.1, from coordinate 927,251,055 downwards.
ATGCCCGCCCCACCGCACCACTGGTACCGTGGGGGCGAGTCGGGCATTTGGCGCTGGCTCGCTGCCACAAGTCGCCTCTCCCCTCACCTGTCCGCTCCTCTGTCATCTGACCCGTCATGCAAAAGCTTCTCTCTCATAGCCATTCTTCTAGGTATTTAAACTCCCTCGTCGCTAGGATTTCTCCTTTTTCTCCAAAATGGTTCAAATGGCTCTGAGCACTATGAGACTTAACTTCTTAGGTAATCAGTACCCTAGAACTTAGAGAACTACTTAGACCTAACTAACCTAATGGCGTCACACACATCCGTGCCCGAGGCAGGATTCCAACCTGCGACCATAGCGGTCGCGCGGCCCCAGACTGTAGCGTCTAGAACAGCACGGCCACTTACCAAGGCCCTTTATCTCCATCTTCTAGCTCTACTACTATGGGCGGCAACTTGACCTTTGTCATAAATTGAATTTTCCCGAAGGTGATCAGGACTTCTGCCTTCTTCTTCAGTTCTTGGATATGTTCTGGAGTTAATGTAGAGAAATAAAAAAAAGTAGTGATACAGAGAGAGAGAGAGAGAGAGAGAGAGAGAGAGAGAGAGAGAGAGAGAGAGAGACAGTCAACTATCAAATTAATGTTTCCGTAGCCATGCCATTCGTTTTTAGAACCTTTGTTGTTCATTCCTTTTCACCACTTATCCATTTTTTTTGCTCAAGTAAACAATTAGAAAGCTGAAAAGAGAATCCATCTGAAACAACCTGAGAATGTCTGCGAATTGTGATCCCCCCCCCCCCCCCCCCTCCCTCGCTCTCTCCTTCCTTCTTCCATCCATTGTCCACATTAAACAATGCCCAGTCCAAGAACACTACTGTCCATTAAAATTGCTACACCAAGAAGAAATGCTGATGATAAACGGATATTCATTGGGCAAATACATTATAGTGGAACTGACATGTGATTACATTGTCACCCAATTTGGGTGCCTTGATCCTGAGAAATCAGTACCCACAACAACCATCTCTGGCCGTAATAATGGCTTTGATGCGCCTGGGTATAGAGTCAAACAGAGCTTGGATGGCGTGTACAGGTACAGCCGCCCATGCAACTTCAACACAATACCACAGTTCATCAAGAGTAGTGACTGGCTTTTGTGACGAGCCAGCTGCTCGGCCACCATTGACCAGACGTTTTCAGTTGTTGAGAGATCTGGAGAAAGTGCTGGCCAGGGCAGCAGTCGAACAATTTCTGTACCCGGAAAGGCCCGTACAGGACCTGCAACATGCGGTCGTGCATTACCCTGCTGAAATGTAGCGTTTCGCAGTGATCGAATAAAGAGTAGAGCCACGGGTCGTAACACATCTGATATGTAACGTGTACTGTTCAAAGTGCCGCAATGCAAACAAGAGGTGACCGAGACGTGTTACCAATGGCACCCCATACCATCACGCCAGGTGATACGCCAGTATGGCGATGACGAATACACGCTTCCAAAGTGCGTTCACCGCGATGTCGCCAAACACGGATGCTACCATCATGATGCTGTAAACAGAACCTGGACTAATCCGAAAAAGGACGTTTTGCCATTCGTGCACCCAGGTTTGTCTTTGAGTACACCATCTCAGGCGCTCTTGTCTGTGATGCAGCGTCAAGGGTAACAGCAGTCATGGTCTCCGAACTGACAGTCCATTCTGCTGCAAACGTCGTCGAACTGTTAGTGCAGATGGTTGTTGTCTTGCAAACGTCCCAATATGTTGACAAAGGGATCGAGACGTGGCTGCACGATCCGTTACAACCATGCGGATAAGATGCCTGTCGTCTCGACTGCTAGTGATACGAGACCGTTGGGAACCAGCACGGTGTTCCGTATTACCCTCCTGAATCCACCGATTCCATATTCTGGTAACAGTCATTGGATCTCGATCAACGCGAGCAGCAATGTCGCGATACGATAAACCACAATCGCGATAGGCTACAATCCGACCTGTATCAAAGTCGGAAACGTGATGGTACGCCTTTCTCCTCCTTACACGAGGCATCACAACAACGTTTCACGAGGCAACGCCGGTCAACTGCTGTTTGTGTATGAGAAATCGGTTGGAAACTTTCCTCATGTCAGCACGTCGTACGTGTCGCCACCGGCGCCAACCTTGTGTGAATGCTCTGAAAAGCTAATCATTTGCATAGCACAGTATCTTCTTCCAGTCGGTAATATTTTGCGTCTGTAGCACGTCATCTTCGTGGTGTAGCAATTTTAATGGCCAGTAGTGTAATTAATAAGCAAAGTCTTTAACGAAGATTTGTGAGGAGCGATAATCGTTCAAGTTTACTTAGTTTTTCATGTTGGGATGGCTCCAGTTCTTCTTGTCTAGGGGTCTGATTCTTGAAGATGAAAATCTAACATCAGATCCTCACGATTGGTTTGAACAAAATAAATTGGAAGACCGTTGTTGCAGAATTTTTTACGTAAATATATTTTCCAATTATTTTCTCACATTTCAGTATATCATAGAGTAACTTGATTTTTCACATTAACAAAGCCGAAATTACATTGGTCGCATCCATTACACAAAAATACGTCCGATCACATCAGAGGCAAGCTTGCGACCCTCACACTCAACGGAAATAACAATATTCCAAATGGTTTAAAATTTTTCTTAACAAATGAATTCCTACTAGTTTTAGTTAAATTATCAATTTGAATTATTATTTCATATATGACTCCAGAGATAAACATAGTAAACAGTACAGGATTGCGTAATTAATACTAGAAATTTTAAGTCTGCAAGTAATTCGTAATTTCAAATGTTTCTAAAAAAAAATTCAACTGTACATTCAGAACTAGTACTTATCGATTATAACATCGAAACTTAAATAATTCACAAAGTTATTCCTTTTCGTAAATTTTAGCTTGAAATATAACATACTGTGTATAATATTAGCAAATTACGTAATACTAACCAGTCCAAAATTCGAAAAATAACACTGGTACCGACAATTACTGTTCAGAAAAAGTAATCCTAGAGGAGAATTTTCCGTTGAAGCAGTTGTTCGTAGTGAAGCAGGCCTCCTACTACCTTAAAAATACACCGAAAAAAGGTTCAAATGGCTCCGAGCACAATGGGACTGCTAAACCGTGACCTGGTCAGATAAGTGCCGATTTCAGCTGGTAAGAGATGATGATATGGTTCGATTGAGGCGCAGCCCCACATAGCCATGAATCCAACAAGGCACTGTGCAAGGAGGTGGTGGCTCCAAAAAAGAGTGGACTGTGTCTACATGGAATGGAATAGGTCCTCTGGTCCAACGGAACAGGTCGTTGACTGGAAATGGTTATGTTCGCCTACCTGCAGACCATTTGCAGCCATTTATGGACTTCATGTTCCCAAATAAGAATGGAATTTTTATGGTTGATAGTGCGCCATGTTACCGGTTTGAAGAACATTGTGGACTGTTCGAGCTAATGATTTGGCAACCCAGATCGCCCTCCAAGAATCCCAAATGGCTCAAACGGCTCTGAGCACTATGGGACTTAACATCTGAGGTCATCAGTCCCCTTGAACTTAGAACTACTTAAACCTAACTAACCTAAGGACATCACATACATCCATGACTGGGGCAGGATCGAACATGCAACCGTAGCGGTCGCGCGGTTCCAAACTGTAGAGCCTAGAACCGCTCTGCCACCCGGCCGGCCAAAAATACTCAACAATTGTTAGATTTTAATAGTAATAAATGCCTTTACGCAACGTTCCGTACCACGCAAGAGGCACACAAAAAATACCGTAGAGGCCGCCACCATACAGATAAAACTCAAGAACCAGGAACTCATCCTTCTTTCGCTGCCCTTTCTTCAAGGTGTAATATACAGGGTGTCCATAATTAAAGTTTCAAAATGCTGTAGCAAGAGAATCACTGTTCAGAATAACGTCAAATTTGAACAGCTTGTTATTGACGCACGGGGGAAACGTCATGATAGAAAAAAAACGAAAATCTTAGCTATAGATGGCGCTGTAAACGTCTGAGTATGTGTGCACACCAGCAGTTGCGCAGCTCACGACTGTTTCTCAGTTTGATCCGAGACGCCCAGCAGGATTGTCTCCATGAAGGATTGCACACAGCTGGTGAAACTCTTTTACGAGAACGGTGACTGTTCGCCAGCTGCCCTTCGGAAGGTCCGGACATTCACGGGAACTAAAAGAACGCATTGGTCCGATGTCTGCCAAGGGTGTGGAGAAAATGTTTTAAAAATTCTAAAAGACGCGTATTTTTGAAGTGCAATGTGGCAGAGGCAGGAAAGCATTTGATCCGTCGTCTGTTGAAGGTGCAGCCACAGCATTGCAGGAAGGATCGAACAGTGGTGTGCACTCGTGCAATGCACGGGTAATTGCCCGAACGTTGGACGTGCCTCTCAGCATGGTGCAAGAAGTCCTACAGAACATCCTGTATTGCTATCCATTCAGAGTCACTCATGTTCAGTAGTTCTTTCCTGCTGAACTGCCATCAAACAAACGTTCGCTCTGGAATTTCTAGCTCACACCGAAGTGGACAGACGAAGCTCATTTCCATCTCCAAGGACATGGCAATATGCAGAATGGCAGAATATGGCAACGGAAAACCCTCCTGGACATCAACCGGTACCACTCAATTCTGCAAAGGTGACTGTGTTGTGCGGGTTAACGTCTTCGTTCAGCGTAGGGCCATATTTTTTCGAGGAAAAGAGTCCTGCGGGTCCTGTTATCTCTATCGTCACTGGTAAACGCTACGAGAGAGGCGAACAGCATATTGAACATGTCTTGCGGCAGTTTCACGACAATTTGAAACCGAGGTCATTTAGCTTTTTATGCAGTTTTAGGCAAAAACGTATTTTTCTTCCGACGCTGTGCGACCTTGCCGTGGTGGATGCGCTTACCTAAGTAAAATTGCAATAACTGTTGATTGCCGAACTTGTACAGTCACCCACTTTGATCAGTACGGATGGTGTAATGTGCAACTCAAATCATAGACGTACTGCGATGGAACTGTCATTTGTAGCCGATCTTACACCGCCAACTGTTAGTAAAATTTTCGATAGCTTTTGGTTCAATAATAGGCTGTTCAAACTTGAAGTCATTCTGACGTCTTTCTACAGCGTTGTTAAACTTGAATTATGGACACACTTCATGTAGACTGCCAGTGTGGACAGCCGGCCTAGGGTGCGCTGTCAACCGTGGAATACTCCATTTCCGGATTGTGGTGACAGGCATGCAGATCCTTCGTCGAAACTCACCAAACCCCACGTGCTGCAGACTTAGTTACGAACCAGCCGTTAGACAGTTCAAGTTAGCGCAAGCAGCTCTCTCAGTACAGTTCTGTGAAGACTGCCTTCCGACTTAGCAGTCGCTATTTATGAAGAACGTAAAGCAACTAAAAGTGTCTGCAGTATTATATTCAGTTATAGTGACAGGATGAAGAAATGCCAGGACGTAACAAAATTGTTTTAGATATCACTGTATTAGGTGTAGGACATCAAGAGCCAAGCATAAAATACTATTACAGTCAAGTACCGTTTTGTAACATACTCTCAATGTATGTTATTTTTTGTTTCTTAATGTGTCGCCACATTTTTGTTGTAGTACTGCACTGTCAGATAAGTGTTTATTTGCATGTGTGCAAATCAACCACCTTTAAGAGACCGTAGTAGGGAAACGTTTTTGCTACTGTGGATGCTTGGGCTTAATTAATAGTGGCACTCAGGATTACATTTACAACATCCACCTTCTTTCATCTCTTTACTGCGGATGTATCACAGGACCTAAACGGCGATGTTTAGCAGGCATCTGTAGTTAGTTCCTTCCACGCTGAGGCGACCGGTGTTCCGGCCCACAACACGTGCTGCCATCTGTGCAGCGTTGCTGTCGGCAGAGCCCCGCGCGTTCCGAATTCTCAGTGCTCCAGATAAAATCAATATGTTAGGCCGGAAAACGACTGAAATATTACTAAATTTATTCGCGGCCGTAACGGGCCAAGGCGACAGGAAAGGGCTGCCTCGCACATAGGAGCGACGGCGGTAGAACTACGCTCGCTCGCACATACTGGCCGCGCTCCAGACGCGTTTTTACTGTCGCTGGAGATGGTGCTGTAATTTCTGACCGGAGCTGGAGCTGCCGTCCTAGAACTGGGGACATTTGAAGTAATTCCTCGCTTGAAGAGATGTATATGCGTGGGGATGCTGGGCGAAGTGCGGGAAACGAAGCTCGCTATAATCCAAGTCCACGCTGAACTTCGTATTTAGTGTTGCAGACTGGTAGAGGAAAATCGTCGGCGATCTATGGTGCTGTTAACGAGCGATCGACCACTATCTGGCCACCCCTTCAAATTCACCATGCCAAATCCGTAATTAACCCTGCCGACCCTGCGCTCAATGTGGGATAAAGGCAGTAGCAAAAGAAATAAAGGAAGAATGTTTGTGACTATGACAGTGCCATCTATCACAAACTGAAAATAGTGGTCCACCTAAAACATTTATATCTCTTTACGTACTACACGCATATGTATAAAAAAATGGGGGTTCGTATTTTAAAAAACGCAGTTGATATCCGTTTGACGTATGGCAGCGCCATCTAGCGGGCCAACCATAGCGCCATACGGTTTCCCCCTTCAAGCTAGACAAACTTCGTTCTTTGTAGTTGTTTCCTTTGACGCTTATTTCGTGAGATATTTGGCCCGGTCACGGTCAATAGACCACCCTGTATTTAACTTATAAATGGGTTTTGGTAATACTTCTACTTAATCTGATTTCTCTTATTGAATATAGGTATGTAGTAAAGTAATAGTGTAAAAGTTAGAATATTAAATACGGAACTGAAAAGATTCTCTGTACTGCAAAATTTTAAAATTTCAATAGAATATTTGTTCCTAGCTACATGACCAAGTAGTACCTTCGAACAAGTTTTCTCATTTGGAAAAAACCTTAATTTCGCAGAGTAAATTTTGTAATTTCAGAAAAAGAATGCAGCACACAGAAAGTGATTGACATCGTTTACAAATTAAATAAGAAACCATATTAAACTTGTGTTACACGGGTGAGTAGGGCCAAAAGTCTGCTAAGTGCACAACGCTCTCCCCTACTTATATTCTGAGACGGTACGTTCCAGTGTGAAGCAAGAAATGTGATACTTATTCCGACATTCTCCGTGCCTGGTATTCATGAGAATTCATACCCAGAACTATCGTAGGTCCCACATGTAATTTAGAAATGGGATAGGAAAGCAGGGGGTAAAATACTTCTACATCATGCACCATTTGCCTCACACCGAATATTTCTGGCGGCGTAGAGAACAGATACAATTTCAGCATGAGACTGAACAGTATCTTGCGTACTGGATAAATAGACGTAGCTGTAGATGCATAACACAAAAAATCAGGAGATAAATTTGGTAGTGTAACCTTTTGTATTTGTTGAGTCTCGAGTCAACAGAACGGACAAAGATCAAATACTTCGTTGTTTCTGATACGCCTGCACTATCAGTTTCATCGTTGTAGACATTTTAGTATTTTATGTTCTCTACGTAGCATTTTTACTTTCACTGGATTTTCCCTGATAAATGTAAGGTCATGAGGCCCTCAGTTACAGATAACTAGGAGTCCTTCACATATCCTTCTGAAATTAGTGTTTGTGGGACGATCGGACTGAATTACATTCATGACGGTATTTATAATGTTGTTAAAAACACAATAATAATAGTAATAAAACTAATATCATCCCGTCATCATTGGCGCTCTGGAATCAATATCAGATAACGCGAAGAGCGCTCTGTCTGCAATCCCAGGATGTAGTAAAGACAATGAAATACATAATACAGTACTGTTCAGTGTCTTGCGTAAAGTATTATAAAAACTGTTAAGTCACCCAGCTACCTTCTCGGAAGCTGGAAGGAACAAAGAATAGGTGTGACTGTATTTCACAATATAATTTCGATTGGGAAATATAAAGATGGTAAAATAATAATAATACAATAACTTCCCAATAAGAAGTCTTTATGTTGTGTCCAAACTGTTTACAGGATTTCAAAAAATAAAATCTACACTCAGTGAAAGTAATAACAATTCTAATAAAAAAGAAAATGAAAAATAAAAAAGATAAAGCTTAAGATGAACAGATGGGTTCCACAAGGGGTTTTGTGTTGTTAACCTAAACTAATTACCGAACAGGTACAGATTAAGATATGAAAATTGCGTATCTGTTACGTTGACTACGGCAAGGCTTTTGATTCAATTGGCCTTTATTGGTTACTTCAGGCTTTAGATGTTCACAGAATGTGTCGGAATTCCATCTACTGTTTGGAAACAATGATCAACACACGCGTGGCTAGTCTGCGCCTCAAAGATGAGATTAACGCAATTGCTTTCATTAACAGGGTAATAGGAAGACTTAATATTCACTTCTGTGGTCAGTTTGGTCTTGAATCGTTTGTGCTGTTGAATGAACTCTAATAACGACAACCGCATCACGCTCTTATAGTACGAGAATTAGGTAAGACTGTATGAAAATCAGAAACAGTTGGAGAACTGACGAAGTACGAGGAGTTAGCTATTCAAATGGACAATATCTGGTAACTGAAAGGTCCTGAGATATGTGATACGGTTATTTCAAGAATAGACCTCAAGTGCTTGCAGAAAATGCGAAGGAGCGTAGAACAACCTTAGAAGGTCTCTAACCAATCTGATTTGTTTCAGACACATGAACTCATAAGTTTTGGAGAAAGAAAAGGATGACTCTGGGACAGGTTGGATTTCTTCTTCAGTTGAAAGTTACCAAATGGTTCAAATGGCTATGAGCACTATGGAACTTAACATCTGAGGTCATCAGTCCCCTAGAACTCAGAACTACTTAAACCTAAGTAACCTAAGGACATCACACACAACCATGCCCGAGGCAGGACTCGAACCTCCGCCGGGATCAGCCGCACAGTCCATGACAGCAGTGGTTTAGACCTCTCGGCTAATTACGCGCGGCAGGAAGAGGGCACATGAACTGCATGTCATATTTAACTGTAAACATGAAATATAATTCATATGAAATATACTAAATTTGAAGTACCTTTTATGTGTCGTCACCGACGGCATAGGATACTTGATGATGGTCTGAGTACTAAAACCAGTTGTAATAAGTATTTATTAGCAGCTCTTGGCAGATAGCTATGACGTTTTCTAATTATTTATGAGAATTGTTGTTTGCCAATTATTTTACGGAGACGAATGCTTTGCACGTATAGTTAATAACCACTATAGATGTATTACGTGACCACTGAGGCTATTCCAAACTGGAAAATGCCAATAATGATTGCCGAATTCAAGAAATGATCTTCGTTCAGATAATTTTGTTTCCGTTTACTGCAACCCGAACAAAGTGACAAAATACCTAACTTCCAACGGTAAGTTTATGATAAACCATCTGATACCAATAACTTCGCATTTGAGACCGCTGGCATTTTACGAGAGTTCCTACAATTGACAGCCAATTGGAATCCCAGATGGTAGAAATATTAGCAGACTTTTAGTAAATGCTTGTTAACTGTATCAAAATTTCATAGAAATGGTGACTACGTGGAAAAATTCGGTGCGTCGGGGTCACTGGAATCCGTAACACATATGTAATTTTCTTGGTACTTAGTCGCTTGTCTTACTGTTTAAATGTATCTATTACATTAACTTTCGAATCAAGTCGTATTTATTAAACTGATCTATAAGGATACTTAAGATTTATTGAAAATTGATTGCACGATAGATATAGTAAGTGTGAAATTAATGAAGAAAGGAAAATTTAATCTGTAATTTCAATTGTTTCAGCACGTACGATGTGGAGTGCAACGGGAAGGTATCGGACACGCAGAAAGGTAAGCAGCTACGCTTTCTTCCTGACAGTAATGACTGTGCCAAGGAAGGAGAAAAAAGCTTGAAAGTCACCGCTGACTTCCACTTCATTAGAGACAATGCCACTAGGATGAGTTCACTGCAACACTCATAGCCCGTCTGCAGGCTTTGGTAAGCCTGTTCAACGAAAAGTATGCTGTTTACCCAGTTTGCAGGTGGATCTGCAGACATGAAGTCGCTGAGGTGGTTAGTAAACATGAATCGAGAAATTGTGTCTAAACTTTTGGATCACCCATTTGTATTTATCATGTGCAGTATGTAGGACTCTTTAATGTACGCTGCTGTCCGTTAAAACTGTAACACAAAGGTGCAAAAGTCCAAATGGCTCGGGCTGGCTACACAAATCATTAGCATTTCAGCGCAGCCACATAAAGTAGCTTACCCGATGAAGAGAAACTCCTGATCCAACCTCCACGCCGTAGTGAGTGGGCAACGTCACTTCATGTGATGTCTAACGTAGACAGGGACCGAGGGGTGACCGGGATAAGTCATCACCCCAGCATTTGCTGGGCAGGGCACCCTTTTGCCTTGGAAATGAGAAATCATTTCCAAAGGCTGAAGAACCAGCTGATGGTCAACCGCATATGAGGTGGAAGGCAACGGGAAGCCACCACATTAAAGAACTACGTTTATCCCAAGCATCAGCAAAAAACCATGCCAGTTGTTGTTGTGGTCTTCAGTCCTGAGACTGGTTTGATGCAGCTCTCCAGGCTACTCTATCCTGTGCAAGCTTCTTCATCTCCCAGTACTTACTACAACCTACATCCTCCTGAACTGTATTCATCTCTTCGTCCCCCTCTACGATTTTTACCCTCCACACTGCCCTCCAATGCTAAATTTGTGATCCCTTGATGCCTCAGAACATGTCCTACCAACCGGTCCCTTCATCTTGTCAAGTTGTGCCACAAACTCCTCTTCTCCCCAATTCTATTCTATATCTACTCATTAGTTATGTGATCTACCCATCGAATCTTCAGCATTCTTCTGTAGCACCACATTTCGAAAGCTTCTATTCTCTTCTTGTCCAAACTATTTATCGTTCATGTTTCACTTCCAAATACTTTCAGAAACGATTTCCTGACACTTAAATCTATACTCGATGTTAACAAATTTCTCTTCTTCAGAATCGCTTTTTTTTGCCATTGCCAGTCTACATTTTATATCCTCTCTACTTCGACCATCATCAGTTAGTTTACTCCCTAAACAGCAAACTCCTTTACTACTTTAAGTGTCTCATTTCCTAATCTAATTCCCTCAGCATCACCCGATTTAATTTGACTGCATTCCATTATCCTTGTTTTTCCTTTGTTGATGTTCATCTTATATCCACCTTTCAAGACACTGTCCATTCCGTTCAACTGCTCTTCCAAGTCCTTTGCTGTATCTGACAGAATTACAATGTCATCGGCGAACCCCAAAGTTTTTATTTCTTCTCCATGAATTTTAATACCTACTCCGAAATTTTCTTTTGTTTCCTTTACTGCTTCCTCAATATACAGATTGAATAATATCGGGGAGAGTCTACAACCCTGTCTCACTCCCTTCCCAACCACTGCTTCCCTTTCATGCCACTCGACTCTTATAACTGCCATCTGGTTTCTGTACAAATTGTAAATAGCCTTTCGCTCCCAGTATTTTACCCCTGCCACCTTCAGAATTTGAAAGAGAGTATTCCAGTTAACATTGTCAAAAGCTTTCTCTAAGTCTATAAATGCTAGAAACGTAGGTTTGCCTTTTCTTAATCTTTCTTGTAAGATAAGTCGTAAGGTTAGTATTCACTCAATTGTTCCAACATTTCTACGGAATCTAAACTGATCCTCCCAGAGGTCCGCTTCTACCAGTTTTTCCATTCGTCTGGAAAGAATTCGTGTTAGTATTTTGCAGCTGTGACTTATTAGACTGATAGTTCTGTAATTTTCACATCTGTCAACACCTGCTTTCTTTGGGATTGGAATTATTATATTCTTCTTGAAGTCTGAGGGTATTTCGGCTCTCTCATACATCTTGCTCACCAGATGGTAGAGTTTTGTCATGACTGGCTCTCCCAAGGCTGTCAGTAGTTCTGGAATGTTGTCTACTCCCGGGGCCTTGTTTCGACTCAGGCTTTTCAGTGTTCTGTCAAACTCTTCACGCAGTATCTTCTGTAAAATTTTCCGGAGATAAAATAGTCCCCGAATCGGATATCTGTGTGGGGACTACAAAAGATACAGAAAAGGTGAAGGAAAAGAATCCCAATTTTAACATAGCAAGTTGAAATGTGAGAACACTGCTTCCGTGTAGTAAACTAGAACATCTAAAACTTGAAATGTAACGTCTGGAAATCGATATCCTACGCATATGTGAGATGAGACGGCCCCAGTCAGGTGATTTCTGGTCTGGAGAATACAGAGTCATTCACACTGGAACTGACCACGATAGACCAGGAACGGGTGGAGTTGTAATAATTTTGAGGAAAAACTATGGCTCACGAGTCAAGGGATATGTGCAATACAACTCTAGAATAATACTAGTTAAACTTGAAACTAAACCAAAGGACACTGTGATAATACAAATATACATGCCATTATCCAAAGAAGAAGATGCAGTAGTTGACGAAATATACGAAGAAATAAGTAATGCTATGAGAAACGTTGAGGGAAATGAAAACCTAATTGTCATGGGAGACTGGAATGCGATTGTAGGTGAAGAGGCGGAGGAAGGAATTGCTGGCAAGTATGGACTTGGAAGATGAAATGGAAGAGGAGATCGACTAATCGAGTTCTGCTCGAGGCACCAATTAGTTGTCGCGAACACACTTTTCCAACATCACAAACGAAGAAGATACACATGGAAGGCCCCTGGAGACCTGAGGAGAGAACTAATTACATTCTAGTGAAAGCACGTTTTAGGAACCGGTAAAAGAAAGCAGGAGCTATCCATCTGCAGACATAGACAGGACCATAACCTGGTCCTGATGAAAAGTTCATTCACTTTCAAATGTTTGAAGAAGAATCCAGTAAAACTTAAATGTGAACTAGAACAACTGGGAACTGAGGAACTGGTAATGCGCTATGCTCACGAAATACACAACTCAGCTAAAAATTTTCTAAGTGGTGGAGTAAATGGAGACTGGGATCAAATTAAATCTGGAATATAAAAATGAGCAGAAAAGATAGTTGGAAAAACTAAAATAAAAAACAAGAGGAAATGGATTGCAGAAGATATTATTGTACTTCTGGGAAACAGGAGATTATACAGAAATGCAAATTATGAACAAGGGAAAGCTGAATACAGAAGACTAAGGAATTCAGTCAATAGGAAAGCTAGGAAAGCAAAAGAAAATTTTTTTGAGGAAATGTGCAGCGAAGTGGAAGAAAATATGCAAAAAGGAAGAACTGATTTAGCCTACAGGAGAGCAAATAAATTTTTTAACAAAGGTAAAACAACACTCGCAGGCACAATAGAAAATAAAGAGGTTAAAGGATGTTGGCTGAAGACATGGTGAAGAGATGGAAAGAATACTTGGAGGAGTTGTATGCCTGCGGAGAAGTAATGGGAAGAGAAGAGCAAGTAGACAAAGATGACATTCTGCAAGAAGAATTTGACTAAGCTCTAAAGAATCTACGGGACAAGAAAGCACTACGTATTGATGATATCCCTGCAGAAGTAATAAAGAATGCTGGTGACAGCATGAACACAATGCTGCTTAAACTTACGAGGTCCGTCTGTAACACAGGAGAGATAACGACTGACTTCCGGAAATGAATCATTGTTCCTATACCAAAGAAGGCAGCAGATACAAAATGTGAACAGTACCGAACTTGAAGCCTAATATCACATACATCAAAAAGTCTCATAAAAATAATTCTGAAGAGCATAGAAGAGAAGGTACAGGATATGCTGAGTGAAGATCGGTTTGGTTTCAGAATGGAATTGGGAACAAGAGATGCGATTCTGGAATTTAGATTCCTTATCCAAAAGTAATTACAGAAAAATAAACCAATTTATATTGCCTTTGAAGGCCTGGAAATGGCTCTTGATAACGTTATCTGGCAAGAGATGTTCAGAGTGTTGAGGAAAAGTGGAATGAAGGACAAAGACATCCGTGTGATACTCAGTTTATATAAGAATGAGGTGTCAGTGATTAGGAACTGTCACCAGGAACAGGAAGCAAATATTAGAAAAGGGATAAGACAAGGATGTGCTCTCTCTCCTCTCAATTCAATGCTTACATCCAGGAAGCTATAGACCAAGTTCGAGAAATTGCTGAGGTGGGGATCAAAATTAATGGGCAGAAGATAGACATGCTACGTTATGCAGATGATATTGCTATAGTCACGGAGACAAGAGAAGATGTAGAGGAAGTGCTGAGAACAATGGAAAGGATTCTATGCAATCAGTATGGAATGAGAATAAACAAAAAAAAGACTAAAGTGATGGAGTGCAGTACAGGAGCAGAATATGAACCTCTGAAAATGACAATTGGAAAAGAGAAGCTGGAAGTGATAGACAAATTTACTTACCTGGGAAGCAAAATCATAAGGGATGACAGAAGTCTGAAAGAAATTGGGAGCAGAATACAAAAGGCCAAAATTGCATTTAATTGGAGGAGGAACTTACTCGCCAAAAAGGACATCAGTCTTAAAATAATGGAACGAACGTGTCATGGAAGCTTTCGTTTGGAGTGTGGCTCTATATGGATGTGAAACTTTGACAGTGGGGAGAGAAAAGAGAAGACGGCTAAAGGCGCTGGAGAAGGATGACGAAGATCAGCTGGAGAGACAAAGTAACTAATGAAGAGGTGCTTAGAAGAGTTCGATTTCCGGCGGGGTCAGGGATTTTCTCTGCCTCGTGATGGCTGGGTGTTGTGTGATGTCCTTAGGTTAGTTAGGTTTAAGTAGTTCTAAGTTCTAGGGGACTGATGACCACAGATGTTAAGTCCCATAGTGCTCAGAGCCATTTGAACCTTTTTTTTGAGCTTAGAAGAGTACAGGAAACCAGATGTCTGTGGAGGCTCATCCAAACAAGAAGTGACACACTTATAGGGTACATCATACGACACAACAACATCATTGGAACAATAGTAGAAGGAGCTATTGAGGGAAGGAATCGGCCGGGGGCGACCATGAAATTGATCATGAATGACGTCTGGTGTAACACATGTGTGGAAATAAAAAGGAAGTCAGACAGAAGACAGGAATGGCGCTCTGCTGCAAATTAACCTGAACTGAACACCAAAAGAAGAAACAAGAAGAAGAAGATATAAATTAGGTAGTTGGTTGGTGGATATGGAAGATGGGTCTGAACAACGAAGTCATCGGTCCCATTGTATTAGGGAAGGATGGTGAAAGAAGTCGGCAATGCCCTTTCAAAGGAACCATCCTGGCATTTTCCTGAAGCTATTTAGGGAACTCACAGAAAATTAAATCAGAATGACCAGAGCGGGTTTGAACCGTAGTCCCCCTCAATGCGACTCCATTGTGCTAACCACTGCGCCGCCTCGATCGGTGAAGTAGGCAGTATTAACGCTATTTAGATTGTGATAATAAGGAAAGATTACGCAGCAGGTTGCGCGTTCACAAATAGCACCTAACATTGGTTAACTTCTCATGGTCGAGGATCACACACATATAGAATTTTTTAAAGAACATTACATTCGCCATTGACAGTAGGACTTACAGCGATCATCCAGAACATTAGGACCACCTACCTGCTATCGGCATAAACAGGTCCAAGCGATAGCTGAGTCGCTTGTCGAGGAATTACTGCTAGTCAAACACACGCAAGGTGCATAGTATCGGTGGACGTGATGTCTGTGAGTAGAATGAGGAAGGCATGCGATCTACCTGAATTTGACCGTGGGCAGATTGTGTTGACCCTACATCTAGGCGTCGTGGGGTTGAGCGGCTGCCACTTATTACAGATATCGGACATCGTACGCTCGGCGGACTGATAAAACAGGACAGGCAGCGAGCTGTTGTGGAACTAATATCAGACTTTAATGCTGAGCAGAATTCTAGTTGTCTGAACACACAGTGCACCGAACACTCCTAACAATGGTCCTCAGCAGCCGACGACCCGTGCATGTGCCAATTTTAACACCACGACATCAGCACCCACGGCTGAACTGGGCAAGTAGCCATCGGCATTGGAGGTTGGTGCAGTGGCAGAGTGTTGCATGGCCTGATGAATACCGATACCTCCTTCATAATGCCGATAGTAGGGAGCGAATCCGTTCTCTTCCATGGATACAGCACCTCGGCACCTGTACTGCGAGACGGAGACTAGCTGGCGGCGGCTGCATTGTGCTTTCACGTGGGCGTCCATGGGTCCAGAGGAGCTCGTGCTAGGCATCAAGACAGCCAAGGAGTATCGTGCAGTTTGTTGGCAACATACACCCCTTCGTGGCGATCTTGTTTCCCGACGGCAATGGCATTTCTCAACAAGACAATGCACCGTATCACAAGCCAAGGAATATGATTCAATTCGAGGAACACGGTGACGAGTTTTTGATTGTAGTTCTGGACTCTACTTCGCCAGATCTGAACCCGGTCGAATACATCTGAGATGTGAGTGAACGTGGCGTCAGAGCTCATCGCCCCCTCCCAGGAATTCAAGGGAATTATGTGACTTGTGTTCGCAAATGTGGTACCAACTCCCTCCTGCGACCTACGAAGGTCTTATTGCATCCATGATACGACGACAGGTCGCTGCTGTTATCCGTGACAAAGGTGGACATTTCGGCTATTAAGTAGGTGGTCATGACGTTGCGGTTGAACACTGAGTTTATTTCACAATTGCAGCTTCAGACTTTGTGCTATTTTCAAATGATACTGCAAAAGATTTTGATTCAGCACATGTCAAACTTAAAAATCCTCCGAGATGTGTACATGTTATCGCCGAGAATATGCCTTTGCACCGTAGAAATACAGTAACATCAGATGACTTGTACACATGTGGGGGTGGGGGGGGGGATTTTAATGTCAGACATGTGCTGAAGCAAAATCTTTCGCACTACTACTGAAAATGGCCCAAAGGCTGAAACTGCAGACGTCAAATAATTAACTCGTATAGCCAACGGCGAATACGATGTTCTTTAAAAAAACATGGGTTGATTTTTAAGGCATTGTACTATGCCTCATCTAAGAAGGAGTAATTATTTATTTCAAGTTTCTGCTACCAGTCACTTTTTATTTTATTTTATGCTTAATCTGACATAATGCAACGCGTTTCGAACTTGTTCCGTTCATTTGAAAACGTTAATACATACATACATCGAGAAATGTTACTTAAAAATAAACAGTCTTAAACTACGTTAGTCTAGAACACTTTGTCCATTGTTTTTCAATTTTTTAATGTAGCAGCTGGTGTGGCATTTGGAGAGAAGGAAGGGGGGCAGTGTATATCTAGAAATCGAAACCAGTGATGTCTTCTGCTGGTTTTCTTCTTTGTTGTTGACTATGTATATTACAGCCTGTATCGGACGTAGATAGATTTGCTTCAGTTATGTGTTACGAAAATACTGTGAAAGGTTTTCATATGACAGTTGATCACTTACAATTTCTTCATCTTGCTTCTTGACATTGTAATGTCACTCAACAGCTCCACCATTAGACCAGTGATGCAAGTGAAGCAGCAAGATGATGAAATTGTAAATAATCAACTGTCATATAAAAACATTTCACTGTATTTTCGGCTTGCGGGTAGATATGCAGTACTAATGAGTGACAGATTTGGATAACTAACTGTATTACGACATCTTGTAGGAGAAAACGGGGGATAATTCATCATAGGAGACAACGGCCTTGTCGCAATGGTAACACTGGTTCCAATCAGATCACCGAAGTTAAACGCTGTTGGGATTGGCTAACAATTGGATGTTTGACTGTCTGGTCTACCGAACGCTGGGGTGCACTCCGACCTTGTGCGTCCAATTGAGGAGCTACTTGATGCGGCGGTAGTGGCTCCGGTCACGAAAACTGACAACGGCTGGGAGGGCGGTGTGCTGACCACATGTCCCTTCATATCCGCATCCAGTGACGCATGTGGGCTGAGAACAACCCAGCGGTCGTACGGTACCGTTGAGCCTCCAAGGCCTGTACGGACGGAATTTAGTTTAGTGTCATAACAGGAAGGACATTTAGACCCTCGTAACATAATTTCACTAAAAAAATGATACAAAGTGCTGAGGAACATCATCAAAGAGGCTAAAACGATGCTTTACACTGAGACAATGGGAAGCTCTCAGACCAAAATTAAAACTAAATGGTCAAATGTGAAAGAGGTAACACGGCAGAATATTCATGCTGAGCAAATTAAATCTCTTTTATGTGAGAATGACCCTGTTAGAGATGCACCAGAGTTGTGCAAAATATTTAACAACAATTTCTTATCAATGGTCAGCAAATCCAAACAAAATTTTATTGATACTGTTTGAAATCTGATGTTTTGAGCTACAGGAAACAAGCAAAGAGGAAGCTGATTCAGTTATTACATCAGTAAAGAGACATAACTTCCAGAGGTACGCTAGAGTTTGAAGTGAGATTACGAAGTGAAATTTAAAACTTATAAAATGCCGGAAAGATGTTAGTATACACTTTTAGAGGTTTCTACTTCACTCAAGATTTATTGGTGTAACGGTGCATATGGAGTACATGAAATGATTACATTGACACATCAACAGCACAAGTGGTTCTGAGGCACCAGGTACTGACTCAATTTGCTGGGAAGTGGCGGTGCGGTCCCTTACGGCACTGCGTAGGATCCTACGGTCTTGGCGTGCATCCGTGCGTTGCTGCGGTCCGGTCCCAGGTCGACGGGCACGTGCACCTTCCGCCGACCACTGGCGACAACATCGATGTACTGTGGAGACCTCACGCCCCACGTGTTGAGCAATTCGGCGGTACGTCCACCCGGCCTCCCGCATGCCCACTATATGCCCTCGCTCAAAGTCCGTCAACTGCACATACGGTTCACATCAACGCTGTCGCGGCATGCTACCAGTGTTAAAGACTGTGATGGAGCTCCGTATGCCACGGCAAACTGGCTGACACTGACGGCGGCGGTGCACAAATGCTCCACAGCTAGCGCCATTCGACGGCCAACACCGCGGTTCCTGGTGTGTCCGCTGTGCCGTGCGTGTGATCATTGCTTGTACAGCCCTCTCGCAGTGTCCGGAGCAAGTATGGTGGGTCTTACACACCAGTGTCAATGTGTTCTTTTTTCCATTTCCAGGAGTGTATTTATTTGAAAAGTCTAATATTGCAATTTCGACCATGTCAGCCTTGATAAAAGTGAGTGGAAATAATTACACCTTAGCAAACGAAGCTGCATATACAGATATAATCAACAACAATACCGTTGAAAACGTTTTTAAATTTCACCACTTTTATGCTCGACGCCACCGTAGACGTTTGTCGTCGCGGGGAGGTCGTTACCCTCCATCCTACGCGTGTTCAACCCCTTGTTTTGAGTCTCTGCAATGAACGGCAAAGCCGCGACGCCCAGTAGTGAAATCACGCGGATTTCTTTAAGGTGGTCGAGGAAAACATTTTAGACATACCACAACCCCGAATCAAGATGAAATGGCCTTAGGGATGGCATAAATGTCGTCAGTGAAACCAGTCCTTCTCTTGGGGCGTTGAGTACCACATATTTCGCGGTCGAAAACGACTGTTCACAGTGTGATAAGCAGCAGAATGACGTTCTTGATAACTTTAGACGCTGCTGACAACCCTCAGACCATTTGACCCTGTGCAGGATATTGTGGAGGATCAATACCACTGAACGTGATCACACTCAGTTGGAGTGCAGTGCAAGAGTAATTTTCGCTCTGGTGTACAGGGTGGAAACGTTAGGCACCGTTGAAAACCATTCGATAAAATTTGATCCAAAGCAGCATTGGGTGCTTATGCATTTTCAGCCCTCTTGTCTCGCACGTTCCTGTGGCATGATCACAGAGGTTTGTGACGTCCATATAAGTGTGAATAAAAGCGCAAACGATACTTCTAAGCCACTACAGTTCAGCAACAACCTTGGTGACACCCATTCGCCTCTGTTGAGCACTTTAAAATGTACCCAACAGAGACAACCACTGACAAGGTGTAGGCACTTGCAGAAAGGCACACCCTTCGACAACCTTCCAATTAGGCAGAGAGGCAGTAGCGTAGCTTGCCTGCAGGTGCCTAGAACTCTCGTCATGGGTTCTGTCTGTACAATTAACATTTTTAAGATGGTCAACAAAGGTCAGCAGGAGGCACCAAGGATGATTCTCGACTGGATGATCCTAGAGTGATCCTTTACCGTTTCATTCACGCATATGTCAATATTGCACCCATCTGTGATCAGGTCAGGTGGGGCGAAACAGGAGACCTGAAAAAGGCGGCCGCGGTGGTCCCGCGGTTCTAGGCGCGCAGTCCGGAACCGTGCGACTGCTACGGTCGCAGGTTCGAATCCTGCCTCGGGCATGGATGTGTGTGATGTCCTTAGGTTAGTTAGGTTTAAGTAGTTCTAAGTTCTAGGGTACTAATGACCACAGCAGTTGAGTCCCATAGTGCTGAGAGCCATTTGAACCATTTAGACCTGAAAAAGCATATGCACCCATTTCTGCTTCGGATCACTTTCAGATTTCGTCAAATGGTTTTGAACGGTGCTTAGTGGTTCCATCCTGTACACCAGAGCAAAACGTACTGTCGCACTGCACTTCAAAGGCGTGCGATCACTTTCAATGATGCTCCTGGCGCACATTGTCCTCAGAGTAGGGTTGAATAATCTGAGGGTTTCAGCAGTGTCAAGGGTTGCCGAGAACGTCGTCCTATTACTCTTCGCACTTCAAATTGTTGTCACTTTCGACCTCGAAATGTGTGATAATCACCGCCACAAGGGAGGAGGTTGTTTCATTGAGACTCCTATGCCACCCACTAAGGCCTTTTCGTGTTGGATCTGAGCGGCAGTGTGTCTGCAATGTTTTCCCCGGCCACCCCTAAAAGATCGCGTGAATTGAACTCTCGGCGTTAGAGTTTTGACCTCTTGAGCAGTGGTGTCAAAAGAAGGGTTTAAATGTGTGTAAGTCGTGACACGTCCAAGTTGAAGTTGGGCAGAACTGTGGCGGAATTTGGTGCCAATGTGACATTATTAACCCACCTTACACTCCGTATGAATGTCTGAGCTCGCAGGGCGCCATACTTTTGTACCAATATTAGAGGAATGTTGTACTCACTTTTGAGACAAATTTCAAACTTATGCTTCGCGGGGTTTTAAAAAGTGACCGTTTAATTATGTTGTGCAGTTTACGAGTGGCTCAAATATTTCGACAACTTGGTTAGACGAGATTCATGCGACGAAAGAGTTTGGCGAGACTATCTTCGAGTGCTCAGTGTGGTGTATATATATTTCAGGTCACTGTATTTTCCACTTAATGGATGAGTACACCGGAGGTAGTATAGAGGAAAGGAGTCTGGTGATTAACCTCACGTCTGGGAGACGTACAGCTGTACCAAGGAGTAAAGGAGACCTGGACGAAATGTGTTCACGCAGTATGCTAAATCACAGACTAAGAATTACCAGATTAAACATGCTCACGCTGAAGTATACTTTGTAAGACACTCATTACTACATTAATTATTATGCCCCATGACCCTTACAACAATAAAAGAAAGCATTTTTAACACAAACGAAACCAGAACAAAAATCACTAGTCATGTTCGCCAAACTTTGGAGGAAACGAAATTAAAGCCAATGTTTCTACCGGAATTGACAGAAGAAACAACCTCAGTCATATTTATTGGTGAACAAAAGTTAGTGTTCTCATTTCAAGACGAGAGAGGTAGTGAACATCTGCTGCGCTAAGAGCTAAAACATCTCTTTCACATAGTATTACACGGATATATATGCAAGCGGTTTGACAGTCATTGCTAGACAACAGTTTTACCTTCGAGTAATGTAAAAAATGAAGATTTAGTTAAAACAGTTACACAGTCATCCAGGTATAAATAGACTAGTTTCGATGGCTTTTGAGCAGAATAACGTACGACATGAGCGTAATTCCACGGATATCATGACAAATTCTCTATACGAATCAAAAGACATCATAACCCTTTTTGAAAATACCCAAATCGAGTCAGTTATTTTACATTTTAGAGCTTTAAAAGAATGGTTTATTGTTTCTAACGAATTCTTCTACTTCATTCGATAAATGTTTTAAACTTTTCAGTTAAAGTTAACCTAAAAATTTAATTCTCTTTGGCAGATGTCACATTCCCCAATGAACGTCAAATTCAATGGCGTCCGGTTTAGGACTTTAATGAAACGTCAGTATATCTTTTTTAATGTTTTTACATTTTTTCTTCATTGGACATAAAGTACCTCCCCCAACCCCATCGGTTTTAGGACTTTAATGAAACATCAATATATCTTTAAAAAGTATAAGTGAGTAAAGCCAAGAAAACTCAACGAAATTTGCTCTGTCTGACCTTTTTTTGGGTGAGCATAAAGTAAGCCCACTCACCCCTCCCTTGGTAGGACACATTACTGAAAACGTGTTGACGTTACTAACAGGGTGCTGAATGATATTTTCATGTCCTGCACCCTAATAACACATCAGCACCCCCTTAAAAAGTATATTGTTAATTTAATCAACATCAAATAACAAATTTAATTTTTTTACATTTTTTCTTCATTGGACATAAAGTATCTCCCCCAACCCCATTCTTCCCCAGATAATGGGCCTTATTACAGATGCGTTGGTATTGTGAAGGTTAAGCTTTGCATTGCACTGTAGTCCTTTGGAGGTGGTGTCGAGTAGCCCTGCTGGAGAGTGTGTGTGCTGTCGGCAGCTGCTGCAGGGCTGCCGTGGCGGCGGGCTCTGGGGACGGCGAGGCGGGCTCGGGAGGCGGTGCCGGCGCGAGCCGTGCTCTGCGTGGTGGGCTTCTTCGGCTTCTTCACCAACTACATGCTGCGCGTCGCCATCAACATCGCCATCGTGGCCATGGTGCAGCCCCGCGACCTCAACGAGACGCTGCAGCAGGCCGGCGGCGGAGACAACGCCAGCGCGCCCCTCGGCGAATGCTACGCGGAGGCGGAAGATGACAGCGCGGCTGCCAACCTCACTGCCGCGGGCGACTTCGATGCCTTCAACAGAACCCCCTTGTGGGACGAGGTGCGCGCAACCCTTCCTATATCTGTGTTCATAAGTTTTGAATCCCTTCTTTTAGCTTATGAATGACACCACTAAACCCTCGATTCCTTAAATAACAGAAATCCCGCGTAAAGAATGTGGCAGAAATACGGGTCGATGTTGATATGGTGAAAGAGGGTGTAATGGTACTTGAATTACGTAACCATTACGGCGCCTCTCCTCAACTTCTCGATACCAGCAATATTCTACTGTGTTTCTGTAAAGTAGTTAATATATTTCTGAGACAACATTCAGATTTGATTTCATTAATGTAGAGGTACTTTGATACATCGATATGTTTATATTGTACTGATATTATTCTTATGGGAATTCTTTCTTTTGTCACTATGATCTTTGACGTACTTGTAACTCTTATTTTTGGGTGCGTAAGCGATTATTGAGGAGTCAAGTCTTGGTCGTCATGTTGAAAAGACGCAAATTGTAGTCAGTTTATGAAATGTGAACTTTAACAGTGAGGAAGATATTTTCAAGTATGTTTTATATTGTGAAGTGATGTATTGTGAGTTACGTGATATCGCAACAAAAGTAGTAAAAAAGAAGTGTAACTTAAATTCGGAGTGCTGGTTACTATTTTACATTACCATCGTCTTAACTTGCAAAAGTTTAATCGTCTAGAATGGTTTATGAAACACATCTATGAAACTTTTGAATATCGCAGAATAACACCTAGGCCTCTTTGCATCCGAGCTTGGAATCATCACTACCTAGATTTTCGACGATTGAGCCATGATTTCACAACGAGACCAGCGTGGGAAACATGAAAAGATGAGTACCTAGTTTATTCATTATTTCATGAAATGACTTTATTAACTGTGCTCTAATGACACTTGCCACATAATATAACTTTGTTGTTGCCCGAAAATGCAGTATTTAGGAGCGGGAGCAACACCACAATCATAATTAATTTTTGACATTTGTTTTGGTACGGTTGTTAGAAGGGCGAGGATTATATTGTAAGACATTTTCAGTCATAACAACGGATCCCTTCCATACTACCATTTCAAACACGTTCTTGTTTCTTATTTTGACACTCAGACACTCACGTTATGTTTAAGAATTTGTGTAGGAATGTTCCTAATTTCTGAACGATTCGTGCCTTTCAGTTCCGCAGTTGTGTGTAAACATCTAGCATACACTTGTGTTTCAGGAATCCTCAGAGGAAGCATTCACAGACCGATACGTCGGGATATCTGGGAGGCCACAAAATGTCCAACGTTAGTTAGTTAGCTAGTCAGTTGCATGTTCCATGGATTGTTTCGCACGATACATCGTAATGATGTGGAACGAGTCATTTTACATTCATATCGAGAAAAATGTCTACATTTCTAAGTTTTTTCATATTTAAAAAAAGGAAAGTAACACTACATATACAGATGTGAGTTAGTAATTCCTACCCACCACCTTCTACACAATACATTAATACAGTAACAGAATTTCTTCCACGGAATAGAAGGACTTGTCAAAGAGAAACTTTCTCAGTTCGTTATCAAATTTTGCTTCGCTGGCTGTCAGACAGTTTATATTACTTATCACTGGGCGTCGAGTAAAACAGAAGTGATTTCAAGCGTTCGCAAAGGTAGTGTAATAGACCCTTTGCTGATCCTTATCTATATAAACGATTTTGGAGACAATGTGAGTAGTCGTCTTCGGTTGTTTGCAGATAACGCTGACGTTTATCGACTAATAAAGTCATCAGAAGATCAAAACAAACTGCAAAAAGATATAGAAAAAATATCTGAATGGTGCTAAAAGTGGCAGTTGACCCTAAATAACGAAAATTGTGAGGTCATCAACATGAGTGCTACAAGGAACTCGTTAAACTTCGGTTACACGATAAATCAGTCTAATCTAAATGCCGTAAATTCAACTAACTACCTAGGTATTACAATTAGCAACAACTTAAATTGGAAAGAACACAGAGAATGTTGTGGGGAAGCCTAACCAAAGGCTGCTTTTTATTGGCAGGACACTTAGAAAATGTAAAAGACCTACTAAGGAAGCTGCCTACTCCACACTTGTCCTCCTCTTTTAGAATATTGCTGCGCGGTGTGGGATCCTTACCAGGTAGGACTGACGGAGTACATCGAAAAAGTTCAAAGAAAGGCAGCACGTTCTGTATTATCACGAAATATGGGAGAGAGTGTCAAAGAAATGATACAGGAGTTGGGGTGGAAATCATTAAGAGAAAGGCTTTTTTCGTTGCGACGGAATCTTCTCGCGAAATTCCAGTCACCAACTTTCTCCTCCGAATGCGAAAATATTTTTTTGCCACCGACCTACATAGGGCGGAACGATCACCACGATAAAATAAGGGAAATCAGAGCTCGTACGGAAAGATATAGGTGTTCATTCTTCCCACGCGCTATGCGAGATTGGAATAATAGAGAATTGTGAAGGTGGTTCGGTGAACCATTTGCTAGGCACTTAAATGTGATTTGCAGAGTATGCATGTAGATGTAGACGTAGATGAAGTGATCAAAAACTGTTGTTGGAGCGTTTGTGCTTGAGACAACCTTAATGTGGGTTAATGAATGTCATTTTTCCTTCTGTACCTCATTGTTCCTTTTGAACAGCTCAGTAAGCAATAAGCAGAAGGGGAATGGACACCTCTAACAACAACTTTGAAAGAAAAGTGTAGAAACAAGGAGCCTAATTGCGAGGAACCCATGTCTAACAGAAGATCGATTAAAGAAGAAGTACAAATAACGTTCAGGGAAATTCAGGAATACAGATATCTAAGTTACTTAGAAATGAAATAAATAGGAAGTGCAGGGAAGTTAAGGAAAAATGGCTGCATGGAAAATGTAATGGAATCGAAAAAGAAATGAAGGACTGACACAGTGTATAAAAAAATCAAAACAACCTTTTGTGAAATTAAAAGCGAGGGCGGTAAAATTAAAAGTGCAGTGGGAATTCCACTATTAAATGTAGGGGAGAGATCATAAAGGTGGGAAGAGTACATTGAATGCCTCTATGAGAGAGAGGACTTGTCTGTACGTGGTAGTTGCTGAAGAAGAAACAGGAGCCGAGTGGGAAGGTTTTGTGGATCCAGTATTACAATCAGAATTGTAAAAATCTTTGGACGACCTATGATCAAATAAGACAGAAGGAATAAGTAACATTCAAATGGAATTTCTGAAATCATTGGGGAAAACGGCAAGAAAACGACAATTCACCTGTTCGTGTAGAATGTTTGAGAATGGCGATATAACGTCAGAATTTCGGAAAAACTCATGCATGCAATTTCAAAGACTGCAACAGCCAACAAGTGCGAATATTATCGCACAGTCAGATTAACAGTTCATGCATCAAAGTTGCTGACAAGTATATAGCAGAATGAAAAATAAAATTGAGGATTTCTGAGATGAAGAGCAGTTTAGCTTTTAGAGAGGCAGTTCTGACGTTGCGTTTCATAATGGAAGCAAGACTGAAAAAAAAAAACAAGACTCATTCATAGAATCTGTGCACCCGGCAAAACTGTTCGACAATGTAAAATGTTGCAAGATATTCGAAATTCTAAGAAAAAGGGAGGTAAGCTGTAGGGAAAGACGGGTAAATGTACAAGAACTAAAAGGGAACAGTAGAAATAGAAGACCAAGAAGGAAGTGCTGCCATTAGAAAGGGTGTAAGACAGGGATATAGTTTTTCATAACTACAGTACAACATATACATCAAAGAAACAATGACGGAAATAAGAGAAATGTTCAAGAGCGGGATTAAAATTCAAGCTGGAAGGATATCAGTGATAAGATTCACTGATGACTGGTATTCTCACTGAAAGTGAAGAAGAATTGCCGGCTGCGGTGGTCTCGCGGTTCTAGGCGCGCAGTCCGGAACCGTGCGACTGCTACGGTCGCAGGTTCGAATCCTAACTCGGGCATAGATGTGTGTGATGCCCTTAGGTTAGTTATTTTTAAGTAGTTCTAAGTTCTAGGGAACTGATGACCACAGCAGTTGAGTCCCATAGTGCTCAGAGCCATTTGAACCATTTTTTTTTTTGAAGAAGAATTACAGGATTTGCTGAATGGAATGAACATTCTAATAAGTGCAGAACATAGACTGAGACCAAATTTAACAAAGAGGAAAGTCGTGAAAAGTAGAAGAAATGAGAACAGGGAGAAACTTAACATCAGAAATGGGAACTGAGAAACTGAAGAGAGACCTTGTAGATGTTACAAACAGCTTCTTTATTAGTTTACAAAATACCGGCAGTTACAATAGGGATAACAAGAAATTAACTCCGCCTCTTCAACGATTCTAAATAAATACAAATCTGAGGTATAGACTCCATGTAACTTACGCGAGTCGGAACTAAAGCCAGAAAAACTAACACTCAAAGAACTGTTGTCTACAACAAAGCCTAGCTTCTCGGCGCGACTCAGTCTTCTGCGATGGCACAAGAACTTGGCTGATGGACTGCAAGCAGTCGGCGCATAACTCGGTCAACTCTCGGCTATGGTCGCAGGGTTGGCTTAAACTGCCACTCTGCAGGAAGAGACATGCTGCCCTCCAGTCACTTGTGACCGGATGGAGAACTGGTTTTGTGCCGCGGCCAGCGAGCCTGACGAGGTATCCGATGGACCATAGCTTTCGGAGAGCCACCTGTCGGTCTGAGTTTATACTTGATGTTGCGACGTGGCTACTATGGAGCGCACTGGCGTCGCCTACTTTGACACAGGCATCGTAACTGTCGTGAGGGTTGCGGCTCACTCCCCTGGTCACAGGAGCGGTCATCTCCCTAACCGGTTCGTCGAGACGACGACAGGTTCCAGAGGCCTTGGCGATTTCAGAGTCTTCGCTGTCTTGGTGGAAAGGGGGTGGGATCAAGTCCAATCGACGTGGGATGAGAGTTGCGCCGACCCGCGTCAGTCCGCTGTAGGTCTTGGGCTGATGCAATGGCAGGTGGTGGGAAAAGCGTCTCACCCCGGGTATCTGGAACGAAACGATGTGTTAGTGTGCCCCCGGGGGGTTCACGCCCATGTCTTGCCCGGACTTGATGACACGTCGATGGCAACCACCTCCTCATAGCAGCTGGACTTCGACCATTTTCAGCCAGATCAAGTGGTTGATGAAGGTGGGCTTCCACTGCTGATGACGTCGTTCAAACGTCGGGATCCTGTGGAGAAAAATAACGCAACCATCTATTAGTCTTTGATAGAGAGTGATTGTTCTGGGGGTGCACCAGGGATAATTGTAATCTGTGCTGGCTGTCATCCCAGCACAGATTAGGGTCCTTCATGAGGAGATGCACGGTAGGACAGAAAAAGTTAAGTGAATTAATTTTTCCATTTGGGTCTTGAAGGTGCATACCAAACATTCAGCCAGCACACCCTCGATGCCACTGAACAATCCTGCTATTTGACACTAATTGAGGAGAGCCTCCGTAGATTTTAAAGCTTGTTTATTGGCTTGCAGAAACTGATTGTTACAATGGGAGTAACAAGAAATTAGCTCCACCTCCTCAGCGGTGCTACCTAAATACAGTTCTGAGGTTCAGACTCCAACTAACTACCAGGAGCCGGAACTAAAACCGTAAAGATTAGCACTCGCAAAACTGTTGCAAGCTACAAAGCCTAACTGCTCGGCGTGATGCAGTCTTCTCCGCTGGCACATCAACGAGAGGTTGAGTGATGAACTATAAGCAGTCGGTGCATGACTCGGGTAGTTCTTGCCAACGGGAGCTGTCCGCAGTGGTCCCTGGGTTGGCTTAAGTAATCATTCTATGGGAAGAGACGTGCCGCCCCTGGTCACTTGTGACTGGATGAAGCCGCGATTTTGTACAGCGACCAGCAGCCTCTCGCTGATACTTGACGAGGTACCGGGTCGTCTACATCTCTCGGTGTGCATTCTAGCAGCCTGGCTTGATGTTCCCGCGTGGCTGCTACGGAGAGCGCAAGCGTCGCCTACTGTGACCAGCGCATGGTAACTGTCGTGAGGTTGACGAAGGTAGTTGAAGGAATTCTGCTACCTAGGCAGAAAAATAAACTATAATGGTCGGAGCAAAGAGGACATAAAAAGGAGGCTAGTACTAGCAAAAAGGACATTCCTGGCCAAGAGATGTCTACTAGTATCAAACATAGCCCTTAATTTAGGGAAGAAACTTCTCAGAATGTACGCTGGAACATAGGATTGTACGGCAGTGAAACATGGACTGTGACAAAACCAGAGTAGAAGAGAATATAAGCATCTGAGATGTGATGCTAGAGCAGAATGGGGGTAATTAGGTTGGATAGCGTAAGAAAGGGGGAGGTTCTCCATAGAATCGGAGAAAAAAGGAATATGTGGAAAACACTGAAAATAAGAAGAGGCAGAGTGATACAACATCTGTTAAGACTTTAGGGAATAGCTTCCATGGTACTAGAGAGGATAAAAATTGCAGTGGAAAACAGAGATTGGAACTGGAATACATCCAGCAAATAACTGAGGATTTGTGTTGAAATTGCCACTATTGAGATGTATAGATTGGCTCAGGAGAGAAATTTGTGGCGGGCCGCATCAGACTAGTCAAACCACTGACAGCAAATAAATCTGGCTTCTCTTTCACGTAACTCTGGAAACAATACATCTTCGGACGTCAAAACATGTTATGCATTGTTTTACTGGTGAGTTGCCGGGAAACTCACGTCTGGAGCATTTGTTTTCACAGTTTTCTTCCAACGAATCATATTTGTAATGTTATTTCTATTTTCACGACCACACAAGTCGACTTTATAATACAATGAGTTGGAGTCGACCATTCACCTTCCCTTAATTTTACCGCCTTGCAGCACTACGCCTACATGTTTAATCGACTTGAGTGTGTCAAGTAATACACCTCTAATACTGTTTTCGTACGTTAGAGGACAGTTTTTTCTACTCGTTTGCAATGACTCTCATTTGTTTTACATTTAGAGTAATCTGCTATTCATCACACCAAATAGAAATTCCACCTTAGTCATCCTGTAGTCAAATTCAGGCGGTCAGCGACGACAGTTTCCCGCAGTTACCTGAAAACAGTCACAGTTCGCTGCTCACCCTATTCGTCGGATCGTAAATGTACACTCATTAGCCTGCAAAACTTAGGGGCGAAAGTAACTTTCGTATGATGAGTCACAGCCGAGTAACATAACTCAATGAAACTCGCTCTGATCTCACATAGGAAGAACTACTGTATCATAGTGCAGAAGGTAACTGACAGAATTACGCAGTGAGACGAACAAAAATGACACTTTTACTCAATGACAATAATTACACCGAAGCCACTGCGACTCATGATGGTCGAAATGGTTCAGATGGCTCTGAGCACTATGGGACTTAAGGTTTGAGGTCATCAGTCCCCTAGACTTAGAACTACTTAAACCTAACTAACCTACGAACATCACATACATCCATGTCGGAGGCAGGATTCGAACCTGCGACCGAGCAGCAGCGCTGATCCAGACTGAAGCGCCTAGAACCGCTCGGCCACTTCGGCCGGCCATGATGGTCCCCTGGAAATTCCAGAAGACAGCACCTTGTTTATAATAGGGACTGTCATCAAGACGGACAGCAATGCATGGTTTGTAACGTGCACACATTCTGGCCACGTGGATGGTAGAGAGCCGTTGGGCTAGGTCGTTCTATTCCTCCACCAGCGCGGTTCGTGACTTCTGGATGGTGGCTGCTGCCCGTGGACGTGCTGCAATACGCCTCCCCAACGCTTTCCAGACGTGCTACATGTGTTTTAAGTTGGGGAAACGGGCAGGCAAGTCAACTGGGTGAACATTCTTTCGTTCCAAGACTTCTTTCGCCTTCGTTGTTCGGTGCGGTCGCGGCACTGTCATCCATAAAAATGATGTCAGAGTCGAATGCACCTCTGAAAAGACGAAAATGGAGAAAGATTACAATGTCATAATAGCGTTGAAAGTTGAAGGTCAATACGTCCATACAACATGGTGCCTTGTCGCACCTAGATTACCAAACCGAACATGACTGACAGTATTCATAGATGCATTATGTGTTTCCATATCTCACCATATGAAGGTACGTCCAGCGTTGTCGAACGAGACTATTTTGATGTTCCAGGTGATTTGGTGGGGGAAGGTGGGGGAGGCATAATGTTGCATGGGCGCTCTGTCCTCCAAACGATCGGTCCTCGCTTGTCAACGTTATTGTGATACTGTACTACCGCTCCACGTGCGTCGTTTTAGGTGTGTATTCGGCCCTGACTTCATTTTATGGATACCAAAGCGCGACGTATCGAACAGCGTAGATGGAGGAGTTCTTGAAACAAGAGGGCATTCTGCAAATGCCCGCATCTCGTGGTCGTGCGGTAGCGTTCTCGCTTCCAACGCCCGGGTTCCCTGGTTCGATTCCCGGCGGGGTGGGGGATTTTCTCTGCCTCCTGATGGCTGGGTGTTGTGTGATGTCCTTAGGTTAGTTAGGTTTAAGTAGTTCTAAGTTCTAGGGCACTGATGACCTAAGATGTTAAGTCCCATAGTGCTCAGAGCCATTTGTACCATTCTGCGAATGTATATTCAGCGAATGGACCGCCCCGATGTAACCCCATCGAGCATGTTTGGGATGGATTGGGGAGACGTACTCCAGCACTTCCGCATACACCAGCGACCATGTTGCATTTGTCAATTGCGCTGGTGCCGGAACTGAACGCCCCACCACAGGAAGTACTTACCAGTGTTTTGGCCAGCGTGGGAGCGTCCTGCTAAGTACTGCTGTCTCTTGCAATCACACACCTTATTAAAAACCGTGTCCTGCCGTTTGTAATGTCTACAGGATCATAATGATCTGTACAAAAATGATTCAAATGGCTCTAAGCTCTATGGGACTTAACATATGAGTTCATCAGTTCCCTAGACTTAGAACTACTTAAACCTAACTAACCTAAGGACATGACACACGTCCATGCCCGAGGCAGGATTCGATCCTGCGACAGTGGTAGCAGCGTGGTTCCGGAATGAAGCACCTAGAACCGCTCGGCCACAGTGGTCGACATCATGATATGTAATTACCTTTGAAGAAAAGTGCATCAAGAAAGACAGTAACATCTGATTTACAGCGATGTCTACCAACACCTCTTGTACAGAATTCAGTAACTTTTAGCAAGCGACAACTGTAGACTCATAATCTCTTTGAAACTTCCTAGCAGATTGAAACTTTGTGCTGGAATGATAATCGAACCTGAACCTAGTCTTTGGGGCAATGCTCTCTTTGACTAACCCGCCCAGGTCCGATCTCACGGTTCCATTTAGGGCCTGCCGATGTAGACGAGTGGTTCTAGGCGCTTTAGTCTGGATCCCCGCGACCGCTACGGCCGCAGGTTCGAATCCTGTCTCGGGCATGGATGTTTGTGATGCCCTTGGGTTAGTTAGGTTTAAGTAGTTCTAAGTTCTAGGGGACTGATGACCTCAGATGTTAAGTCCCATAGTGCTCAGAGCCATTTTTTGAGTTCCACTTCCGCACATAGTTCTAATCTTCCACAATGTTTCAAAGCAGCCCTCGCTGCTCTGCAGATTGAAAGATTAATTTCCATGTAATCTCATGTTCTGTGACTGTAATGACTAACATACAACACAATGTTTCCAAGCAGCTCTCGCTGCTCTGCAGATTGAAAGATTAATTTGCATGTAATCTCATGTTCTGTGACTGTAATGACTAACATACAACGCGCCCAGAGTATTAATGACGTGCCACTGACGACAGGAACGCTTCCCGTGGACGATGGAGCAGCAGTCGCTGGCGCTGGGTGCCTTCTACTGGAGCTACGTGGTGGCGCTGGTGCCCGGCGGCCTGCTGGCGCAACGTTTCGGCGCCAAGCGCGTCTTCGGGGGCGCCAACCTGCTGTGCGCATTCGCCTCGCTGCTCATACCTGTGGCGGCGCGCACACACCTCTTCCTGCTGGTCGCCGTGCGCCTGGTGCAGGGCGCCGCCTCGGCAAGTACCCGCACCGCTCACACCTGCAGCTGTTTCTGCAGTATTGCCAAAATAAAACTGGCCGAGAAAATATTTCGTGCACCTCGAGATAGACAACCTGCAACCCAGTTGTAATTGGTGTAGGTCGAGTTGGATATGTTAAGACACAATAAATGTTTTATGGGTCACTTTTATTTTTCCCGTACTGTTTAAAACATAATGCAAATGTCGATACGGTCAACAGAAATAATCTGCACTGTTCACAAAGCGAGCAACAGTTTCTGAAAAGCATGATGTGAATGTTGGTGACGTCAACGGACATTTTTTTCCTATTCTCACTGATATTGGTCACTCTCCACACAGCCATAAATGGTATAACTACACCAGTGGCCTAAAAAATTGCTACACCAAGAAGAAATACAGATGATAAACGGGTATTCATTGGGCAAATATAGTATACAAGAACTGACATGTGATTACATTTTCACGCGATTTGGGTGCATAGATCCTGAGAAATCTGTACCTCTGGCCATAATAACGGCCTTGATACGTCTGGGCATTTAGTCAAACAGAGATTGGAGGGCGTGTACAGGTACAGCTGCCCATGCAGCTTCAACACGATACCACAGTTCATCAAGAGTAGTGACTGACGTGATGTGACAAGGCAGTTGCTCGGCCTCCATTGACCGGACGTTTTCAGTTGGTGAGACGTCTGGAGAATGTGCTGGCCAGGGCAGCAGTCGAACATTTTCTGTATCCAGAAAGGCCCGAACAGGATCTGCAACATGCGGTCATTTATTATCCTGCTGAAATGTAGGGTTTCGCAGGGATCGAATGAAGGGTAGAGCCACAGGTCGTAACACATCTGAAAAGTAACGTCCACTGTTCAAAGTGCCGTCAATGCGAACACGAGGTGACCGAGACGTGTAACCAATGGTACCTCATAGCATCAGGATGGGTGATACGCCAGTATGGTGATGATGAATACACGCTTTCAATTTACGTTCACCGCGATGTCACCAAACACGGATGTGACCATCATGATGCTGTAAACAGAATCTGGATTCACCCGAAAAAAATGACGTTTTGCAATTCGTGCATCCAGGTTCGTTGTTGAGTACACCATCGCAGGTCCTCCTGTCTATGATGCAGCGTCAAGGGTAACCGCAGCCATGGTCTCCGAGTTGATAGTCCATGCTGCTGCAAACGTCGTCGAACTGTTCGTGCAGATGGTGGTTGTCTTGCAAACGTCCCCATCTGTTGACTCAGGGATCGAGACGTGGATGCACTATCCGTTACAGCCATGTGGATGAGATGCTTGTCATCTCGACAGCTAGTGATATGGGGCCATTGGGATCCAGCACGGCGTTCCGTATTACCCTCGCGAAGCGACCGATTCCATATTCTGCTAACAGTTATTGGATCTCGACCAACGGGAGCAGCAGTGTCGCGATACGATAAACCGCAATCGCGATAGGCTACAATCCGACCTTTATCAAAGTCGGTAACGTGATGGTACGCATTTCTCCTCCTTACAAGAGGCATCACAACAACGTTTCACAAGGCAACGCTGGTCAACTGCTGTTTGTGTATGAGAAATCCGTTGGAAACTTTCCTCATCTCAGCAAGTTGTAGGAGTGGCCAACCTTGTGTGAATGCTCTGAAAAGCTAATCATTTGCATATCCTGCCTGTTAAATTTCACGTCTGTAGCACGTCATCTTAGTGGTGTAGCAATTTTAATGGCCAGTAGTGTATACAGGTTGCTCCAGGATGAATGATCAAGGAGGAATGGTCAATATTCAGGGATATGACAGGAACGTTCATTAGAAGCAGAAAGCTTCATATGCCCCATTACGAATGGTTTCCGAGAAAAAATGCGTTTAATGTACATCTATTGTACGGATTGTGATGCGTGCGCGTATGTCTCACATAGCCAATCTCTTTGTCGTTTCATTCTAGCCCAGTCATGTATTTTTGCCGTTCAACAAGCCCATAATCTGTTGTGGGTAAAATAGTGCGAGGGACTGTCAGCGTATCAGATAGAAGCAGCAGATAATTGCATTTGTGCTCGGGTTGGGAAAAATGTCATACACGAACCCTAATGAAGAATATGAAGATACGGTGCACGTTTACTCGTCTGCGATGGTAGTGCACCAGCTGCTGTCGAAGAATATCGTCGGTGCTTTCCGACACGTCGAATTCCTGGTCGTACAGTGTTTAGCAGGGTTGCAGAGCATTGCCTGAAACATGTATTCTTCCAAGTTCCAATATTTCTTCTGAACGTGTAGATACAAAACATGTGTCGGAACAGCAGCACACTGTTTAAATAGTGCAGCATAGCCTTACAACCAGAGCGCGGCGACTTTGTGCATGAATCAGTACCCCACGAGCATGTGTATGGCTAACATTACATGCAGAATGCTTGTATCCATTTTACATACATCGTGTCCACAATCTTCTCATTGGCTAAAATGCCACACGACTTGAATTCTGTCACTGGTTAAAAGACAATCGTCATAAATAACATATTAAATGTAGTACGTGTCGCAAATCATTGGGAGTAAGGCATATGTTCACCGAAGTTTTATGCTTCAAACGCTCTTTCCGGTCATATCCCTGAATACCGACCATTCCTTTTGCAATACCCTGTGTGTCTGATACATTACACCATTTAAACTACTCATGAAGCATTTATAACGTAATAATGCAAAGAAGAAAGCTTAGGACCATACAAAATATCCATACATAAGAACACAGTGTATCTAGACACTTAGATCGTATTTCATTGACTGAACACCAGGTACAACACATTTAAAAATAGTTCAAATCACTCTTTTGAGTTGAAAGAAACACCGCAGCCAATATCTAAAACATTTTCGATTTTCTTGCCGCTTCAATTCGAGAATGTTTTACATATCAGTGCCGTCGCGAAAGACTTCTTTTCACTGCAGCCAGTGTTGGAAGAGGAACTTTTGCATTAGAAAATGCTTTGAAAAAAGATTTTTGTTGTATTTTGTATCTGGTGCACGAGAACAGTTGATGGTTCATGTCTCCGTTTTCATTGCATAAATCATAAAATGGAGAACCCTTCACGCCGTTTGGAACAGAAGGGATGGACATTTGCCATGATCTAAGTGCACGCGCCTAATCGTAATCGTCTTCTTCTATTACAATCGACAAATGAAGGAGATAATGCCATTTAGCTTGCAGTGGGGCATAATGCACTCTATTTGAAATTTTGGTCGAATATCATTATCTCTGCCAGATACTTCCCGCTTTTTCACTGATTAAACTGAAATCTTCTTAGTAAGTAAGTCTATCATTTAGGACTTCGCCTTTAATTGTTCACTCCGCTTCTACTATTTCTTTATGAAAGATTTCAATGTGCCTTGGAATACAGAAAGGAATTTGTTACCGCTCTGGTTGCTTATTTGTAGCGGTTTCTTTAATGTACTTATAGTTATAGGTGACACTCTTTTAGTCCGTTTTGGTTTCTTAAAGCTCTTTAGAATTCTTAGGGAATCGGTTAATGTCATCGCACTGCTTCGTGAGCGAAATCTTCCATATTTTACTGCTTCTCTATTTGCGGTGACTTCTGCATAGATAGTTGCCTCCGTGCGTACGGAATATAGGGCTTAATAATTTCCTGAGGGGTTGTATATTGCACATCCTGTTTTGTCGCTGTTGACGGTCTTGGACCCATTCGTAGAAATATTCGTATAATTGAGGATGATGGTATTGAGCAAATCGCAAACTTGGAGTTCGGAGGCTCTTTATAAGGTACGATATTATTGAAGATTATTTTATTTTATTCTCGGTAGCTGAACGCGGCTAGGAATTCTGGTAAGAGTTTGTATTTCAGTAGTTATTTTCGTACGAAGTCCACCATTCAAGATATTTGATAAATATTAGATTTCATCTATTTCCGGTGAAAGTTACATTTTTCAGTGCCTGGACAATACTTCATTAATCTGTTGAAAAAGGGTGTCTTATCTGTGAAATGCGCTTCTCAAGTTTTTCCTCTGGTGGCTCCCCTTCCTCACCAAGGACAGTGTACGTATGTGTGGATGACGTGGTTCCAGTGCATATTCGAATATAGCTACAATGAAGCCTGTCCAAGTTCGATAGCGAATTTCTTGACCCATCGTGATAAAATATGTATCTATAATCCAAGACTGATCTCAAGAAAGCTGAGGAGAGTTTTCGGGCGAACTCCCCACCATGTTCTGGCCACACATCTTAGTGCATTCATCTGTAAACAACATGTATGAATGAAAAGTTTCCAGTCGCAATATTTTCGTGGTTTATTGAATTACACGACGCACTTTGCACCCAGTAGGTCCAACGTCAGGTGCAAATCGTCTTAATACATAACTTACTTCTGCTCTTGAGAGAGATGAAATGTGCCTTCCTGTTACGAGATGGTTAGATGTTAGATGGTTAGATGTCAGTGAGAAACGTACCGAACCATCAAAGAAGCACATTTTTAACCTTTTAACGCCAGCAGACGTTGGTTTGTCCTTTCTGTCATCGGACATAAAGTCACTTAAGGCGCACATTTGTTTATACATTTTAAACACTTCATAGGTTTGCGATATGAGGGACGTGAAGTGCGGTGACAGAAAGGATAAACTAACTCCTGACGGCGTTAAGAGATAGAAAATGTTCTTCGTTGATTGTTCGGTAAATTTTTCATTGTTTGTTTTTTCGACTGTTTCTCATCATATTTTCCGATGTTTGTTTACGAAATACAAAATCTAACATCTAAGATTCTGATAACAGTAATGTGCATTTCACTTCACTCAAAAGCATAAGTAAATTATGTATTAAGACGATGAACCCACAAGTAATTCAATAAAACACGAAAAATTGTGACTGAAGGCGTTTTCATTCATACTTGCTGTGTATTGTCTACAGTCAGGTTCACAGCTGGAAAAGATGGATGAAATTAAATTACCTTCATCTTTGTTTCTATCTTACGTGAAATATCATTTACACTAGGTGTGCCCATGACAACATTGTATAGGGTATAGTTTAGCTGTTGCATCATTGTTATACAGCGTAAGAAAAGTAGTCGTATAACGATCTTAACCGATACTAACCAGAGACGAGTGCCACGCCATATCAATGACAGTCGGTTTCATACCCGATAGTGATTTCTTGCTGCCAGTGTTGCAGGTCCATCTGAAGCAGTTTCCGAGCGAATATTGCGAAGGGAACGCCTTGAAATAGGCATTTGGAGTCGGGTATCACGCAAAAGGCCGTTGCTCATCGCTGCACATCTTCAATGGGCCAAACAACACAGAATCTGGACAGTAGCTGACTGGACGCATGTAGCGTGGTTGCGTCTTTCCAAAACTGCGATGCGTCGAGTTTGACGACGGGCCAATGAATCTTTTGACCTGTACAGTGTGGAAGATGTGGATGAGTCAGAGATAGTTCTGTGCTATTTTGGGGGTGTTTCTCGTACCATAATTTGGACTT
Organism: Schistocerca gregaria; assembly: GCF_023897955.1. NCBI lineage: Eukaryota > Metazoa > Arthropoda > Insecta > Orthoptera > Acrididae > Schistocerca > Schistocerca gregaria. The sequence continues at coordinate 927,212,607 of NC_064921.1, read as the reverse complement.
TCTGTTTCAGGTTACCGCGAACGTGAAGCGGATGTTTATTTCAACATTGTTGGTGAACAGTTCTTGCCCTTTCTTTTACATTTTCTTGATTATCTTGTTGACACAGTGGTCATCATACAGAGCCGCGTTCACAGGACGGTACCCTTTCATTCCTGTTTGACGAACACTCAGGCACCCTACGGTATCTCAGCTGGTCCCGTAAATCAATCCCACGGGTGGAACTATTGGGAAAAGTGGGCGAGAAGCAGCGATCATCAACCCCACAGTTTTGGTAGCGCTACGAGTGAACGGCTTCAGCTGGATATCCCCTACTTGAACAAAACTTCTAAACTGAGGCCACCTTCAGTGCTAGGAGCGGTTTTACTGGCGCTGACAAACATATTGTTCCCTCTGCTCATGTGGAAAAAATAAACCGGTATCATTTTCACTTTTACTACCCGTTAGAGGACCTTTTTGTTAGTATTTGCAATGTGTGCATATGCCAAAAACTGATAATTAGCCAATGAAGCAGCATGTTTGATCACTTGACTTATATCTCATGATCACGTTTGGTGTGGTCTCAGCCCTCTTATACAAATTACTGGAGCACTGACAGCAACTTTGATGGAGAATGGCCTTCTCTCCTTGTTTCGTTCATGGACACCATCAATGACAGCATCACACAGAACTTATGTGCACCATTACTCTTTGCAGTACTCACAATATACAGGGTGTTACAAAAAGGTACGGCCAAACTTTCAGGAAACATTCATCACACACAAAGAAAGAAAATATGTTATGTGGACATGTGTCCGGAAACGCTTACTTTTCATGTTAGAGCTCATTTTATTACTTCTCTTCAAATTACATTAATCATGGAATGGAAACACACAGCAACAGAACGTACCAGCGTGACTTCAAACACTTTGTTACAGGAAATGTTCAAAATGTCCTCCGTTAGCGAGGATACATGCATCCATCCTCCGTCGCATGGAATCCCTGATGCGCTGATGCAGCCCTGGAGAATGGCGTATTGTATCACAGCCGTCCACAATACGAGCCCGAAGAGTCTCTACATTTGGTACCGGGGTTGCGTGGACAAGAAGTTTCAAATGCCCCCTTAAATGAAAGTCAAGAGGGTTGAGGTCAGGAGAGCGTGGAGGCCATGGAATTCGTCCGCCTGTACCAATCCATCGGTCACCGTATCTGTTGTTGAGAAGCGTACGAACACTTCGACTGAAATGTGCAGGAGCTCCATTGTGCATGAACCACATGTTGTGTCGTACTTGTAAAGACACATGTTCTAGTAGCACAGGTAGAGTATCCCGTACGAAATCATGATAACGTGCTACATTGAGCGTAGGTGGAAGAACATGGGTCCCAATCAAGACATCACCAACAATGCCTGCCCAAACGTTGTTGTGTTGATGACGTGATTGCACAATTGCGTGCGGATTCTCGTCAGCCCACACGTGTTGATTGTGAAAATTTACAGTTCGATCACGTTGGAATGAAGCCTCATCCGTAAAGAGAACATTTGCACTGAAATGAGGATTGACACATTGTTGGATGAACTATTCGCAGAAGTGTACCCGCGGAGGCCAATCAGCTGCTGATAGTGCGTGCACACGCTGTACACGGTACTGAAACAACTGGTTCTCCCGTAGCACTCTCCATACAGTGACGTAGTCAACGTTACCTTGTACAGCAGCAACTTCTCTGACGCTGACATTAGGGTTATCGTCAACTGCACGAAGAATTGCCTCGTCCAGTGCAGGTGTCCCCGTCGTTCTAGGTCTTCCCCAGTCGCGAGTCATAGGCTAGAATGTTCCGTGCTCCCTAAGACGCCTATCAATTGCTTCGAACGTCTTCCTGTCGGGACACCTTCGTTCTGGAAATCTGTCTCGATACAAACGTACCGCGCCACGGCTATTGCCCCGTGCTAATCCATATATCAAATGGGCATCTGCCAACTCCGCATTTGTAAACATTGCACTGACTGCAAAACCACGTTCGAGATGACCACTAACCTGTTGATGCTACGTACTGATGTGCTTGATGCTAGTACTGTAGAGCAATGTCAACACAAGCACCGAAGTCAACTTTACCTTCCTTCAATTGGGCCAGAGGCGGTGAATCGAGGAAGTACAGTACATACTGACGAAACTAAAATGAGGTCTAACATGGAAATTAAGCGTTTCCGGACGCATGTCCACGTAACATCTTTTCTTTATTTGTGTGTGAGGAGTGATACCTGAAAGTTTGGCCGTACCTTTTTGTAACACCCTGTATAGAAAATCCTTGTGCCCTACCAAGTTATGGTATCCATTTTGTACACGAATTCCTTGCTTAAACTGTGTTTATATGTTCAGTTAAACTATGTCACATGTTCTACTCTTAAGCTAATTTAATAACATTTAATATTTTGAATTATCACCACTTTTGTAGTTTTTTCTCCATCAATGCAATCCATACTGCGCTTATCTTGGGTGCCATCACCCTGTGAACAGCTGTTATAACAATTCGCTTTGCACAGGGCACAACTTGGCCAGCAATGAACGTGATGGGCAGCCGCTGGATTCCGCCCACCGAGCGAAGCAAGTTCATCGCCACCTATCTCGGTAAGCACACGCACCGCTCTACCTTGAGTCTTGCAGAAAAACTGCAACACGCGTATCGCGTATTTCCTAATGAGCGTACTTTCTTGTTCCTTCAAAATGTTATTTTATTGTACTAAAGGATTTTTAGCTACGAGGTCTGTTCGGAAGGTGAGGTCTCATCGGGCGCGAAATGGAAACCACACTGAAAATCCAATGAAGCTTTGCACAGATGTGTTGGGCAGTGCCTCTAGTGTGCTCGTCGATCGCGTCACGTCGCTATTTTCAGTTTCCAGAGCACAGTGATCACGTAAAGATACTTAAAAAAAGTGTCTCCCTCCAGCTATGAGTGCCTGTGGAAGCTTGCACCTGATTTCATGCAGCCCATACATTGTAACTGTCATGCAGTTCATTCTTCATGAAAATTCTCGGCAGCACACTGCAGGGAAGCTAAAACGCTCCTGCAACGTTTCCGATGGGAAGGCTTTGATAGCCCACCTTAAAGGCCAGACGAGGCCCACTCTGATTTTCACGTCTGCACGTAGGAACCGCTCGGTATGAAGACAACACTTTGACACAGACGATGAGTTACGGACCAGCGTAGGCAATTGGCAGAAAGCACAGGCGACTCCTTTCTGTGAAGAGGGTATTGAAAAATTGGTACAACGCTACGAAAAGTGTCTAAGTCAGAGCGATGACTACGTAGAGAAGTATCTGAAAGGTGCAGCAAATTGTTGCAAATAAAACATTCTTCATTTTCGCGGTGTTTTCCATTTCGCAACCGATCGGACCGTAGTTTCTGAATAGTCCTCATACCACAACCTCATAAATTCTGTTGTTTTCATAACCCGCCTTTCACAGCGACAGAATGTTGGTATCAGATGCTTCTGTAGCCTTTGAACCTATACAGGGCGAGACTATTTGATATTGTTAATTACTTATCCACACTACTGTAATACATTATTTGCTCTGCCAATCCCTGTTACAAGAAAATTGCTGACAGTTTTGTTTGAAGAAAGAATGTGAGGATACGTTCTAATGGTCACTCGCGTCAGAACTTTGTATTTCCGTTTTCTGTTGCCACTGCTAGAAGTTTCGCAATTATCAAGTATCACTAGACACGGAGCACAAGCTCTGAACATATGTTAAGAGTGCGGAAGGTAACTGGCCATGTCCTTGTAAAGGAACCATCCCGGTATTCGCCTGATTTTCTGGGAACCACTTAATAATTCTTTGAAAGACTTCCTCAACAATATCTTCAGCTGGTTTTTCTGGAATGGGATTTACTATAACACTAGTGTAATCTGCAAAAGGTACTAGTTTCACTTGCTGAACGTTAAGTGGGAGGTCATTCACATGAATCAGGAACAACAGAGGACCTAAAATCGAACCCCATGGGACTTCCTTTGTGGTAACTCCCCATTCACTGGAATTTACCACCCTCCCAAGATTATTTGTGTTATTCAGTACAACTTTTTGCTTTCTGTTCATTAAGTATGATTCAAACCATCTGTGTGTATAGCCTACAATTCTATAAAACCTGACATGATCCACACAGTAAAATGCCTTGGAGAGATCACAAAAAATACCAACTGGCGATAATTTGTTATTTACGGCTTTTACTATTTGATGGGTAAATGTGTAGATAGCATTCTCATTCGAGTAACCCTTCCAGAATCCGAGCTGTGACATGCTGAGTAAATTATTTTCACTTAAATGTGAGACTACTCTTGAATACATAAATTTTTTGAATATTTTGGAAAATGAAGTCAGCAATGAGATTGGTCTATAATTATTTAAGGCACTCTTGTCACCTTTCTTGTGGAGACGTTTGACAATTGCGTATTTCAATCTGTCTGGAAAATTTCCCTGTGCTAGCAAAGCATTACACATATCGTAATGGACTCCACTTATTAAATTAGAACAACACTTAAAATTCTGTTGCAGACTCCATCAACACCACATGAGCTCTTGTTTTTCAGTATATTTATAATTCCCTTAATTTCCATGGAGGATGTTGGTGCTATTTCTAAAGACCTAAAGTCCTGAGGAATGACAGCAAAAGGAAACTGACGACATAGATTTCTTGTGTAAAATATCATTCTCTTAAGAATATCGTACAGACATATCATCGTTTAACTGTAGCACAGACACCCGAGTGGAGGAAATAAAAAGAACGTTGTTGCTTGTTGGTTGATTAGGTGAGGTACCAAACAAAGAGGTCATCTGTCCCATCGGATTAGGGAAGATGGGGAAGAAAGTCGGCTATGCCCTTTCAAAGGAACCATCCCTGCCTTTACCTGAAGCGATTTAGGGAAATCGCGGAAAACCTGGATCTGGGTGGTCGCACTCGGATTTGAACCCCTTTCCCTCGAATGCGAGTCCAGTGTGCTAACCACAACGTCACTAGTTCGGTGCCAACATAATTTGCATTTCACAGAGTCCCTTGTATCACCGCTAGTCGTTCACCTTCCTATTCCACTTGGAAATGCAACAAGCGAATGTCTGCATGCTTCCGTAAAAACCCTGATTTATTTCAGTAAAGGATGTATATCTCCAAGCGGTTGCATAAAGTTTATTGTAATAACACTTTACCAGGTTTCAGCACCAATAAGGATATCTTCTTCAGAGGAATTAAAGCCATTCATCTTACAGTGAGTTAAAATTATAAGCAAACATTATGAACTAAAACGCTCAAGTCAAACAGACGAAACTATGGATGAAGACCTTTGGGGAAAAAATATTACTCAGGTACATCCGTGAGCTGTTTTCCATAGAGGACTTTATCCATGATTTCTGATGTCTGAGTTGAACGTTTTAGCCCATGTTGTATGCTTATAATTTTAAGGTAATATAGGGTACATGACTTTACACCTTATGAAGAAGATACCCTTACTGGTATTGAAACCTGGCCAAGGCTTATTATAAAAAACTTTATACCACCAATTGGCTGTATACGTCATTTACTGAAAGTTTATTTACGGCTGTTGCTGTCAGCCATGTTTAAATTTGTGCTCTGATTTCTCTTACTTTGTCACCGCTACTATTATGCAGCATGTGTGTTGGTGGCAATAGAATCGTTCTGCAGTCTGCTGCAAAGGCCGATTCTCTAAACATCCTCAATACTGCTACAGGAGAAAAAGGACCGTCTTCCCTCCAGATATTACCATTTGTGTACACGGAACATTTCCGAAATACTTTAGTGCTAGAACGAAATTTTCACTCTGCAGCGGAGTGTGCGCTGATATGAAACTTCCTGGCAGATTAAAAACTGTATGCCGGACCAAGACTCGAACTCGGAACCTTTGCCATTCGCGGGCAAGCGCTCTACCGATTGAGCTATCCAAGCACAACTCACGCTCCCTCCTCACAGCTTTACTTCTGCCAGTACTGGTCGAACATACCCGTGACACATCTAGCTGCACTCCTCTGAACTGCTTCGAAGCCTTTCTTTAACTCAAGAAAGGTTCGCACAAGTGTTCTATGCACTGACTCCTTTATAGATCAGCTACGCTTTCCAAAAAGGCTCCCAATAACCTCGAGTCGAACATCCGCCTTCCGTATGTAGACTTTACATGTTCGTTACATTTACTTACGTCTAAATAGTTAATCATCGCGTTTGTCTGAAGCAGCACACCACCAACACTTTATTCGAACATTCCAGGATTATTTCTGCTTATTGGCTTATATTTTTATGCATTAAAAGTATGCTGTCAATCATGACACAAATCAGAAATTCAGTCGAAATAATACCGCATCCTCGTAAAGTTACTCAGCGACGATACTTCCCATACACTGCAGCGTCAACAGCAAACAGTCCCACAGTGGTTCTCACCCGGTTTGTCAGCTTGTTGACGTATATAGAGGACACTTTCAGGCGGCAGTCCTGTCGATAACTTAGTTGTCGATGAACACTCGCCATCTAGTACAACTTACTAGGTTGTATTACTTCTGTAGGAACCAATTCTCTAAGAACCAGTTCTTCCACAGTCTGCAGTGTGGCACTATGTCGAATCTTTTGCGGAAATCTAGGAATATGAAATCTACCTGTTGCCCTTCATCCGCGGTTTGCAGGATGTCGTGCGGGAAGACGGAAAGCTGAGTTTCACAGGGTGGTGCTTTCTAAATCCTTGTTGATTTTTTGATAACAGTATGTTTTTCTCAAAGATATTGATTGTATTGACATTAAAAACATTCGTCTATAACCAAAAATTTGAAAAACATTTTCTTGGTCTATAGAAAAGAGCATTTGGCTCTGAGCACTATGGGACTTAACATCTGTGGTCATCAGTCCCCTAGAACTTAGAACTAATTAAATTTAACTAACCTACGGACATCACACACATCCATGCCCGAGCCAGGATTCGAACCTGCGACCGTAGCAGTCGCGCGGTTCCGGACTGAGCGCCTGAACCGCTGGACCTCCGCGGCCGGCTAAAGAGCATTTCATGCTGATTTCAAAAATCTATAGTTTACGGCCATTATCATTTTCTGTTCGTTCTAAAATAGAGACTGAATGTAATGTTGCACAGGGGCCACACCCATCTGCCAGTTTGAAATGCGTCAGAATACGTGATGCATTATTTTGTTCTTCCGTTTTTTCAATCGTTAGTTACGGATCCTCAACACAGGTGTATTCTAGAAGGCACTGACTCCCGGAACCAACGTACAGACATGTCTAGAAGTTTATAGTTCGAATGTAAAGAAGGATATGAGAATTTATGATTTCGGAATTTTACACAAATGTGGTTTTGTACTTATTGTTTGTTGCTTTGTTTATGTGTCTGTGTTTTCTGTGCTACCAAGTCCGAGAGTAAAGAAATTTAGCCCCAAATGAAAGTATTGCGGTAACCAGTTCCAAACACAACTCGAACAAGCCTAGCAGTATTGTGAGCAGCACTAAAGACGGAAATGTTATTGTGAACCTAAATACGATGTCAAGACTTTTGAAGAGTGCTGTGAATTGTAAATACTGCAGTTGTGAATATAGTACTGACGTCTCTGAGGACATTTCAGCAAGGAAAGGTCTTTCAGGTCGGTTAGTGATTGCCTGTAACTCGTGTAAGATGCACAGTGATACTATGACATCGCCAGTAACTTACAGTCGACATCACAGTGTAAATATACAGCTTGCTTATGCAATGTGATGTACTGGAAGGGGAAAGAGAGCTTCCCAGACTTTTTCTGCAGTCATGGATTAGCCTCCACCACCACTGAGGTTTGAAAGATACAATACATTAATACATTATGATTTATGTGGTGTAAGTGAACATTCAATGAACAGAGCAGCAGAAAAAGCAGTAGCCTTGTCTGAGAATACAGACACTGTAGCAGGTTTTGATGGATCGTGGCAGAAGAGAGGTCATACTTCTCTGAATGTGGTTGTAACTGCCCTATTTATTGAAGCTGGTAAGATACTAATGCCAGGGTTGTTCAAGTAAATTTATTGGCACCCATGTTTGTGTGAAGAACTTGGATGGCTTAAGTGGAAACATGGAAACGAAAGGAGTTCTAAACATTTTTAGAAGATCAGAGGTCAGTCGTGGTGTGAGGTATGTAGGTTACCTTGGGGATGGAGACTGTAAAGGACACACTACTGTCGTTAATGACTGACCGACCACATGGGGAGACTCTGATAGAAAAACTTGAATGCATTGGGCATGTAGAAAAAAGAATGGGAGCTCGGCAGATAAAATTACGTAAAAACTTAAGTGGAAAAAAACTGTCAGACGGAAAACACGTAGGTGATTCAGGTCGTCTTACAAAAAGTGAGCCGGCCGGAGTGGCAGAGCGGTTCTATGCGCTGCAGTCTGGAGCAGCGCGACCGCTACGGTCGCTGGTTCGAATCCTGCCTCGGGCATGGATGTGTGTGCTGTCCTTAGGTTAGTTAGGTTTAAGTAGTTCTAAGTTCTAGGGGACTGATGACCTCAGAAGTTAAGTCCCATAGTGCTCAGACCCATTGGAACCATTTTGAACATAAAGTGAAATTGATTCTTTGACTCAATATTATGGACTAGCAATATGGAGAAATGAAGGAGATTTGAAGAACATAGGACGAGCTGTTTGGCCAATATGGTTTCACAGAGTGTCAACAGGTGAAACCCCACAGCATGGTTTGTGCCCAGAAGGGGAAGATTCGTGGTGCAAGTACTGGTTGAGCAATGCTACAGGCGTACAATATACACACAAACATTCCTTACCACTTGCTGTAATGGAGGCAATTAGGCTTATATATAATGATCTTGGAAATAAAAATCTACTTACGAAATGTACGCATGGTCTTTCTAAGATGCAAATGAAAGCTTCAACAGCTGTATATGGGAGAGAATATCCAAAACTGTGTTTTTTGGGTTGACAGTGCTGAAGATTGGTGTAATGGATGCAATAATAACATTCGGTGATGGTGCAATATCAAGGATCAATGTTTTGAAGAAATTGAACATCTAGACGGGAAGGAATATGGTTTCAGCTCCGACCAAAGCAGAGACAGCTGCAGAAGCTGCTACCAAGGCGGAAATGATAAAGAAAAGAATGAAGAGAAAGAGTATGGATGATAAGGAAACAGGAGGACAACTGGTGTATACAGCTGGAATGTTCTAAGCGAGCATAGTGATACGTTAATAAATCTGTAAATCTTCTTTTGCGATTTACTGAAAATTTGAATTTTCATCATTCAGGTACACTTTTCTCCTAAATAACTGAAGTGAAACTAGTAAAAATTGGTACAGATACTTAGAACGACATCCTCTACCTTCCTTGCCTACTAATTCCTAAAAAAATTATAACATGATAACGATGTCTTTGATATTTGGGCTACATTTCTGAATATTTTTGTTGTAGTAAAATAAATTAATTGTCTTTCTCACAGGTCAGCATCAGGAAAGGAAACTAGAGGCATAAAACACTAACGTGAATGTTACCTGCACTCTGGATCATTTTTCAAGCTGTGCAGCCAGTGGTTCCAAAGAAAATGGTGCCGCAGTGACATAGTGTTCCGTTTTTTATACTATTATAAATATCGTTGTCAGCAGCAAAATATAATAAATATCTCAATGATTTTTTTTGGGGAAATGCTTTGACTAATGACCCTAATTGTGTGTGAGAATTTTGAGCTATCTATCATTTATATATCATTTGCACTATGAGGTTGAATATAATGCTAAAAAAGCAGCTCATTCAGGGGCGTGTCCCCTTAATCTTATAACTGCATCCTACACCTTCGATGCGCAAGTTGGACTTCCTCCTCACGCTGGACGCTATTTCCCTAAAGAGTTGCATAACGTGTTTAACACTGGAGCTTTCGATAACTAACAAAGCCAATCCCCGTGTGGCTATTCGGACCCCGCTGAAGGAGTGTCCACCTGTCCACTCATAGGACGAGTGGGATGGTACAGACGGCCAGCCTCCGCTTTCACCCTTCACCTCGAACGACTTGAACGTGATGCAGTCCGCAACTCACACTGAGGTGATCGCAGTTCCCCTTTGTCGAAAATACTTCGACGTGTTCCGGAAGCACTGCCAGTGAGCAACACAAACATGTCAGATTGCTCCATGTGACACTCCATTTCCTCTGCCACCGCTACACCAAGAGACAGCAGCCTGCAGAAGGCGGGGAATGGCATGGCATCTTCTACCGTTTGCAAACTGTGGCCAGCCTCTCCTGCATCTGCACTCAAAAGGAAGACTCCTGATCCATCGTAATACTAAAATTCTAAAGAGAATATTCAATACAGACAAGCCATGTTGCCTTTCAGACACGAATTGTCATTAGTAAACTTCTTAAGGTCACATCATGAGACTGTGACAGACAGTAATCCATGCACACTGGTGGACAAGGAAATGCAAGTACAGCCGGTTACGTTACTATACTCTACAGTGTGTTTTTTTTTCCACCAGCCGGCCGGTGTGGCCGTGCGGTTCTAGGTGCTTCAGCCTGGAACCGCGAGACCGCTACGGTCTCAGGTTCGAATCCTGCCTCGGGCATGGATGTGTGTGATGTCCTTAGGTTAGTTAGGTTTAAGTAGTTCTAAGTTCTAGGGGACTGATGACCACAGATGTTAAGTCCCATAGTGCTCAGAGCCATTTGAACCATTTTTTTCCACCGTGTACAAATTCTAGGGGTTGATCGACGAGAGGATACGGAATTTCTGTCCGGAAATGCATTTATTCAGTCACACTTTGTTACAGAGAGTGCGGTCTAATACGCGCTGTATCATGCCGTAGCAGTTACAGTAAGCATGATTTCCTCCCGGAGAGCGGTACTGTTCCTCGTACGTCATGCTCTAGCGCTCTCTCCTGCCATAGTAGTAAGTAGTGTTGTGTCCGACTCACTTGTCTTGCTGACTCACATTATAGTAAATGTGATACAGCGTTGTACGCAGTGATTCCGTATTCGAATCGAGAGCTTGCCTATATGGCGTTCTCTTACTGAAAGGCGAATGGCAACAGTCGGTGGGCACCAAGGTCGTATCAGGAGACCTATCCCCGTAAAAACAACCACAGCATTCAGTGTTTTCAACAGTGTTCCGCCGTTTGAGACAGGGTCGTTTCAGGTAGGAGGAAATCGCGAAGGACATTTCTGAAATGTTCGGACACCAGACAAGGAGGAAAATGTGATTAACACTATGCAAGGCGACCGCTGTGTCAGCACCAGGAAGTTGGTCCGTCAGTACAGAGTAAGCCAGACGACCGTGTGGAACATTCTCGATTACAGCGTGTGCAGGGCTTACTAGCTACAGACTTTCGACATCGGCAGCAGTTTTGTCTCTGGTTTCTTCACCAGGCAACCACGATTCCGGGATTTGTGTCACCTATCCTATTCACAGATGAAGCCATCTTTACGCGTAGTGGTATCTTCGACTTTCACAACAATCATCTCTGGGGTAGTGTGCAGAACCCCCATGGTATGGTGACAGCGAATCGTCAGCATCGGTGCTGCCGGAATGTGTGGTCCAGAATAATTGGCGACCGTGTTTTGGGGCCAGTCTTCTTTCCACGTCGCCCAACAGGCCCGAACTATTGGACTTCCTTGCGGATGGCTTTGCCTCCCCTTCTGGAAGGAGTGCTATTGATGATTCGAAGAGCTATGTGGCTGCTACATGATGGTGTTCCAGTGCGCTTCACCGTTAACGTCCGGACGCATCTCAATCGTGCCTTCCGTGGTTGAACCGCGCGGGATTAGCCGAGCGGTCTTGGACGCTGCAGTCATTGACTCAGCGGCTGGTCCCGGCGGAGGTTCAAGTCCTCCCTCGGGCATGGGTGTGTGTGTTTGTCCTTAGGATAATTTAGGTAAAGTAGTGTGCAAGCTTAGGGACTGATAACGTTAGCAGTCAAGTCCCATAAGATTTCACGCACATTTAAACTTTTTTTTCCGTGGTCGATGGATCGGGCCAGGGAGTCCAGTTGCATGGCCTGCTCTTTCACCGGCTCTCAACCTCTTGCGATTTCTAGTTGTGGGGCCATCTCAAAAACATGCAGAGCCCATTCCGGATGTGGAGACACCGGAGCAGCGTATTAAAGCAGCCTTTGACACTGTTCGGATGCAGCCTGGCCGCTGTGAACGTGTCGGACAGAACATGCTAAGGTGCGTTTATGCAAGCGTTGAGGCACATGAAAACTATTATCAACATAGAATGTGACTGCATGGTACAGCACTTATTAGACGGCAGTCTTTGTAACAGTGTATGATTGAATAAATGGTCTCTAGCTTGTAAACCATGAATTTCCGGACATAAGTTCATTAGACCTTTTTTGTTCCGTATCATCTCATCGATCATTCCCAAAAGATTGTACACGGTGGAAAACATTACCCATTATATTCAAAACTAAAAGGGTGTGGGGCTGCAGGCGGGCCTAGGCATCACTACGAAACTATGAACTAAATAAGAATGAAAACAATTAGTGAAAAGGAGCTGTGTTGTTTTTTAGATACAGGGTTTCTCTCCCAAATTTCTTACAATCACAGATGCAAGCTCCTAGGAAATACTGAACCTGGCATAGGTTCACTGCAGGCTATCATACAAGGAAATTTAATTAGCGATACAATATTTGTACTTGGGAGAGCCGTATTTCTAATCTAATCGGCCACTCTCATTCAGATCTTGCGATATTTTTCAATAATTTCGCCTAACCACAACGTTGTAATAATGGATTATTACACCATCTAGTAGGTGCAAGATCTAGTCCGCTGACGAAACGGAAAAGAGATACTTTCAATTAATGGTTTTCTTTGGTTAGTTTATGTAAACTTTAGTGGATGTGGCGTGAAAACTGGAGACATTTTTAGAAATTAACCTTGCTGAAACGGGAACACCATAAATACAGTCTCGCATAAAAATAGCTTGAAATATGTAAGCAGCGCTGATGTCGATGTCACAGCATCTACTGAATGGGTTGTTCACTACGTGAGCTTCTCTTTCTAATTTGTAATTGCAAAACTCTTACATTACATTGAAAGTATCTAACCAGAATTGTATCCTTTTATTCTGTGAAAGTGTCAGTGATAAGAGTGTTCTAAATTAATTATTCAGCAAACCTGCATTGCGTCTGTGAACTTGTTTCTTGCACTCCTCCGTTTTGCCAGAAATGCAACATGTATTTGACTCAGCAATAAATTTAAGAGAATAATGCCGTTTGTGCAATGGCATTAAGATGGTACTGGAAAATTGACTTTTGACCCTGATGTTTACTTGGTTCTTTCATTGGTGGGTAACTTTACTCTACTACTCATTTTCATATTCAATTTCAGCAAAGGATTTGGATTATGATTCAGGCTGTTAGAAACACAATGTTGATCTCAAAATATATATTGTTAAAATTTTAAGTCATACACAAAACATACCGTAGCACGAAACATTCATACAAAAATTTTACCAAACGCTTACTGTGTCAAACCTTGGGCATACAAATCCTAACTCTAAATATTATCTAACAAAACCAATTTGAAATCATTATATATCTTCTCTCACTTACGTGCTAGGGTTTGGTCTGGGGCACCGAGCGTGACCTACCTTACAGCTGTCACCACACGTCTGATTCCTCCGGGCACCTAGCTGCGACTCCTCAGTTTTTTTACTGCGCGTGCCTGGCTCTCTAAACCATTAAAGAACCTCCTACTCGAAGATATTATACTCGTTCAACCTTGCAGTTGGCAACTAGAGACTGTTTTCTGGAGCTACCCTGATCAGACCTTAGCACATACCTTGCAACATCTCTATCTCTGGCAAACTACATTCTATCATGCATTTTATCGTGAACGTAAAGCACGATGCTACGAATGTCATTACTGCATCAAAGTATCGGAATTCACCGGCTTCACAGCACGGTCTTGATGCCCGTAGTGTTGGTAACTATGCTGCAGCGGGGAAACGTCACGTTGCATCAGTTCGTCACGCAGGCGGCACATTCACAGCAATCTGGTTCTGCAGGGTGGTGTGAAAGCGTGTGTCTAGCAACAAGCTTTGGGTTCACAGGAATTGAAGGACCACTTTTTTGAAACCCTGTGATTTTCTCACACTTCAACACAAAAGTAGAAATTTCATTCGACGTGCCTACAACCTTACTCTATAATGGTGCAGAATTGTGGTCACTTACAACGTCACCCTCGGGCTCAGCGACGCTTCATAGAGCAAGGTGTAAAAAAAAAAAAAAAAAAAAAAAGTCATTCAGGTGAGGCTTAAGGTGTGTTCATGATGTCACATTGACACCAGACTGTACCACAATGTGGCCAATACTACTGTGAACGCGTCACACCCCTTCTCTTGATGCCTTTCTGACAGGAGTGAGAAATGCGACGTTCAGCGTTAAAACTACTAAGTTTTCTTAGCATCCGCAGGGGAAAAAAATTCAGACACACCGCTGCTCAGAATTGACACGAAAAAGCCGCAGCAGATATAAAGTCAGTGAATGGAACCACGCCTTCCATTAGGTCGTTCATTTTCACACATTTCGTGGTCGAAAACGACCATCTGCACTGCAGTGTGCTACAAGACGACGCTACAAGATAACCGCTGATACTGCAGGCACTCACAGAACGATTCAACCCTTCTCTATAGACTTCTCGGAGCTGCATCTCTACTGAGCGTGACCTCTCCGCATTGGAGTGTAGTGTATTTCAGCTTTTGCTCTGGTGTATTAGGGACCGTTGAAAACCATTCGACGAAATCTGAACGTGATCCTAAGTAGAAAAGTGTGTTTATCCTTTCTCATATCTCCTCTTTCGCTCCAGACTGTGGCGCAATGGGAAGCTACTGCCTCTGATCATCCAGCATGACCTCAGACTGTTTACGACGGTGCACAATACAACAACAATGCCGTAGACTAAGATCACACAAGCGGAACCGTAGGAAAGAGCAAGAAGATCTCATGACAAACTATTCAGAGCAACCGGTGGTTAGCATGGACAGAACGTGCCCTCGCTGCAGTATTAAATTTGGTTCCCGGTTTTGTTTCTTCAGACACACGCGTTCTCGTAAAGGATAACATAAAGGATAATGATTCCCGCGCAAGACAAAGAAAACTACATGTTAGCGAGTCCATGCTTACGATGATTATGAATATTGAATGAAATATGTTTTTCTTACTCCTAGTTAATTCCTGGATAGCTGCTCCATGTGTCACTGAAAAAGAAGTGCTTTAGCATTTCAGCCGTAATCTTAAGCCGAATACTTGAACCTTCGTAGACATTGCAATTTTAAATTTTAATTCATTTCTGGAACATCAGTGGCGCTTGTGTTACGTAAGATATTCTAAATAAATAAATACATTTATACGCATCCACAAGTTCTTAGAATTAATGGAGTCATATTGTTTACGTATCTGGCGAACGCTGTGTAACATGTGCAAGGAATATCAGGCACTCCCCCTGCAGTTTTGAAATCGAATACGAAGGGAAGCAAAAAATGAATTTACTCTTTCGTACATAGGTAGCGTGTCCACTTTACAGTGGTCGGTGAACTGGAGATGTTAGAGAAAGCAGTATGTGTGCAGCACGATTCAGTACTACAGGCCAAATCGTTTGTCATCAAGCGGGCCTCACTGTTGATTACAATTTATTGCATCTCTTGGAAAACATTTTTGTGAATTTTCCGTCTGCTCCAAGAAAGGACGAGGACCTTGGCTTCCCCTGCCATGAAGGCAGAAATGAAATATACTTATCTAGGGATAGATAAAATGGATAGATAAAATGGTTGAATTTGCAGTGGCATGAAATGGTAACAGTGCAAACCATTCAGACGTACTTAATCTTCAGTACAACTAATATGTTAAAACAACCGGAAAATTGTGCAGAATGAAGTGTAGGACCCGTGTGAAATGATTTATTGAGTGCATTTAATTCAATTTAAACAATTCCCTTGTCACAGATTAAACCTCGGTCTTCCACCGACTCCCTACCCCCGTGGTGCTCGTACATATCCCGTAGGGGAACCTCTGGATATAGTGTTTGGAAATCGTAGAACGTAAACCTCCATGACAGTGAGAGCTTGAACCAGGCTGGAGACATGGTCACATGGCCAGCTCGTCGATTTCTCACGAAAAAAAAATGGAATTTCTGGGTTCGAATCCCGGTTTGGCACAAATTTTCAACTGTCACGACATATTCATGACGTAGTAGGTTTAACATGTCTGGTACCCTTTGATATAATTTCACGCTATTTCATCTTCACTGATGGCGGCAGTATGGCTGCATTATGTAATTTCAGTGTATTTAATTCATTACAAGTTGGTGTGCCTATTTGTTAGTGCAGGAATGTATTGCAGACTGCATAGGGTGTCACGTACACAGAACTAAAAATCTCTTTTTTTTTTTTTACTATTTATCGTTTCATTCCTTCCCACATGATAAGGATTGGGCGGGAGGTATGGGGGGCGGCAGGGTGCGGGAGGCAGTATTTAACATGTTGCTGCTCTTCAGCCAAATTGCGTTACAATATACGTACACTTTTTTATACTGTTAAAATATTAACACAACAGGACTGAAATCCAATAAAACTATTCATTATCATAATCAGTTGTGGCCGTGCTGGTTTAAGTTTAGTAATCGCATCTGTGTGGAATTCACAGCTTGGCTGGTATATCACACGAATAAAATACCATTACTAATTCAAAATCATCTGCATCCTGCGCAGGATGAGGTATCAATCACAACAACGAGGCACAGGAGAAGGCAGCACTGATTTCTGGCCATCCACTGCATGCCCCCTCCCACCAAATACCCTAATAGCAATTACAGCAGCAGAATAGCGAACAAGACAATTCTTCGTTTTTTTTAAAAACTAAGACAGTTTATGTTTAAGTAACGTCTTTAAGCATAAACGCCTGATGATTAGTAAATCAGGTATGAAACGCGATGAAAAATATTAAGTTAAACATAAACTAAATAAATGTGACTTAGCAAGAAAATGCAGATAATTATTCATTATCATGATTTTCTACAAAACACCAGTGGCAGTGGTGTGACTGGTGCTAAGACTATGATGTAACGCCTTCGGCTAGTGGATGCTGTGTGGATAAGAGCGAAGGATGGAGAGATGGGTAAGGGACAATAGATCAATGAAGATAAGTGGATCTCTGTGTCTGAGAGTGGGACGATGATGTGGGGTTGGCAAGTCTCGAGATATAAGTGGAGACTGGAACAGGAAGAAGCGAGCCTGTGTCAGGAAAGTGGCAGAGATTTTGGAGGTTTGGTACAACTATAGGACGTGAGAAGTAGCGTTATAGCTGTAAGGTGACGGACGTATGGGTCAGGAAGAGGGAGCCTGTTAAAGCTGCCTTTGGGACAGTGTGTGGATGTGGGGATGGAGAGTGGGTAGGAAATTTTTATATACGAGTGTGATTAAAAAGTAACGGGAACTATTTTATTTTAGGGGCGTTATACATCTAATATAAATTGTTTTTATTTTGTTGGTACCCATCTTCCTGATGTATGTTTGTATTTACAGCTGTTTTTAGTACTGAGAATGTTAAGATACAAAGGAATTACAGACCTTGGCTGCGAGCGACCATTGACAGATCAATGGGGAAAGTTGAAAAGCTGTGCTGGACTGGGATTCGAACCCGTGTCTCCTGCTTACTAGGCATGTGCTTTGACCACCGACCTATCCGGACACAGTGGTCATTGAAGCTGTACGGACTACCCTAGTATATAGTTGACAGTCGGAAACGTTTTACCTGTTTTCGAGTGCATGGCGAATTTTTATTTTTGAAGAAGCTGGACCAATTAATTTGCCTCAAATTTTTCTTGCAAAATGGAATTAAGTGCAGCTCCACATTCAAAATGATGACTGTTGGTTTTGTGGAATCTACTACGAGTAAGACACTAGTTTACGTGTGGTATAAACGTTTCAAAGAGGGTCGAGAGGATGTTGAAGACGATGATCACCCTGGAGGTCCTAGTACATCAATTATTGACAAAAATGTGGGAGAGGTAAAGAGAATGACTCTGGGTAATCGCCCAACTACCAACAGAGAGGTTGATGATGACAATGTCTACAGTTTCTATGAATCATTTTTTTCGAATATTTTGCACATGAAACGTGAAGCAGAAAGTCTGTTCCGGAATGTTGAATTTCGCTCAAACACGACTTCGCGTAAACATAGCTTAGGCATTGCCGAATGAAGTCGACAAAGACTCAGAACTTCTAATGAAGGTTATAACAGGTGATGGAACATGGGTATATGGGTTTGACGTCGAAACCAAGACCCAATCGTCCCAATGGAAACATGCCTGAAGACAAAAGATGGAAAAAATTCTAAAAGATCGATCACATAGCCGGCTGGAGTGGCCGAGCGGTTCTAGGCGCTACAGTGTGGAACCGCGCGACCGCTACGTTCGCAGCTTCGAATCCTGCCTCGGGCATGGATGTGTGTGATGTCCTTAGGTTAGTTAGGTTTAAGTAGTTCTAAGTTCTAGGGGACTGGTGACCACAGATGTTAAGTCCCATTGTGCTCAGAGCCATTTGAGTTAAGTACCATAGTGCTCAGAGCCATTTTGACATCGATCACAAAAGAAGGTTGTTCTGAGTGTTTTCTTTGATTACAGTGGGATAGTGCATTATGAGTTCCTGCCTTATGCTCGTATGGTCAATAAGGAATACTAACTGGAAGTTATGAGCCGTTGCGTGAGTCAGTCAGAATGAAATGATCAGAACTGTGACAAAACTACTCGCGAAAGTTGCATCACTGTATTGCTCCGGCTCACACCTCTATGCATTTTCGTGATTTTTTTGGGTAGAAACAAAACCGTTGTGTTGCCTCAGCCACCGTATTTGCCGAACGTGGTCCCTTGTGACTTCTTTTTCGGAGGCTGAAGGGTAACATGAAAGGACGTCGTTGTTGCACGATCGATGAGCTAAAAACAGAATCACCGAAGGAGCTAAATAACATAACGAAAAGTGAGTTCCAGAAGTGCTTCGAAGATTGGAAAAATCTCTGGCACAGTTGTGTTGCATCTGAAGGGGGTTATTTTGAAGGGGACAAAGTTCTCGTAGGCGAGTAAACACAGATTCTTTAAGAAAAACAAAAGAAATCCCGTTACTTTTTGATCACATTTCTTAGCTTGTCAGCCTCTCAGGAATGGAGACTGTTGTGTACATAGTTCCGCGTAGTCAGTGCGTACACAACTTTCCCAATAGACCGCGTCCCGCTAAGCACAACAGCGCAGGCGCAGCGCTCGTCCGTCTCCGCACTACGAGATGGCGCTGTCTTAGAGACGGACCAAATTCTGCTTCCGCAGATCCGCGTATTAAAATGTAACGCAGCCAATGAGATTGCTGCTAACGTAGAACCTTTTCTCCTCGCGGATCACACTCGCGCAGTGATACCTGAACGCGCGAGGTATTATAACGAGTGTACAGACCTCCAATTAGTCAGTCTGCATTTGTCTGCACTATAGTCAAGTTTCAGTCTGCGCCTAATAAGATTATCATATTCCTGTTCATAGCTATGAAGAGAAATGTATAGACACTTTGTCAAGTATCAGAGATATGTGAGAATAAGATTAACGAACCAAGACCAAAGGAACTTCAGTTTGTCAATCCTAAATAGCATCCAGAACCAAGTTAAGCTATTTTTATGCTTGTTATTATTTTAATAAATGTGTGTGAATATTAATCAAGTTCTGTTTAAAGTAGGTCACCGTCAATCTGCTACTCTAAGCGTGCAAGAGGCATTTCTATCGTCTGACCTAACGGCAGAAGTTAAACACGCCGCGATAAGACCACGAGACACATTGCTGACACTCGCCTACTTCGCTAGAGCGACCAGTCAAATAATCTGATGGTGTGTGAGCGAAGGTCTTACAGTACGCACACCACAGACACGATTATGATCTTCGAGTGTGCGGCAGTATAGTTTTCTTTTTTTAAAGTTTGAGAAATTAGAGGAGATGGGAATCTGTAAACAGGAAAGATAAGCATTGCCGGCCGCTGTGGCCGAGCGGTTCTAGGCGCTTCGATCTGGCACCGCGCATCCGCTACGGTCGCAGGTTCGAAACCTGCCTCGGGCATGGATGTGTGTGATGTCCTTAGGTTAGTTAGGTTTAAGTAGTTCTGTGTTCTAGGGGACTGATGACCTCAGATGTTAATTCCTATAGTGCTCAGAGCCATTTGAACCATTTTTTCCCTCATCTTACGGGTCAAGCCAGTGGTCCTGCCCCGGCTTTGTTTTGGTACATGTTAAGTCCCATAGGGCTCACCGAGCGAGGTGGCGCAGTGGTTAGACACTGGACTCGCATTCGGGAGGACGACGGTGCAATCACGCGTCCGGTAATCCTGATTTAGGTTTTCCGTGATTTCCCTAAATCACCCCAGTCAAATGCCGGGATGGTTCCTCTGAAAGGGCACGGCCGAATTCCTTCCCCATCCTTCCCTAATCCGATGACACCGATGACCTCGCTGTCTGGTCTCCTTTCCCAAACAACCCAACCAACCCATAAGGCTCAGAGCCATTTTTTTTTTTAAGGATAAGCATTGAATACGGCCAGTGAGCTGATAGAGAGAGCAGGAATGAGAGACGTGGTGTGGTGTGGCCGCAGGCAACTCGGTGGGCACGGCGGCGACGTACCCGCTGTGCGGCGTGCTGATCGCGCGCCTCGGCTGGTCGGCGGCGTTCTACGTGCCGGCCGGCTTCACGCTGGTGTGGTGCGGCCTCTGGTGGCTGCTCGTGTTCGACTCGCCCGCGCAGCACCCGCGCATCTCCAAGGCGGAGCGCCTCTACATCGAGGAGGCCGTCGCGCCCACCATCGCCGCCACGCGGGTGCGTAGCGCGCCACCAGCAGCGCTCACGTTTCTGTCCTCACACTCACCTACCTATATAATATGTCGCTTAACGTTTCTTGCATCGTGTTACATTTGCAACTAATGGCAAATTGTGTATCAGCAACGACTCAATAGACCGAGAATCCCTCAAAAGCCGGCAGTAAAACCGCAAACCTTATCAGAGAAACCCTTACCAATACATCTACATCTACATGACTACTCTACAATTCACATTTAAGTGCTTGGCAGAGGGTTCATCTAACCACAATCATACTATTTCTCTACAATTCCACTCCCGAACAGCGCACGGGAAAAACGAACAACTAAACCTTTCTGTTCGAGCTCTGATTATTCTTATTTTATTTTGATGATCAGTCCTACCTATGTAGGTTGGACTCAACAAAATATTTTCGCATTCGGAAGAGAAAGTTGGTGACTGAAATTTTGTAAAAAGGTCTCGCCGCGACGAAAAACGTCTTTGCTGTAATGACTTCCATCCCAACTCGCGTATCATATCTGCCACACTCTCTCCCCTATTACGTGATAATACAAAACGAGCTGCGCTTTTTTGCACCCTTTCGATGTCCTCCGTCAATCCCACCTGGTAAGGGTCCCACACCGCGCAGCAATATTCTAACAGAGGACGAACGAGTGTAGTGTAAGCTGTCATCATCTGCGAACAACCTATGAGAACTGCTCAGATTGTCACCCAGGTCATTTATATAGATCAGGAACAGCAGAGGTCCCAGGACGCTTCCCTGGGGAACACCTGATATCACTTCAGTTTTACTCGATGATTTGCCGTCTATTACTACGAACTGTGACCTTCCTGACAGGAAATCACGAATCCAGTACCACAACTGAGACGATACCCCATAGGCCCGCAGCTTGATTAGAAGTCGCTTGTGAGGAACGGTGTCAAAAACTTTCCGGAAATCTAGAAATACGGAATCAACTTGAGATCCCCTGTCGATAGCGGACATTACTTCGTGCGAATAAAGAGCTAGCTGCGTTGCACAAGAGCGATGTTTTCTGAAGCCATGCTGATTAAGTGTCAATAGATCGTTCCCTTCGAGGTGATTCATAATGTTTGAATACAGTATATGCTCCAAAACCCTACTGCAAACCGACATATACCATAGTAAAACTCACGGGAGAACTCTCCGACCCTTTTGAGATAAAAACTGGTGTACAGGAAAGATGTGGATTAACGACTGATGGGTCATGTAACCAGCTGCTTTTGCTTAAGTTTTTATTACTCTTAGTGCAACGTGGAGTTTGCGTGCAAACCGGTGACAAGTGAAATAATACCAAGTACAGAGGACTTGCAAGAACAACTAATTTATTACTGATCAACAATTTAAACCAAAGTGCTCAGTACTTACCAAAAACTTTCTGCAAGTGTCTCTTATTCACAATTCGGAAAAATACATTACACAATACCTTTCTAATTGATTTAGGTGCAAACAAGAACTTCTTATAACTTCTATACTAACTGTAAGCACTTCAATAATAGGCCGGTCGTGGTGGCCGATTGGTTCTAGGCGTTACAGTCGCGAAGCGCGCGACCGCTACTGTCGCAGGTTCGAATCCTGCCTCGGGCATGGGTGTATGTGGTGTCCTTAGGTTAGTTAGGTTTAAGTAATTCTAAGTTCTGGGGGACTGATGACCTCAGAAGTGAAGTCCCATAGTGCTCAGGGCCATTTGAACCACTTCAATAATAAATGGTAAAATCAGTTTCATTTAAGAAAGGGCACTTGAATAATAAAGGTGAAATAACTTTCTTTTAAATAGGTCACCTGCGGAAGCGCAATAGGACAATTCACATAATTTCCAATTTCCGCTACCTATCAAGTATTCCTCTTCAACATGTACGCCTTGGCGTCCCAACGCAGGGGAAACTTAATGCAAGATCCCCGCTCACTGCAACCCGAAGAACTCAGTGGCCGCCGTATCGGTTGCCATTTTCCCCGCAGCCAAAAGAACCTGCCGCTCCCTCTGGTAGTGGTCGGCCAAGGCGTTGTACTCCGGAAATTGATTTAGTCATGGACTAGGTGCCCGCCGCAGTGCTGCAACAGGAAAGCACAAACACACAGCCACAGCCAAAAGAAACAATGTTAACAAGCGCAGAATATAGTAAGATAAAATTCTGCAAATATAGATCACATCAAGGCAAAGGCAAATTAAAAATGGTTAAAAGAATTAACTGTAGACCTCAAATTTCAAAATATGCAAAATTGCTCCATCACAAACAGATTAGTTTTAAAAGGGCAACGATAAGACAAAGCATAATATTATTACACTAGTAGGTCGCAATTCCAATACAATATTGGCACTCATAAGAAAAGGTAGAAGTTCGTGATAACACGGGTAGGCCCGAGTGAAAAAATAGAAAGCTTGAATGTATACTTCTTCAATAGACAGCTACGTGGTGTATAGTTGAACTCCACTAGCCAAAATGTATAATACATTACTCAGCGTCCTGTGTAGAAGACCATGGCCCAGTCACGCCTTTAGAACTTGCAACAACAGGCCCGCTTCCGCACTCCGAGCCACATACACCGGTCAAGTCCAGCTAACTACACGCAAACACAAGTTTCACTCTCTGAGCACGACACGTACCGGCCATTTCGAAGCCAAAACCCAGTCTGCCCGCCAGCCCACCAGCACCACTATCGGCCAGCGAGGCAAAGATAAGCAACGCCAGAGGGAAACAATTGATCGGGGTGAATCGAACGGAGAAAGTGACTGGGGTCAGCGCCTCCCCACGTATCACTTACTTAATGCTGTCTGCGTAGCCGTGAAAGATAGAATCATACCCTTTTCCTCCATTTTTATCTAATTAATTGGTTTCTTGTTTTTGTAGAGAATCTGGTGATGTCCGAAAAGGGTGAACCGCATTATTGACATTAAATAATTTCGCAAACTGGACTGTTCTTGTTCTATAACACCTTTAAACCGGTTGCTGTAACAGCGTGCTACGATAGAATTCGAAAATTCTCCCCACAGGTATTTAAATGCACCCTAGAAAAAGTACTCAGAGAGAGCAACTGGAAGATCGATAGTGGAATTTCACTAAGAACAAAAAACAAAGGCGTCAATATCAATTGTCTGTCCTTAGCAGATGATACAGAACTGCTAGCCGAGAACTGGGAAGAAGCCAAAGAAAAGAAACTAGAACTACAAAAGCAAGCAAAAAAATAAGTGTAAAATCGCCTTCGAAAAGTCCAAGACAATCATACGAAACCCATTAAAATATTTTAAGGTTTGAGAACAAAGAACAGATGTCGTCAAAGATCTCAAATATTTTGGAGAATGGATCATCTGCAGTGCCCTAGAGAAAAAGTCGGTGAAATCTAGAAGACGTAAAGTTGGACTGGCCTTCCGACTCACTAAAACACATAAGAATAAGTACAACAAAAACTTCCTCTTTTCAGATGAAAAAATGAGACATTAAAACTTAGGAATCAAGTCTAGAAGAAGTAAAGTTGGACTGGCCTTCCAACTAACTAAAACACGTAACAACACATACGGCAAGAACTTCCTATCTTGAGTAAAGTAAGTAACAATATAGGAATCTAACCCGAAGCCATGTATGCAGCCAAAACAGTATCAGTCACCAACCATGGCCTAGCTGAAAGACTGGAGCTCAAAGAAAGTATGATAAGAAAAATCCTAAAGCATCAAACTAATCATCAGAAATGAAACCCTTTACCTTGTTATTGAAAAATTCTCAGGCACGATGAGGAATAGGAGACTTAATTTTTATGGACACATTCTCAGAACGGACCTAAATAGATTAACATAAAAAAATTAACAACTTCCGTACAAAAAGAACCTAATCAAATTGGTTTAATGAAACGGAAAAGGACTTAAGAGAACTCCTCATTACAGATAATATGTTCATAGATAAAACTGAAAAGACAGAGAGAGAGACAGAGAGAGAGAAAAAGAAAGAAAGAAAGAAAGAGAGAGAGAGAAAGAGAGAGAGAGAGAGAGAGAGAGAGAGAGGATGCAAGTCAAAATGAGAATCAAATGCACGATTCAGTCTCCAGAGAGACTTGTCCATAGAGCACAGGGACAGAAGTGCAAAATGGCGTCTTTTTTCTCCAATTTTTCTTAGAGTGTATATGCGACCTACACAAGTATGCAGAGTGTGTTGTCAAAGTGGGGATGAAAATTTCGTCATAGCTTCTGCAAACTAATAAAGGACTGAAACAGGAATGCTGTTTGCCTCCTACATTGTTCAAAAATACGTTCGGAAAGCCTTGGACGTATGGAGTAAGGAATGTTAAAGGATCGACAATCACATAACAAAGGTTCAGTGTATGCACACTTTCTTATTTGCTGATGATACACTAGTAGTGGCTAGTCAACAGGTTGACATCTTCTTTCTGCTGAAAAAATTATTGGGATAATATGACAAGTAGGGATGGAAAGAACATTTTGAAAAGAAAGTACCTATGCAGCGGACAAAATAAAGGAGGGATATAGTACACTCCTGGAAATGGAAAAAAGAACACATTGACACCGGTATCAAACGCACCATACTTGCTCCGGACACTGCGAGAGGGCTGTACAAGCAATGATCACACGCACGGCACAGCGGACACACCAGGAACCGCGGTGTTGGCCGTCGAATGGCGCTAGCTGCGCAGCATTTGTGCACCGCCGCCGTCAGTGTCAGCCAATTTGCCGTGCCATACGGAGCTCCATCGCAGTCTTTAACACTGGTAGCATGCCGCGACAGCGTGGACGTGAACCGTATGTGCAGTTGACGGACTTTGAGCGAGGGCGTATAGTGGGCATGCGGGAGGCCGGGTGGACGTACCGCCGAATTGCTCAACACGTGGGGCGTGAGGTCTCCACAGTACATCGATGTTGTCGCCAGTGGTCGGCGGAAGGTGCACGTGCCCGTCGACCTGGGACCGGATCGCAGCGACGCACGGATGCACGCCAAGACCGTAGGATCCTACGCAGTGCCGTAGGGGACCGCACCGCCACTTCCCAGCAAATTAGGGACACTGTTGCTCCTGGGGTATCGGCGAGGACCATTCGCAAGCGTCTCCATGAAGCTGGGCTACGGTCCCGCACACCGTTAGGCCGTCTTCCGCTCACGCCCCAACATAGTGCAGCCCGCCTCCAGTGGTGTCGCGACAGGCTTGAATGGAGGGACGAATGGAGACGTGTCGTCTTCAGCGATGAGAGTCGCTTCTGCCTTGGTGCCAATGATGGTCGTATGCGTGTTTGGCGCCGTGCAGGTGAGCGCCACAATCAGGACTGCATACGACCGAGGCACACAGGGCCAACACCCGGCATCATGGTGTGGGGAGCGATCTCCTACACTGGCCGTACACCTCTGGTGATCGTCGAGGGGACACTGAATAGTGCACGGTACATCCAAACCGTCATCGAACCCATCGTTCTACCATTCGTAGACCGGCAAGGGAACTTGCTGTTCCAACAGGACAATGCACCTCCGCTTGTATCCCGTGCCACCCAACGTGCTCTAGAAGGTGTAAGTCAACTACCCTGGCCAGCAAGGTCTCCGGATCTGTTCCCCATTGAGCATGTTTGGGACTGGATAAAGCGTCGTCTCACGTGGTCTGCACGTCCAGCACGAACGCTGGTCCAACTGAGGCGCCAGGTGGAAATGGCATGGCAAGCCGTTCCACAGGACTACATCCAGCATCTCTACGATCGTCTCCATGGGAGAATATCAGCCTGCAGTGCTGCGAAAGGTGGATATACACTGTACTAGTTCCGACATTGTGCATGCTCTGTTGCCTGTGTCTATGTGCCTGTGGTTCTGTCAGTGTGATCATGTGATGTATCTGACCCCAGGAATGTGTCAATAAAGTTTCCCCTTCCTGGGACAATGAATTCACGGTGTTCTTATTTCAATATCCAGGAGTGTATTTAAACCTAACTAACCTAAGGACATCACACACATCCTTGCCCGAGGCAGGATTCGAACCTGCGACCGTAGTGGTCGCGCGGTTCCAGACTGAAGCGTCTAGAACCGCTTGGCCACCACGGCCTTCCCTCTGGCCCTTACGCAAGTTGGATGTCCCCTATGGGACAACGCTTTATTGACTTAATCTGTGAAGCTCTTTCTCTTCAATAAATCATCCAAATTTTCTGAAATTGCAATCATTTGTCTGCCCACAATTGTACCTCACGTCTACCGATTTCTGTCCCATTCGGATAAATCCACCGTGGTGCGTCGCTTTCATTTTCCATAGGGAGTAAAATATCATCAATATACGCCAAGGTTTTTTACTTCTTCTCCCTTAACTTGAATTTCCTTATTAAATTTCTCCTTGGTCTTCTTTACTGATTGCTCATATGTCAGATTGTACAAACAGAGAATAGGTTGCAACCCCATCTCACTTCCGTTCTCAACTGATGCTTTCTTACATGTCCTATGGGTTGCACATAATCGAATACCAGATATACGAGGTAAAATGTTGTAAAGAGCGCTTAGTAGAAAATATTTTCATATGCCATAATTATAGCGTCTCACAATGGCAGCTACAAATTTTTTTAGAGAACTGAAACAGCCGAGTTATGATTTTAACTGGCAAAATACAGAACGCAGGGATAATTTTTTTAAACTCTTCATTTACGTTCGTGGAGTAACGACCTGGCAAGCACCTGTGCCCTGTGTGAGCGTGCATACTCGCGCCTTTGTGTGTGCGTGCGTGCGCGTCGTAGCCTGCAGCAGACAGATTGCCGCCCCTTGTTAGCAGTCATTGTGTGTGGAGCTGCAGAGCTGACAGCGCTCATCAAACAGTATTTTACAGAACGGGAACTAATTTGAAGGCCTGCCGCCGCTCTCCAGACGGTCGCCCGATTTGCAAGTTAGTGACTCGCTAATGACTGCGTTCGGAATGAGGCGGCGATCCGGCGTCCAAATTTGTTTGTTTATCTGGCGCCACCGCTCGTCAGCGCGATGAGAGCTGCTCCATTGGCGTTTGGCGCAGCGAAATCAGCGCGAGAACGGCACGTGGAAAAGACTGCTGTGATTAAGCCATTGTTCGAAGTCCATATTGTGGCTATTGTAGTAGTACAAATGAGTCGATTGTTTTATTGCATCTGGTGAAAATTGGTATGAAGTCATGCTATCGGTTAGAAGAAGAGTGCTTAAACCTCTGCACAAAGGCTGACCTTATTTGCACATTATAACACAATTATGCAGGCGGAACGAAGAGATTAAAATAGCACTTCTGTAAATACAATCGTAAATAATTTTTCAAGTTGTAATTATCCTTACAGTTCCAGAACGGAGTTTACGCTTATATGAAACTTCCTGGCAGATTAAAACTGTGTGCCGGACCGAGACTCGAGACCTTTGCCTTTCGCGGGCAAGTGCTCTACCCTAGGCTGTGGCTAAGCCATGTCTCCGCAATATCCTTTCTTTCAGGAGTGCTAGTCTTGTATGGTTCGCAGAAGAGCTTCTGTAAAGTTTGGAAGATAGGAGACGAGGTACTGGCGGAAGTAAAGCTTTGAGGACGGGGCGTGAGTCGTGTTGCTAGAGCACTTGCCCGCGAAAGGCAAAGGGCCCGAGTTCGAGTCTCGGTCCGGCACACAGTTTTAAGCTGCCAGGAAGTTTCGTCCTTACAGTTGTTCCAGAGCCTCAGACTTCGAATGTTACGAACTGTATTCTTTCTTTTCTCCTATTGTTTTGAACACAAACTCTGATCAATAACTGTGCCCTATGATTTGTAGTACAGTACATCAAAATTTGCATTCGTATATAATTACTTTTGTTTAACAAGGACTAAGTGTCTAGAGAATTATTGTTATATCGTGATTTTTTTTCTTACAGACGGTTTGCGGAAGCAACTCTCGCAACTGATTTCTTTCACCTCAAAATCGCTCCAGACGAGCTATTTTCGAAATTCCACGTTAATGTTATATCAGAGCATGTTCGTCATTTTGTATGGCCCTGTTCCTAACACAAGTTTTGAGGACTTTCTGATCAGATCAACAACATTCTGGCGTTTAAGGCAGTGTCCCTGGCTTATTTTTGTGTCTCTTTATAGGCTAAGGCTTTGCGACAATCTTCTGTGATTTTTCTGAAATGTGGAAGTCTTTGTCTTCCTGTTTTCTGTACAAATATTATCAGATTTCTCTTTTTTATTGCTTCCATTTTCTTTCGTCTCGACATGAGACTAATTTTTCTTTGTATTGGATTTAATAATCCTTCCAGAACTTTCTTCTTAGTTGGAAAAAGAACATTTCAATGTTGTCCTTCGCATTTCAGTCTGTTTTTACACTTCCTTAACAGGATTCTCTCAACGACAACAGTATAACCTAGATGGAGACCCATAGGAAGAAGAAGAAGTAAGTTCACACACACCACGGGGAAGTGTCTTGGGAACTCTTTTGTTGCTTATAAATAGTTTGTTGTATATTAACAGAAATCTCAGAATTTTTGCAAGTGATGCAGTTACCTATCGTATGGTGCTATCTGAAAAAAAGTTATGTTGATGAAGTTTCAAAAAGATGCAAAGATTAGCAACCTATTTTAAATTTTCAGAAATTTAAAGCTCTGCCTTTCATAAACCACAAAAGTGTAGTATCGTGTGACTAGAGGATCAATGAGTCACAAATGGAATCAGTCAACTTAAACAAATACCTGACTGTAACAAATTATGGTAAGAAGGAACGAAATGATCAGACAGGCTCAGTCGTACGTATATGTGGCAGAACTCTTTTCATCCGTAGGATACTGAGAAAACGCAGTCAGTCTATAATGGAGGCGGGTTAGAAAACGTTTTTGAGTCCCGATTTTAGAATATTTGTGCCAGCCGTTGTGGCCGAGCAGTTCTAGGCGCTTCAGTCTGGAACCGGACGACCGCTACGGTCGCAGGTTCGAATCCTGCCTCGGGCATGGATGTGTGTGATGTCCTTAGGTTAGTTAGCTTTAAGTAGTTCTAAGTTCTAGGGGACTGATGACCTCCGATGTTAAGTCATATAGTGCTCAGATCCATTTGAACCATTTAGAATATTTCTAAAGCCTAAATACCCAAGTGCCTGCAAAGCTCCAAGTACGAGTATTAAGTGAAGGATATGGAAATATACTCCAACCTTATACGTTTCGCTCCCGTAGATACTAGATTAGACTAATTATAACGCGCAGACAGTAATTTGAGCAAAAATTCTTCCCGCATTCCGTACGTGAAGGGAACAGGAACTAAATGACATTTGGTGCAACGCTTTGCACAATACGCCACGTAATTCACAGTGATTTGCAGAGCATGTTTATGGATGTAGTGTATCTGTGATAAACTGTATTGTGCTAGTTTCAGCAGTTGACATCATCAATTAGCAGAGAGTCTACCATTCAGATGGCCCATTTGCTTCATCAGCATTAACTAGATATGCAAACTTATTTCCATTAAAGGGCGTGTGGTATACACCTTTTTCAACGTTAAAATCTGCTAAATGACATATATTGTCGTAACTAGCTAAGTGTAATAGTGTTGTAGCAGTTTTTTCATAGAATGTATAAAATATTTTATGAACGCATGAAGTGTTGAATGTTAATGATAAGAGATTTCAAATCGATTCCGTATTCCTGGATTTCTGGAAGGCTTTTGACTCTTTATAACACAAGCGGCTTTTATTGAAATTGCGTGCTTATGGAATATCGTCTCAGTTACGTGATTGGATTTGTGGTTTCCTGTCAGGGAGGTCACCGTTCGTAGTGACTGACGGAAAGTCATCGAGTAAAACAGAAGTGATTTCTGGCGTTCCTCAACATAGTGTTGTAGGCCCTTTGCTGTTCCATATCTATGTAAACGATTTGGGAGACAATCTGAGCAGCCGTCTTACGTTGTTTGCTGGTGATGCTGTCGTTTATCGACAAATAAAGTCATCAGAAGATTAAAACAAATTGCAAAAAATTTAGAAAAGATATCTCAATGGTGCGAAAATTGACAGTTGACCCTAAATAATGAAAAGTGTGAGGTCATCCACATGAGTGACTAAGGAATCCGTTAAGCTTCGGCTATACGATAAATCAGTCTAATCTAAAGGCCGTAAATTCAACTAAATACCTAGGTATTACAATTACGAACAACTTGAATCAGAAAGAACACATAGAAAATGTTGTGGGGAAGGCTAACCAAAGACTGCGTTTTATTGGCAGGACACTTAGAAAATGTAACAGACCTACTAAGGAGACTGCCTACACGACACTAATCTGTCCTCTTTTAGAATACTGCTGCGCGGTGTAGGATCCTTACCAGATAGTGCTGACGGAGTTAATCGAAAAAGTTCAATGAAGGGCAGCACGTTTTGTATAATAGCTGACACATGGGAGAGAGTGTCACAGAAGTGATACAGGATTTGGGCTGGACGACATTAAAAGAAAGGCGTTTTTCGTTGCGACGGAATCTTCTCACGAAATTCCAATGACGAATTTTCTCCTCCGAATGCGAAAATATTTGTTGACATCGACCTACATAGGAAGGAACGATCAACAAGATAAAATAAGGGAAATCAGAGCTCGTACGGAAAGATACAGGTATTCATTCTTTCCGCGCGCTATACGAGATTGGACTAATGGAGAACTGTGAAGGTGATTCGATGAACCCTCTGCCAGGCACTTAAATGTAATTTGCAGAGTATCCATGTAGATGCAGATGTAGAACCGTTGGATCACAACCTAAAACGGAACATAACATGGCGTAGTGGATAACGTTGAAAGAGCCAAGCGGCTTTTCGCAGATGATGCTCTTGTATTCAGAGAAGTCCCAAAGCCATATAAGCGTAGGTAAATGGAGGAAGACGTACAGAGGTCCGACATTTGCTGCAGGGGTTGGCAGTTGATCTTCAACATAAACAAGTGTAGCGTATTGCGCATTATTGGCAAAGAGGCCTATTATTGTATACTTACAACGAGTATACGATTCCAAAACAACCAAATGGAAGCAGTCACTTCCATAAAATATCCAGAAGTATGTGTACGGAGCGATTTAAACTATAAAGACTACATAAGACTAATCGCAACTAAGACAGACGACAGATGCAATTCCCTGAAACAATTCTCAGGTAGTGTAGTCTATACATAAAGCAGGTAGGGTGCACAACCCTCGTTCGACCGGTACCTGAGTATTGCCCTTTACGCTGGGAGTCGTACAGTATAGAATTGAGAAATAGAGAAGATCTAAATAAGAATAGCGCGTCTCGTTGCAGGTTCATCTAGCAGGAGCGAAAGCGTCACGGAGCTGCTCAGGCATCTCCATGGACAGACGCTGCAATAGCGGCGCTCTGCACCACGGCCTGGCCTACTGTTAAAGTTCCAGCAGCGTACGTTCCTCCAAGAGTCAAGTAGTCTACTGATTCTTTCTGCGTATATCCCGCAAAATACCACTGAAGGTAATAATAGCGAATCGAGCTCACTTGAAGGCTTAACAGCACTCGGTCTTTACGCGGACCATTCCCAAGTGCCACCCATCATACGTTCGATTGCGGATTGTAAATGCATATGTAGATCTAGACACCGTTGCGATGAGCGCCAGAATAGAGTTTTTCGTTTCCCAGTTAATTTAAATTACGCCGCGGAAGGTCGCGCGCTGAATCATGGTTTGCGGGTCTTTGTGCTCGGTTATTCTTTGAGCTAGGAACATCGAGTACAAAGTTTTTGGTTTATCCGGGACCAGTGGCCATTTATAGTCATTCGAACATCTGTCTTACTTATGCCATGTCACAGTATATTAAGCAATGTTTGAACAACAGACCGGAGTTGGCGCCCAAGCAAATTTGTTAATCCAATAACTCCTTTTTTCAAAAGATTTTAGTTGTGCAGAAAGTAATGATCAGCTAATCGTACCATTTGTACGTGCACCGTTTGGATTTTATGTGCAAAAAGATGCAAAAAAAGGACGTTTATCTGTGAGTATTTTGATGCACGCCTCGTGTAAACTTTAAACTTTAACGAATCGATTCAAACTTTCCACGAAGGTAGATAAATGGATAAAGTCAAAACCACCTTATTTTGTCCAATAATTTTCATCCGTTGTCGAGATACGCCGATTTAACGTTGAGCTCAAAGTAGAACGTAAAGTTCATCCTTACGGGGAGTGAATGGACAGAAACAGTTTAAAACGAATAAAGTACATAATAATGCATCGTTACGATAAAGTTGAAAACTCACTTTCAAAAATCTAGTTTCATTCGAATTTTACTTGATAAAGCAGGTTCTTTTCGAGATTCTTTACGCACGCCACTTCTGTTCTTCAGACTTAAGCAAATCGGTTCAAATTTTGTAAGAAGATAGACAAATACATGTCATTCATCTTCGTCCTGTTGTTTTGTGAAAGATTTAGCCGTTACCGAGACATAAGAAACATGGTTATATGGACAATAAAAAAACATGTACATGACCAGTCTTCGCCAGAGCCAACAATAATCTACATCAGTTGTCAAGCTATGGCAGTCTAGTGTCAAAGTTATAGTAGAGTAAAAGCTGAGAACCAGAATGATTGGTGCTCCTATCATAGCACAAAAAAGCGAAAAGTCTTAGGCAGAGTTAGCGATAGAAAAGAAGGGAAATAGCTTGTCGACTTATCTGCCGGCTCTAAAGACATTTAAATCAAAATATCTCGGCGAACTCTCGTTTTAGGAGTTAACCCTACTTCCCCATTGCAATGAGCTCTCTTAGCTGCAAGGTTTTGGCGCAGTTATATCTTGCAAGTTAAACGCTAAACTTCCTGACCCAGTCCCCAAAACCCAGAAGATTCACCAGCTATCATAAACAATTCAAACTGATGTATAAACTTCTTATAGCTTTCACAATAAACATACCGTTTACTGCTTTCCTCTATTGATCTTTGTTTTCGAGATATTTAATTTTGAAATCAGGGAGTCCATTTCTGGACACCCTGTATGTGGGTTAATAGAATACGTGTAATAGCTAAAAAAGTTTATGTGGGAGGGGAGAGGGGGGATAAAATTTGTGGGGGAGAATTCTTACATAGCGGGAGGGGAGCACAAAAACAAGTTTTTGATTTCTGGGTGGTAGGGAGTGTGGGGCTTTTCTCAGGGGGGGGGGGGGGGGGTTCCCATGTTACATGTATGGCGAGGGTGCAAGAACAAATAGAAACGAATGTATGTCCTTCTAGGAACTGAGATGCATGAAGTATCCTACAGTGACGGTTCATCTACAATAGGTAGTATCCAAGAGTGCTCATGCATGCATCCTACACTTTAATGACATGTTATCTAATATCGGACGACAAGATAAATGCCAACATGATGATGTGTTATGTTATACGACATGATATCATGTTTCATGTTGCTTTACTTGACAAGGTTCATTGTGTTACATGTCACAGATACTAATACCAACAAATAAAAAACGTGAATATGTTAACAAGTTTTCACTTAAATGACTTTGAAGCTTTTCGTTAAGTCGAAAAGCTAGTGCCCATTTTCACATCCCTAACCCTCCCCAGGACATATTTGCCTTTTTTGTGCTAGGGTAGGTGCGTTTAGTGCCAGGCTCATAGATCTCTACTGGACGTTGGTGGCGGAATCTACAACTCACTCCAAACGTTCACTATCATCTTCAGATTTCCTTCAATTTCACAATTCCTGACATTCTTACACCTTCCGTTTTAGTTAATTAATTTATCACTTCAAATTTTTACTGTTGAAAACAGTTTATTACCGTAACAATTAACAATAATAATAATAATAATAATAATAATAATAATAATAATAATGGTAATAGATAAAAGAAACTTATATGCAAGTAAGCATACGTTTTTTTACGATAGTAAACATAAAATTTAAAAATACGGTACACTCCTGAGCCCTCACACCCGATACTGCAAGGTGTTCGGAGTTATAACTTCTATCCACAGACTTCCCCGTCATCTTTTATTTCCTTCGTGAAATCAAGAATATTGTTATTTTCCTTTTCCCAAATTTACTATGATTTTAATATATATCTATTTGTATAGTAGCGGAAGGCAGATAGCTAACCTCTGGACATTCGTGCCGGGAATCTATAACTCATTCCTAATCATTTGTGTCATCTTTAAACTTCCTTTCATTTCAACAAGTTACTGACACTGTTACTTAATAGCTTCCGTTTCCATCAATTAATTTAATTTTTCTTTGTAACTCATTATTCTCACTTCAAATTTTTTATGACGGAAAACAATATTTGAGTAGCCTAATATCAAAGACGGCCATGTCGATTTTAGATTTTTTTGCAGGAGAGGCAGAAAACCTGAAAGTATATTAGCGTAATACCCAATTTTGTGAATTGCTTGTCTGCGCTCTTTTACAGTAAACAAATGACTCTCTGTAACATAAACGTGGTAAAAATGAAAAGGTATGTCGTAAAAATGGCTTAAAAGGTGGACTTTACCGGATTTGATAGGAACTTTTGGGGTTTTCCGCTATTGATACTAAACCAAAGTGTATCCATGTACGTCTTAGATTACTTTTTACTATAATTTTCTTCAAAAATAGTTAACAATCGCTGTTTTATGCATTTTTGTTTTATGAATGGCCTTGTTGACATTTGGTATAAAATTAACTTACAGCACAGAACGGGTTGGAAGAGTTTGAACAACAACAATCGCTGAACGATAAAATCGGAACGTTTACTTCCTTGTGCTGTAGAAAGGTAGTTGAAAAATCTGAACGTCATTCATTGTTAGAAGTCGCTGAAATTTTGTACGTCCACTGTAGCTTACACTGCACTCGTTCGTCCTCTGTTAGAATATTGCTGCGCAGTGTGGGATCCTTACCAGGTGGGATTGACGGAGGACATCGAAAGGGTGCAAAAAAGGGCACCTCGTTTTGTATTATCACGTTATAGGGGAGAGAGTGTGGCAGATATGATACACGAGTTGGGATGGAAGTCATTACAGCATAGACGTTTTTCGTCGCGGCGAGACCTTTTTACGAAATTTCAGTCACCAACTTTCTCTTCCGAATGCGAAAATATTTTGTTGAGCCCAACCTACATAGGTAGGAATGAGCATCAAAATAAAATAAGAGAAATCAGAGCTCGAACAGAAAGGTTTAGGTGTTCGTTTTTCCCGCTCGCTGTTCGGGAGTGGAATAGTAGAGAGATAGTATGATTGTGGTTCGATGAACCCTCTGCCAAGCACTTAAATGTGAATTGCAGAGTAGTCATGTAGATGTAGTTGCAAGCGGGTAAGGTAAGCAAAGATTTTGGGGAGCATCTGGAATAAACAGAAGCCCAGATCGTTAATATTTAATTACTAGTGAGATATTACCATACCTTAACATTTCCATTCAGCTCTGTTTATCTTTCTCTTGCGTTCCTCGTCTGGAGAACCTTCTGACACATTCGTTTACATATTCACAAGAAAAAACCAGTTCAAAATTTAACAAAAACGTAATAAAAAAACAACGCTAACACACACACACACACACACACACACACACACACACACACACACATACAGCACCCAACTACAAAGTACAAGATTGAGTGCTGTGTACCAAGTCTTGTGTTATGATTACGCTAAAACACACACACACACACACACACACACACACACACACACACACACGTACAAGCGCAGCACCTAACTACAGAGAACAAGATTAATTGCCGCATACCATGTCGTGTGTTATGATTGGCTTCTGATGGATTTGATAACTTTCGAAATAACACCTGCTTGCACTTGACCGTTTTTGAAGCTAAGTCACACTTTTATCGGCTTTTTATACTATTTTCGTCCGTTTTGACACTCAGTGAGGCTACCATCCGATTCAGAGAGGAAAATACTATAAGAAAACATCTGTTGTGTACATAGTTCCGCGTACTCAGCGCGTACACAACTTGCCCACTAGAGCGCGCCCCGCTAAGCACAACAGCGCAGAGACGGACCAAATTCTGCTTCCGCCGATCCGCGTATTAATATGTAACGTAGCCAATGGGATTGCTGCTAACGCAGAACCTTTTCTCCTCGCGGATCACACTCGCGCCGTGATACCTGAACGCGAGAGGTATTATAATGAATGTACAGACCTCCGATTAGTCAGTCTGCATTAGTCTGTAGTCAAGTTTCAGTCTGCGGCTAATAAGATTATCATATTCCTGTACATAGCCATGAAGAGAAATGTGTAGATACTTTGTCAAGTATCAGATATATGTGAGAATAAGATTAACGTACCAAGACCAAAGAAACTTCAGATTGTCAATTGTAAACAGCATCCAGAGTCAAGTTAAGTAAAGTTTATGATTATTATTATTTTAATAAATGTGTGTGAAAATTAATAAAGTTCTTTTTAAAGTTGGTCGCCGTCAATCTGCTACTCTAAGCGTGCAAGTGGCATTTCTATCGTCTGACCTAACGGCAGAAGATAAACACGCCGCGATAAGACCACTAGACATATTGCTGACACTCGCCTACTTCGTTAGAGTGACGAGTCAAATAATCTGATGGTGTGTGTTCTGAAGGTCTTACAGTACGCACGCCACAACATTGATATCAGAAAATCGGAAAAAAAAGAACTTGGCCGTGTCTTTGTCACAAGGCTTCTCATTTGCTTATAATATTAAACAATTTATGTTACCACGTGAGAAATGAATATACATAAGCTGTTTTTAAAATAGGTGACGGGTTTCTAAATATGCAATAAAATGAAATGGCATTTGGTATAGGGTGTCCATTTTAACTAAAGATATTGAAATATCTCAAAAATTACTCATAGGATGAAAAGAAAGTTGTTATGATCTCAATTTTTTCGTCTCAGAGGGGGGCCTCCAACGATACCACACTCCAACCGCCATGTAGCTCTGTTCGTCACTAGAGAGGGACAACTTTGAAATCGTCAGTGCGAACTCTCGTTTTTTATTGCAGATTACGATTCTATGGTGAAATCTACATCCGGTTGGCCTGAAGCATTTTCTTCGTTTCGCCAAAGATGGCGCTGTAATCGGAGGGATAGAAATGGGTACACAATCGTAATATACGACATGCTACCCTGTGGCCCTTGAATTTCCAATGGCTTGTCGGACCCCTTCGCGATGCTGCGAGGGTGGGACAGGCCACTATTTCATAACTTCTTATTGGAAACCCCGTTCGCAACGTTGTATTCCTCCGACATATCGAACAGGGGCTATTCGACGCTTCACTGTGGTCTTGTAGTGAACTACGACGTATCACAACAGGCAGCACAATGTGATAGGAGCTTACGTATCGTGTAGACGTTGAACAGATGGCTGTTCTAAACATTGCAGTACTTTCGCAGTGTTTATTGCCTGCACGTCGACCTACCATGTGAGGAACAGACAAGCTAAGTGGACTATCAATGATGCAACCACAGAAGAAGAATTGAAACAATCATGATTTACATTGAATGTAAGAGAAATGTTGAGACAGCTGTTGCCTTGTACGACGAACGTTTTTCAGAGGTAGCTCGCTTCGTTCGTTCTTTTACAAGGCTGGGAACGCCTTTATGACTGACGGCAGCGTACGTCAGGCAAAAGGAAACGCAGACTTTTTTTACAGAGAAGCTAATGAAGCGGCAGAGAAGCACAGCCCACGGATAAGCGCCCGGTAACTACTCCGTGATTACGGTATGTCAATAGGTAGTATTGTCACAATACTGCATCATCGTGGCATCCACACGGTGTCACTGCATCAACAACTTCATGACGTCGATTTCCACAACCGGATAGTGTTTTGTGAATGAGCACGCCAAGAAATGTTACGGATGAGCCTACATTCACAAACCGTGGTAGCGTTAACCGGAATGATATGCATTACTGGAGCGTAGACAATCCCCAATCCGGCCAGCTGACCATCAGCGTCCTTGATCGGTCAACGTATGGTGTGGCATTGTGGAGAACAAATCCGTTGGTCTGTATTTTATCGACGGCACGTTGAATGGACACAAATATCGAACGTTTCTGGAGCAGGGACTAGTGATACTACCGCAGGATGACCTGGATGTTCATCTACCTATGTGGTTTGAGCATGACAGTTGGCCGGCCTGTGTGGCCGTGCGGTGCTAGGCGCTTCAGTCTGGAACCGCGTGACCGCTACGGTCACAGGTTCGAATCCTGCCGCGGGCATGGATATGTGTGATGTACTTAGATTAGTTAAGTTTAAGTAGTTATAAGTGCTAGGGGACTGATGACCACAGATGTTAAGTCCCATAGTGCTCAGAGCCATTTGAACCATGATGGTTGCCCAGCGCACTTACACAACTGAAGAACAGGAGGTATTAGATCGTGTTAGTGGATCGGCAGAGGTGGCCCTATTAATTCGTCCGCTAGGTCGCCGGATTACATCTCGCCGCATTTTTTTTCTGTGGAGATGTTTAAAAGATAAGGTGTACCAACACGTGCCAACAGGCCGTGAAAACGTGGTAGACCGCATCAGAAACACCTGTGCTGACAGTTCTGCAGATATGCTTCTGTTCTGTGTACGGTCGTTTGGAAAGCGAATCACTAAGTCTATTGAAGTTGGCGGTACTACTTTTGAATACTTACTCTATTAGGAGAAGCAGAGCAGCGTTCACCTCGAGCAACGACCACAATTGCGCGTCGTGTAGTCCCCTATTCGGTAAGTAATACAACGTTGCGAATTTGATTTCCAATAAGAAATTGTGAAATATTGACCTACCGTATCCTCGCAGCATGGAGGTGGGGTCCGACAAGCCACTGGAAATTCAAGGGCCATTGAGTAACATGTCGTAAATTTCGATTGTGTACCCGTTTCTATTCCTCCGATTTCAGTGCCATCTTTGGTGAAACGAAGAAAATGCTGCAGGCAACGTGAATGTAGATTTCGTCATAGAGTCGTAATCTTCAATAGAAAAACGGAGGTTCCCATTGAAGATTTAAAAATTGCCTGCCGACACCCACGCACGGGGTAGGGTGGGCGTTCGAGTTTGGTATCGCTGGATGTCCCCTTCCGTGACAAACAAACTGGAATTGTAAATTTTTTTGATCCGATGTTTAATTTTCGAGGTATTTCAATGTGTTCAGTTAAAATGAACACCCTGTATATAAAAGGAATGCCATCATTGACTGACTCATCATCGCTCAGTGCAAACCATGAAGGATAGAAACTTCATAATTGCAGAGGGTGTTCATCTTATACTGTAAGAAAGGATTTTTCGAAATTACACACTGAAGGATGTGAAATAGGGGATGAAAGGCTTTTTGAAAATATGTTGCTACTAATGCAATTTGAAGCTAGAGATTCGAAAAATGGTATTTAGTTTCACGGTCAGAAAAAAAGAAATACATGTTCCAGCATTTCTGGAAATTTAACCCCTATGGGGGTGAAATTGGCGATGAAATTTTTTTTTGAAGCAAATCATTATTAAAGAACTAATAAAGCATTTTTAAAACTACAACTATGAAAATTTGTATTTGACTACTCGGTTAAAAATAAAGAATACGTGTTTCAGTGTTTTTGGAAATTCAGCCGATAAGGAGATGAAATAGGCGATGAAAGTTTTTATGGAAGTATTTCATTATGAAAGCATTTTCGAAGATAAATCTATGAAAATTCGTATTTGGCTTCTCAGTTGGAAATAAGATATAACATGTTTCAGTGTTTTTTTTTGGAAATTCAGCCCCTAAGGGGATAAAATAGGGACTGACTGGTCATTGGGTGGGCCAGATCACTAAGGATAGAAACTTGAAATTTGGAGAGGTTGTTCATCTTATATTTTAGGTATTTTTAGTAAGGTACTGTACCCCAAAAGAGGTAAAGTATAGGATGAAAGGTTATTTTGGAAAATATGTCTCTATTAAGGCAATTTTGATGTTAGAAGTACAAAAATTGGTATTTGAATCCTCTGTCAAAAATTAAAGTATGTGCTTTAACCTTTATGGAAATTTAAGCACTAAGAGGAACGACATTGTGTCACAGTTTTTTAGGGAAATAAAGCATTTTTAAAGCTACTTCTATGAAAATTGAAATTTGACTTATCATTCGGAAATAAAAAAAATGAAATGTTTCAGTGTTTTTGGAAATTCAGCCACTAAGTGGGTGAAATAGGGGATGGAAATTTTTATGAAAATATTTTGTCATATTAAAACACTTTTAAAGCTAAATCTATGAAAATCTGTATTTGACTTCTAAATAAATATGTGTTTGGGGATGAAAGCTTCTACGGGAATATCACCAGAAGAGCTTAAAAGCACAATTAACGAAGATGTCCGACTCTAGCTACCGGAATCGCGTTTTGATCAGAAGTGAAGCGGGAAAAGACCACACTTCTATGGCCTTAATTAATGTGCAAAGTTTAGAAGATGTTGCAATTTGTGAACAACTTAAATATTCGATTAAAGTAAAACAGAAAACCTATGCAGACCGTACAGTCAACGGGAGCGAGGCAGAAGATGCGAAGGTAGTAGCATTATAAACATCGAAATGCTTCTTGTGTTTAGAATATAATGGATGTAACAGTGTTACATGCTACAAATAAGCTCAACCGACCATTGTTGGACTATTAAGGTTTAACTTCCAATTTAAAAAAAAAAAAGAATGTGAGCCGAGCATTTGTGTTTCCTGCTTGCAGTATTAGGAGAGAGTCGTCATGTGGCGAAGACATGCGGAGTGATATATCAGCTCGTTATACTTTTTTATCATTTCCGTGCGAGCGGCCGCAGCAGTTAGGCGGGCAACTTTACCTGAAAGGCGGCGAGTTTCTGGGCCGTTAGTCGCCGGGCGGCCGACCAAAGGGGATGAAATATGGGGGTGGCGGGGCGGCGGCTGGGACCGGCGACCGATAAGGCTGCCGGCGCTGGCGAGGTACGTGGCGTGGCGCAGCCGCGGCGGCCACAAAGGCGATTCATAAATCCGCCAGATTAGGCCAGCCGCAGCGCGGCGGAGCACGCGAGGTCGTCTGTGCGGGGCGCAGCAGGCAGCACGCAGCAGCCGGCTCCCGCGGGAAATAGGGCGCCGGCGCCGATTCCGCCTCCACAACAGGTATCGCCTCCTGCGGGAGCCGCCTGCTATCTCAGCCAGGGCGCGTAGACCCGCCCGCGGGGACGCGTCCGCTGCCACACATCCAGGCGTGCGTCTCCGTCCAATACACGGCGTGCTGCTGGTGCGTCGACTCCATTCAGTATGAGTTTGGACTAGAAAAGGACTAGAAGAGGTCGCAAAAGTCATGTAATGCCGATGTATACATACAGGGTGTAAACTGTATAAGGCGCCAAAATTATACAGGTGGTACATCTCGGTGTGCTTGACAAAAACGCCTAACGACATTTTCTTGTATCATGTACTTTATTTTTGTATTATTAAAACCTAATGTTCGCAGGATAGATAGTACCTGGGTGTAAAAATAACGAACAACTTCAGTTGCAAAAACTACTTAGATAATATTGTGGGGAAGGTGAGCCAAAGGTTGCGTTTCATTGGCAGGACATTTAGAAGATACAAGTCTACTAAAGAGACAGCTTACACTACACTCGTTCGTACTCTGTTAGAATATTGCTGCGCGGTGTGGGATCTTTACCCGGTGGGAGGACATCGGAAGGGTGCAAAAAAGGGCAGCTCGTTTTATATTATCACGTAGTAGGGGAGAGAGTGTGGCAGATATGATACACGAGTTGGGATGGAAGTCATTACAGCATAGACGTTTTTCGTCGCGGCGAGACCTTTTTACGAAATTTCAGTCACCAACTTTCTCTTCCGAATGCGAAAATATTTTGTTGAGCCCAACCTACGTAGGTAGGAATGATCATCAAAATAAAATAAGAGAAATCACAGCTCGAACAGAAAGGTTTAGGTGTTCGTTTTTCCCGCTCGCTGTTCGGGAGTGGAATG
Source organism: Schistocerca gregaria (assembly GCF_023897955.1). Classification (NCBI taxonomy): domain Eukaryota; kingdom Metazoa; phylum Arthropoda; class Insecta; order Orthoptera; family Acrididae; genus Schistocerca; species Schistocerca gregaria. Next base: position 927,169,971 of record NC_064921.1, on the reverse strand, counting down.
GTAGGGAGATAGTATGATTGTGGTTCGATGAACCCTCTGCCAAGCACTTAAATGTGAATTGCAGAGTAATCATGTAGATGTAGATAGTATACCAATTTCTGTTTACGTATCAACCGACAGTACACGGCGTACCGTGCTTATTGTCTACAATCACGGTTCGGCCAGAGAAAGGCAACGAGCCGACCACAGGATTCAAATCATTAGACGTGTACAACGACGTGATGTGATAATCAGCTGGTACCGAAAAAAGGAATGTAAACGGTTTTTGGGTTGTCAACAATATGTAATTCGCTTTGCGTGAATTGAATATAACCAGTCTGTTTCTCAAAAAGTCGATAATGAAGGTCGTAGTAGTAATGACAAGCTAATATCAAACACAATGTATTTCCATTAGTACACATTCAATCAATCACGAAAAAGATAGTTGTGCATTAATTTCAATCGACTGTTTCACCTTTTCACGGCAATGCCATAACGAATACTACATTCACATTATTTTCCTTCTGTACAACAACATCGTAACGAAAAGAAAACCCATTACTTCGTTTCCTCTTACACCAATACTACAATAAATGTTCGAAATGACCACAATTCGCTTCTACACATGCTTCATTACGGCGAACCCAGTTTCGTCGCACTCGTTCACACACATGCACATTGGCCTTTATGGTATTGGCAGCATGTAAAATCTTCTGCGTCAATTCGTCCACATTATTTGCTGGCTCAGCATAAACAAGTTTCATCATATGGCACCAAAAGTAAAAATCCAGTGGACTTAAATCAGGTCTGCGTGCTGACCATCGGCGTAGACCAGAACGACCGATCCATCGTCCTGGAAATCGACTATCCAAAAATCTGCGTACTCTGTGACCAATGGGAGGTGGAGCACCATAGCGGAAGAACCACGTGTTATGACGTATGCCTAACGGAATGTCTTCTATCAACGTTGGTAACAATGTTTCCTCTAGGAACGTTCAGTAATAGTTACCAGTCAAACGTGCAGGTAAAACATAGGGGCGAATCGAGCATACCCGTCCACACATCTACGGAAAATCGTCGCTGAAAATGTGTTGCCACTACGTGGGGAGTATTGTGTACACTCTACGTGTGCATGTTATGGAAATTAGTTATTCCGTCGCGAGTGAAACACGCTTCATCTGTGACGAGTATTTTGTTGACAAAATCATTCTGCGTACTCTGTCAAAAAAAAAAAAAAAAAAAAAAAAAAAAAAAATATGTTGCTAGACTTTTTTGTCAAGCATTGCGAAATGTGCCATCTGTATAATTTTGGCGCCTTATACTTATACCGTTTACACCTTGTATACAGGTGGTGGCAGTATCGCATACACAAGGTATGAAAGGGCAGTGTATTGGAGCAGCTGTCAATTGTACTCAGGCGATTCATGTGAAAAAGTACTACAGCTTGATTCCATATTTTTAGATTTCCAGAAGGCTTTCGACACCGTTCCTCACAAGCGTCTTCTAACCAAACTGCGTGCCTACGGAGTATCGCCTCAGTTGTGCGACTGGATTCGTGATTTCCTGTCAGAAAGGTCACAGTTCGTAGTAATAGACGGAAAGTCGTAGAGTAAAACAGAAGTAATATCCGGCGTTCCCCGAGGAAGTGTTATAGGCTCTCTATTCTTCCTGGTCTATATTAACGACATAGGAGACAAACTGAGTAGCCGGCTTAGATTGTTTGCTGATGATGCTGTTATTTACTGTCTTGTAAAGTCATCAGATGATCAAAACGACTTGCAAAATGATTTAGATAAGATATCTGTATGGTGCGAAAAGTGACAATTGACCCTGAATAAAAAAAGTGTGAAGTTATTCACATGAGTACTAAAAGAAATCAGCTAAATTTCGATTACGCGATAAGTCACACAAATCTGAGGGCTGTAAATTCAACTAAATACTTAGGGATAACAACTACAAATAACCGGAATTGGAACGATCACATAGATAATATTGAGGGTAGAGCAAACCAAAGACTGCGGTTCATTGGCAGAAGACTTGGAAGGCGCAACAGGTCTACCAAAGAGACTGCATACACTACGCTTGTCCGCCCTATTCTGGAGTATTGCTGTGCGGTGTGGGATCCGCATCAGGTCGGACTGATGGATGACATCGAAAAAGTACAAAGAAGGGCAGCTCGTTTTGTATTATCGTGAAATAGGGGAGATAATGCCACAGACATGATACGTGAATTTTAGTGGCAATCATTAAAACAAAGGCGTTTTTCGTTGCGACGGGATCTTCTCATGAAATTTCAATCACCAGTTTTCTCCTCCGTTTGCGAAAACATTGTGTTGGCATCCACCTACGTAGGGAGAAATGATCATCACGAGAAAATAAGAGAAATCAGGGCTCGCACGGCGCGTGCCGTTCGAGAGTGGAACGGTAGAGAGACAGCTTGAAGGTGGTCACATTGAACACTCTGCCAGGCACTTTATTGTGAATAGCAGTGTAATCACGTAGATGTAGATCTAGATGTACTGGCGATGTTCGCAAAAGCGATTTGCAACCCTTCCGACATCTCGGGCACACATGCATTCTATATAGCTCCTGCATGCCTCAGCTTCCCAACGTGCCCTGTCGTAGTAACCGACGGACACCTGGAGGAGGTACCAGCGCTAGCAAAGGCTGCCGCTTACAAGAGGCCTATTCACACACATGACAAGAAAGTCGTCCTCCAGCATTCCGCTTCCGGCCGCTATAAAGGTCGGCGCCAAAGCTGCTGAGGTCATTTCTTCTGGCTTCTACAGCCCCTCCTAGCCCCAGACGGGTGCAACACACCCCATCGTCTTAGGAACATCTCAGAATCCATCATAGGGACCGATGTCACTATACTGAGCATGCATCGTTGTTTCCCTTGCTAGATTCGGACATTATCCATCACAGACTTTTCTGTTCCTATGCTGCTGTTGTCCAGGACAGCTTCATCAGACGTTTCTACTCATGTGTATTTGTGTATGAAGACCCTTAATGTGTTAATTTGTCGCCATACTGTCATCATACCTGTGAAATACTGTAATCATGATTTTGTTATTATCGTCAAAACAGACGTTTTCTTTTCTTGGTCTATAAACTTTTGTAAAGTTTGATCACCGTTTTCACTGTGTCGGTGTGAGAGACACATTCTAAAAGGTTTCTGACATGATTATGGCCGCACGAGGGAAATTAACAGGCTTTGAACGCGGAATGGTAGTTGGAGCTAGATGTATTGGACACTCCATTTAGGAAATTGTTAGGGTGTTCAACATTTAGATATCTACAGCCAAGAGCGTGCCTAGAATACCAAATTTCAGGCATTACCTCTCACAGCAGACAATGCAGTGGCTGACGACCTTCACGTAACGACCGAGAGCAGCGGCGTTCGCACTGAGTTGTCAGTGCTAACAGACGAGTAACTCTGCGTGAAATAACCGCACAAGGACGTGTGAAGAACATATCCATAAGGACAGTGCTGCAAAGTTTAGCGTTAATGTGTGCTGGCAGTAGACGACCCATGCGAATGTCTTGGCTAACAGCACAACTTCACATGCTGGGCCTCTTCTGGGCTCGTGACCAGTCAGAGGAAAAATAAATCCTTCAATCTCAGCCAGAAGTAGCCTTTTTCCAGGATCGGGCTTTCGACCAGCACTGTCATTGGCCGAATGTACAGCTAAGATGCTCCGTCATCATCGATCAGCACCACCAACTAAGCGACGTCGCTGATCTACAAGCCATCAACTGGACCTGATGGTTCTGGGCTGTCAACTGATTCTACTGGGTCTGAATTAACTCTCGAAACAGTCGCTGGGGTCCAGGGTTCGACGTGGGACCAGCCCACTTCGGCCGAGCGGTTCTAGGCGCTTCAGTCCGGAACCGTGCTACTGCTGCGGTCGCAGGTTCGAATCCTGCCTCGGGCATGGATCTGCGTGATGTCCTTAGGTTAGTTATGTTTAAGTAGTTCCAAGTTCTAGGGGACTGAAGACCTCAGATGTTAAGTCCCATAGTGCTCAGAGCCATTTTGCCCACTTCTCGCTAGAGTAACAGTGCGTAGCAAGTCCTTTCCGCTGCCTGGACTGGCCTTATGTCACCAAGATAACAAGGCATCTTGCATCTGTAAGGTCGCTGCCCGCCACCACCGGCTGCGGCCTCGTCTTGCTGTGGAGGACATCACTTGCACTTCCCATGACCGGCACCTGATACGCTACTGTCGTACTGTATGGAAGGCATCTTGTAATAAAGTATGTTCCTGTTGAGTAAGCATTCTTGACTCCAGGCTCCTCGTGATATTGAGGAAGCCCTCCCGCAGCTTCCCACTAACGTGCATCTGCAGTCAGAACCAGCCAAGAAAGGAAAGAGTTAGATCTTCCATCGACATCGCTACATCTATGTCTACATCTGCATCTACATTCCCCAAGATACCTTACGGTTTGTGGACGGTACTTTGTGCATCACTGTGACTTCCTCCATTTTATTTTCAAATTGCGTAAGGTATGCGAGAAGGACTAACGATTGTTCCTTAACCTACGTGTAAGCTTGAATCTCCCTAATTATGATCACTGTCTTTTCGTGGGAGGAAGCAATATTAATTTACTATTTTATAAACATAAGCTCTCGAAATTTTAACTGTAAAACACTCGCTCTATGTTGCACACTGCCTCTCTTGTTGCTTCTAGCACCAGAGATGGATGCAAATCTCCGTGCCGATCACAAACCTACTGAGCGGAGGGCTCTTCTAGCCATATTTTCTATTTCATCTACCAGTTTTGCAAGTATGTTTCATCTGCGTTCTGTTTACATCTATAATCTACCAAACCAACATGAACTGCATTGTGGAGGGTACTTTCCATTGTAGCAGTTATTAGGGCGTTTCCCCGTTCTATTCACGTTTGGGAGGGGGGGGGGGGGGGTGGGAGGGCTGGAAAAAGGTTTGCTTAAATGCCTCTGTGTGCACTATAATTAATCTAATTTTGTCTTCAGTATCATTATAAGAGCGATACTAGAGCGTTGTAGTATATTCGTAAATTCGTCACATAGCGCTTGGATCTGAAACTTACAAAGTCGGCTTTCACGGCATAGTTTGTGTCTATCTTCAAGCGTTTAGTCCTATCTGATACAGGCCCCACAATCTTGAACAATATTCTGAAATGTGTTGCACGTGAGTTTTGTAAGCAGTCTCCTTTGTACACTGCTTGCATTTCCCTAATATTCTACCATCGAACCGAAGTCTGCTGTATGCTTTTCAAACGATTGAGCCTTTGTTATCGTCCTCATGCCTCTACAGGTTGTTACACCCAGGTGTTTGTATGAGTGGCACAATACAACTGTGTATCGGTGAGATTGCAGTCATACTGTAGTATGTTTCTTTTCGTTTTGTGAAGGGTAAAAATTTGCATTTCTGAACATGTAAAGGAAACTGCCAACTTTTCGCCACTTTGGAATCTTATCAAGATACGGCTGAATGTTTTTGCAGCTTTTTTCCCTCACTACTGCATTATACCGATTGGTTATAATTAAACTGACATTATTTCGACTGCTGCAGTGCGGATTGCATGCATCGTAATATCTTCATTAATCGGTGCGCTCGCTGAGTATGCTGAAAAATTTACAGTTCCACTTTCTGCCACCAGGTGGAAATGAGGCGCTGTGAGCAGTCAGAATGTGGTTTGGATGCGGGAGGAAACACACGATAGTGGTGGAATGCCACGTCTTTTTTTTTAGGATATGGTCACAAGTTACAACTTGTGTTCAGTGTGGTCTCCCGATTCAGCAACATGCTGCATCCGTGACGTGGCATGGTCTACACTTTCTCACAGCATATCCGGTGTTATCAGAGCGATATGTCATCGTATGCTATCCTTCAGACCGGGAAGAGTCCGAGTACATCCCTGAGAGATACGATCACCTCAGTGGGAAGCCACACAGATTTAAATCGGAGAATCTGGAAGGCTACACGTCTCTAAATCGCCTACAGATGAAGCAGTCGTTACTCAAAGTTTCTCAAAGCTAATCTCTCATCCAGCAAGCAACATGTGGTGTCGCTCCGTTTTGCATGAAAATAATGGTGTGGATACAGTTGTATTCTTGCAAAGATGGAATCACGTGTTGCGTAAGGAGGTCCCTACAACATGGAGATATCACTGTACACCTAACAGGGCCGCGAAGTGTCGTCTGACTGAAGAAAAAATGACCGGGAATTAAGGAGCCAGGGAAACCACACCAGGGAAACCACACTATATAATCACATAAGCTGAGTGCCGTAGATGTTCTTGCACAGTATGTGGCGGGGTAAAACCCATATGCAGCAATTCCTTTCATTGACGGCACCGCACAGAGTGAAATGCGCGTCATCCGTTCAAAGAACATTCCCTGGCCACATGTCATGTACTTCCATGCGTGCCTTAAAACGAAGGGCAAAGTCATAGTGGTGTACCCTATCTTGGGTCTTCATTTGCTGCATCTTATGAAACTTGTGGCGTTGCCAGTGTAAAATGCGCGGCAAAATCTTTTGAACTGTGGACTCCATCACCTAAATCATCTGTTTCTTCAGATTGTTTCTTTGTCATGTTCCTTAGCCTATTTACTGAGATGAGGCCTCTTCGCAGGTATTACCACAATGCTGCTCTGCTGCTACTGTCATTCTGTTGCAACAACTTTACCAGCATTGCACCGACTTTCTTCTTAACAGCCATTGCGTTTCGTAGGGAATCTCCAACTGTCTTAAGCCTGTTCATCAACTCTCTTATTACAAAAGATATCAGCACGCGTCACCAAGCGGTAAATAACATATTGACGTCAAAACAGGAAACATTTTAAAGCGGCATATATTCATCTGATGGGAGAAAGTTGAACTGTTATTATGTTTTCAGCAAACGAGCACACCAATGGAGGGGCTGAGAGTGAAAGTGGTAACAGTGTTTGCTGATACGAACAGAATAAGTGACGGCCAAAAGTTAAATAGCTATTTATAAATTGCGTGAGTTACTATCGAACTATTAGAATTTTTTCTAATGGTCGGTTAGTCCGTGTGTATCTGTAGGTATAGATCGAGTTTGTAGTGCTTCTGCATTGCTTTTTACAATATATTAAAGTATTTATACTCCTTGTATCTTAAAAGTTTTTCGTGTTAAACAGGTATAAGTGAAAAACATTTTCTTTGGTGTGCTTTATTCTGAAGACGTTTTTGATACAATAGACAGGACTCTCAGGGTACAATACATGCTCATTACAGAATAGGAACATGTTAGTAATTAATACAAAATTAATATAACCATCTGAAGAAAGTAAAATGAGGATAAAGTGAAAATACTAAAACGCAAATGTATTCTTATGGTTTGAACGTGTACGAGATATTATTCAATGTCACTTTCTATAGCCCTACAACAATCAGTGCTTAAAATAGAATCACAAACGTTTCTTGCTGTGGTATTTCTTGAAGAATGTCTTTCCTGTGGTCATACACGCCGTACTGTAGAACGGTCTTTCTCTTCCCCTTGTTTGACCACGTCCTTTTCTTTCTTTTCTCATTCTTCTTACATGCATGGTAACTGCTATCTGGAAATCTAAAATGCAGTACAGGCACTGTATTATACCCTAAATGTAATCATCACAGAGTGCAGAACTGCCCAGGAAATCACGTGTAGTTTTTTCACTCTGAATTTAAAAATGCATACCTGAACCTTCATTAAAGACAGCAACAATACTCCTCAAGATTTTTCCAGTTCCATAAAATTGTGCCTCCTAAAATCCGCTTCAATAAACTCAAGATTTTTGGTGAGTCTGAGCCTACTAATATTCCTCCACTATATTTAGTTTCCTTGAGTGTCTTCAATGAGTTTGACCTTTGCTATGCATCCATGGCTTTAATTATTTTCATTACCACTTCGGGAGACTTAAGACCGACCTTCTTCACTGCTTCCATCCTGTCTTGCGGACAAATACATATTCCCAACTGTTTGTTTACTTTATCACATTCCATGCACGTGTGATTAGATTCAAGGAACTTATGATCTATAATGCCAACATTCTCATTTTGCCGCAAGATGTGCAACCATTATTTCAGAACGGAACTTATTTAAACATGCATTAAATACTGCTATAAGTAATCTTAAGAGCATACATATAGGCTGTTGCACTAGTTTAAAAAATGCATACCTGAACCTTCATTAAAGATAGCAACAATTCTCCTTTCGTCAGCCATTCCAATTGTACTAGTTGTATTCTATATGAAGTCCAGGCACTGTATTATACCCTAAACGTAATCATCACAGAGTGCAGAACTGTCCAGAAAATCGCGTGTAGTTATTTCACCCTGAAGACTTCCACACATTAGCTTACCAAACGGTCACATAACTCATTTTCTTGTTAAATGTCTCTTGTATCACTTGTTCTCGCAGCTCCTCAATTAATGAACATATCTATGATGTTTCAGCATCCTGCGATTTATACAGCCCGCGCTGCAGCTCTCGGAACATCGTCAGTTTATTTGTAACCGCCTGGTAGATTACCTCGTCATCTCTGAACAGTGTGAGATTATTGCTAGTGTTGTCTGTCAGGTGGTTTCAACCTTTTCAAATGCTCGGCTTAAGTCATTTTCTTGTTAAATGTCACGTGCACCACATGTTCTCTCAGCCGCTCAATTGATGAACATACCTACGTTGTTTCAGCATCCTGCGATGTATACAGTCCGCACTGCAGCACTCGCAACATCGTCAGTTTAATTGCAACCGCCTGGTAGATGACCACATCATGTGTGAAAAGTGTGAGATTACTGCTAGTATCGTGTGCGAGGTGATTTCAGCGTAATGGATGAGCGGACATCTGTTGGTTTTTGTCACGTGTTCACCTTGTGGATGTTGTTTTCAGTTTGTTTTTTAGAGTAGCTGCTTACAGAGCTAACTCGTTGTGCAGCCTGCGGTGCCGTGGCGGCGCATGGCGACGTCGCTGCCCATGTGGGCGCTGGCCATCTCTAACGTCGGCTCCGTCTGGGTCTTCATGACGCTGCTCACCTACGGCCCTACGTACCTCAAGCACGCGCACGGACTCGGCATAGAGCAGGTCAGCGCCTCCTGTCACTTTCCACGAATATTCCGTCTTAGTGTTGTGCTTAATACCGGGCCATTCTAAAAGTATAGAACATTTTCATCCGGCGACCCTGGCAATTCCCCCCCTCCCCCCCCCCCCCCCAACCACCAATGTCCATCCCACCTCACCTTCATAGATCTTCCTAATCGTTGTCGCCTGTATGAAGCTAACAGTGAGACGGAACGGTCATTTACTGCTTATTTGTGAGATTTTAAAACGTGTTGAAAAAATTAAAATGTATTTCGTTTGTGGAAGGCAACGGCCTTACCGCAGTGGTTCCACCGGTTCCCGTGAGATCACCGAAGTTAAGCGCTGTCGGGCGTGGTAGGCACTTGGATGGGTGACCATCCAGGCCGCCATGCGCTGTTTCCATTTTTAGGGGTGTACTCAGCCTCGTGATGCCAATTGAGGAGCTACTCGACCAATTAACAGCGGCTTCGGTCAAGAATGCCATCATAACGACCGGGAGAACGGTGTGCTGACCCCACACCCCTCCTATCAGCATCCTTCACGGAGGATGACACGGCGGTCGGATGGTCCCGGTAGGCCACTCGTGGCCTGACGACGGAGTGCTTCATTTGGTTTGTGGTGTAATACGGTTGCTGGTTGCAAACAAATCCACCGAACTGAAATTTACAGACAGATATCGAAGTTTATGGAAATTTGACGATGTAGCTTCAGTTCGAAAATGGTGGAATGGCGAAGAATGATCAGGCCGACTTTCATTTGTGACTGACGATTTCACGTCAAGGATTGAGGAACAAATCAACACGATAGCCGTTTCACTATTAGCGGACTGAGTTTAAGCTTTCCTGAAATTACACGATCAGATTATTATTGGTGGTTTGGGGAGAAAACGCTGTGGAAATGATAATTAACTAAAAGACGAATTAGTGGCTTTTTCAACAACTTGGTGACAACTGACTGTGAAAAAGGCTTAGGAAAGCGCATGGAGTGCTAGGACAAATATTTAAATTTCAACGGCGATTACGTATAAAATAAAAAAGATATCAAAATATGTTCCAAAACAAACTTTCAGCTTGGACAAAAATGTCTCCGGAGACAAACGTTCTTACTTTTAGAATGACCCTCGTAATGTACATTTCTAAACGATGTACCTAAATGAAAGAGAAAGGAAATATTTTTAGAATGTGCTCTTCTAATTGTTAGTGCTTTCAGAGAAAAACTGCAGTGAAATTTCGCCTCCAGCAAGAACCTTTCGTTTATTTTTGCTTTGCCCAAACATGTTTCAACACTTTCTGCGCCATTTTCAGTGAATTTTTTTTATTCTTTAACCACCAGAATATTATCTAATGTATATGCTCAGAGAACTAGTTTCGCTCAGAGGTGACCACCTCCAATTCACGGATTCCCTGACGTCACCTTAAAATAAATAAATAAATAAACAAAGGTGAAGCATCCAGAAGGGAAGGATTAAACGAAATGAAACTTCACGGGTTGAGGGACTATGTTATACTACTGCTATACCAGAAATAAAAAACTAGAGTTAAGTTTACAAAGAACTTGACAGTATGTGTCCATTTATCAATATGAAGTATGAAGTTCCACTCGCTCTGGCCTGGATGCACGCAATGAAAGCTGCCATAAGCACGTTGTATCCTCTGCTGTGGCTAGCTGGTGCAGCAACTGATAATGGAAGGCATTGACGTCCCAGTTGATCCTAGACATGTTCTATCAGGATCAGATCTGCGGATCTGGCTGGGCGAGGGAGTGTCTTAACATCGCAAACAGCTAAGAGACATATGCCGTATATGGAGGCCCTGTTGAAAAATGGCACCACGACAGTGTCGCATCATAGGTAACACCTGAGAACACAAGTAACATATATTCAGGTCACCGCCATGGCCGGCCGGTGTAGCCGTCTGTCTGGAACCGCGTGACCACTACGGTCGCAGGTCCGAATCAAGGCTCGGGCATGGTGTGTAAGTGTAAGAAGTTACATTAACATCTGACGATGTCTTCTGGATGCTTCACGTATTTGTCAGGCAGTGTACATAATAAATAGATGCTTGTGTGTGTGACAAATTGTGTGGCTAAAGACAATTAGATATGTGCTATGATGTACTGTTAATCTGTGACTTCAGGTTGGTTGCTTGATCGATACTAATCTTGATGTCTCTGCATAAATACAAATCCTATGAATCTGATACAATGAAATTTTCCTTGAGACATTTGGGCCTCCTTTTTTTTATCTACGATAAATAAAGGAATCAATTTGTACAGTGGACGGGACTTGAATCCAGCTGCTTACTGGGCAGGTGTGCTAGCCATTACACCCCAGAGAGTTGTATTGACTACCCTAGTCAAGTGCCCTCCCCGATAGAAATAAACGGAAGATGTGAAGTTTGTGTTAGGGAAGCCACTGGACTAGGTTAGTCCCTACAACTCTGTTAGCTACAGTGCTATGGTGGTGTAATTGCTAACACACCTGCCTCGCAAGCAACGAGGCCTGGTTGCAAGTCCTAGCTATAACACAAATTTTTATCTGTTCCTTCACCTTCCATCATTATCGTAAATACAAATACACTCCTGGAAATTGAAATAAGAACACCGTGAATTCATTGTCCCAGGAAGGGGAAACTTTATTGACACATTCCTGGGGTCAGATACATCACATGATCACACTGACAGAACCACAGGCAACAGAGCATGCACAATGTCGGCACTAGTACAGTGAATATCCACCTTTCGCAGCAATGCAGGCTGCTATTCTCCCATGGAGACGATCGTAGAGATGCTGGATGTAGTCCTGTGGAACGGCTTGCCATGCCATTTCCACCTGGCGCCTCAGTTGGACCAGCGTTCGTGCTGGACGTGCAGACCGCGTGAGACGACGCTTCATCCAGTCCCAAACATGCTCAATGGGGAACAGATCCGGAGATCTTGCTGGCCAGGGTAGTTGACTTACACCTTCTAGAGCACGTTGGGTGGCACGGGATACATGCGGACGTGCATTGGCCTGTTGGAACAGCAAGTTCCCTTGCCGGTCTAGGAATGGTAGAACGATGGGTTCGATGACGGTTTGGATGTACCGTGCACTATTCAGTGTCCCCTCGACGATCACCAGAGGTGTACGGCCAGTGTAGGAGATCGCTCCCCACACCATGATGCCGGGTGTTGGCCCTGTGTGCCTCGGTCGTATGCAGTCCTGATAGTGGCGCTCACCTGCACGGCGCCAAACACGCATACGACCATCATTGGCACCAAGGCAGAAGCGACTCTCATCGCTGAAGACGACACGTCTCCATTCGTCCCTCCATTCACGCCTGTCGCGACACCACTGGAGGCGGGCTGCACGATGTTGGGGCGTGAGCGGAAGACGGCCTAACGGTGTGCGGGACCGTAGCCCAGCTCCACAGTTGTCCCCTCCTCCCTTTCTGTCTAGTAAGACAGCATAGAGTGATAGGGGGGGAAAGTGCAGCCAGGTGATAGAACTCATCATGCGAGCGAAGGCACTCAATACTTGCAGAATTTTTGGCCGTCCCGAGTTTAAGTGAGCAGTTTTTGTGGGAACAGGTATAAAATAAAATGTCGTGTGACTAGGGCCTCCCGTCGGGTAGACCGTTCGCCGTGTGCAAGTATTTCGATTTGGCGCCACTTAGGCGATTTGCGCGTCGATGGGGATGAAATGATGATGATTGGGACAACACAACACCCAATTCCTGAGCGGAGAAAATCTCCAACCTATTCTGGAATCCTTTAGGATTGACAATCTGTCGCGCGAACCACTCCGCTACCGGGGGCGGACATAGGAATACGTAAACAGTCGAAAGGCTTGATACAACGACGGAGTCTGACGTAAAAGCGCCGCTTAGTGCTGTTTACACCGTGATAACCGATTTCGGCCACCTTGTCTTTCTATTTTAGCTCAGCTCTCGTAATTTTTAGAGAAAACTTTCCGCTTAAAAAAAATCCATAACCGCTTCACAATATCAGGTGCTAAAAATCATTACCACTGACGTATTCGTCGTGAGAGATTCTGCAACCATTTTGATACTTGAAATAAACGATAAATTGTAAATATAGATACAAGAGTTAAGAGGAAAAAATATGGAACATAATTAGGTATGTATCCTCTGTGCCTTATCCTACGCCGAAAACCTCATTTCCATACATCGAACGGCTCACGAAATAAAAAGGTAGTAAAGCTTTACGCGATTCTCCCAGTATAGATTATTTATATAATAGCGATTATTTAACACTATATATATATATATATATATATATATATATATATATATATATATATATATATATATATATATACACATTGGTCAATGATACCACACAGCAAGGAGTGCTTCAGTTCTTCTGCCGTGCTTGCTGTGATTCTGCCCGCCTCCTCCTGAAGACGCTGCGCCCTCTTGCAGGTTAAGCCCTCCTCTGTGCTTCCCTCGGCTGCTACAAGCGGCAAGCGGGCGTCTTTGTTTAAGCAGAGCAACAGGTAGATTACGACCACTTGCGCTCCCTTTGTGCGGGGCCCGCGCCCGGCCATCTGCATTTCTGTTGACTGTGCGCGAATTGCTGAGTCTCGGCTGCTTGTACACGTCTCCATAACGTTCCTTAGATGTCTCTTTCTGAGGCTGCACAATCAACTTAATTAGCTAAAAGGTAAAACGTAGCGTGCTTCGTTTACGTCTCGTTAAATATCTTTTAATGTCACTGAGCTAAAGTAAATTTTACGTAGTTTTCTGTCTTTGAATGTCATGAAAGAGCAAGATAGCCACAAACATTCTGAGCAAGACATTTTTCTGCTGTTCGTACTCTAAGACGGAATTACACGAATGTGACGGAAATCGGTGGATGTGATCTACACAAACAAACGATTACGATTTCTGAAAAATTTGATAATTTATTAAAGAAAAACAGCTTCACAAATTGAGCAAGTCAATAAAGCATTGATGCATCTCTCACCTTAATGCACTCAGATAGCATTTATGGCAAGCCATCCTCGACATAACTTTCAGGAAGATAATTCCCACCCGGTTACGGCGAGAGTTTCTACTGATTGTCCTTCGCTTGCCAAACTCTACCTTGGCCAGCACGTTCGCTGGATCTCTTCCCATTTGAGAACATTAGTGACATTATGCGCAGGGCTCTGGGGATTTTGACAACCTAACGCGTCAATTGGACAGAATTTTGCACTATATCCATCATGTGGACATCCATAGTTGTTGGATGTCCTCCTGATGGATATAGTGCAAAATTCTGTCCAATTGACGCGTTAGGTTGTTAAAATCCCGAGAGCTCTGCGCATAATGTCACTAATGTTCTCAAATGGGAAGAGATCCGGCGAACTTGCTGGCCAAGGTAGAGTTTGGCAAGCCAAGGACAATCAGTAGAAACTCTCGCCGTAAGCGGGCGGGAATTATCTTGCTGAAATTTAAGCAGAGGATGGCTTGCCATAAACGCCAAATTAACGGGGCTTAGAATATCGTCGACTTTCCGTTGTGTTGTATGAGTGCCGCAGATGGCAATCAAAGGGGTCCTGGTGTGAAACGAAATGGCATCCTAGACAATCACTCAAGGTTGTCGGGGCTGTATGGTGGGCGACAGTAAGGCTGATATCCGACTGGTGTCGGCGGTGTCTCCAGACACGTCTACGCTGGTCAGCAATGCTCAATGCGAAGCGGGACTCATCACTGAAGACAGTTCTACTCCTTTCAATGGGAGTCCACCGGATCCTACCTGTCCTATCCCCATCCGAGATTTATGGAGAATTATGGGGTAGGAACTTCAACCATCTCGGGATTTCGATGACCTAACGTGCAAGTTGGACTGAATTTAGAACGACATCCCTCTGGAGGTCATACAACAAGTCTATCATTTAGTGCTAAGTTGAATAACTGCTTGCATAAGAACCAGATGTTGATCAATGCGTTACTGACTTGCTCAGTCTGTGAAGCTGTTTCTCCTGAATAGGTCGTGTGACTAGGGCTTTCCATTGGGTGCACGTCTTTCGATATGACGCCACTTCGGCGGCTTGCGCGTCGATGGGGATGAAATGATGACACAACACCCATTCCTTGAGCGGAAAAAGTCTCCGACCCAGCCGGGCATCGAACGCGGGCCCTTAGGAGCGACATTCTGTCACACTGACCACTCAGCTACAGGGGGCGGACTCTTCAATAGGTAATTCAGTTTTTCTGAAATTTTAAACTTTCGGACATGTCCTAAAGAACAAACACCACACATTCTGAAGAAATTATAATCATTTGTTTGTCTGTACCTGTTCATCACATCTACCAACCCTGTCCCATATATGTCCAATTCGAATAAGTTCTTTTTGGTGGGTCTATGTGTAAAGCTTTCGAAATGTGGTGCTACAGAAGAATGCAGAGGATGAGATGGGTAGATCACATAACTAATGAGGAGGTACTGACTAGAGTTGGGGAAAAGAGAAAGTTGTGGCACAAGTTGACTGGAAGAAGGGATCGGTTGGTAGGACATGTTTTGAGGCATCAAGGGATCATCTATTTAGTATTGCAGGGCGACGTGGAGGGTAAAAATCGTAGAGGGAGACCAAGAGATGAATACACTTTGCAGATTCAGAAGGATGTAGGTTGTAGCAGATGAAGAGATGAAGAAGCTTGCACAAGATAGAGTAGCATGGAGAGCTGCATCAAAGCAGTCTCACGACTGAAGCCCACAACAACATCATGTCTAAAGAGTTTGCTTTTATACCAAATTTTGAAATAAAGTGGATTTGCAACGACGGAAAAAATCGTAACAAAAAATTAATGAACAGCAATGAAATTTCAGGAATACATTTGTCTAGGTAAATATATTTAAGTGCTCAGTATTGCAAGATCACAGGATAATGTAAACGCCAGATAAGCGATTGCCTATGTGAAATGCTGGTACATTAATAACCGGTGTAATCGCTAGAATGTTGTATGCAAGAATGCAAACGTGCATGCATTGTATTGTCATGCCAATTGCATTTGGTCGGTCAATACAGGGACATTAGTGCTGTTTGTGGATGACGCTGGAGTTGTCCGATCGTGTCCTATGTGTGCTCGGTTGGAGACAGACCTGGTGATCGAGCAGGCCAAGGCAACGTGTTAAGAGTGTGTAGCGTATGTTGGCTTACAACAGCAGTATATGGGTGAGCGTTATCCTGTTGGAAAACACCCCTTGGAATGCTGTTCATGAATGGCAGCGCAGCCGCGCGGTATTAGCCGAGCGGTCTTAGGCGCTGCAGTCATGGACTGTGAGGCTGGTCCCGGCGGAGGTTCGAGTCCTCCCTCGGGCTTGGGTGTGTGTGTTTGTCCTTAGGATAATTTAGGTTAAGTAGCGTGTAATCTCAGGGACTGATTACCTTAGCAGTTCAGACACATTTGAACATTTTGAATGGCAGCACAGAAGGTCAAGTCACCTGCTTGACCTAGAATTTTAAAGTCAGGTTGAATGGGATAACCGTGAGCGTTCTCCTGCTTTCATACGGAATCGTACCCCAACTGCTGATGTCGTTCTAGTGTATGTAGCTCGCAGACAGGTTGGTTGCAGGCCCTCAACTGGCATCCGTCTAACCAATACACGTTCATTGCTGGCAATGAGGCAGGACCAGCTTTCATCCGAAAACACAACAGACCTCCACTGCTCTTCAGTTATCTCTCACTTGGCACCAGTGAAGTCGCAAATGGTTGTGGTTTGGGGTCAGTGGAACGCACGCTACGGGTCTTTTGGCTCGGCAATGTCCTTGAAGTAACAGAATTGTAACAGGTCGTTGTGTCACTGTGGGTCCAGTTGCTGCTCAGATTGCAGCTGCGGTACGATGCACCAGAGCCATACGGCAAGCGTGAAGGTCTTCACCCTGGGTAGTGTCACGTGGATGTCCGGAGCACGGCCGTCTTGCGACCGTACATTCACGTGGCAACAGCTGCCAACAATCATGTACTGTGACAACATTCCTGCCAAGTCTTTCTGAAGTATCGCAGAAGGAACACCCAGCTCCTCATAGACCTATTACGCTATCTGAGTGTGTCGTTGACAGTGAAGTCTTTTTCACCTTAAAGACATTGTTGACTAACATCAACTCATCGTCTCCTATCCCAAAGGTAACTAACGCTCACGATCATTACAGCGTGTATTTAAGGCAAACCTGATTGGCATACTCAAAATGGCGCTACTAGCGCCACTCTTGTGCGACTGGCAATAAACTGAAATAGATTTCATCTTTCAGGTGTAGAAACACGCCTTCCAACTTTTGTTTATGAAGCACAACTCCTTCTTGGTGATGCTTTTCATTTCTTCAGTGTATACGTTTGTTTACATACCTCAGATGACAATATTTGTGTATGGTGGTAGCTTCAAATCTATATATACAATCTTCAGACGATCATTTGCAAACAGCAAAGGGATTTTTATTTTTATGTTTGTTGTTCATTTGCGACTGGGAATTGCTGTATTGTATCTCAGGTTATTTACAGTCTTCCATGTTGTGGTGTCGTTTTGCTTGCTTGTATCATGTTAACACGATTATTGCTTTTGCTATTGTCATTACACAAACACTATGTACAATTTGTCAACCAAGAACAGAGCTTTTGCAGCCATTTGATATATATATATATATATATATATATATATATATATATATATATATATGTGTGTGTGTGTGTGTGTGTGTGTGTGTGTGTGTGTGTGTGTGTGTGTGCAAGAGAGAGGGAGAAAGTATGTGTGAGGCAGGTAGAGGGAGTGGTGTGGAGTATAGGGAAGAGAGATTTGTAGAGGTTTCCATTCGAGTACATGCTTTCTGTGGGCTGTTAATTTTTGGATGTGACAATTATCTTCTGTTGCTAATATTTGGTATGACGAGTTACTAATTTTATGAATTTTTCAATTATTTTCTGTGTTCATTGGTTGGTGACTCATGCTATTACAGGATCATCAATTCGTGAATAAGAGCTTGGCGATGTTCTGTATATCGAGTTCTGAAGTGCTTGTATGTTTGGCCCACATGTACAGATTGACAACAATTGTACATTAATGGATATATACCAGACTGGCTATATTTCTCAGCGTTAGTGGTATGTTTTTGTTGTGTGTTCTGTATATTGTTCTGAATGCTGTGTTGAGTCCTTGTCTCTTTAGTATGTTGATTAAGCTGTGATTAATCTATTAGGAAAATTATGTCATCTACGTATCTGTATCAATGTTTTATTTTATGGGGCTTCAGTTTCACAGTTTTGTCAAATATTTGATTCTGTATGTGATTCATGAACATGTCGGCTAGGAGGATGCTCAGAGTAAAACTTATTGTAGACCGTGAAGTAGTTTTGTTCTGTGGAGAGCTTTTTTACAGTCATATTCTCGTATATGTGTTGCAGAATTCCTTCTGTGATGTTGATAGTTTCTTCCGTGGGAATGTGTTCATGGATACTGTGTCAAATGAAATTAATGTTGCTATATTTGGTATATTTTTATTTCTTATTTTTTCTATTAGGTCCCTTCAGTTGTTTAGGCTGATGTTTTCTGTGTGTTATTGTATCCAGAATGAAATTTTTGCTCTGCAGTGGAGTGTTCATTGATATGAAACTTCCTGACTGATTGACACTGTGTGCCGGGCAGACTCGAACTGTGGACATTTGCCTTACAGCCGCAAGTGTCCTAGTGACTGAGCTACCGAAGCATATTTAGTATATAAATTTGTATATGGTCTGTAGCAATATGTGTGCCTGTTTGGCTAAATAGTAAGCTGGTGCACTGGTAAACTTTATCACTGGTCGTCTTGGAATATTCGGTTTTTGAACTTTAGGCAATGGTTTCAGAGTGGGGGCGTTGGGATTTTTCTGTATCATTCTTTTAATCTGTATGTCTGTGAAAATCGTGCCTATGTTTTCCAGAATTTTCGTTAAAGTTTCTTTGGTGTCGGTTTGTTATACTCTTGGTAGTTTTGTGGTGGTGGTGTTACTTTGCACGAACTCGAATGTTTTGTCAATGTTTTCTTTCTCTTTTATAACAACAACTGAATTGCCCTTGTCAAATTTTGTGATAAATGCATTTTAATCCTTTATTTCTTACTGTAGCTTTCTGTAAAGTTTTTCTTCAGTTGTCTTTTGTTTTCTTTTATGATGATTTCGTTTTGTTTGATTATATGTTTTATTTTATTGGGACTAGTTATACTCTTAGACTTGCAGTGAATTGAGGAATATTCAGTCTTTGTTATTGCTTTCTGATGTGTTCAGTTTCTGTTTAGATTTTGTCTTCTGTTCTGTTGAACACCACTTTTTTTATATTATGTTTGGGACCCATTTCAAGCAAGTTGCTTTTTTGTTCAGATGAATTTGTGTCTGTTAGATTAATTACTATTTTTTGAAAGGTGTGTTATATTGCTGTTACGATTAATGGGCCTCTGCGTAATTTGTCATTGTGGTGAGTTTAGCGTTGTTTTCCATTACATTCGTAGATGATGGCTGGAAGAAGTCCAGACCTTGGCCCCGAACGACACAGAGGTAGTATCCCTGACAACTACCGATCTTCTCCAAAAGTCAGTGGTTGGCCTATTTATAAGAAGCCGTTGGACACTGCAACACACTTCTGGAGGGTTCCGTGCTGATTGTGTCAACTGCGATCGCCATGCGTTTGCCGCACTCCTCCGCTGTACTTTTCCATCATATACTTGTCGGCTCTGGTTCCTGTACCGTTCAAGGGTCAAGTTCCTCAGCTCGCTACAGGCCACGTGACGCTCCAGTGTCCGCTTCTTGTTAGCAGATCAAACACTGGACAGCGCCAGCCACTCGTCATACAAATATTTCACTTTCTCTCGCCAAGACAGGATTTCCCCACTTTTTTACTAACTTAAGTTAAATACTTTACTATTGTATATTTACCCTTCACGATAGCGGAGGAACAGGAACAAGCAAGTATGAGACAGGCCTGAAAATAAGTTACACTAAAAGTTAATGTACAATTAGTATATTCCAGAATGAGATTTTAATTCTGCAGCGGAGTGTGCGCTGATATGAAACTTCCTCTACCAACTGAGCTACTCAAGCACGACTCACACCCCGTCCTCACAGGTTTACTTCTGTTCGAGTCTCAATCTGCCAGGAAGTTTCACATCAGCGCGCACTCCGCTGGAAAGTGAAAATCTCATTCTGGAAACATCCCCAAGGCTGTGCCTAAGCCATGTTCGCAGGAGGGATTCTGTAAAGGTTGGAAGGTAGGAGACGAGGTACTTGCAGAAGTAAACCTGTGAGGACGGGGCTCATTTGGTAGAGCACTTGCCCGCGAAAGGCAAAGGTCCCAAGTTCGAGTCTCGGTCCGGCACACAGTTTTAATCTGCCAGGAAGTTTCAATCAGTATATTGACAAAAATGTAGTAAACATTAATTATGGAGTTATAAAGATCGTTCTCCTTTTCGAGGAGGAAAATCCACAATGAACGGCTGTACAATAAATTTTATTATCCGCTTACATCGACTAAATATGTTTCTAATGCTAGAAACTCAAAATGTTTCTTATATTTCCCTTCAATTTTTGCATGTATTTCTAACATACCATTATGGTGATAACTTATACACGTCAGAAATGTACGCTGTCTACCCGGACAATAAATTTTTTTGTTAAATGAGGAGTCTATAACAAATGTATTGGGTTGGTGCATAAGTTCGTACCGTTTTTCGACAAGTTTAATAAAAACAACAGGTACATATAACAGAGAATTTAGTCATCAATAATATATTCTCCTTCACTATTAACAATAGTCTTTCAAAGCTGGGGTAACTCTCCGATTCCCCAGCTGTAGAAATCACGAGTTTGAGGCGAAGAACTCGTCGAGCCATATTCGGAGATTTTCATCCGGAAAGAAAATTTCTTGGTTATTCGATAGACAGCTGGAAAGGTGAAAATCTGAGGGCGCACGATCAGGTGAATAAAGGGGGTTGAGGACTGACTTCCCAACCCAGGTCCTGTATAGTGTTTTATGTCAGCCTAGCAGAATGCGGACGGGATTCATCTTGGAGTAGCATCACTTCACGCAGTCTTCCTCGTCATTGTTCTTGCAATTGCGTCTTCAAGACGTCTCAGTTGTTGACAGCAAATGTCAGCAGTGATGGTTCCACAACTGAGAAGGAATTCGTAGCACACTACACCCTAACACCTTTTGTGGATGCAAGCATATACACTCCTGGAAATTGAAATAAGAACACCGTGAATTCATTGTCCCAGGAAGGGGAAACTTTATTGACACATTCCTGGGGCAGATACATCACATGATCACACTGATAGAACCACAGGCACATAGACACAGGCAACAGAGCATGCACAATGTCGGCACTAGTACAGTGTATATCCACCTTTCGCAGCAATGCAGGCTGCTATTCTCCCATGGAGACGATCGTAGAGATGCTGGATGTAGTCCTGTGGAACGGCTTGCCATGCCATTTCCACCTGGCGCCTCAGTTGGACCAGCGTTCGTGCTGGACGTGCAGACCGCGTGAGACGACGCTTCATCCAGTCCCAAACATGCTCAATGGGGGACAGATCCGGAGATCTTGCTGGCCAGGGTAGTTGACTTACACCTTCTAGAGCACGTTGGGTGGCACGGGATACATGCGGACGTGCATTGTCCTGTTGGAACAGCAAGTTCCCTTGCCGGTCTAGGAATGGTAGAACGATGGGTCCGATGACGGTTTGGATGTACCGTGCACTATTCAGTGTCCCCTCGACGATCACCAGAGGTGTACGGCCAGTGTAGGAGATCGCTCCCCACACCATGATGCCGGGTGTTGGCCCTGTGTGCCTCGGTCGTATGCAGTCCTAATTGTGGCGCTCACCTGCACGGCGCCAAATACGCATACGACCATCATTGGCACCAAGGCAGAAGCGACTCTCATCGCTGAAGACGACACGTCTCCATTCGTCCCTCCATTCACGCCTGTCGCGACACCACTGGAGGCGGGCTGCACGATGTTGGGGCGTGAGCGGAAGACGGCCTAACGGTGTGCGGGACCGTAGCCCAGCTTCATGGAGACGGTTGCGAATGGTCCTCGCCGATACCCCAGGAGCAACAGTGTCCCTAATTTGCTAGGAAGTGGCGGTGCGGTCCCCTACGGCACTGCGTAGGATCCTACGGTCTTGGCGTGCATCCGTGCGTCGCTGCGGTCCGGTCCCAGGTCGACGGGCACGTGCACCTTCCGCCGACCACTGGCGCCACCATCGATGTACTGTGGAGACCTCACGCCCAACGTGTTGAGCAATTCGGCGGTACGTCCACCCGGCCTCCCGCATGCCCACTATACGCCCTCGCTCAAAGTCTGTCAACTGCACATACGGTTCACGTCCACGCTGTCGCGGCATGCTACCAGTGTTAAAGACTGCGATGGAGCTCCGTATGCCACGGCAAACTGGCTAACACTGACGGCGGGGGTGCACAAATGCTGCGCAGCTAGCTCCATTCGACGGCCAACACCGCGGTTCCTGGTGTGTCCGCTGTGCCGTGCGTGTGATCATTGCTTGTACAGCCCTCTCGCAGTGTCCGGAGCAAGTATGGTGGGTCTGACACATCGGTGACAATGTGTTCTTTTTTCCATTTCCAGGAGTGTATTTGTACGGGTACTTGCTGCTTTGTTTGGGCTCAATCATTCCATCTTTTTCCTTACGTTAACATAGGGACTCCATTTATCGCCCCCCGTAACGACACAGGATATGAATGGTCGATGGTGTTCAAAAGGCAGTTGATGACGAACAACCAGAGATGCATATATGACCACGAGATGATTTTTGTGAGTTTGGCGTACAGCGTGCCGTACTCAACCACTCGATTTTTCAACCTTTCCCATTGCATGCAAATGTCGCTCGATGGTGGAATAATCACAGTTCATCACATTTCCCAGTTCTCGGTTACAATGACGTGGATCATTGTGGTTTAATACGTTTAAACGACCTACATCAGACCTCGAAAATCTTCCTGCACGTGGCGAGATACTAATGACAAAGCGATCCTCCTAAAAACGAGAAAAACGTTTTCTTGTTATGCTCTGTCCAATGACATTATCCCCTTGCAAGGCGCAAATGTTTCTGGTTGACTTCGCTGCTGTCATCCCCATACTGAACTCAAACGGAAGGATACGTCGAAAATGTTCCGATTTTCCACTTCGCATTCCATTTTCAAGCGTCCACAACTCAAGCAATCATCTTCAAATGACAAAATGTAAACTAAAATAGCAACAGCGATCTACATATAAAAAATAACAATCGATAAATTAATCCATAGCAACCGGAATAGCAACATGCAAAACTAAAACCTCACGAACTTAAGCACCAACAAAATATTTTGTCAGTACTAAGTTACGGAAGTGAATCGTGGATGCTAAGATAAAAAAAAATGTTCAAAAATTGACGGATACGCCACGAGCTATGGAAACATTCACACTGGGTATAACAAGAAGGCAAAATAAATAAATAAATAAAAAACTGTTGAAGATTTGTTAGAGACATTTACGAAACTGAAGTTGAGACGGGTTGCGTGGCATGTTGTTGTTGTGGTCTTCGGTCCTGAGACTGGTTTGATGCAGCTCTCCATGCTATTGTATCCTGTGCAAGGTTCTTCATCTCCCAGTACCTACTGCAACCTACATCCTTCTGAATGTGCTTAGTGTATTCATCTATTGGTCTCCCTCTACGATTTTTACCCTCCACGCTGCTCTCCAATACTAAATTGGTGATCCCTTGATATCTCAGAACATGTCCTACCAACCGATCCCTTCTTCTGGTCTAGTTGTTCCACAAACTTGTCTTCTCCCCAATCCTTCCTCAATAGATATGTGATCTACCCATCTAATCTTCAGCATTCTTCTGCAGCACCACATTTCGAAAGCTCCTCTTCTCTTCTTGTTCAAACTATTTATCGTCCATGTTTCACTTCCATACATGGCTACACTCCATACAAATACTTTCAGAAAAGACATCTATACTCGATGTTAACTAATTTCTCTTCTTCAGAAACGCTTTCCTTGCCATTGCCAGTCTACATTTTATATCTTCTCTACTTCGACCATCATCAGTTATTTTGCTCCCCAAATAGCAAAACTCCTTTACTACTAGTGTCTCATTTCCTAATCTAATTCCCTCAGCATCACCCGACTTAGTTCTACTACATTCCATTATCCTCGTTTTGCTTTCGTTGATGTTCATCTTATATCCTCCTTTCAAGACACTGTCCATTCCATTCAACTGCTAATCCAAGTACTTTGCTGTATCTGACAGAATTACAATGTCATCGGCGAAACTCAAAGTTTTTATTTCTTCTCCATGGATTTCAATACCTACTTTTGTTTTGTTTCCTTTGCTGCTTGCTCAATATACAGATTGAATAATATCAGGGAGAGTCTACACGCCTGTCTTACTCCCTTCCCAACCACTGCTTTCATGTCCCTCGACTCTTTTATCTGCCATCAGGTTTCTGTACAAATTGTAAATAGCCTTTCGCTCCCTGTATTTTACCCCTGCCACTTTTAGAATTTGAAAGAGAGTATTCCAGTCAACATTGTCAAAAGCTTTCTCTAAGTCTACAAATGCTAGAAACGTAGGTTTGCCTTTCCTTAATCTTTCTTCTAAGATAAGTCGTAGGGTCAGTATTGCCTCACGTGTTCCAGTATTTCTATGAAATCCAAACTGATCTTCCCCGAGGTCGGCTTCTGCTAGTTTTTTCATTCGTCTGTAAAGAATTCGTGTTAGTATTTTGCAGCTGCGGCTTATTAAACTGATTGATCGGTAATTTTCACATCTGTCAACATCTGCTTTCTTTGGGATTGGAATTATTATATTCTTCTTGAAGTCTGAGGGTATTTCGCCTGTTTCATACACCTTGCTCACCAGATGGTAGAGTTTTGTCAGGACTGGCTCTCCCAAGGCCGTCAGTAGTTCCAATGGACTGTTGTCTACTCCGGGAGCCTTGTTTCGACTCAGGTCTTACAGTGCTCTGTCTAACTCTTCACGCAGTATCGTATCTCCCATTTCATCTTCATCTACATCCTCTTCTATTTCCATAATATTGTCCTCAAGTACATCGCCCTTGTATAGACCCTCTATATACTCCTTCCACCTTTCTGCTTTCCCTTCTTTGCTTAGAACTTGGTTTCCATCGGAGCTCTTGATGTTCATAGAAGTGGTTCTCCTATCTCCAAAGGTCTCTATAATTTTCCTGTAGGCAGTATCTATCTTACCCCTCGTGAGATAAGCGTCTACATCCTTACATTTGTCCTCTAGCCATCCCTGCTTAGCCATTCTGCACTTCCTGTTGATCTCATTTTTGAGACGTTTGTATTCTTTTTTCCCTGCTTCATTTACTGCGTTTTTATATTTTCTCCTTTCATCAATGAAATTCCATATTTCTTCTGTCACCCACCGATTTCTACTAGCCCTCGTTTTTTTACCTACTTGATCCTCTGCTGCCTTCACTACTTCATCCCTCAAGTGACCCATTCTTCTTCTATTGTATTTCTTTCCCCCATTCCTGTCAATTGTTCCCTTATGCTCTCCCTGAAACTCTGTACAACCTCTGGTTCTTTCAGTTTATCCAGGTCCCATCTCCTTAAATTCCCACCTTTTTGCTGTTTCTTCAGTTTTAATCTACATGTCATAATCAATAGATTGTGGTCAGAGTCCACATCTGCCCCTGGAAATATCTTACAATTTAAAACCTGGTTCCTAAATCTCTGTCTTACCATTATATAATCTATCTGATACCTTTTAGTATCTCCAGGGTTGCGTGGCATAATGTGATGAAATGGTGGGCGACGGAATAAGGAGATTCTGTGGTGAATTTCTGGTGAGAAGCAAAGACTTGGAGGGCAATCTAAAGGAAAATGAGCTGGACAAGGGTCGGTGCGAAAAGCTGAAGAAAGTGTGGTATGAAGAAGTCTAGGAGGCCTATGTCCAACAGCGTATGATAATGGGAGATAGTGAAGTTGATGATAATGAGTAGTACCTCTTGGTTATGCTGAACTCTTACAGACCTACAGTACATCGCATTTTAGTTTACTAAACATTATGCTGCATTGAACGGACGTAGTTCTGTTTCTTCGGTTACCTTAGCTGTACAATCATCATAAATGTTCGCATTCCCAGATTCAAACCACAGGCTGGTAGATGTGGAAAGGCAACACGAGTCGTTCCTTGTATAAAGTCATAGGTGTCCTCTTCTTCCCTCGTTGCATCGCTAGTAAATGACTCGAAGCGTTCGAAATTACTAGAATTTTAGACCCTTATCTAAGGCGTGTTAAACTGAGCACATTTTGCCACTGGTACAGTATTCAATACGAATGGGCACACTGAGTCAGTGTATCAGGGTATAGACACCACGGGCTGCTGGTTGCTGCGCGCCGTAGCATACAGATGTAGTTATATAACCCCAGCCTTCGAGTAAATCTCATACATTATTCTCTACGGCAGACGGCTGATCCTTGAGTGCAATAAAATTCTAAACTGCTGCATCTAAATTCTTGGCATAAGGCCGCAACAGCTGTGCCTGGTCGTGACGGGCTTTATAGTCAACGGCCATGCTAATTATCGTAATTACACGCCAGTTTCACAATAAAAGACCTGTCAACATCGCACATTATTTTACGACATTGGCTGTAAATTAAACGTTTAGGCAGACTGTCAGACCAGACAAAAGAACAAAGAAATAATAAGTACAGAAAACAACGTCAAATTTTATACTGAACCGTACCATGTATGAGTGCTCTCATAATTTGACATGTGTACATATTACTGCACGGTACAAAATTTGACGATGTTTTCGGTACCGATAATTTCTTTCTTCTTGAATTGCCGATAACCTAGCTAGAAACAGCTAATTTAAAACTGATGTGTACAAACAATGTGCGACGTACACAGTCTGTCTTTGTATAAATGCACCAAGGTCAGTGACTTCTTTCAACACTTTCTATTATAATAAAAGGTTGTTGCATAAGTTCATAGCGCTTTTGTTTTGCATGTTGGTATGCCGGTTTGCTATACGCTCATTAATCGATTGTCACTTTTTATTTGTAGTTCACTGTTTCTGTTTGAGTTTACATACTGTAACTTTATCATTTGCAGATAATGAGTTGAGTTGTGGACGCTAGAAAACGGAGTGGCAAGTGGAAAAATTCGAACATTTCCGACATATCCTTCTGTTTGAGTTCAATAGAGGGGTGACAGCAGCGAAGGCAACGAAAGTATGAGGATAACACCATTCGACAGAGCACGGCAAGAAAAAGGTTTTCTCGTTTTAAGGTGGATCGCTTTGACGTTAGTGACTCTCCACGTTTAGGAAGACATGCTAGATTTGATAAAGATGCATTAATACACAGTGATCCATGTCAGTGTACATGGGAACTGGCAAATATTATAAACTGTGGTCGTTCCACCATCGTGGGACATTTGCATGCGGTGGGAAAGGTTAAAAAAATCGAGTGTATGGGTACTGTATGTTCTAAGTCAAAATCACAAAAATCAGCATATCTGGTTGCTCGCCATCAATCGAAAATGCGCTCCTAACATGGCTCGTCGACTTCTTCTCCTCAAGACCATGTGATTTCTATGCTACCCCAGTTTTAAAAGACTGTTTAAATAGTGAAGGAAGATATATTATTGATGACTAAATTCTCTGTTATGTGTATCCGTTGTATATAGTAAACTTACGGAAAAACGCCACGAACATATGTGCCAACCCAATACATCAGCTTCTTGTAATGAATTTTTGCAATTAAAACTTTATACGTTTTGTAGTTACCATCTTTAATAATTGATACAATATTCATTCGTCTTCCCACGAATGAAGACATAAAAGGTGGATTTTTAACTTAGGCCGGGGACTATAAAACTGTTATTTTGCGAAGAATCACCACATTTTACATGGATAAATGCTTTACAATGTATGCACCTATAAACTTGGACAACTTCTTACTGTTACGTTTAGGATCAAAGTTTTCACAAATGTTAAACTTACTGTTTACAAGATGTACGACAAACATTTAATGATAATCAAGTTCGTTGCACTGTTAGCGAGAATGTCTTCAGCTGTTGCACTCATCCATTTTGCAGCGCGGCATCCAACAGCTGGAACAGCAGACATGTAGACGGAATCGGAATCTTTCACAAAGCCCAACAAATTAATATTACGAACCGTGAGATCAGGTGGCTACTCAGGCCAACGGCGCAGTGAAAGATCCGTGGGATTGTTACCCTGTAGGATATGCAGAGCCTGACTCTGGACGAAACTCAGTCCGTCCGACTGCAGCTGAATTTCACTTGCTAAAATACTAAGTTTACTAATTTTTTGTTACTACGTGAAAGCTTCGTAAACATACGTACTTTTGGGTGGTTAAGCCACTATTAGAGACAAAACTATGATAATAAATTAGGTTCTCCACTAGCCCTAGCCCTTCGTTAGGTATTAAGAATGAGTGAACTGGAATATCAGTTGAATAATTAATTCAATGTGAAATATTAATTTCATTTAGATTAACTGGAATAATTGATGAACGTAACTGATATGCCATGGGCTTGAAATAGTACTCATTCCTCTTCAGCTGAACATATTGGTCTCATAAATTTATCTGGTTACAGCCCTTCTCAGGTAACATATAAGAAGAGCATGAAATTAAATTTTTAAAATGGGAAAGACTCTTAAGCAATTATAAATGAGCGAAGAGGACACAGGAAGTTAACTTCCACGAATCAGGTTGATTCATTGAAAGAACACATTAAAATTTAGAGGAGGGGGGGATATTCGGTTAAGATTCTCGCCTGGTGCCTGAACAGTAAAGCATTAATACAATAAGATAAAGCACTTCTTGCTGTAACTTGGGTGAGGGAGTAGAGGATAAAGTGGGGAAATATTCACTCATACACTCACACAGTAGAACATACAAAGACACAACTTACCATAGCTAAATGCATGCACGAACCAACAGAGAGGTCTAACCCGTTTAGAACAGTTTTCAAAAGTAATATCGAAGCATAATAAATCGCGACCGACAACCGAGAACCGACCTCTTCACGTGGCAGCTCAAAATACATATTTCAACGAATTGAAACGTTTCCAAGAAAACAGATACACCAATAATAGTGGAAAGTTGATTAAAATTACTAGAAGATTAAGTTATCATGAGCCACACGTGAGAAAATTAACCTTACAAAAATGAACGCTAAGGAGATTTCTACCTGCACTATTGAAATTTAAACCTAATCAAGAAACACGATTACAAACTACGAGTAGCACACACGGCTCTGGCTCGTCGCCTAACGTTCAAACCCGAGTATGGACTAGACACAGAAGTCATACAGAAAATACGGAAAATCAGAAAAATAAAAGCACACATGCACATACATTCAATCACACCACATTCACGCGATTTTTTTATTACCATTTCACGATAAACGCCCCTAATCGTGATTATTACACCCCAATGTTCCGAAGGAACAAGGGAAATTTCACTGATGAACTCCGAAAGAAAAATATTTCACTTCAAAATCCAAAAATAAATACGTCGCTTCAGGAACTTAAATATTTTCAACTATTTCTTTAGTAACTACAAGGTGCGCGTAACATCATAACCTAATTCAGCAAAAGACTTACCCTCCTGGAAATGGAAAAAAGAACACATTGACACCGGTGTGTCAGACCCACCATACTTGCTCCGGACACTGCGAGAGGGCTGTACAAGCAATGATCACACGCACGGCACAGCGGACACACCAGGAACCGCGGTATTGGCCGTCGAATGGAGCTAGCTGCGCAGCATTTGTGCACCGCCGCCGTCAGTGTCAGCCAGTTTGCCGTGGCATACCGAGCTCCATCGCAGTCTTTAACACTGGTAGCATGCCGCGACAGCGTGGACGTGAACCATATGTGCAGCTGACGGACTTTGAGCGAGGGAGTATAGTGGGCATGCGGCAGGCCGGGTGGACGTACCGCCGAATAGCTCAACAAGTGGGGCGTGAAGTCTCCACAGTACATCGATGTTGTCGCCAGTGGTCGGCGGAAGGTGCACGTGCCCGTCGACCTGGGACCGGACCGCAGCGACCCACGGATGCACCCCAGGACCATAGGATCCTACGCAGTGCCGTAGGGGACCGCACCGCCACTTCCCAGCAAATTAGGGACACTGTTGCTCCTGGGGTATCGGCGAGGACCATTCGCAACCGTCTCCATGAAGCTGGGCTACGGTCCCGCACACCGTTAGGCCGTCTTCCGCTCACGCCCCAACATCGTGCAGCCCGCCTCCAGTGGTGTCGCGACAGGCGTGAATGGAGGGACGAATGGAGACGTGTCGTCTTCAGCGATGAGAGTCGCTTCTGCCTTGGTGCCAATGATGGTCGTATGCGTGTTTGGCGCCGTGCAGGTGAGCGCCACAATTAGGACTGCATACGACCGAGGCACACAGGGCCAACACCCGGCATCATGGTGTGGGGAGCGATCTCCGACACTGGCCGTACACCTCTGGTGATCGTCGAGGGAACACTGAATAGTGCACGGTACATCCAAACCGTCATCTAACCCATCGTTCTACCATTCCTAGACCGGCAAGGGAACTTGCTGTTCCAACAGGACAATGCACGTCCGCATGTATCCCGTGCCACCCAACGTGCTCTAAAAGGTGTAAGTCAACTACCCTGGCCAGCAAGATCTCCGGATCTGTCCCCCATTGAGCATGTTTGGGACTGGATGAAGCGTCGTCTTACGCGGTCTGCACGTCCAGCACGAACGCTGGTCCAACTGAGGCGCCAGGTGGAAATGGCATGGCAAGCCGTTCCACAGGACTACATCCAGCATCTCTACGATCGTCTCCATGGGAGAATAGCAGCCAGCATTGCTGCGAAAGGTGGATATACACTGTACTAGTGCCGACGTTGTGCATGCTCTGTTGCCTGTGTCTATGTGCCTGTGGTTCTGTCAGTGTGATCATGTGATGTATCTGACCCCAGGAATGTGTCAATAAAGTTTCCCCTTCCTGGGACAATGAATTCACGGTGTTCGTATTTCAATTTCCAGGAGTGTATTTAGTTCTATAGTCGTACTCACCGGAGACCAGACTAAGATTGCCGTTCTCAACAAAGCCCCCAGCAACCCCAGATTATTTAGACAGAACTGACCAGAGGGGCGTTTCCGCCACCAACCAAACAATAAGTAAACCCTGTACATAAACGATAGAAGTCTGTTAGGTAAGAGGGACTCTAGGTTAGTCATCCTGTACGCAAAGCAGAGGACAACAACTTGTCTTCTGCTCCAAGCAGACGACACTCCGCGTGGCTGCTACTACCCAACAAATCCCGAAATATACATAAAAATACACATTTGTTCATATTCATACATGCATACAGTAAAATAACGAAAGTAAATTATAGGCTGTTGTTCGGATTCAGGTATGAACATAAAATGTAGAGCATAATCAGTTGGATTGCTGATGCAAACAAACCCGTTGCTTGTATTAATGTCATGAAGGCATAAAATTTGTTTGATATATGCTTCTCAGTCCTCATAGGGTCGTTGAAGAACTAAATCACAAACCTGTGGTGTGCAAAAGATGGTGACACAAGGTCACAGGAGGCAATAGCCTTATGGAACGACTCTACTGAGACGTTTCCAAATCGAAGAATGCAAAAGACGTCTTGTTACTGTCTTCTTCCTTCATTGTAGTATCATTCCCCACACTCCACGTGTTTGTATGTATGTGTGTGTGTGTGTGTGTGTGTTGTGTGCCCGTGTGTGTTTGTATGTCTGTGGGGAGGCGGGGGGGGGGGGGGGGTGGATATCAGCAATAACATCAACCCGATCTTCATCCAAAGTGTTTAGACATACGGAAAGACGAAAACAATAAATTAAAAAAGTGAAATATTAACAATAATTTTAAAATTTGTGAAAGGACGAATTTAATGAAGGGTCTTATATAAAACAAACTTATCTCCGTGGTTTTTTAACAATTGAAATAGTAGGAAACTAAAAGTTAAAAAGAAAAGGTACCTTTAAAAGACTTTGCAGAATCAGTGATCTTGTAAAAAGAGCATTGGAGTTCGACTAAAAGTTGAAGGATCGGCACTGAGAAAATGTTTTTGGATGATAAAAGGTGTTTAGTAGAATGTACGTGTATGTCTTATTATTCTCTACACTACAATATATTCAAAGCCGATCGAAATCGAAGTGTATCACTTTGACAGGTTTACTTGTTATTGTATGGGAATGTCTTTTCTACGAGATTACTTCCATGGTTTCAATGGCCATACGGCATTGTGCCATACATAGGGGCTTTATATTTCACGTATCCGATGTTTCCAGAATGAGATTTTCACTCTGCAGCGGGAGTGTGCGCTGATATGAAACTTCTTGGCAACTCCAACTCTACCAACTCTACCAACTGAACTACCCAAGCACGACTCACGCCCCGTCCTCACAGCTTTACTCCTGCCAGTACCTCGTCTCCTACCTTCCAAATTTCACAGAAGCTCTCCTGTGAACCTTGCAGGAGACAGGCGTGAGTCGTGCTTGGGTAGCTCAGTTGGTAGAGCGCTTGCCCGAGAAAGGCAAATGTCCCGAGTTCGAGTCTCGGTCCGGCACACAATTTTAATCTGCCAGGAAGTTTCACGTATCCGATGATGTGAAGGTGGCAATGTAACTTTGCTCAAATTACTAATTAAGATATTTATCAGCTGCAATCTGGACAGTAAAATTTCTATTTTGGAAGCTTTTTTTTTACGTAGATTTAGAGATAACTACTGTTTTACTTTGGTTATGCCACGCCGAGTCGACAATGGACTACAGCTAGTGGACTGGTACACGTGGTGTAACTGTGCTGCGTGGTGTGCCGGCAGAACGGGCTGGTGTCCGGGCTGCCCAACGTGAGCCGCTTCCTGGCCGCGCTCGTCTTCTCCTGGATGGCCGATCGGATGCTCGCCTCCGGCTCCTTCTCCCTCACCGCCGTGCGCAAGATCTCCACCACCCTCGGTAAGTCGCCCACCCCGCTGCTCAACAGGTACCGTACCAGCGGGTCATACAGCCTACTTGTCACCCGTCTTGCCCATCTTTCATACAACTACAGCAGGGATAGCGGGGCAAGTTGACTAGGTTACCGGTGAACCTTTTTTTTTCCAAATGAAACTATTTGGTTCCAGAGACTTTTCCAAGCCGCAAACATCTATGAGGTATATATTCAGACTGAAGTGCACAATGGGTTTTGGGTTGAGGAGGGAGGTAAACTAGCACTGTCTGTGCAGTCGTCCGAAACGACTGTGTCAGGGCGGCGTAGTGGCTGACGAGTGGGCCCAGTGAGAAGGAGACCCAGCCTTGGTTCAAATATTTATTCTTCACTTGTTGAATTGCAGTTACATACACTAATTTTTGTTTTAATTTATTTGGAATTCTTTTGCCAATTCTTATATCAAATACAGAAATGTCAGCTTGCTCCAATACTTGACTGCAGGACAATATGAAAACTAATTGCGCCGGCGCGGCTCTTTCCGTCCCTTTACGACGAATCTGCACCTGCCTGTGAACACTGTCTCAGCAGATCATCAGTAGGGAAGCCGAATAAAACCTACTGTACTTCGACGTGAATCAGGCTACAATTAAAGTCACTAATCTACGTTTCGGGAGAAAGTTTCCACACGAAATGAAAGGTTGGAAATTTTGTGCATAATTAATATATTCTGAAACGTAGGTGAACAAGTATCACTGCAAAGCCCGTGCTAGTCTTAACACAGTCACTCACAAACCCTTTCACTCACGTTAGCAAGTTTATGGTGTTGCATTTCCAGAAAACGTAAAAGCTACAAAAATATTGATTGTTTTTGATTGAGAATGCTCGCCAAATATTAAGTCTGTCGGTACCAAATGCAGTCACAGTTTTTAGCCACCAACCTGCTCAATACGCCACGCGGAATATATGTCTTTTCTTCACTTAAAATTTCCGAAATTTCTACACGCAGTCTGGAACCGCGTGACCGGTACGGTCGGAGGTTCGAATCCTGCCTCGGGCATGGATTTGTGTGATGTCCTTAGGTTAGTTAGGTTTAAGTAGTTCTAAGTTCTAGGGGACTGGTGACCACAGATGTTAAGTCCCATAGTGCTCAGAGCCATTTGAACCTTTTTTCTACACGCCCATCGGAATAATTATGCCGTCACTTTACCACACTTTTGATGTATGAAGCACTGCTAGATCCGGCAACTTATCATTTCCATCGGAACTACTACTACAAACGTCCGAACTGTTTCATGGCTAGGCTCCTACTCTTCTCTAGAATACTCTATCAGCAGAGAAAGGCGCGTGAAGAATATTGCTCTACCACTGGTCAGTTTACTCAACAGCCAATAGTCAGTCTATCGTCTTCCTATTAGTATTTATTTAAAACTACTGTCTTAATTTTAACAGTTGCCTTGTCGAAGTCGTTCTTGGTTTAATATGATAACTCTCTCTACTCTTAATACGTCATTACTTTATTTCTGGCTTCGTGTTTATTTTAACTCTATATATTTGTGAGTCATGATCACAAAAAAGCGTTAAAGCTATGTTTGACTGTCATATCCTATATTTCACTAATGTTTCATTCAATAGTCAGCCCTATTTATAGTCCCATTCCCTCCTTATCAGATCTCCTTCTACTCCTTTTTTTCTTCATTAAGATGTTAAGAATAAACATGTCGTTTCGATTGCCCTACAGGAACCGACAGATTCCTAAACTGGGGAAAAGAGGACACAATACGAATTGATGGAGTATGTCTTAATGGAATCCGAATTCCTAATGACGTTCTAGTATTTGACTCTAACGGCGATAAACTACATCAATGAATGGAAAAGTTCCACAGAGCAAGTTTGAAAATATGACAGAAACTCAGTGATGGCTACCAGAAGTGTGCGAAACATAAGGACGAAAGTAACTTTGGATGACCTGTCACTGAAAAGTAACGTATCTCTATAGAAATTGGATCATACATTGAAAAAGCTGTTACAGTATAGTGCAGAAGGAAAATGAAAGAAATGCGCAAAGAGACGAACAGAAATGATACTTCTATTGAAACACAATGATTACGCTGAAGTCACTGCTGTTCGTGGTTGTTCCTGGACGTTACAAAGGGCGAGACGTGGTTCTTAATAGGGGTTGTGATCACCACGGATGGCAATGCATGCTCTAACAAACTGCCTGTAGGCTTCTGTCTTCGGTTCTTCGGCCGACGTTCGTCTGATGATTGTTCTGACGTTTCACCAGTACGAGTGGCAGGTATTGTCAAAGTTTCACCCTCCATTCCGACTAGAGGTGGACTGAAGCTGAGTTCGCGGCCGCATACTATATGAACCTCGGACGTTTTGGTTAGTTAACTCAGGACTCAGTACTACGTTGCGTTTGTGTTATGGAATAACTTTAGAGGAAGTTTGCCAAGTTGTGACTTTTACGTAGCGCTAGAGGAAGCAAGTATATCATGTAGTTCCTCGGTTAGTCACGCGAGGGTGGATCCCATTCTAAGTCACTGGACAATGAAAAATCCCTACGGATAATACAGGAATATTCGTGCAGCAGACAGACATTCTGAAAAGTCTATTAAAAAGTCGAGCTAGATATGAAGCATTGTATACTGCATTCATACAGCTTCCGAAAACTATTTCCTCTCTTCCCTTCCCCAACCTTTTTTTGTTTTTTCTTACCTTGACTCTTCATTTACTACTTCCTTTTTCGAAATTTTTGAATATTTTGAAATTTAAAAATTTCTAAATACGAATTTCATATTCACATACTAATGAAGATTCATGAAACGCTATAATTTTTATCTTAGCAAATGGTTTTCACTCTGAAGCTCTGGAATGGAAATGAGGAAATAGATAAAAATGACATTTTTGTGACGAAGCTTTCAGATAAGCATTAGAACAATTATCAAATCTCTGAGATCCTGACGCGTTAAACAGTAGTTCATATGAAATGTCGTCTTTCTTTTTTCAGGTGTAATTTAAATGATGGTCCAAAATAAACTACAACTATAGTTAGCCGCTCTCCTGAGTTGTCATACAGAGAATGAGCAGATACAAGCTACAGACGTTATTGTTCCTGTGGAGGAGAGGGATGCTCGATTGGAAGTAAATGTGTGTCGCAGCGACATAAGAGAAGGTCCAGGGATTTGCCGGCTTACAAACATGACTCCTGCAAATACCGCTGTAGCGTAATGAGTTAATGCTCCTCTAGAGTAATAGGTTTCCAGGGAATTTACAAGCAGAAATACAAATGCTTCTGGATCGTTTGGAGGGGATTGGGGACGAACATTCGTTATACTGAGGCCGTCTCGCGTAAGCGATTAAAATTAATTTAAACCTTCATAAGTTTTACTCTGTGACAAAGATGCTTATACAAAATGGGTTGGTTCTGGAATCGCTGTGAGTTGTATTCCTCTATTAAACATTATTAATTGAACGGATATGGAGTTACTCCTACGACATCCAGAATTCTTATTGACGTGACTGCGAAACTGGACTCGTATAAATCGATATTTGTATTATTCAACAGATATTAAATAGCTTTCTGACTTCTATTTCGTTGCTCCCAAAATGTACACATAGATGTTGCAATCGGATCTTCCTTGTCGTCGACAGCGAATATTACAACGCTTCTCGGTATTACCCAAACAAATTATGGCGGAACTTTGAATGTACAAAGCATTTGTTCCTGTTCATTCATGTCATTTCCTTTATTGTCCTACTGCCTCATATTCATTGAACATTTGTAGTACTCCCGCAAGTGCGTGTGCGTTTCATACTCCATGTTTCGCCATTCCATGCATTGCTTTTTGTTGATGTAGTCTTCAATCGAAAGACTGATTTTATGCAGCTCTGAATGCGAAATTGTCCTGTTGAAGCCCCTTCATTTCTGCATAACTACTGAAACCTGCTTACTATAGCCTCTACAGGTTTTATGCTCCACACTTTCTCGATAATATGAGCATGCGTCTTATCAACCCGTCCCTTCTTTTATTCAATTTTTACCATGACCCTCTTTCTTACGCACTACTATTCATCAGCTATCCGTTGTACCTCCCTAATCCTCAGCATTATTCCGCTCCATCACATTTCTAAAGCTTCTCTTCTCTTCTTGTCTGAACTGCTTATTGCTCTGAACTTATTGTACACGTTTCACTTCGTGATAGGCTACAACCCAGTCACTCATTTTCAAAAAAGACTTCTTAACACTGCAATCTGTCAGATATTAAAATATTTGCATTATTAAGAAACTGTTTTCTTATTTTTGCAAGTCTACATGTTTTTCTTTCTCTACTTTGCTTACCTATTTAAGCCGCTCTGTAGCCAGAACCGTTACTTCTGCTGTATGTTTGTTACACGTAGCCACATGATGAGTAATTGTGACATGGAGGAAGACAGATTGTCTGTACTATTGTTACTGAGTCTCTCATGGGTACGACGAATGCTGTTAGTGAAGCTTTGTAGTATTTCGGCTGAGCAATTACCCGTCATTTCACCAATAGGATCTCCCTATGTTTAGAAACAAGTGGTCCGTCGAAGGTGTAAGAAATTTCAGCAACCTCATCCGACGAAGTCCCCTGTAGCCTCAGCAATTCAGGGTGTTTTAAAAAGATTCACCAGATTCGACGAGACTGAATATAAGAACTCTGGATGGATTTTAACTTACGCAAAGGACTGCAAATTTTTTCTTTTCAAAACAGTTATCGGATTTTACAAGGGAATGTCTTTTATTTGTATGCACACACAGACTTGGAGGACACATTGCAATCAGGTTTATGGTCAAAGTTTTCATTTGCCTTTCACAAATGTTAAACGTCCCCACCATCCTAGGGGCGACAAATATCCAGACGATAATAGTGTGGTACTGGTGTTTTGCCGATCTGTTGTTTCCACTTTTTGCACAATATTTCGACGACTCAACCAGCAGTCTTCTTCAAGAGCTGGGAATTCGCTACTTATACTCAAAACAGACTGTGAAGTATTTTTGGTCTCATGCAGCGATTTATAGACGAGCTCGATTCCCGAGGTCCACTACCCGCGTTCATCGTTTAACAGAGCTCTCAGCGATTTACAGCTTTAATGGTCTGATGGCTGACGATATTTTAATAAATAATGTTTGGGATCCCAAGCGTTATTTACATCGTTACCGCCGTCCATGTTTACCAACTTTTCTGACATCTTTATTTCGATAGACTCCTCAATTATGCTGTCCCAGATACTTAGCGTTTGCACCACTATACTGATCTTAGTATATTTCACTTCATGATTATATTTGCGGCAGTATCCCCAACGTGAGATGGAAAAATGCGGCTTGAGACCAACAATTGTTCACAGTATGTTTGGAGTGCTGGCGGAGTGTGCACACATAAGCAAAACTCACAGACAGCTGGGTCGATCGTCGAAATATTGCACTGAAAATTGAAACAACTACTCGGCAGAACACCGTCAAGCTCACTACTAATCAATCGCACGGAGAGACATGAGAGATAACATCCAGCGAGATTCGTCCAATACTACAGCAAACACGTGTGCGCTGATACTGCAC
Organism: Schistocerca gregaria; assembly: GCF_023897955.1. Lineage (NCBI taxonomy): Eukaryota > Metazoa > Arthropoda > Insecta > Orthoptera > Acrididae > Schistocerca > Schistocerca gregaria. The sequence goes on along the minus strand of NC_064921.1, from coordinate 927,131,380 downwards.
TGACTCCCGCTGCTTTTGGACGTCGCAGTTCAATCAAAGTTCTCAATATGTAGTTAAGTGTACAACCAGCTGGTTACATAAGTTTGCTGTAAAAGCCTTAACCAGGTTTCATTACCACTAAAAGTATCTTTTTCAGAAGGAAAGTGACATAAATTGCAAGGCACTAAAATTGGAAACAATCGTTCTGAAAAAGATACTATTACTGGTACTGAAACTTGATCAAGGTGTTTGAGATACTTTTACGCAACCGGTTAGCGGTATACTTTATGTATTGAAAATTTATTTCCGGTTGGTGCTGTCAGTCATGTTTAAAGTGTCTTAGTGTCTTTCAGAGTTGTTAGGGAGGTTCGGTCCTGTACTATCGACGAAAATCACTCAGGATTGCATCTGTTCAAACGGAGAACGCAAAATCCCCTTTGACGATACAGTCCGACTATCGGTTGTAGAATCTTTACCCTGTACCGTTTTGAGACTGTCCTCAACAACTACGAGAGGTGTATGGTGGTCCCAAACAACAACACCCCAGAATATCACTCTACCACCACCTTGCTGCGCTTGTGGGACGCAGTGTTGTAGCGTTCTATTTTCCCGCGTTGTCTACTATTATCAGGGTAAAAACTGTCTGTAAGCAGCACCCGACCCCTTTCCTGGAGCGCCCCTTCTGATGATTATTTGCTCATCTGTAACGCAGTCCATAGTGTTGTGGTGGACAACATGTGTTTCGCCATAATCGTGGGGAACGAATATTCGCATCATGCAATCGTCTTCTAACAGTGTGATGGGATACATGACGACCTGTATCCTCTTCTAGCGCCGAGCCCAATTTTGGAACTCTGTGCCCACTGTTCCTTTCACTCAGAAGTCGTAGGTATACATCATCGTGTGTGCTAGTCAGACTTGGACGACCTGAGTGGTGTAAGTCCACAGCAATACCTGTCAACTGGAATAGATTCCATATCCATAGCCGGACGGAGTGGCCGTGCGGTTCTAGGCGCTATATTCTGGAACCGCGAGACCGCTACGGTCGCAGGTTCGAATCCTGCCTCGGGTAAGGATGTGTGTGATGTCCTTAGGTTAGTTAGGTTTAAGTAGTTCTACGTTCTAGGGGACTGATGACCTCAAAAGTTGAGTCTCATAGTGTTCAGAGTCTTTTGAACCATATCCACAACACACCACTTTGACTCCGGTGCACACGGCGAGCATCTGTCCTGGTTGACTTGCCTTCTCCGCGTAACGTGATGATGAGGACACGATCGTTGGTCCAGATTGTCCTTCGTGGCGCGAAGGGACTTCTCTCTCTTGTTCCGCAGACATTTAGGATACAGTCTTACTGCTGCAGTACTTCCATTCCAGCGCCGCGTTCTGGCTGTAGGCAGCGCTTGTGGTAACTGTGGGTATGTCTGCAAACAACGCACATGTACGATATGTCGCGGTAATGTAACACTTTCGCTGATATTTGTAAGCGAAACGCCAACAGTAACCAGAGTAAACTTTTAGCTTAAATGCGTATGTTGATTTTCAGCTGAAGCTGTTATCTTATGTTGAAGATCTTGTCTAGTTCACACGATTTCGTAGCCTTAACCAGCAAACTTACCGCTGCTACACTAACGGCGCTCACCGCGACTGCGCAGGGGAGCTGGTTCCCGGAGTGCTGTGCCTGGTGCTGACCCACGTGGGCTGCAGCGCCTCCGCAGAGGTGGCCATCATGACGCTGGTGTCCGCCTTCAACGGGGCGGCCGCCGCTGGACCGCTCGCCAACAGCGTCGACCTGGCGCCCAACTTTGCAGGTACAGTATTGTCTGTGCAAGCGAGGTCTCAGAGACCGAGGGCGGTGTTATTTGTTACCTCGTTCTGTTAGCAACAGGGAAGGCGACTTCCTGCAAGTGTCGTCTCAGAGCTCTGTTCGCGCATTTAATTACCATTTTCATTATTATCGTATTTTAGTTATCTGCATATACTTCGATTACATTATACAGAACCCGCCGCTCTATTCTTAAATCCCAGATCAACTGCGACCGATCGCTCTATTAATAATCGATTGCTTCAAATAAAAACGCTTTGAGAACTGTAATCTACACTACTGGCCATTAAAATTGCTACACCACGAAGATGACGTGCTACAGCCGCGAAATTGAACCGACAGGAAGAAGATGCTGTGATATGAAAATGATTATCTTTTCAGAGCTTTCACACAAGGTTGGCGCCGGTGGCGACACCTACAACGTGATGACATGAGGGAAGTTTCCAACCGATTTCTCATACACAAACAGCAATTGACCAGCGTTGCCTGGTGAAACGTTGTTGTGATGCCTCGTGTATGGAGGAGAAATGCGTACCATCACGTCTCCGACTTTGATATAGGTCGGAATGTAGCCTATCGCGATTGCGATTTATCGCATGGCGACATTGCTGCTCGCGTTGGTCGAGATCCAGTGACTGTTAGCAGAATATGGAATCGGTGGGTTCAGGAGGGTGATACGGAACGCCGTGCTGGATCCCAACAGCCTAGTATCACTAGCAGTTGAGATGACAGGCATCTTATCCGCATGGCTGTAACGGATCGTGCAGCCACGTCTCGATCCCTGAGTCAAGAGATGGGAACGTTTACAAAACAACAACCACCTGCACGTACAGTACAACGACGTTTTGCAGCAGCATGGACTATCAGCTCGGAGATCATGGCCGCGGTTACCCTTGACACTGCATCACAGACAGGGGCGCCTGCGATGGTGTACTCAACGACGAACCTGGGTGCAGGAATGGCAAAACGTCATTTTTTCGGGTGAATCCAGGTTCTGTTTACAACATCATGATGGTCGCATTCTTGTTTGGCGAAATCGTGGTGAACGCACATTGTAAGCGTGTATTCTTCATCGCCATACTGGCGTATCACCTGGCGTGATGGTATGGGGTGCCATTGGTTACAGGTCTCGGTCACCTCTTGTTCGCATTGACGGCACTTTGAACAAAGGACGTTACATTTGAGATGTGTTACGACCCGTGGCTCTCCCCTTGATTCGATCCCTGCGAAACCCTACATTTCAGCAGGATAATGCACGACCGCATGTTACAGGTCCTGTAAGGGCCTTTCTGGATACAGAAAATGTTCGACTGCTTCCCTGGCCAGCACATTCTCCAGATCTCTCACCAACTGAAAACGTCTGGTCAATGGTGGCCGAGCGACTGGCTCGTCACAATACGCCAGTCACTACTCTTGACGAACTGTGGTATTGTGTTGAAGCTGCATGGGCAGCTGTACCTGTACACGCCATCCAAGCTCTGTTTGACTCAAGGCCCAGGCGTATCAAGGCCGTTATTACGTCCAGAGGTAGTTGTTCTGGGTACTGATTTCTCAGGATCTATGCACCCAAATTGCGTGAAAATGTAATCACATGTCAGTTCTAGTATAATATATGTGTCCAATTAATACCCGTTTATCATCTGCATTTCTTCTTGGTGTAGCAATTTTAATGGCCAGTAGTGTATAATCCCGTATAATAAAAGTTGTTTCTTTATAACATAACACACCTTCAGCCACTGCATGTCAATATTATTACTTGGGTTAACTTCATTAGCTTTCTTTGTATGACTCAAGTTTTCCTATTTGGTTTGTCTTTCATAGATTATCTGCAGCTTAACTAACACGTCTTGTAAGTTAGAATCACCTCTTATGCGGAATGACATAATAGATTTTATGAGGAATAGCTTCCTTCCTCCAAAGCCTGATATGAGAGCATTTCAATTTTCTCATTTTCTTTAGAAAAGCCCTTAGAGGCAATTAAAGTTTTTCAATCGAGCCAAAAGGTTAAAATGCCCCGATTACCTTACATGTTATACGATGTTTTTATTATCATTAATTAATTAAAATAAATAACCGTCGTTAAGTCTCGTAATACGAGGACTATTCGGAAAGTAAGGTCCAATCAGTCGTCAAATGGAAAATGCTGTGAAAATCAAAAATGTTTTATTTGCAACACTTAGCTACAACTTTCAGCTATTTCTCTACATAATGGCCGCTCCGACTTACACATTTGTGGCAGCGTTGTACCAACTTTCCAATAGCCTTGTCATAGAAGGCAGCCGTCTTTACTTCTCGCCAGTTCTCTACACTGGCCTACAGTTCGTTGACAGAATACAGTCTTCATTGCCAGCGGTTTGTATGAGCGGAGATGAAACTCAGTGGGAGAAAATTGCGGGATACGTTGTGGGTGAACACTTCCCATCGAAAACGCTGCAGGAGCATCTTTATTTCCCTCAGCAGAGTGCAGCCGAGAATTATGAAGAAGGAAACGCAAGGCTGTTATGTTATGACATCTCTCAGCAGGTCCTCATATTGGTGGGAGACGCTATTTTCTAGGCACCTTTAGGTTTCAGATGTGAGAAGAGCGACGTGGCGCGATCGACGGTCGTACTAGAGGCACTGCCCAACACATCTGTGCAAAGCTTCATCAGATTTTCTCTGTGGTTTCCCTTTTGCGCCCGACCGGACTTTCCTTTCTGAATAGCCCTCGCACTTTCAGAAGACGAAATCGAGTTTCTGTTCAGATATTCTCTGATCAAATGGAATTGTTTAACATGAACTGCAATAAAATTCTGTTCGATTTTTATTTTGCTGAATGTGTAATATAGGCATTGTTACCTGTTCCATACTTAATTGGTGCTTAGAGTGTCTTCTTGCGACAATGATACGAGCTATGAGCTGCAGAAGGGGCGGCAACTGGTGGGAATAGCAGTAAACTAAACAACTGCCGCAACTGTTGACAACAGCGAAACTTGATCAGAATCTACCACTATGTATCATAAACTAAAGTCCTACGCAGGGTTTTTCTGTCAGTATGTAAGGCTAATCTCAGAAACAACTGTAGGGGTTTTGATATGGTTGTTACAAACATCACGAAGGTTTCTGTAAATAATTTATAAATGAAAATTTGCCGAACTGTGAGGATATTTATTCATTAAATCGTCCTTCTGAGAACTTTACTGGCGTGCGCTGCTTAAATCGCTTAAGTTGCAGTATTTGGAGCTAGTATCCAATAACTTAACGGTGATATCCGAATTTTGATCATAACTCTACGCAGTGGCCCAGTAAACAAAGTTACCGCTGCAGTTCAACTTTTAGAGCTACCCATGCGAACATGGGGCTGGTCGCTAATAATACATAAAAGCTCCTAGGCTATGCATGCAAAACATTAAAAACATTGTAATTCGAACAGAATCACTTGGAATTTTGCCCTGAAGATGAGAATATAAACATTTTTGTACTACGCTACCACGCAGCAACCAACTGCCAACAGAGTATGCATGTAGACAGATACCAGGCTAACATAGCAGTTCACTCCTCGGCAGGTACACGGCTGCATGGGCCAGGTCATGGAAAACTAGTCTCTCTTGTACGAACGTGGACACTGGCTGTGTTCACAGGAAATGGTAATGCTGGAGTGGTATAATAGAACAGCGATCTTACAGTAGCGTGGAATTGCTTAAATTGGTCGACGTATGTATATTGATCCTTACAATTGATCCAAGCAAACTGAATTTATTATAAAAAAAGAAAACTGCATTAGTAGTACTGAAATTACAAGAAATCACTGTATTCACAATTTTCGCTTTGAAGAAAGCTAACGTGCTTTTGAACTGACAGAATTATTTGTAACCAATCTGTCTTTATAATTTAAAGAAAACCAATTGATTTCACCAGAATTAAACAGCAACCCAATAGCTGAAGCCTAATTAATATGTTACATAAAAGCTTAAAAATTAAATACTGAATATCATGTCATTTCAGTACAGTAAAGAGTTCAATCGAAGAACCCACTTGTCAACAGTCCGAGCAGCTCAGGTAAAAATTGGTAGAACGTGCACAGCTTGACTTTTGGATTACCAAAGCGTCGCCTACAGCATCGTTGAAATAATCCGGTGCTTTGTCGTATAAGTAACAGCAGCTCATCGACCAACAGCTTATACAATGTGATTCCGTAATGATGCTACAAACTTTCAGGGAAGACAGAGAAGAATGCATGTTTCAATTTGAGATAACGGACCCTAATCCGGAAGCTATCAAGACAAAAGGCATGAACGAAAGTCTACTTAGATTCCGCTCTTGCCTCTCACACTATCCAAACTAAGGGATTTAACTTCAGAACCCTTATCATAACGTATAGAATTTCCGCTGAATACTCCATAACACATTCAGAAAATCCTCCCTGTTGCTGGACTAGTAATGGAGCACGTAATTCGATGTAAGAGTGACCGAAAATCTTAAGTCCACAGTAGGGCAATAATGATTATAAGTACTTGCACATGTTCCCCGAGCTGATACAACTGTTGTTAAAAATGGTATTCTCCAGCAGCAATGGGGGCATGGCATCGTTACACAAAGTTCTGTCGTGCCTGTTCTAATATCATTGTCGTTTGAACAGTGTCACATGCAGTGAGAATTCTTCTCAGGAGTTCTTCTTCAGTCCCGTCAGGCGTCTCGTACGCAAGACCTTTCACATTGCCCGCAAGAAGAAATCAAATGAGATGAGATCAAATGAACGTGCTGGCCACGAAGTAGGTCCTCCTGTGCCTAGCTAGTTTTCAGGGAATGTCTGACCCAGGACCCACAGTTCAAAGTGATGTGGGACTCCGTCATGCTGGAACGACATCCGTTGACAAATAACTGGTGGGATATGTTCCATGATTCTGGTTAGTACAACATTAACAGGAGTACCAGTACATGCATTGCGCTATCAGAGGTATCAGAACGACGTTTCGCTTGCAACATTCGACTGTTGTTTCAGGACTAGGGTCCATTGTTTCAGATTGATACATTTGTTCTTTTCCAACATCATTGAAAGTTTGTGTTGTCGTCACGGAATCACCCCTGCATATTCCACACAGAAGACATAGCGGGCCACCGATTTCTTGCTCGCGCCTGATGTAACACCAGCAGGCTAACAGCACTGCTTGGCGGGTAGCCGCCTCGATGGGTAGCGGTACAACGTTCACACATGTTGTGATACGACAAACGACTGGTTTTAACAACCGACTGTACACACTTTTTCAGTTCAGTTGTTTTTTTTTCTATCCAATAAAACAACAGAATGAAACTTATCTTGCTACAACGTCTACTAAATGAATGTTTTTCACTCACTCTTCGGGTTTGCGTGGTTTCACTTATACACTTTTTCAGCCTTTTCGGTTATACATGAACCACGGCTAGGGTGCCAGCCTTTTTCAAAGACAAATAAAGTATCTTATTTCAAGCAGAGGTGAATAAATAGTATATTTACAACAATGTGTTTCAAAATTTATGTACTTATTTCCTTGAATACAAAATTTTTCTGCAATTAAATGTCCGTGTTTGGGTTGATTTAAAATGTTTGAAATGTTTATAACTGGTGCTACACTATATAGTTATGTTTAAATAAATGAATAGTTACTGACTTATTTAAATTTATTGAAGATGGTCTCTCTCTCTCTCTCTTTCTCAGCAGAAAGCATATAAGATACAAATTTTCAATTGTTTGGCGACTTAATTATTTGCTTTTGGCTACTGGTAAATATGACCGAAAAGAGTTATAGGTCCTCGGTAACAAGCTACATCGGAAAGAGAATAACAGTGACGACAGGCGATAACAGAGGGCAGCCAACAGTATTAATTTAACAACGCCAAAACGATCGAATGTTTCCGCTCAGAACAGAATGCGCCGAGCATCAGGCGACTCCAGAGAAGTATGAACGTGGTTACAGAATGTATATAGTACGGCTAGAGAACGAAGTAAGTGGAAAATCGACATCTTTCTTTCTTTCTCGGGGCCTTTGCCCCGCTCCAACGCGGGATCGACTTTGTACTACGGATTTGGCAGTGTTAATTGCAGAGGGTGGCCGAATGCCCTTCGTGACGCCACACCCAAGCCCCCGGGATGGAAGTAGTGTACCCCAGCTGTCTGCGTCTAGTGTAAGTCATGAAATAATGCGAACGTTTTCAAATGTCTGTGAGTCGTGTAACTGAGGCGGAACTGGGCGACCAGCCCGATATTCACCTAGCGGGATGTGGAAAATCGCCTGAAAACCACATCCAGGCCGGGCTGATTCGCTCCTATGCCGGCGCGCCATCAGAGTTCAGGAAGTAGCGCATTAGCGCTCTCGGCTACCCTGGTGTGTTAACTGGAAAATCAAGATAGCAATGTGTAAATATAAGTAGTATTTTTTCATGCCCGTGAAATATTATATTTGCTATTTATTTTAAGGGATGTAAAATGTAAACAGGTTTGTGTGTATCCGTATGATTTGTTCGTACATAACTGATGAAGTAATTTTCTACACAATAATTTACCTTTCACGCAAATAAATGGCTGAATAAGTGTTTAAATGTTAGATTGAAATGATTTTTAATTAATGAACATCGTTACATCTTTTTAATGAAGTGAAATGCTATCAATCGCTAAAATGTGGCAATTTTTCTTCCGTCTTCATATGCCCCTCAGGGGACTTTTATGCTCAACTTTGTATCTCCAACTAAACATAAGCTTAATTAGTTACATTTTAATTGCGCTTGGACGAACTTAATACACTGCAATATATTGTTCAGTTTTAAATGATGACAAGACTGGTTTCACTTGGAGGAAACAGAGCATAACTCGGTCATCTAAAAAGCTAAAAGAGTGGTTTCAGTCGAAAGAGCGAATACACGTTTCAATCGAAAGAAAGTCATTCGGTGAACGTGCAATACTATAACGTACTGAATCTACTGTTCCACGGAAAAAGAGAGAGAATAATTCAATCTATACGGCAAACTAGAAACTACCGAATCGATTGTTTCCATTCGGTTGTTCTCATACACTGATTTAAATCAACAGAATGAATGAATAATTCTACTGATACGTAAAAATAGAACCGAATAAGTCGACTGCTTTCCTGCAACCGACTGAATAGATTATTATCCTTTGGTTGTTCCCATCGTTTTGCACACGACTCCCATCTCGCAAAGGCCGTGGTGACAACAGCGCCCAGGTGGCGCTAACTGTCGGAACGTCCAATGGCGTCTCACCATGTGTCTCGTTCTCGGGGCGTTAACCCTTTCAGACATCCGGCTACAATTGTATACATTAACTTTTACTGGGTCTTAGCTGCAACAGAAATATTTTTCCCCATTGGATACTTGGGGTACAAATTTGTGAATGTTCAACCATTTCATGATGCGCAAGTAATGCCAACTGTTGGGCATCACTGTGAAAATATCAGCAAGTCAATGTAGCAGTACGCAATAGCTCGTGACCACCAGAATTCACGGTTGTTGTTGTTCCACTATATTTCAATTTCACTGTATAATTGAATATTGATATTGTTATTTTGTAATAGAGAATACTTGGTCATTAGTTATTTTAGTCCATAAAATGAAGCCAAGTGTACAAACTATATTTTGAAAACCGGTACATTTTATCGTATAAATTTTGCATCCAAAAATCATTAGAAAATCACCTGAGAACATTAGCACATAAAGAAAAAGAAATCAGGTCTGAAAAAGTTAAGGCTGTCCTGCACTCGTCCATGACGCCGGATCGTAAGTTTTCGGCAGACGAAGACTGTGCCGCACTATTCGCAGCAAGATGTTACCCCACTAGAGAACCCCAGCAAAGGTGAGTTCTTTTCCACAGCAGAAGACAGCCTAAGACGTTATTCATAGATTCCGCCAGTGATACCACCACTAATGAATTGGTTTTAAAGACAAAGATGTTAGCGAACGCTAACGGCGTTACGTTAAAGAGACGGTTAAAGATGTTACTAGAGACAATATTAGATAAAAGGCGAAAGATTTTGGCTGATATAAACATCTGCATCTACATCAGCACTTCTAAAGCTATCTGACGATGCATGGCGGAGGGTACTTCTGGTACCGCTAAATGATTCCCCCTTCTCTATTCCGTTTGCGAATGGCGAGTGGGAAGAATGATTGTCGGTAAGCCTCTAATTTCTCGTTGTGGTCGTTTCGAGAGACGTTCAATATGCTGTCCGACTTTTCTCGGAAATTTCAAAAGTAAACTTCTCCGCGTTGCACAACACCTCCCTTGTAGCGTCTTTCCAACGCTCTAGCGCAGACTAAACAACCCTGTAACGAAGCGCCCCGCTCTTCGTTTGATCTTCTCTATTTCTTCTATCACTCCTACCTGGAAAGGGTCTATCGAGCGACCGACTTGCGAGCCTTTTCGGTGGGAGAGTCACATTTTCTTAATATTCTTTCTGTGAATCCCAGAAGGGAAACTCCCCATGACACCCCCTCAGATATAGTGTTAAGATGGCCCAGCGGGTAACCCGTCAGAAGCTGAACACAGATCAAGAACGAAAACAGGAAGAAAGGGTATTGAACTATGAAAAAAAGAGCAAAGTAGAACCAATGAACTGTCCACGTTTAATGACTGCAATATCGAGAGAATCTTAACAGTCGCGGCGTGGTGGTTAACTGATCTCGCTATTGGGCCGTAAATTTATTTTAATTTTTTTTCACAACATTTTGAGCTGTCCGTCCGGTCTTTGAAATGTTTTTTCTCTTTCTGCAGCCTTGGCCGTTGTCATTCTATATATTGGTTATAGAATATGAATCATGTGGTCAGAATACGTTCCCTTCGCAAGTACATTTGATGAATAGTGAATGAAGGCGAGATACCACAGAGACGTCTCACAGAAATGAAAATAACAAATAAACGGGTGTGAACTATGTTACAACAAAGGAATTCAAGAGTCAAAACTTCCAAATCGTAATGCAACTTCAAAAACGTTAAAAACATACTTTTTGACAGAGCACAGAGAAACTTAGTGTTTGTGAAACTGTTGCATTCATTTATTGCAGATTATGTGGCAAACTATTAAGTTTTCATCATTTCCTTGGGAGTGATCACATTCACGTTTATACGAACACCTATATCGGGTAAGGAGGCATATCTCATTCACTTACTAGGCATAGAAATTAGGTACGTCGATAAGAGATTCGCATCATACGACACACGTAGTGTCACTAATGCCGCATATTACACACCGAACGTGTTTTCCGGTGCAGGATTCGGTTGACTTGTCGCCTTATCATCAAATAACCTTTCTTGTGTCTTGATCACACTTTTATTTTTTCAGCAACCTTGCGCGTTTCGGCTTTCCGTCATTTTCAAACGATGTATTTTGTAGCCTTTGAAAACGACGGAAAGTCGAAACGCGTAAGGTTGTTGGAAAAATAAAAGTGTGGTCAAGACGTAAGTAAAGTTAATAAAAGTACATTCAAATGGCAGCGTCCTCTCACAGCATATTCAAGCAAATTTCAGCTTCACATGAAACGCTTGCTGCTCCCATTCTAAAACCACTTCCTGTCGGCTGCTAATAGAGCAGTTGTGAAGAATCAACTGTCATTATACCTCGATGTTGCAAACGGACGTTACACCACGATACAGACACAAATTATAATACAGTGAACTGCGAAAAAATGGGTAAACACGGCTTTCCCGGGTGGCAGTCCAACACCGTGACCACTTAACAACGACGCCATTGCTGTCTTAGGCTGCTCTATATTGCAGTCTCTCTTAGGCTGCTCTATATTGCAGTTCACGCCCTTGGAACGTTCACTGTTTTATTTCGCTTTTTTTCGCAGTTCAGTACACCCTCTTTCTGTTTTCAGGCTTGATCTGTGTTCAGTTTTCGACGGGCTGTCCACTGGACCCTCTTACCACAAAATATGGAGGGGGTGCAATGGGGAGTTTCCCTTGTCAGTCTGGCATTTGCTTTCTCATTATTTGTTTTATGTGCTCACTTCACTTAAGGTCGATCTGGATAGTTTCTTTTAGATATTTTACGTTGGATTCTGTTACCAGCAATTTGTCAAAATAGTGTAGTTGTACAAGAATGGATATCTTTTCTTATGTGTTCGAATATGTTAGATTTATTTACATTCAAGGTCAAACTCCTACCAACCCACTTCTCATCAATTCTTTGCAAAACGTTACTCTCTTGTGGCATTCACTCCGTCTTCAGGCCACAAGTGGCCAATCGGGACCATCCGACCGCCGTGTCATCCTCATCTGAGGATACAGATAGGAGGGGCATATGGTAAGCACACCACTCTCCTGGTCGTTGTGATGGTTTTCTTTGACCGGAGCAGCTACTATTCGGTCGAGTAGCTCCTCTATTGGCATCACGCGGCTAAGTGCACCCCAAAAAATGGCAACAGCGCATGGCGGCCCAGATGGTCACCCACCCAAGTGCCGGCCACGCCCAACAGCGCTTAACTTCGGCTCTTCTGGCATTACTATCTTCTCATTTACAACCGCATCAGCTAAAAAACAACCTTAAAGAGCTTCTGCCGCATTTTAATACATCATTTACATAAAATGCAAACTGGAATAGCCCTATCACACTTCCTTTGTGTGCCCCAGTAATTACGTTTACATATGTCGATTTCTTTCCGTTAAGAGTGTCGTTCTGTGTTCTCTCTGTAAGGAAGTCTTCAATCCGTTAGCACACTAGACTCACATTCGAGAGGACCAAGGTTTAAACCCGCTTCCGGCCGTCCAGGTTTAGGTTTTCCATGATTTCCCTAAATCGCTCCAGGCAAGTACGGGGATGCTTCCTTTCAGAGGGCACGGCCGATTTCCTTCCTCACTCTTGCCACAGTCCATCTCTAATGACATCGATGTTGACGGGACGTTAAGCCAAATCTTCCTGCCCCCATGGAAATGATGCTTTCTCACAACAGAGGGATTGTAGCTGTTTTTCTATTGCGCTATCAGTTATCTTAATATCTGCCATTTAGATGTTCGTACAAATACTGAAATGAGGGAGCATGTTACAATCTTCCGCGCTGAGACAGTTTCGGAAAACCGAATTCAGTATTTCGGCTTTCTCTCTGTCATTTTTCGTTTGTGTGAGGGACTGAATACATGACTTCGGACCGTGTTGTCGTGTGTTCACACGTGAGCTCTGTCCCATAAAAATTTATTTTTACTGTATGCATGAACAGTGTGGCGTAATATACACACACGTTTGGACTTGAATCTTTTATCTGTTTCGTCTTGAATCTTTATGGCACACGTTTTCTCAGTTATCTTCTTACACCACAGGATTAAATTCATGGCGAGTCAGAATCTTAAAATAAAAGCAGTAGAAAAGCGATTCATTATGGTGTGACCTCAAGTTCTCTGCTCTGAGTGTCGTTGGTAGTCAATGCGTGTACTTGAGGATCTAAGTAAACCGTTACACGATTCCTCTGCTAGAGAGCTTCTTGCTCCGACAAAAAAAAAAAAAAAAAAAAAAAAAAAAAAAAAAAAAAAAAAAAAAAACGCTAACTAGATTCAAGTACTGGTAGTTCGCTTATCGAATTGCGTTACGTGTAACGACAAGATTCAATTTGTGGCCCTCGGGCGCGCGAATGAAAACGAAATGAAATTAGTGTACAGTGTCTCGCGCAGAAGATGGAGACCGTACGCAGCGGGCTGATACACGGCACCTAGGCGCTGCGCAGGGTGTGTACTGACTGAGCTGGTGCGCCTAATCAGCGAGTCATGAGCGGCGTACCCCTCCCCTCCCCTCCCCCTCCCCCCAGGGAGGCGGCTGCCTGCTGGCGCCCAATTACCGCCCCCAGGGACCGGAGTGCAGCCGGGCAGCGCCTGCCTGGTTATTTCATAAGGCGAGGCGAGGCGCGCCGGGATTTCCCCAGGCTACCTGCAGCTGCAATCAACCACGGTCCTCGGCCGCCTCTTCTTACTCTTCTTCTCGTAATCACATTAGCTCTTCTGCTTCCTCTGCACGGCTGCCCAGCCCAGCTAGGCTGCGCCAGCTGTGCGCTGCAGCGGCACGCTTCCGTGATCCTGCTTCTGCCGGATGCTGTTCACTGAAGATAGAGCTCACATTCACTGCGCAGATAGTGTACGAACGAGAGATGTGGTTTTAAAAATTAATAGAAGCTTCAGTCCTTGCGATAGCTTGCTTATGCGCAACTGTCAGCTCATTTCTCTGGCCTGTTACGGGACCAGTCTCTAAAATGCTGATTGGCGCTCATTCTGCAGACATCGTGAGGTTCTCTAGAAATCTAACCAACCTTAGCACAGTAAAATATAGAAACAAATACAAATCTTCAGTTGTAACTTCCGGGCTGTGAGGCCGTGGTCAATGTATAAAATTTCCACCTGACGTTTCGTCTCCATCTGCGGGAGACATCTTCTGAGGTCGTCCGGCTACTGCCACTGAGGTTCCAGGTACTCTCGCATTTTGTTGTGTACATAGCTCTGCGTAGTCAGCGCGTACACAACTTTCCCAATAGAGCGCGTCCCGCTAAGCACAACAGCGCAGGCGCAACGCTCGTCCGTCTCCATACTACGAGATGGCGCTGTCTTGGAGACGGACCAAATTCTGCTTCCGCCGATCCAATGAGATTGCTGCTAACGTAGAACCTTTTCTCCTCGCGGATCACACTCGCGCAGTGATACCTGAACGTGCGAGGTATTATAACGAGTGCACAGAACTCCGAGTAGTCAGTCTTCATCAATTTGCATTAGTCTGTAACAGTCTGCAATAGTTTGCATTTGTCTGTACCAGTCTATAGTCAAGTTTCAGTACATAGCCATGAAGAGAAATGTATAGACACTTTGTCAAGTATCATAGATATGTCAGAATGAGATTAACGAACCAAGACCAAAGGAACTTCAGGTTGTCAATTGTAAATAGCATCCAGAACCAAGTTAAATTATTTTTATGCTTCTTATTATTTTAATAAATGTGTGTGAAAATTAATCAAGTTCTGTTTAAAGTTGGTCACCGTCAATCTGCTACTCTAAGCGTGCAAATGGCATTTCTATTGTCTGACCTACCGGCAGAAGATAAACACGCCACGATAAGACCACGAGACATATTGCTGACACTCGCCTACTTTGTTAGAGCGACAAGTCAAATAATCTGATAGTGTGTGTACCGAAGGTCTTACAGTACGCACACCACACATTTCTAGAGCGCATAGAGGGCACCACCATTCGTCACGTGATGCCAACGGTATGCCTATCTTTGGAAGGCGTCATCATTCTCGATTAAGAGTAATCGATTGTCATTCTGCTGGCGCAACGTTGACATAAATATTTTGTCCAACTTTAAAACTTCCTCTTTTCTTAAAAGTTGGACAAAATATGGATGTCGACGTTGCGCCAGCAGAATGACAATCGATTACTCTTGATCGAGAATGATGACGCATTCCAAAGATAGGCATACCGTCGGCATCAGGTGACGAATGGTGGTGCCCTCTATGCGCTCTATAAATGCGAGAGTACCTGAAGTCTCAATGGCAGTAGCCGGACGACCTCAGAAGATGTCTCCCGCAGATGGAGACGAAACGCCAGGTGGAAATCTTATACATCGACCACGCCCTGTTTGCCCGGATGTTTCAACTCAAGACAACGCCGGCCGTGAAAGCCTACATTGTATGACAAATAGAAATGGTAAGAACAGGAGAAAAGTGTAAAACGGTGAAGGGCAAACACAGGAAGGTAGACCTAGCAAGAATCACTGTTGTAATTTTAAACTGTCGTAGCGCTGAAGATCAAATCGTTATAGCTACGGAAAGCAGCCTAAGGTAGGAAATAAGAAAGATCGAAATTTTTTTCAAAGGCTTTACCGTGTTCAGAAAGGATATATTAAAAAGAGGTGGTGGCGTAGTGTTTATTGCTATCAGAAGTGGTTTACCTTGTAGGGAAATTAAAACAGATAGTTCGTGTGACAATCGAAATAAGTTAATAATCGATTCCTTTTACCGATCCCCCGACTGAGATGATACAGAACAGTTAGAAATATTTTTTAAAAAACCTGAATCTCATTTCAAATAGGTATCCCGCTCATAGATTTATATGAGGGTCACTCCAAAGAAACGCACACTATATTTGTAAAAATACAGTTTTCGTTCTGCGTGTGTGAAAGTTTTGCAGTGGGTTGATACATCCTTCCCGCTTGTTTTCAAACTTAGTTCAATCTGTCCCTGTCAGTAGCGCCATGACAGCAGTTCTTCAAGATGGCTGCTACGCTTGACGTTCGTCAGAAGCAACGTGCTGGCATAGAAATCCTGTGCTGTGGAAACGAGACATTGGGAAACATCCACAAGAGGATGAAAAAGAAACTTCAAGCTCAACTGAGTCGTATTCGACCACAACGGAAAAAGCAGGATGTTTTGCTGTTGCACGACAATGCACGGCCACATGTCAGTCAAAAAACCATGGAAGCGATCACAAAACTCGGATGGACAACAGTGAAACTGACCTGACTCCATGTAACTATCATCTATTTGGGAAACTGAAAGACTCTCTTCGTGAACAAGGTTTGAAGATGACGACTCCATTGTGCACGCTTCCAAACAGTGGCTCCAACTTGTTGGTCCAGAATTTTACCGTGCGGGTATACAGGCTCTGGTTCCAAGATGGCGTAAGGCTGTTGAGACGGATGGAAATTATGTGTAGAAATTAAAATATTGTTCCTAAAGGATGTATCTACATACTGTAAAACTTTCAGACATGTAGAATAAAAGATCGTTAAAAAAAATAGTATGCATTTCTTTTGGAGTGGCCCCGTAGTTGGTGGCGACCTCAATCTTCCCTGGATATGTTGGAGGACATGAAGGTTGAAAGGCGTTGGTAGGCGTGAAACGTCATCTGAAATCATACTGAATGCGTCCTCAGAAAATTATTTTTAACAATATGTTCAGGAGCCCACCCAGGGTTTAAGTGGCTGCGAATACATGCTTGATCTCTTAGCAACAAATAATACTCAAGAAGTAGGGAGCAACGTGATGGATGTAGGGATTAGTGACCACAAGGATGTTATAGCGAGGCTGAATACCGTAACATCCAGACAAGAGAAAAAAATTATCACAAAAAAGGAGATAAAAATGCACTTGACGCCTTCCAATCTCATTATTTAAGCGAACACCAGATGCGATTTAAATTCAAAGAAATAGCATCGACAGCAGTTGGGATATATATATATATATATATATATATATATATATATATATATATATATATATATATATATATATATATATATACCAAGTAACAACAGATGGTTCTGATCTCCCATGGTACACAACAGGTCACAACTCTGTTGCAGAATCAAGGAAAAAAGCATCTCAGATTTAAAACAACGCAAAATCTCCAAGATTGGCGCAGTTTTGGAGAAGCTCTTAATTTAGTGCTAACTTCAATGCGAAATGCTTTTAATAGTTTCCACAACGAAACTGCCTCAAAATCTGTCAGAAAGCTCAAAGAGATTCTGGCCGTATGTACAGTACACCAGCGGCAAGACGCATGTCAGTAAGGAATAACAATGGCAATATCACAGTGCTACTAAAGCAGAGTTACTAAACAGTTTTCGGAAGTCCAGTCACCAAACAAGACGAAGTATATATTCCAGAATTGGAACCAGAACAACTGCCAACATGAGTAACTTTGAAGTAGATATCCTCGTTGTAGCGAAGCAGCTTCAATCTCTTAATAAAGGAGCGGCGTCCGGTCCAGACAGCATACGAATAAGGCTCCTTTCAGAGTATGCTGACTCAATAGTCACATACTTTTGCAATTATATAAAAAGGCTTGCTCGTCGAAAGATCCGTACCTAAAGACTGGAAAGTCGCAGAAGTCACACCTATACCCTCGAGAAGAAATAGGAGTAATCCGCTGAATTACAGACCCACATTGCTAACGTCGTCTTGCGGTACGATTCTGGAACACATACTGTGCTCAAACGTTATGAATTATCTCGCAGAAAACAATTTATTAACAAATAGTCAGCTCAGATTTAGAAAATATCTTTCTTGCGAAGCGCAACTAGCTCTTTATAGTCACGAAGTAATGAATCCTGTCGGCGGACTGTGTCAAATTGATTATATATTTTTATATTTCGGGAAGGCTTTTGACATCTTTCTTCACAAGCGACTTTTAATCAAATTACGTGCCTAAGGATTATAGTCTTCGCTCTTCTACTTGTTTCTTGATTTCTTGTTAGAAAGGTCACAGTTATAGTAATTGACGGTAGTCATCGAGTGAAACAGAAGTAATAGGTCCTATGATGTTACTGATCTAAATAAACGGCTCAGATGACAATCTAAGCAGCCGTCTTAGATTGTTTGCAGATGATGCTGTCATTTGCCGTTTGTAAAGTCATCACATGATCAAAAATAACTGCAAAACGATATAGGCAATATATCTGTATGGGACGAAAAATGGCATTTGACTCTAAATAAGTGTCAAGTCGTCAACCTGACTAGTAAAAGAAATCCGTTAAATTTCGGTTACACCATAAATCACACAAATCTAAAGGCTGTAAATTAAAAAAAAACGGCTACAGATTACAGTTATGAATAAAATTGCTTAGGGATTACAGTTATGAATAAAACTTGAACCATCACATAGATAACGTTGTGGTGAAAGCAAATTAAAGACCGCGATATATTGGCAAAACACTTAAAAAACGCAGCAGGTCTGCTAATGAGATTGCTTACACTATGCTTGTCCACCTCTTCTGGATTATTGCTCTGCAGTGTTGGATCCGCATCAGATAGTGTTGAAGGAGGACATCGAAAAAGTCCCAAGAAGGGCAGCTCATTTTGTATTAACAGGAAATAGGGGAGAGAATGCTACGGATATTATACTCGAATTGGGGTGGAAATCATTAGAACGAAGGCATTTTTCGTATGCTACGTGGTCTTGTCATGAGGTTTCAGTCAGAAACGTTCTCCTCAGAGTGTGAACATATTTTGTTGGCGCCCACCTGCAGAAGGAGAGGTGATGATCGTCATAAAATAAGAGAAATCAGAGCTCGCACGGAAAGATTTAAGTGATAAATTTTCACGTGCTCTGTTCGAGAATGGAATGGTAGGGAAATAGCTTGAAGATGGTTCGATGAGTCCGCTACCAGACACTAATTGTAGATGTGTCATAGTTATTGGTATCCAACGACTTATTTATCGTTTTTGAGACGCGAAGTATCGCATATTTCATCTATGGATGTGATTTTGCCTTTCTAATTCAGTTTCGTCAAATTTTAATACTCAGCTGTGGATGTATAAATAGGTAGATTTGTGCGAAAAACATTTATTAGTATGTTTCTAACAAAAGTGTGCCATCATATGATGATATGCGTAGAAAATAATTTCAGTTACAAGTTTCCACACTTTTATGTAAACATTCTTAAATTATACCGTCTTGGATGGTCATGTTGTTATCAATGATCAAATTATGTACCTGAAAATTTAGTAGAACCATTATGGAATTCTAATTTCGACATTCAAAATGACGAAAAAACTTTTAAAAAAATTAAATCAGTTGATATTTTGCAGTACTTTTCTTTCTTTTTGTCCTACAATGGCCAGTGGCGTAGCTGTACAACATAGTTGTTCAGGTGGAGTTTTTAGTGAGACAACGTAGTGTAATGTTTGAGCTGATGAACAGATAATAGCCTGAAATAATTGTTTGAGAACAAGAAACTGTAAGACTTATCTTAAAACAATAATAATGGTCGTCTTATTGAAGAATTTATTACATGACAGATGCATGCAATTTGAACTTTTATCTTCTAGGTCAGATTGTGAACCTAACAGCTTAGATTTGACTGTACCTCTGTATGGTGACTGAAGACTAGTCACCTTCATCGTGCCAACGGTCTCATAAAAGAGGGCCGTGAAGGAGTGGGGGGGGGGGGGGGGGGGGAGGTAAAAGGGGTGGCATGAGGTTCCCTCGTCTGTGCTTGGACTACACATTCTTCTAGTTTGGAAGCAAAATAACTCATGAGAGACGAAGCAAGAAGGATATAAGGCAGTGAGGCGAAGAGGGCATTTTCTTATGGTTGTCTCAAATGTGAACGAAGCTGGATCGTGCAGCTGCTGGGCTTCTGGAATTATTGTATATGGGAGAAGTGGCCTCTTAATCGCACTGTCCCTAAACAACATCGAGCGAATGTCGAGAGGTTTCCCTGTACAATATTGCAGTTGATTTCGTTCTCGATTCAAGACCAAATCAACTTTAGTACCGCTTCTGATACGTCTTTCTTTCGCTTGCGAGATAGTGCGTAGATAAGAAAATGCGCATTGTGTCTCTAGTTTTATTTTGTCGAAACAATGTTACAGTGAAATAAACCACACAAAAACCTCTTTGGAGACAGTATGACTGCATGAAGTATTTAAAAATCGCACTACTTCCACTATCATTCTTGATGCGTCGATAGCCATCCTTATCGCCGGGAGCAAATTACTGTTTGCCACGTTTTGTGTTGTTCTCTAACAGTCTAGTCGAGAAACATGTAGAACTTTCATTAATGCTTCAGCTCTTTAGTATCTGAAAGGCGCAATGGGGATCAAGGAAGAATATCGTATCATTTTGTGTTAGCGCTCGTTTAAATAAACCCTAGCGTGTTTGCTCTTTTTGTGAAATAGTGTGAGTTTTATCTCAACACGTATCAGTCGCTATGAAAACTCTTTCCGTTTACAATGTTCCTGTGCCAACCAGCCACAACTGGAAAAGAGTGGAGTGACTTAAAGTGTACCAATCACATAGAATTAATCGTAGGAAAGGCTCATATCAGAGTGAGATTCATTGTGAAACCGAGCAGAGTGAGAAAGATGGACGGATTGTGTGAAATATACATTGCAATAACTAAAATCTGATTTATTAAATATTTAACATTTGCAAAAAGTAGTTAAAATATTTATGCGAGCTGACCTTACATGCTCAAAACTGAGACAGCAGTGGTTAAACAAATCGAAATATGTAACCTTTAGAAAGTCATAAACTTCATTTAAGAATAATAAACTTTATGGTACAAAAAATAATTTCGAAAATCAAACTTAACTTTGCAAGATGTAAAATACGAAATACAGAATTCGTAATTAGCTCATTGCCTTAAAGATGAGAACTTGCCTTTCATTACTGGAAAATAACCTTATCTATAAGAACAGATTTATTACACACGTTAAAAAATATATTATCAAGGCCGTAAGTACGATTCAACAACGGAATATTCAGGCAAGGAAAGGTATATCTGTTGACACAACGGAATTAAGTAGAGTTACATCCAACAGCAATCGACCCGAACACACTGGCGGAAAAAAGAATTAGTACACCTTGAAATACTATGTAGATTTTGATCCGATGCCACATGGGGAACAGCAGGTGCACTGATAGTGGTTTCACCGTCGTCCGCCAACAGATATCGCAGTGACATAGCTACCAGAGAGCCATCTGTGTCTACCCTTTAACAGGGACTACTCACAGCAGAAGGCTCAGTGTGGTGTAAAACGTGTGAAACAAGGAGGCAACCATGCAACCATGCAATTGCCACCTGAGCGAGTTTGAAATGTTTCAAATTGTGGCCTTCCGAGTTCTGGGACAGTGCTTTTGGAGAATCAGTGATCGCGTGAACATTCTCACATTCGCAGACGAGTATCTGGACGTCCGTGTAGCATATACGGCCTCCAGGATCATCGTGTTGCAAGGGCAGCAATGGCAGATCTTACAGCTACCGGAGCACAGATAAGAGGAATTGTGAGCCCCGACGTGTCAACACGAATGTTGCGAACCGGTTAATAGTAACTGGACTATGGGCAAGGACACTCCTAACCTGTCTTCCACTCACACCACAGCACTGACGTGCACGCTTAGACAGATGCCGTCAGGCGATCGCTTGCAGGATGGAATGGCGCTCCGTGATCTTGAGCAATGAAGGCAGATTCTGCGTGCACGCAATTGATGGTCATTTCAGCGTACGACGACCTGGTGAGCGCTGTTTCGTAGAGTGCATTTGTTCACCCACACTGTCTCCACCCTATGCGTTATGGTGTGGGATGCGGTAAGCTACTAGTTCACCTTGAGTGTTTATGGACAGGACGCTAATCAGCGCTCGGTACATGCGGAATGTTGTTACACCGGTTCTGTTGTCGTTCTTGCAAGAGGAAGATCATGTGTTGTGCAACAGGAAAATGCTATACACACTGTCCATGGAACTCAATGTGCTCTGCAAGAAGTGCAGCAACTTATATGGCCAGCACGATCTCCGGACTTGTGGGACATGATGGGACGAGAAGTGACTCGTCAACCAACAACTCTTACTGAACTACTTGAACAGATCGAACAAGCTTACCATAGCATACACCAGGACAGTATTTTCCATCTGTACGATCGGCTGGATGCCAGAGTCATTGCCTGCATTGCCGCCAGTGGAGGTAACATACTAATATGGGTGTTTCAGCATGGGTCGATACGTGGTACCTCAGAACGGCTTGTGCTATTGATCTTGTAAGGAGACAGGAAAATCCAACACCTTCCATGAAAACCCTAACACGATAAGCAAATCCAGTAGTATGTCACATAGCTCCGAATAAATCATGACATTAGATTAACGAAAGTAATACGAGTAACGAGTGAGCAAATGGAATACCACAGACTAACACAAGAATGCCTAAATGCATGTCATACCTTCCCACCAGACACAGTTCCGAGGGGAGAAACGAGAACAGAAGCCGAGAGCGGAACCGTGTTAAGCTAGAAGGCCCTACGATAAGGGACGGACACCCACCAAGAAAAATAACCGCCACGACCAACCCCCGGCCCATGTTAAAAGATAGAGCCCTCCAGAAGAACTGTATAGATCTTACGAGAACACTAAAAGCGTCACACCAGCTGCAAGTTTTAGCGTGAGACTTTTTCAAGTCTCTGTTACGTTGCAAACTTTAAAAACATTGCCCCACCACGAAAAGTATAACGTTTCTCATTGGATAGACAGCATTTTTGTAGGCGGAGCTTAAGGTTAACATTGAGACCCTGATTGGTCAGATGAAAACACAGCCAGATAGTTTTTTTTTAAACCAACTTCGGGAAGTTGTAGTAAGAAGAAGTTAGGAGAGAGTTGCTTCCGAGACGGCGAGCTGTATGGAGCTGCGCCAGCCGCCACCCCTGACGAACACCGACAAGGTAATGAACGCACGCGATGCCGCATTTTTGAGCGCATACGGCTTCACTCAGAACTGCAGAAGTCTCATCTGTTACACCCCCTTTTTACGTAATACTAGTGTCGATCGTCAATTGAAGCTCATGGTATTCATATTTGCTACAGAAGTTTAAATCTGAAACGCGATGATTTTTCTGTTATATAATTATTGAGAAGACACATCAGCCACTGTAATTTACGACAAGTTAGATAAGTAATTAAAGATAATTGAGGGTCACTGTGGACCATTTTGATAGTTTTCTCTTTTGTGAAACTTAATTTAAACCTAGATTATAGATGTGATATGGCATAGGTCATCCTTCGATCCATTGTAGAACATGGAAACCCATTCAGGAAATATTGGTTCACATTTTTGTTGAACGCAGTTGGTTTTTATCATCGTGTATTAAAATATTTCGTTTTATCAATAGTGCAATTTATAAACAATGTTTTGTGAGTAGCATAAAATTTCCAATGGTAAACTTAACTGCTTTTTCGACGTTATGTTACCAGCTAACTAAAAATAGGAAAGCCTTGAACCCCTTCCACTAAATTTAGTTAGTATTAACATTCTTTTACAGGGAGTGCAGTGGAGCTGACGCTGAAATCATTAAGGATTTGATTATATCATCGCTATTCTCACTGAACTCTTCTGAACTCTATATGTCATGTGTGGTGTGGGGTCTCCTTACCAGCAACAGGTTCCAGGTTCAAACTAGTCAATTCCCTAAAAAACATGCTCAGAGCGTCATTGCGCGAAAGTGGTAGGGAGACACGACATAGAACAACAGACACCACGCAGAATGTTAAAATCTATAAATG
The DNA here is from genome assembly GCF_023897955.1 of Schistocerca gregaria. Classification (NCBI taxonomy): domain Eukaryota; kingdom Metazoa; phylum Arthropoda; class Insecta; order Orthoptera; family Acrididae; genus Schistocerca; species Schistocerca gregaria. The sequence continues at coordinate 927,107,587 of NC_064921.1, read as the reverse complement.
TAAACATTTCATGTACTCCATGTGCCCTGTTGCAGAAATAAATCTTGAGTGAACTGAAACCTCTAAAAGGGTGCTGTAATTTTTTATCGGTAGTGTGTATGTAACTGCCATGGGAAGAACCCAGCAACATTCTACGGCCGCATCGGCATCACGTATAAGTTCGAAGTGTGAAATAATCCAGTGCCCCTCGCACCAACGCAGTCATGGCTGTGCTGGTTGCCGTGCAGTCGAACTCCAGCGGATGAAGGCTCTTCGGGCTGTGCGGGTTCGCCCACCCAGCCAGAGAGAGGACAACACCGCTGTCTATAACGACTGCCTCACTCGCCATCCCTCCCGGGAAGTTCTAACTGAACTATAAAAGCCCAATTTGGAAGTATCCTTTTGAAGAGCAATCCATCAACGAAGCAACCACGTTACAAATCTGAGTTCGATTCATTATTGTTCTACAGTGTGGGGTCATTATTAGATAGGATAGATGCAGAGTATAGACAGGATCCGAAGAAAAGAGACATTTGTCGTCACAGGTTAGTGTAATAAGCTCGAAAGCGTCACTGAGATGCTTATCCAACTCTAGTGGCAGACGCTAAAAGAAAAGCGTTGAACATTACGAAGTGGCATACTCTTAAAAGTCTGAGAGTGTGCGTTCCTAGAAGATTCAAACATATATTTGCGTCCTCAAGTAAGGATCACAAAAATATAAAATTAGAGAGGTATTCGAGTTCAGAACGAGTCTTACTAACAATCATTCTTCATTCTTTCCATGCACGATTCGTGAGCTGGCCGGTGTGATCGAGAAGTTCTAGGCGCTTCAGTCTGGAACCGCGCGACAGCTACGGTCGCAGGTTCAAATCCTTCCTCGGGCATGGATGTGTGTGATGTCCTTAGGTTAGTTAGGTTTAAGTAGTTATAAGTTCTAGAGGACTGATGGCCTCATAAGTTGAGTCCCATAGTGCTCAGAGCCATTTGAACCATTTTGAACTATTCGTGAATGGAAAGGGAAAGCGCAGGGAGGGGGGGGGGGGGGGGGGGGGAGAGGGCTGAATGGCAGTGGCACCTTGGTAGTCCCGTCACACACCTTAAGTTGTCTTGCAGAGCAGAGGTGAAATGTACGAGTAGAACTAAGGTAGTCCTTTGTTGCTGACTTGCGAAGACACTTCAAGCAACGTGTCGTCAAACGTAACGCGTGGGAAAGTAGAGCGCAAAGTCGATTCTTAAGACTTACATCCCATTTTTAACATTTTTGATTGGTGTATTATAGATTGGTAATAAGAAATCTGAAAACTTTGCGTGCCTATCATGAGTAGTGTGTACTGTATATCCTCATAGTGCACCGACCTACATAGATGTATTTACATGCTATCAGTGATTTTTTGACACGAAGTCTCACATGCCACCTGCATTTGTTCCAGGGACTGTGATGGCCATCATCAGCCTGCTGTCCATGTGCTCCGGCTTCCTTGTGCCCACCGTCGTCAGCTGCTTCGTCTCCGACCAGGTGCGTGCCATTTGCTGACGACCATCTGCTGTGATTCTCTATATGTGGTGCCTGTTCCTTTGAACATGTCCAAAAGAGCAGACACCATTTCTGATCCTGCAGCCATTATGAATCAAGACTAAGAAGAATTAAAGACAACAGCTGCCAGTGGGCATTGATTGAAATCAATGGGGAATTTCTGAAAATTTGTGCCAGACCGAGATTCGAACCTGGGCCTCGTGCTTAATACGAAAATGCTCTGACGTCTACGCCATCTGGACACAGAGGTCATTGTAACTGAACGAACTACCCTACCATGCCTCCCATTAGACCTAAATTACCATTTATGTAGTATCACTTGCTCATTATCTTCATTACTTGCGACATTTCGTCGATTCCTGTAAGAATTCGAGCTTGCTCTGCATCTGCCCTGTAGGCATTCTCTTATAGGAATCGGCGAATTGCCGCGAGTAATGAGGATAACGGGCAAGAGGCAGTACATCAGTAGTGTGTGGATAAGTTTAGAATTTGGGTCTAACGGAATGCGTGCTAGGTCACTCCGTGCAGTTGCGATGACCACTTTGCCCGGATGGCGTAGTGATCAGAGTATCTGGTTTGTGAGCCGGAGGTCCTTGCTCGAATCCTGGTCCAGCACAAATTTTCAACTTTCCCCATTGATTTAAATCAATGTCAGATAGCAGCTAATGTCTAATTCCTCTGTGCCTTGACATGTGTTTCTTTTTATTACCGCATTTCACAGTAAGCTAAAAATTTACTCTTCCGCCCATGTGAAGATCATTCGACACACTCGCGCGGCTCCCCCCGTCGGAGGTCCGAGTCCTCCTTGGCCATTGGTGTGTGTGTTGTCCTTAGCGTAAGTTAGTTTAAGTTAGTTAATTTAGTGTGTAAGCCTTTGGACCGATAGCCTCAGGAGTTTAGTCCCATAGAACCCTACCACAAATTTCCAAAATTTCCGTTCGACACTGATCACTACTTAAATTAGAAGAAGATGGGAGAATGAGCTCTTACTTTGTGGAGGGAACGATCCCGTTAGTCGCTTGATTTTAAGGAAATCACAACTACTTTGAAATAAAGTACGTTGTGGTGAACTGCACTTTTCTTGCTGAAGTTACCAGCATCGGTCGCAGGTTCGAATCCTCCCACGGGCATGGATGTGTGTGATGTCCTTAGGTTAGTTAATTATAAGTAGTTCTAAGTCTAGGGGACTGATGACCTCAGATGTTAAGTCCCATAGTGTTTAGAGCTATTTGAACCATCTGCAGTTGAAAAACAAAGATAAATGGGAATAAGAAATCAAACGAAACGCTAATACTCTGTAACGAACCACGGAAACCCAATGTCCCTTACAGGAAAATATTCAGAAAATATTCCCGAGCATCCTCCGAGCCAATGGTGACGGCGTATTTATCTGCAGTAAATAACGCTTTTGGTCATTGCAGATTTTGAAGCTGAAATAACGTGGGTGAAGGTAACATTGAAATGTTGTACAGGAGGTCACCGGCGCTCTAGTGGCAGAACACTTGTGGGAAGCGTAGCGGAATAAAGCTGATAAACTTTCTTATTTTGCTGTATCATAGCAGTGGGAGTTTCAGTTTGCCAGCTGTAGGCTGGTAGAGGGGCATACCATTTTATTTTCCAAAAAGGGTCATCACGTTGTAGAATTATATAGAACCGTATTATCTCAGTGAGCTGTAACAATTTTAGGGACTGTAACTTTGTGACCCTGTGCTTGATAATGGGTTGTGACGCCAAAACGAGTACAGAAAATAAAATAAAGTGAATCTGTGTGTGTTCCATTTTAAAAACAATTACTGCCAGTTGACTCTCAGAATAATTAAACGTATCGTATCCCGCATAAATAAGATTATTGTTAGATTATACTGTTAATTATTACTGGAAATATCTAGGAGCGTTTATTGGAGTGACCTAAGGTAAAACGACCATAAAAACCTATAAGATGGCGAGGCTGAGAATCTTGAAGAATTTGTAAGTCAACGAACTCATTCACCAAATCCATTGTCAACAAAAATTTCTTTGTACCAGTTCTCGAACACTGTTTGTCCTTCTGAGACGGTTACCAGGAAGAATTAATAGAATAGACCGAGAAGATTCAAACAATAGCGGCACATTTTGTCTTTAGTCCAGGTCGGAAGCGCGAGAGTGTTGCAGAGATGCTTATCAAACTCTAAGCGCAGGTGCTACAAGAGAGGCGTTGTGCATCGCGAGCAGGTTTATTGTTAAAGGATCGAGAGGGTAGGGTGCACCACGTGTAAAAGGATCGAGAGGGTAGGGTGCACCACGTGTAAAGACCACGACGTGAAAATGAGAGAAACACGAGTTCGTGTGAAGGCTTAGCGACTGCACCATTGGCGACAGGAAATAAACCATGGGAAGCGGCAGTGGAGATGATACTGGAGGCACCTCTGGCCGCGTACCGTGATGTGAACCCCAGAGTGTGGATGCAGGTGTGGACTGAATACTCTACAGAGTTCTGCAACACTTAAAAGATTTCTGTACGAAATCATTAGTACATCTTATATTTTTGGGCATGGATTTGCGTAAGAAGCTTGTGAAAGTATGGATTTCGAGGGGGTATTTTATGAAACGCTGACCATAAGAACGTCCGAGAACAACAAAACGGTAGCACTACAAATTTCGTGTTACAGAAGGCTGCCAAAACATAAGTGGATATTAAAATTAATTTAGTGAGAGGCGAGAAGGTACTAGAGAGAAGAGGAAAGTAGTGAAGACATTGTATATGTTTATGGGACGTATCTTAGGGCATTCTGAAATAGTTTTCATACTGGACACTGTAATGGAGAGTTAAAAATTGCTGAATCAAAGAACGAGTACATTTTCTAAAACACATATTGGAGAACTGTGGGTAGAGAAAGTCTGCAGGGATGGGAAGGTCGAAAGTAGAATGACATAATACGTTTTAGAGTAGCATATGTGCTCGTAGCGTTTCATTTTGATACAAGAAGTGCCGAGAATATTCTTTTTCCGTTAAATCACTTAAATAAATTTCGACGTTTAGCATTTTCTTTCTTTTACATTTCGGAGTTCCTGGAATCCTTTGCAGATATAGGGCTAGGTATATATTCAAAAATTTATGAAACACCAAACGCACCAAAGTATTTCCCGAGGGAATGTTCATCGTTCCACCGAAAAAGATATTTGTTTGCTAAACGTAAAAACTGTAGGACAGACTGACTGGCTACGCTTGTAAACTACTGGCTATAACAACACCAAAAGGAAATAAAGTAATTTTGAGCAGCTATTGTATGACGATTGGTTGCAGCAAACATATAGGTGCCAGAGAAGCAATTCCAGAGCTGCTCCTAGTAACAGTAAGCAAAACTCTGGAATCTTTCATAGTAATTGTAGACTTTGACACTTTATGGTGCAGCAGAAAATCGTATATCTTTAGAGGAATTGGGATAAAATACAGACGGGTTTGGGTTATTAAACAGGTAGAATAAAGAGGAAAAATTAGGAAAGGAGTAGGTATTTATTTAACGTAAGATCGCCGAATATAGAGTTGTGAAGCGAAGGACTTTTCCTAGGAGTATACTACGTATCGTGACAGAAGATTGCAGAAAGTAGCCCGGTGTAGGTAAGGAAAGCCTTCTTCAATTAAAGAATCTTGCTGGTATCACATATTGACACGAATCGAGGGAAGAAGTTACGATAGCGCAGGTGCGGAGGGCAGTGCTCTATATGGAAGTAAAATCTTCTAAATAGGAAAATAAGCCCGTCAGAAGTACAGTGCTGTAGAGGAATATTAAACACTGGGTCAGGGGGAGGGAAGGGGGGAGGAGAGTGGAATTAGGCGCAAAATCAAAAATCAAAAGGTGCGTCTAGTGGTTTAGGGAAAACCATTGGCAAAAGAAGAGAAAAATTATTGGCACATGTGCTATAGCGTCCAGGACAGCAACAGAATAGGCGGACAAAAAGGGACAATCATGGAGCTTAATGGGTATGATACATGAGTTGAATGGAAAATATTCACAGAACATAGGAAGATACGGAGCGTGTAATCAAATTGAAAGACTGATAAGAAAAACGTCACGAATTTGATGCGTACAAATACATTACGAACATTTATTCGAACAGCTTCTACACTTTGTTCCAACAGCTCTCGTCGGTTTGACAGCTGTTCCGTGCGCTGGTGAAGGAACTTGCGCGCCCTCGGTTAATCTGCGCCTCCGTAGGTCCCGGGGGATGCTAATTACAAAGCTCCGGAGTTAAGCACCACAGGTATTAACGGCATGTTAGCTGGTATTAAGCGGCGATTAGTTAATTAGCAGCAATTAACGCCCAGGCCGTTAGTGCACCCCGCAGCTGACTTGCGGTTCGATGACTAGGCAATTATGATAGCAAGACTTCACTCGTTAATATCGAATATCTAATGTAAAATGTTTTTCCACGATAATAACACAAATGTGCATGCTCAGTGCACCATTAAAGCCTGGCACATAGCGTATGAATAATGTTGTACTCCAGTCAGAGGTGATTTCGACTGAAATAAAAAAAAATCTGTGAAAATGCTATGTTTGGTTTAAGTAAGGCAACATGTTACTTCAAATATATACACTACACTGTCATTTGGTACGAGTTTTAGAAAAGCTAGGAAATACGAAAATTAAGTTTAACCTCACTAGAAATAAGTACCGAGGCAAGCTGCTACAGCCATGAAAGTGCTTGTTATTGCACGGTCCAGTCACATTAACGTGACCACCGCCTATGTTCGACTCAACGCGCAGGTGGCAACACTAACACTGGGGGGGGTAAGTGAAGAGTGTCGGGCGACGCGGACAATGGCGCAGTCGTTGTCGTAATGCCGAAACGGACACATTCATCCGACGTCCAAAAGGGCGTGATCATCGGGCCATTTCCAAAATTGCTATAGTTTAATACTTTTATCTTGGCCGTTCGCGCATGTCCTCCCAGACGCGGGAGATCGCTGCGTTGCCAATTGTACGCGCCAAGAGAAGCAGCGCCATAGTATAGTTCGCAAACTTACGTTTATGGGGGAGCGAGCAGTTTATGAAGTAAAGCCACCATGGCCGCATTAACCCTTTCGCTGCTACAGAGATGTGCTCCCCGCATCCCGCGATGGACGCGATTTTGTCATCATTGCACTGCTCGCCTGTGCAGACACATGGTGTTTCGACTGCTTTGACACACTTTACAATTCGATTTCACAAAAACTATTTGGCCCAAAAATTAGATTTTTACACATCTTCTTGACTGATACCTTCCCCCCATAAATGACATAATTTTGTTTCGATGTTCAACGCAGTTATTGTGCAGCATTAGATGTAGTAAACCATTCCACGAAATGTTGAAGAGTTTGCAGAGGTAAAAAAGTCCATAGCATATACTTTCCGTATGGTCGATTTTAGTTGCCACTAGAAATTTCAAAAAACTGCATTCAAACGAATAAAATTCAAGAAGTAAGACACTTCGATATTGTTTTTAAATAAAAATATTAAGCACCGATCAAGGTTTGAACTCTAGAACCTTTTGCTTAGCACCCATACACTTTGACCTTTACGCTAAAGCAGCAAATCGCTCAATGCATCTCCAGGAACATCACGCAAAATACCGACAAACACTGTTTGTATGGTTATGAATTACTTACGTTTCGTCGAAGTACCATAGGAAATAAGCAATTACCACTGTTCTTCATTGCGAAAAAACGGTTGGTGAGAATGATAAAAAAAACCTTTCCTTGCTATCGCCTCAATTAGGAGGCTTATTGCTTGTATGGTTTAATAAATTAATATAATATGAAGCAATTGGTATAAAGAATGCTTTTTACAAACTTTCTATGAAAGAAAGTCTGCTATCAAGACATTGCTTTTGTTCAATTACTTTATTTATGACTGAACGTTTGTAAAACTGAAGACACTCGTCCGTGCTCTGCACTGCAGTCGAGCTCTGGCAACGTCGTTCTCTGTTCATTGGCTGACTGTCTTTTGTGACATCAGATGCGCAGAACGTACCTAAACTCGGCAGCCGTCATAAACGACACGCACTTCAAGTTTGTAAACTGCGTGCGCGCCGTTGTAGTTACACTAGACCATGCGCGGTGTGGCGCAGCGTGCTGGTGTGGTCGACGCCGTGGAGCTGTTACTGCTACAGCTCGGCCGGCGAGGTCGAGACGCGATGCGCGATGACGGATGTCTAGGTCGGTTAACGAGTGACAAGATCTCAAAAAGCTCTTAAGAAATCGTTCCTCACGTAATGATTAAAGTTTGGCTGCGAGTCCGCACAGTTTCCTTATTAACACGAACCGCGCACTCTGATTGTCCCTTATGGTTTGAAGTTGAATTATTATGTGCCCGGTTAACACTTTAGTGCAATAATTGATGAATCTTACTTCGTGCACATCATCCACATCATCAAAAGCGAGGGAAAAGTTCAATTGCAGATCGTATTGGTCGTTGTTTCTTCGTTGCTAAGTAAAATTGTTCGCTCTGTATGACACGAGATCCACAGATACTCTTTAACAATGTCTTAATTATCTTGCGTCGTAATATTATGTAGGTCCAAACCTTCCTTGTCACAACTAACAGTCCACGAATTTACTTCCAAGTTAAAACTGTTCAGTAACTTTTGATGAGCAGTTACCAAATATTCATAGAATGATGGAGGCGACACGTTGAATTTCCACTTTTGATGAACAATTTTATTGTTCCTTTTCGCTAAATACTTTATAAACGTCACGCCGCACGTACACACGGTTAATTAGCGGTGGCAGTTCTGTTAGTTTCAATTATCATGACAGTTACGACAGCTTTAACCCTCGGCGTAATTGTATCTTCTTCATGTATTCGTGTCAATGTCTTCTACTCGAGACTAAACGTGTATTATAGACTTTTGAAACTTTGGGCATTCCTTTATATAAGTTCACTTATATGCATGTTGAGTCCAATATTGCCTACTTCCGTTACTAAAGTCCAGCAACTCGGTATACACACTTAGCATACCATCTCGGTTCAAGTCTCTATTCTGAATATCAGTTCACAAAATCCGTGCGTCTACCTCACGCAACAACGACTCTTGAAAGTAAAACAATCTCGTCGCGCTCCCTTCGCTCAACTATGGCAAGAGCTGCTCTCGTATGACTTGATAGCACGATAGCTAGCAAGCGACATACTTTTTCCGTGAATGAGTGTTGTTGTTGTGTTGTTGTTGTTGTTGTTGTTGTTGTGGTCTTCAGTCCTGAGACTGGTTTGATGCAGCTCTTCATGCTACTCTATCCTGTGGAAGCTTCTTCATCTCCCAGTACCTACTGGAGTCTACATCCTTCTGAATCAGCTTAGTGTATTCATCTCTTGGTCTCCCTATACGATTTTTATCCTCCACGCTACCCTCCAATGCTAAATTTGTGATCCCTTGATGCCTCAGAACATGTCCTACCAACCGGTCTGTTCTTCTTGTCAAGTTGTGCCATAAACTCCTCTTCTCCCCAATTCTGTTCAATACCTCCCCATTAGTTATGTGATCTACCCATCTAATCTTCAGCATTCTTCTATAGCACCACATTTCGAAAGCTTCTATTCTCTTCTTGTCCAAACTACTTATCGTCCATTTTTCACTTCCATACATGGCTACACTCCATACAAATACTTTCAGAAACGACTTCCTGTCACTTAAATCTATACTCGATTTTAACAAATTTATCTTCTTCAGAAGAGAGTATGAGTATTGTAGACGCATTGAATTTCTTCGTTGCGTTTACAACTCTCTTCCACATTAAAGTTATCTCTGACCGACATTTCCTTGGACTTAACTTTGATGGTATTAATTTGCAATTATTACTTAGATGTTTGGCCAATAACTAAAGATAACCTTTCTTCCTTCTTCCTTTCTACCAAAACACACTCTGCAATGCTTAATGTTGGTGTTTATCAAGACTTTCGGGTGTTATATCATTGGCAAAGTTGTCGTACCTGTCAGGATAACTATTCCCTGCTTTACATCATGATGGTCTTTCCTAATTGAGTTTTTGGGGTTCATTAGGGTGTTACAATGGGAAAATGGCGCTATCTAAAACCAGTGCCAAGGCAATTATGGTGAACCACGGGCCCTAGATGACAGGGGCGAGAAATGGCTGCAGAGATCTGCACGGGCGAATACACGTGCAACTGTTGAGCAACCTTCCGTCCAGACGACCCACGGGCTACCCACAGTGCCCCCCCTTCAACTGTTAAGCGAACGTTGCTGCATATGGGCCTCCGCAGAAGGTTCCTGGTTCATGCACCCATGCTGACTGCTGAAGGCTGGAATCCGCACGTCAGTAACATAACTTGGCGTCCACTGAGAGGCGACAGGTAGCCTTTTCAGATGAATCATGTTTTATGTTATTGCAGGCAGATGGCCGTTGGCATGTACGGTTCTGCAATAATCGTCGGGAAGGTCGAAACCGGAGGAGAGAGCGTTTGCGTGGCATTCCCTCGGTGATCTCGTGGTCGGGAGGGCCCAATGGATCATCACAAACATGAATCTGTCGTTAGGAGCCATGTCCACCCCTATACACAGGGTGGCCATTGACCGTGACCCGGCCAAATATCTCACGAAATAAGCGTCAAACGAAAAAACTACGAAAAGCGAAACTTGGCTAGCCTGAAGGGGAAAACAAGATGGCGCTATGGTTGGCCCTCTAGATGGAGCTGCCATAGGTCAAACGGTTACCATCTGCGTTTTGTAAATAGGAACCCCATTTTTTTATTACATATTCGTCTAGTACGTAAAGAAATATGAATATTTTAGTTGGACCACTTTTTCGCTTTGTGATAGATGGCGCTGTAATAGTCACAAACATGTAGCTCACAATTTTAGACGAACAGTCGGTAACAGGTAGGTTTTTTAAATTAAAATACAGAACGTAGGTACGTTAGAACATGTTATTTCGGTTGTTCCAATGTGATACATGTACCTTTGTGAACTTACCATTTCTGAGAACGCATGCTGTTACAGCGTGATTACCTGTAAATACCACATTAATGCAATAAATGCTTAAAACGATGTCCTTCAACCTCAATGCATTTGGCAATACGTGTAACGACATTCCTGTCAACAACAACGAGTAGTTCGCCTTCCGTAATTTTCGCACATCCATTGAGAATACGCTGACGCATGTTGTCAGGCGTTGCCGGTGGATCAAGATAGCAAATATCCTTCAACTTTCCCCACAGAAAGAAATCCGGGGACCTCAGATCCGGTGAATATGCGGGCCATGATATGATGCTTCGACGACCAATCCACCTGTCATGAAATATGGTATTCAGTACCGGTTCAAGCGCACGCGAGCTATGTGCCGGACATCCATCATGTTGGAAGTACATCGCCATTCTGTCATGCAGTGAAACATCTTGTAGTAACATCGGTAGGACATTACGTAGGAAATCAGCATACATTGCACCATTTAGATTGCCATCGATAAAATGGGGGCCAATTATCCTTGCTCCCATAATGTCGCACCAAACATTAACCCGCCAAGGTCGCTTATGTTCCACTTGTCTCAACCATAGTGGATTTTCCGTTGCCCAATAGCGCATGTTATGCCGGATTACGTTACCGCTGTTGGTGAATGACGCTTCGCCGCTAAATATAACGCGTGCAAAAAATCTGTCATCGTCCCGTAATTTCTCTTGTGCCCAGTGGCAGAACTGTACACGACATTCAAAGTCGTCGCCATACAATTCCTGGTGCATAGAAATATGGTACGGGTGCAATCGATGTTGATGTAGCATTCTCAACACCGACGTTTTTGAGATTCTCGATTCTCGCGCAATTTGTCAGCTACTGATGTGTGGATTAGCCGCGACAGCAGCTAAAACACCTACTTGGACATCATCATTTGTTGCAGGTCGTGGTTGACGTTCCACACGTGGCTGAACACTTCCTGTTTCCTTAAATAACATAACTCTGCGGCGAACGGTTCGGACACTTGGATGATGTCGTCCAGTATACCGAGCAGCATACATAGCACACGACGTTGGACATTTTGATTACAATAGCCATACATCAACATGATATTGACCTTTTCCGCTATTGGTAAACGGTTCATTTTAACAAATGCATTGAGGCAAATAGCGACCGCGCTGTCGAAATGTTACGTGATAGCACGTGCTTATACGTTTCTGACTATTATAGCGCCATCTAACAGAAAGCGATAAAAGTGGTTCAAATAAAACATTAATATGTCTTTACGTACTACACGAATATGTAATAAAAATGGGGGTTCCTAATTTTTAAAAAACCGCAATTGATATCCGTTTTAGCTATCGCTTCGACATCTAGCGGGCCAGCCATAGCGCCATCTGGTTATCCCTTTCAAGCTAGACGAGTTTCGTTCTTTTTAGTTTTCTCGTTTGATGGTTATTTTGTGAGATATTTAACCATGTCACTATCAGTGGACCACACTGTATAGTTTTTCTTGTACCCGGCACGATGGCATCTACGAGGAGGTCAAACCAACATGTCACACAGATGGCAGTGTACGTGAGTGGCTCGTAGAACACCTCAATAAGTTTACCGTACTCTCCTGGCTACCAAACTCCCCGTACTTAAATCGTGGGACCACCTCGAGCCGGCTGCTCACGCCATGGATCGTCAACCGGGAAACTCATATCAGCTGGTCACGGCCACTGGAGCCGTCATGGGCCCACATCCCTGTCGATGCCATCCAGAACCTCAATGACTTTCTTCCTGTTTTTCCGTGTTGCAAAAGGTGGTAATTCATTTTCACAGGTGGTCACATTAATGTGACCGGACCGTGTATACATAAAATGAGACGTGTAAAATGTTTACCATTGCCCAACGTCCAAGTCTCTTTGTGCAGCGCGGCTAGTGAAGCAATTTGCTTTGAAACGCGTCCTACCGCGGCGGTAGGTGGAGTTTGTCAACAAAATACTTCAGTGTATCTGACCTCACTGTCACAGCACCCTCAGGAGGGCTATCTACAAGAGCGGTCGAAACGTTAGAAAATTTTACATATTGACAATGTGGTCACATACAATGAAGAATTTTATTGCCAGTACCGACAAAGGCTGTGGAAACTTACGCTTGCAGAATAAACTACTGGCCATTAAAATTGCTAACCAAGAAGAAATGCAGATGATAAACGGGTATTCATTGGATAAATGTATTATACTAGAACTGACATGTGATTACATTTTCACGCAATTTGGGTGCATAACTCCTCAGAAATCTGTACCCAGAACAACCACCTCTGGCCGTAATAACGGCCTCGATGCGCCTGGGCATTGAGTCAAACAGTGCTTGGATGGCGTTTACAGGTGCAGTTGCCCATGCAGCTTCAACACGATACCACAGTTCATCAAGAGTAGTGACTGGCGTATTGTGACGAGCCAGTCGCTCGGCCACCATTACCCAGACGTTTTCAGTTGGTGAGAGATCTGGAGAATGTGCTGGCCAGGGCAGCAGTCGAACATTTTCTGTATCCAGAAAGGTCCGTATAGGACCTGCAACATGCGGTCGTGCATTATCCTGCTGAAATGTAGGATTTCGCAGGAATAGAAGGGTAGAGCCACGGGTCGTAACACATCTGAAATATAACGCCCACTGTTCAAAGTGCCGTCAATGCGAACAAGAGGTGACCGAGACAAGTCAACAATGGCACCCCATACCATCACGCCGGGTGATACTTCAGTATGGCGATGACGAATACACGCTTTCAATGTGCATTCACCGCGATGTGGCCAAACACGGATGCGACCATCAAGATGCTGTAAACAGAACCTGGATTCATACGAAAAAATTACGTTTTACCATTCGTGCACCTAGGTTCGTCGTTGAGAACACCATCGCAGGCGCTCCTGTCTGTGACGCAGCGTCAAGGGTAACCGCAGCCATGGTCTCCGAGCTGATAGTCCATGCTGCTGCAAACGTCGTCGAAGTGTTGGTGCAGATGGTTGTTGTCTTGCAAACATCCCCATATGTTGGCTCAGGGATCGAGCGTGGTTCCACGATTCGTTACAGCCATGCGGATAAGATGCCTGTCACTTCGACTGCTAGTGATACGAGGCCGTTGGGATCCATCAAGGCGTTCCGTATTACCCTCCTGAACCCACCGGTTCCATATTCTGCTAACAGTCATTGGATCTCGACCAACGCGAGCAGCAATGTCGCCATACGATAAATCGCAATCGCGATAGGCTACAATCCGACCTTTATCTAGGTCGGAAACGTTATGGTACGCATTTCTCCTCCTTACACGAGGTATCACAACAATTTTTCACCAGGCAACGCCGGTCAACTGCTGTTTGTGTATGAGAAATCGGTTGGAGCCTTTCCTCATGTCAGCTCGTTGTAGGTGTCGCCACCGGCGCCAACCTTGTGTGAATGCTCTGAAAAGCTAATCATTTACATATCACAGCATCTTCCTCCTGTCGGTTAAATTTCGCATCTAAAGCACGTCATCTTCGTGGTGTACCAGTTTTAATTGCCAGTAGAGTAGAATTTGCTTGCGACTACAGTGAATGTCAAACAAAGGGTTGCAGAGGGTGGGAGGGTGAGAGTAAGATGGCATGCCTTTGGCCAGGCAGTCACGAGAGAATGCAATCTGCGACGGAAGCGCCAGTGTCCAGGAATGTAATTAGAGCGCAGTCGGCAGGCGTCTCTTGATTAGGTGCGCTAATTACGGTCCAGTGGCGGTTGGCTGTCCCCGCGGGAGGGCGGGCGACAGCTTAGATGCCACGCGACCACTTGCCGATACCCACGTCTGCTCTGGAATTGTCTCCGTCGTCTCAAAGCAAATACCTCGCCGGGATAGCCAACAGGCGCGAGCGCGAACTACTTGCAGACACGATGAGCTCGCCAGGGGCTTTCGAGGGCTAATGGAGAGTGCTATGAAACCACTCCACCAACAGATCTTCGCAATAGCTTTCCGCGGACAATATCTTGTGGGCGTTTCGCAGCAAGCAGGATCGCATTGCAGTTACGGAGTTGTCATAATTCCTACGAGTGTGGACTCGAGCTTCCTCTTGTAGAGGTGCGTTTTGTTCTAATACGTATTACCGAAATTACGGTGATATGGGGTACCAGATGAAATTTCTGCCTGGACTTGTGATTGCCTGGCTTGTAAGATGCAGCTTGTTATCCTGACCGGAAAGTTGTCGAGAGCTGTAGATGTAATTTAATGCGTGCCTCGGGGCAGTGTGTTGACCCCGTGCTGTTGGTGTTGAATATTATGACCTGCCAGAGATTGATAATAGAAACTGCAGATGTCTTGGTGACGTTATCTATAATATTGTCTGAAAAAAGATTAATTAGATTTTATGGTGGTGCTAACAACGGTAGATTTCTTTAAATGTTTAGAAATGTCAAATTTTGTACTCCACAGAAATCATAAACGTAAGGTTTTAAATCTGGAATGTGAATGAGTCACAATGAGTGTTGAACCCTGCCTTGACGAAAAATATGGGGGTCTGGGGAGCCTGCCTTCTCGGATCGGTAGTCAACATTCAAACAAATCGTATTAATGAGTTTTATTACGAAATCAACAATGACACTACTTAAATTTGACAATAACACAGAAATGTCGCAAGCAAAGCGCGACATGCAAATAAGAAATTTCTTCAGTATATACAATTCTTAAGTCATTTGTCTTGGAAATAACTCATCTTGACTCTGATGTAGAAGTGGGCCGCGATCAGTCGTAGCGGCGCTTATGTCCTCTCATAGAGGTTGCTGTGGTCACGTTGTCGTCCTGGAGAGGGGTCGGTCAGTGTGCAATTGGGTGACGTCATTATCACAGCCCTCTCTGCTCTAACGTTCCCGACTGGCGTGCTGGTGCTTGACATTACGTCATAACAATGGGAATCAGTTAACTCACACAAATACCTCGGTGTAAAACTTTGTAGGGATATGAAACTGATGAATCACACAGGTTCAGTCGTATGTACTGCAGGTGACAGAGTACTGTTGTACGTAATATTACAAATCGATTGTGACATAATTAATTGTGCTCCTTACTCATCGCTGGTTGTGCATAACATTCGGAGCTGTGAGCTCCTTTTCCGGCAGATGTCATTGTCTTAGTGCTCTGTTCAACAATGCCCAAGCACACCGTTATACGAGGGCAATCGTTTTTTAGGTTTCGTGCGGAACAGGAACAGTTGAATGCAGTCGAATAGCGCAAAAACTGGAAATGAGTTTGTAAGTTAGTGATTAACTGGTTTATTGTCGGAGGGTGCACGCAGTTAGACACGAAACGAGTGGTCAAATAAGTACCCAAAATCTAGGTGAGAAGTGCCTGTTGGGCGGGCTGTATTAGTACTTGAACAATTATTAAGGCTACCGTGGACTGTTATAGCCTCATGGTTTAATTTGGAATAGCAGTAAAGCAAAGGTGAACTTCAGTGGGAATTAAATTTAATTATAAATATGAGACTAGTCAACATTAGGAAGTGCGTTGGTTACGAAACCAATGAACCATGTCAATTCTCCTAAATTGTCGAATTGGTGACTTTATGAATATTAAAGCAACACGGTCACATTTCGAACGATGCACGTTTTCTGTTTCATCGTCCTTTAGTAACTTCCGATCGCTGCAAAGCAACTGTTTCAGTTAAGAAACAGCAAGAATATAGGGGTACAGACGTTACGCTGGTAGACTTCTCCGCCCGCAGGCCTTGATGGGTCCATCAGTGCCGACCGACCGCCGTGTCATCCTCTGCGAATGGCGTCATTGGATGTGGTGTGGACGGACGTGGGTTCAGAACGCCGCTCTGCCGGCCATTGTCTGTTTTCATGATCAGGAGTCGCTACTGCTCTATCAAGCAGCTCCTCAGTTGGCATGAGGAGTCTGGCAAGGGAATGGTCCAGCTCTGAAGTCTTTTATTCAGGAAGAATACAACGAAAGAAATTCACTGTTAAAATTTTAGCAGCCAAAACACTGCAAGTATTTTTTAAAAATTGTTGAGGTCACTAGTTTTGGTCTCACGAAGATGCACTTGTCACAGCGATTTGTGCAGCGCTTCCTATGTAGTGCATGACCGGCTGTGACAAGAGACTGCAGACGCTGTAGTGCTTATATACGGAGCGACACAAGCGAATTTGTAGCACCTGAACCATACAAAAATGTCACATATATCATTAATGTTTCGAGTAAGAGACAGTTCGTATCGACAGCTGAACTGTTGCATATGTATTTCTTACAAGGGTGGCTAGCAGAGGAAAATAAATCAAGGCAGTGTTTAATGTTACATTATTGACTTCTATCAATCGTGACTTTAATTTATTGAATTGAAATACTTCTTATGTTACATCATTTTACAAATTTTTATAGTACAGTTCTTATGATAATTTTAGAAAATGTATAGTTTAGTAACAATGAAACAGTTCCTTGTGTATTCCCCATACTCGTCACAATAAAGCGAAGTGTCATTTGAACGACGAAAACAAACATTTTCCTTACAACAGGCACATATGACTAAATGAAAAATTAATGCTTAGAGGCACTTCACGGTACTAACTAATTTTATTTAGACAGAATTGCGGTGGAATAAAAATTGGTCCTGGCAGTTGCTCTGCTTATTATGTAGTATAAGGAGCTTACTTAAGGCACTTCGTAAAATATGCCGATGCAAAATGATAATGCATAAAAGACTGAAATTTAAGAATAATGCTGTCTTGATAAATCTCAAATGGCATAGAGCTATGGGAAATCATACTGTCTGGCATTTACCTTAAAATATTTTTCTACAATCCAAAAACTTCTTTATCGAGAGTCACTTGGTCGTTCTGCGTGGAATCTGAATTTTACTAACAGTCTTTCTCTCGTCCTCCTGAAGACAGAGGTATCGATATGTCAAGGTCATGAGTCCAACAAAAGAAATGAATTAATTTCTGCAACTGGTTCGAAACAGTTTCGAATGAAATGTTAAAACTTATTCTTCCATATTTTTCCAGATTTTGATCGGTCTATTATAAGATTTAGGCACCAAACAGTCCTTTTTCTTATTTTTGTTTCGTATGCCTTGAGGCCTCTGAAGAAAGATATAAAACTTCATAAACAGTAATACGCTCATAATTCGCATTGTCATTGTTGTATATCGATGTGCCGTAGTATTATTCAATTGCGCAACAGACTCTCTCTTCTTTTCTCCTCGATAAAGTGCGGTTCGCTCGCGGTTCTTTCGCGAAACATGACTGATCCGCGTTAGAAGCAGCAGACATGGGGATAACAGCAAGCTTTGTCTTCATGTCAGGTATGAATTAATGGCATCTCCTCTACACCTTTACTTGAAGTAAACTTCGTTGTTTTGAAATTTCCTATACTGTTTGATTCCTTTAATCTGCTTAACCAGGACGAAGAAGACGTGAAAGAGCAATGTTCATCTCAGCTCCAATTCGAAGGTCGTCCATTGATAACGGTGCATTGCTTCTTACAAACAGCTCTACATGGTTCATATCTCAAGAAAACTTCTCTAAAGAATTGTGTATTATTTATTCAAGTTTAGGACTTTATGTTGGTTAGTTATGAGGGATGACAAGACTTTGTGGCCGCACTGTACAGTAAATCTTTCGGATAATTTCTCTTTCACATTTTCGTGAGTTTCATTTTGGCGAGTATTTATTACTTCGTGGAAGTCTTTCTTCCATTTATTCAGTTCACGGTCTGATTTTACGAAACAAAATCCTGTTTGCTCACTGCTTAAAATTAAGTGTTAAAAATATTGAAAAAGGTTACGTAAGCTTAGGTATTGATTCAGTTTGATCTCCATTGTTAACACTTTTTAAAGCTGCCGCAAAAGCAAGTGGTAAATGTTGTGGATATTGAAAGAGTTGCAAATTTGAGTGAACAGTAATTATGGACAATTGTTTTAGACGAACTATGAACGAAATCTGAAAATCGCTTTTCATATTACGATCGCGCCGACTTGTGTTACCTGTTTACCGATGTGCCGTCAACTAAGGATATGCAGCCGTCATGTTGCGCATGCGCAGTCCGCTACAGCTCTAGTAGGGTTTCACAATTCTGCAGCCGCTTAGCGACCTACGAATTTTGGCAATTTTCAACGTTTTTTTCTTAAAAAATACTTATGGTGTGTCTTAGTAACTGAAATGTTAACAGGGTCTTTCTTTCGTTGTATTCTTCCTGAATAAAAATTTTCAGACCATGTTTTGACATGTGGGATTGGACCATTCCCTTGTGTGTGCACGCCATTCATGTTCTCCGACTAAGGAAAACTCCATGGAAGTACTGTAAATCGAAAGTGGGTCTTCCCCATGACACTCAACCGCGGTGACCACTCAGCTACAAGGGCAGACTGTGCTGTGGTAGGATACTCGGTGAAACGAGCTTGCATGCTAAACTCTCGTGTGACCAGTCCGAGAATATTATTCAAATGTCTGGGCCCATAGCAAATAGGGCAAACAGGGAATATTGAACTTATACAAAGAAGGGCAACACGAATGGTCACAGGTTAGTATGGGTTACGAGAGAATGTCACCGATATGCTGAAAAGTTGCCTTAGTAGCTTGATGGTAGACGGGAATTATCCTGCGAAGCCCACTTACAGTGTTTCGAGAACCACTACTGAATAACGCTCCAGAAGGAAACTGAAAATGATGATATCTAAGCACGTGATGCAGAAACACTGTACTTGTGTGGAGCATTCGCAGATGGCAGAAAATGCAAGCGTCTTGCAGTGTGCGGAGTAGGAATGAAGCATAGCGGCAAAACACGTCGGGCCCTACCGAACTATATTGGACTCGCCGATAAATTGATTTCTTGATTTTAAGTGTCATGCTGGGATAGCAAAAAAATTAGATGTGTCTGGTCAGCATTAAGGAGAACAATTCTTGCAATTAACTCGCTTTCATTACGATCGTGCGGTGGACGTGGTAAGCTTAGTAAAACCGTCTCGTTTTTCCGGCCGCGTCATTTCGACTGAAATCTCGATATCTCGACAGATTTTTCCTCCATCGGTATAAATAGTAAAACTACTGGCAGCCATGGAGGTGGGGTGTTCCGCATACTTAGCTTTCATCACCTCGAAAAAGTGTTTATGTAAGTTCTTTTTTTATTTTATTTTTAACGTTAAGTGTCCACAGTCCTGATTCATACTGAAACCTCCGTACCACAGTAGCCCAACACGATTTCTTAAGCTATCCAGATTTACGTGACACGACTTACCGAAAATGAATTACGGCACGATACTTTATCGGTCGACTGCGCCATTTTGATTTTTCTCCTTCAGTGTCGTTCTACGGTACTGTGGTGTAGGGTCTGTAATGTGTACCAGGTTTGGGACGCAACCCCCAACACTAAAACCTTACAATTATCTACAGACGTCAACGTTACAGGCTCCCTTAGTTAGGTCTGATAGCAATCGAATTGGTCGAGAAAGTGGCGCTCTTGTCACAGATTCCTAGCACTCCTGAAAAGATGAGGAATGTTAGCTTTGAAAAACGTATCTGCAACTTAAGCATTTACTTAGTAAATATTGATAAAAACAAATTTAAAGGTGGGACGAACCGAAGCATAAACAGTGCAATGACATCTGTTTAGCAAAACTGAGACGGAGTGCGACAACAGCACCCAGACATGAAATGTTTTACGACTTTGCGCATAAATACCTTCTGTCCTGAATATTATGACAACTTTGTGAAAACAATCTATTACTTGAAGCTAGTTTAATAAAGAACACCACCTCACAAGTGGAAAAACACAGTGCATCCAGGAACATGGTCAGTCATGCTGGTCCAGCTTTATGATGCGGTGAGAGATAAAAATGGATAGCCGTACTGGCCTTCACATCTTTGAACACTTTACACTCCCCGGTCAATGTTATTGCGACACTTTACTCATTCCCCGCGAGCTTCTTTTCAGGGTGCATTCAGTCCTGACTTCATTATTATGGATGACAATGCTCAGTAGCAACGAAGAATGGCGGTGGACGAAATCTTGAAAGAAGAGGATGTTCGGTGAAGGACTGGCCTGGACGTTCCCCTGGCCTGTGGTATGTTTTGGAGGGACAAATTGCAGGACGTCCATATGCACCAGTGATCAACCAGTAGTCGTGAAACGTGCTGGTGGAGGAATAGAGGGCCCTGCTGCAGTTTCGTAGCTAGCGTGGGAGGACATGGCGAGCATGCACTGGCGTCCGTAATAATCACACACCCTAGTAAGATCCATTTCTCGCCGTTTGCGACTTACAGGGAAACATCATGATTCGCGATGACTTTAGTGTAACTACTGCCTTTGAATAAAATTGTTATTTCTAGTCTCCTTGCGTATCTCTTTCAGTTACTTTGTACTGTATCTAGCAGTTGTTTTTGTGTACGGTCCAAGTTTCATCGACCTATGTTACTTAGCAGTGACACGTCATGTTAGTTACTTTGTCAAATGGTTCAAATGACTCTAAGCATTTTGGGACTTAACATCTGAGGTCATGAATCCCCTAGACTTAGAACTACGTGAACCTAACTAACCTAAGGACATCACACACATCAATGCCCAAGGCAGGATTCGAACCTGCGACCGTATCAGCAGCGCGGTTTCGGACTGAAGCGCCTAGAACCGCTCGGTCACAGCGGCCGGGTTACTTTTGTCCTTAAGTTTTGCACACCATTGAAATTTCCTGGCTTGATAGATCAAAAAAGCTGCATGTCAAATTTTTCGTCTCTACTTCCTTTGCACCACTGTGTTACGTGTTAACATTTATCCTTTACACATTGCAGTCATACGGCAGTCTGCGGACATGTACACGAAAATAAAAAAAAAGACTCATGTCATTCTTACAAGGAGACTCAGTTTTTCCAGTGATAATTAAAACATCGATTGACCTCGTGCTCGTTTATGCAGAATTATAGCTTGCACACTAGTGGTGTCGGGAGAAGGCCGTGCTAGGAGGGACGTTCAATAAGTAATGCAACACATTTTTTTCTCGGCCGGTTTCGGTTGAAGAAGCGCGGAATTTGTTGTGTGACATCATGAAATACTCCCGCTTCATCCACTACAGTGTCATGAAGTTCCGGTAGGTGGCGGAGCTGTACGTAGGCCTCAACATGAAGTCTGTAACGGGGCAGAGTTCCAAGCAGAGCTGTCATTTTTCTTTTGGCGGAAAACCAAAGCATCGCGGATATTCATAGATGCTGGCAAGAGGTCTGCGGAGACCTGGCAGTGAACAAAAGCACGGTGAATCGTTGGGCTAGACGTCTGTTATTGCTACTAGGTGGTGCAAACGCGTCCGGTCGGCTGCGTAGAGGTGTGTCTGCTGCAGTGCCGGAACGTGCGGACACCCTCATTCGTGGTGATCGACGTATCACAATCGAACAGCTCACTGCTGAAAAAAGATGGTTCAAATGGCTCTGAGCAGTATGGGACTTAACTTCTAAGGTCATCAGTCCCCTAGAACTTACAAGTACTTAAACCTAATTAACCTAAGGACATCACACACATCCATGTCCGAGATAGGAATCGAACCTGCGACCGTAGCGATCGCGAGGTTCCAGACTGAAGCGCCTAGAACCGCTCGGCCACACTGGCCGGCCCTCACTGATGAACGTGACGTCTATGTTGGTTGCTGACATACTCTTCTACCAGTTGCGGTGGTCCATAAAGAACAACGAAACTGCTTGCCCATTACAAAGCTGATAAAGAGAATTTTTTGTCGAAAATCGTTACGGGCGATGAAAGATAGGTTCGTCACTTCGAACAGGATACAAAACGGCAGTCCATCTAGTGGCAGCACACCACCTCTTCTCCGAAGAAAAATTTCAGTGCCGCATCCTCAGGCGATAAAACCACGGGAACGGTTTTAATATTTTTTTGTGGGATCTAAAATTTAAAAACCTCTCTCACACCGGCCTGATTTAGCTTCACTGATCAGGATAGTAAAAAACATGCGGATATTAAGGGAGTTTTCATTCACAAAGCAGGCTTATCACATTCACACAGTTTAATACTGTTCTATCCTAATTAAATTGAGTTTAACTTAAATTCCATAAGGCAGCGAAGCAATTTCGAAGTCTCGGTGCGACGAAAATTGTCAGTCGATCTCCTGAAAACATTTGTAATAATTATTAATTTTCGGTGATCACATGGGGAAGACCGGAGATCTGCTGGTAAGACTGTGTTAGCCTATTTATTGAAAGTAATAAGCTGGATATCTTGAGCATACAAAATGGCAAGTTCGTCCAGTGTAAATCAGACGTTCCCCGCTGATCCCGTGCAACACAGCGTAGTAAGCAGACACTGTCAATAATAATCAGTTAAATAATACGCGAACACACTTACTTTAGTTTAGTTCATGTATTAAATTCTTTCTCATACAGAATCTCATCAAGATGGCGACTAGCTCAACAATACATACATATAAATCTTCGTTCTTTCACGGCTAATCGACAAGATCTCAATGATTCTTTTCGTAAGAGAAAACATAGACAGCAGAGAAGCTATTCCATGGAGTAAATGGACGCTCCAAGGAATAATAAGTTCAAAATGGCTCTGAGCACTATGTGACTTAACTTCTAAGGTCATCAGTCCCCTAGAACTTAGAAGTATTTAAACCTAAGTAACCTAAGGACATCACACAACACCCAGCCATCACGAGGCAGAGAAAATCCCTGACCCCGCCAGGAATAATAGGGCTTGAAACTATCGTGTATTAAAGTTTAGGAATCGGTAAGATAAGAAGAGATATTTCGAGATATGTACTGAGATATATAATTTATAAAATTTCTGAAAATATCGCGGAGAGACCGCTGCTAGAGACATTACACGGTCTTCTGGTACTCTGAAGGGGTTATTGTTTGATGTCCTCTCTAATGGTGCAGCGATCAACTATGAAGTGTACTGTGATACCCTCAGACAACTGAAGAAACGACTCCAGTTTGTTCGTCGCCACAGCAGTGTAAACGAATTTCTCCTTTTCAATGACAACGAGAGGCTTCAGACAACTCTGTGCACCTGATAGGAGCTCATAAAACTTCACTGGACTTTTCTTTCTCAACCACCCTCTATATATCTGATGTCACATCTTCCAACTTCCATGTGTTTGGCTCAGTGAAGGTGTTGAAATCGATATGTGGATGATTGGCTTAGATACTGACCACTAGCGTGGTACTATGCGAGCATACAGCCCCCCAATAGTTGACTTAAGACCATCGCATTGAAGGGAAATTCTGTTGAAAATGTAGATTTTGTAGCCGCATGAGTGAGGAATAATATGGTGTTCTGGAATCCCGAATAGAGCCAACCTGCTTTCAGAGAAAAAAAGAAAATGTGTTGCACTACTTATTGTACACCTCTCGTAGTTTCATGCTCCGTGAGAATTGACTGTCTGCCTGTCTGCCGCAGCCGCGGACGCTGTCGGAGTGGCGCCCTGTGTTCGGGGTGACGTCTGCCGTGTCTCTGACGAGCTGCGTGGTGTACCTGGCTGCGGGCAGCGGCGACGTGCAGCCCTGGAACCACGCACCGGGCCCCGCCGGGCGAAACGACCAACGCGACCAGGAGCTGCGGCTGCGCCCCGACCACGACCACGATCACGACCAGAACCACGACCACGACCGCGAGGACGAGGCCGCCTGAGCAGCCGCGCCGCCTGCTGCCTGCTACTTCACTGCCACCAGCCGCGACCCCGTTGCTGGGCTCACCGCAATCACTGCCGGCTGTCGCCGACGTTTGCAGAATAGCTGACCATTGAGTACAAGTGCCTTACTCTACTACAGATCCCTATGTAAAGCACGCCAACACGGATAAATGCTGAATGTGTGGACTACTAACTTTGTGTTTTTCGAACTAAAATAGATTAAAATTTCTCACGCTGGGAAATCAGAAGGAGCGTTCTTTTATTT
Organism: Schistocerca gregaria; assembly: GCF_023897955.1. NCBI lineage: Eukaryota > Metazoa > Arthropoda > Insecta > Orthoptera > Acrididae > Schistocerca > Schistocerca gregaria. Next base: position 927,083,247 of record NC_064921.1, on the reverse strand, counting down.
GGCAAAACCTTTCTAAATCCAATATCGCATAAATATTTCACTTACAACCAGTTTCGAAAGACTTTCCTGTCATGTTCGAGTCTCGAAAATTTTTTGTTGTTAAACTTCTTCATTTTGAGTTGAAGTTTCACACTCAAAAGTTGTTATTTTAATAGACAGAAGTGCAACACATTATACAAAGGTTAGTCAAGAATAAAACATTTAAAATCAAGAAACACATGGCAATGTGCGCATATGTAGCACACACAGATTATTTTTACTTCGTAAAACTAGCAGTACACAGTAAAATGCGTAGGAGGTAACAATCCTCCGTGAGCGCTACATATGCACATGTGCCATGTGCACAAAATGTTTCTTTCTTTTATATGAATATTTTTTATTTCCAACGAACTTTTGTGTAATGTGCGACATATTATCCTCTAACACGACAGCTTGGCGTGAGGTTCCAGCTCAAAATGAACTCGTTTTATCAAAAAGATTGGTCAGAGCAATGTCTGTCGAAACCAATTGTTGCAAATAAATAAATATTTATGCTAGCTTGGTTTTAAAAAGTTTTTACCAAATAAAATAGGCATGGACGTCACCACACTGAAGTTGTCAGGCTTTATTTTTAAATTCACGACGGGATACGCCTCAACAGATGCCCGTCATCAGGTGAAGTTAGTCGTGTGCTGACACCCCGAGTGCCGCGAGACCGGGTGATGTCAGCGCGAAATAAGTCTACTAATCGGATGGTATGGAACTGCTGTATTTCTTTACGTTGAAACCATTATAAAACGTAATCATTAGCACTAACACTGGTAACAACAGCGAGAAATGCTGGTTCAAGTCTGTACATTCCAGCAGCATGTGTGTGGTGTAATGAATGAAAAGTGTTAGCAATGTGATAAACTTAGGACAATGCTAGAACTTAGGTAGTTTAAGTATTTTCAAAATGGACTATGCGAGTAATAATTTTACCATTAAGTAAACCCAGAAGCTAGTTTAGTTTCTAGTTTTCTAGTATTTGTTATGGGTTTCTATGTTCTCTTTGAATCTGACAAGTTGACTGGACTCCTTACTTCAATCGTTGTATTGAATGAACATCAAGTTTTCATATTTTAGTATAAATATTGATTGAACTTGAGTTATTATAGTAATTTATAAATTTATATGAATCTATTAAAGAATGTTTACTACGTTCTTTCTTGATGAGAGAGTAGAGATGCCGTGCAATTGTGAAATCCAGATGTGCCAATGTTATAAATGGTGTTAATTCAAATTTTAAACATTTTCGGCTTATCATACTGTTTAGTTGTTCCTGCTTGGTATCTCATTTGTTTTTTATTTTATGAACTGATAATAAATAAAAATTTATATGAAGCAGTGTTTCAGTTTCAAAAAATACTGTAATGGAGAAAGGAACCAGGATAAGTATATGAGTGTTACAATGCAGTAATACAACTATAGGTGCGTAGCTGTTCAGTTCGTATAGACATAAATCGAAAGATAGACTGACGAAATAAAAATAAAAATAAAAAAATACTTCATCTACCCATATATTTGGAATGAAGAGCCATGTGCGAAATCATTCTAGACAAATAAGTTTAGAAAAGATTTCCAACACTTAAATCTATATTCGATGTTAACAAATTTCTCTCCTTCAGAAAAACTTTTTGCCATTACCAATCTACAGTTTACACCCACTCTACTTCAGCCAGTATCAGTTATTTTACTATCCAAATGGTACAACTCACCTACTACTTTAAGCGTATCGTTTCCTGGTTTAGTCCCTTCATCATCGCCTGATGTAATTCATCTACATTCGATTACACTTGTTTTGCTGTTGTTAATGTTCATCTTATATCCTTCTTTGAAGCCACTGTCCATTCCATTAAATTTCGCTTCCAAGTCTCTGACAAAATTACACATTATTTGTAAAAACCACAAAGTTTTATTTCTTCTCACTGAACTTTAATTTCTTCACCAAATTTTTCTTTGGTATCGTTTACTGCTTTCTCGATGTATGGATGGAATAGCATCAAGGTTGGGCTACAATCATGTCTCACTACCTTCTCAACTAACGCCCCTCGACTCTTATTACTGCTGTCTGCTTTCCCTCCAAGTTGTAAGTAGTTTTCCGCTTCCTGTATTTTACCCCTTCTACCTTCATAATTTAAAAGAGTGTACTCCAGTCAACATTGCAAAAGCATTCTCTAAGTCCACACATGCTATAAACGTAGGTTTTCCTTTCCTTAACCTATTTTCTAACGCAAGTCGGAGGGTCAGTAGTGCTTCGCTTGTTTCAACGATTCTACGGAACCTAAAATGATCTTCCCAGACGTCTGCTTCTACCAGTTTCTCCATTCCCTGTAAATAACTCGTGTAATATTCGGCAAGCATGTCTTATGAAACTGACATATCGGGAATATTTCCGCTTTCTGTGGAGCTGGGATTATTACATTCTTCTCGAAGGCTGACGGTGTTCCATCTATCTCATACATATTTCACACCAGGTGGAATAATTTTATGATCACTTGTCTCCCAAGGATATTACTTCAGGGATCATGTTTCGACTTAGTTCTTTCAGTACTCTGTCAAACTGTTCTCGGAATATCATATCTCCTATGTCCCCTTCATCTACGTCCTCTTCTTTTTCTATAGTTTGCCTTCTAGTTCACTTACTCTGTGTAGCCCCTCTTTATACTCCTTCCACCTCTCACCTTTACCTTCTGTGCTTAGTACTGCTTTTTTCCATCCGATTCCCAATATTCATACAGTTGCCTCACTTTTCTTCAAGGGGTATCTTTTTTTTCCCTAGTTCTATGTGCTTTTATATCTTTACACTTGTCCTGTAGCCATTTTTGCTTAGCCATTTTACATTTACTGTCAGTTTCATTTTCTAGATCTTTATATTCCCTTTCGCTTGTTTATTTTGTTGCATTTTTATATTTTCTTATTTCATCAGTTAAATTCAGTATCTCCCGTGATATTCAAGGCTGTCTGTTAGCCCTTGTTTTGTTACCTATGTGATCCTCTGCTGCCTTCACTAGTTCTGAAAGCAGCCCAGGCGACTTCCATTGTATTCTTTTCCACTCTTTCAGTGAAACGTTGCGTAGTGTTCCCTCTGAAACTCTCAACAATTTCTGGTTCTTTCAAGTTATCTATTTCCCATCTCCTTAATTTATTTTTTGCATTTTAATCTACAGTTCATACCCTGTAATTTGTGGTCCTAGTTCACATCAGTACCCGGGAAATGTCTTACAATTTAAAATCTGGTTCCTAAATCTCTGTCTGACCATTAATAATCTATACGAAACCTCCCTGTGTCTCTAGGTCTCTTCAACGTATACAACATTGTTTTATGATTCTTAAACCAAGTGTTGATTATGATAAAATTACTCTCTGTGTAAAATTCTGAATAATTTCTTTTATCTTATGATGCATTTTTGTAACTCTTCACTATCTGCGTAGCTAGTTGGCGTAGAAATTTGTACTACCGTGACGGGTGTTGGTTTTGTGTCTGTCTTGGCTATTGTAACGCGTTCACTATGCTGTTCATAGTAGCTCACCTACATTCATATTTTCTTATTCAGTATTAGAGCTACTCCTGCGTTACCGCTCAGCAATTTCCCCTTGCTTTCAGCCGTTCGCAGTACCAACATAGCAAGGCCATTTCGGTTGATTTTACAAGGATAGACCAGTCAAACATTCAGGCTGTTGCTCTTCCAACAACTGAAACCGCTGCTCCCCCTTTTCAGGAACCACATGTTTGTCTGGCCTCTCCACAGATACGTTGTGGTTGATCTTACAGCACGGATATCTGCAGCGTTGACGCATGGAGGTCAGCCCACCATGGCAAGATCCATTGTTCATTGAGCTGGATATAAGACTGTATGCATAAGGAGCGCTCATAAAGAAACGAGCAGGAGTTTGGAATGCGCAAACCGGTGACGGGAGGGTAATATCGTGGCGTGTGTAACGAGGTGTGCCTCCGACCACAGCATGGCAGCCCGTCGCTAGAGGGCACGCATGCACGTCCTATGACTACACACAGCTAGAAGCATCTATAGATCTACAACGCTGCCAGTCGCATTGCAAACAGGCGTCAACAGAAGAGGAAAGATGTGTTGTTTGTTTACTGACAGTGGAAGGAGTAATGGGAACGGACATTCATCGACGAATGTCTCAAGTGTACGGCGTACACTGCATGTCCATTGCAAGGGTCAAGGCGTGGCACAGGCGCTTCAGGGAAGGATGGGTGTGATTAGCCAATGATGCAGGGTCTGGAGCAGCACACTCATTACCGATGACATCGTCCAGCTGGTGGATACGCTCATTACCCAGGACCGCCGAGTGACAGTGAAAGCCATCGGATTGAGCGACGGAAGTGTTCACACAATCGTGAAGGACCGACTGCACATGTGCAAAGTATGTGCCCAATGGGTGCCCCACAGTCTTCAACCAGACCAGGAAGCATGTCCAATGGTCCATTGTCTTGCTCATCTGCAGCGCTATCCTCGGGAAGGGAATGCTTCCCTGGCACGAGTGGTGACTGGAGATGAGTCATGGTGTCATCACTTCGAACCAGAATCAAAACGACAAAGTCTCCACTGGAAGGATCCAGAGTCACCACCAACAAAAAACCAAGGCCATGCACACAAGTGCAGGAAAGGTTATGAAGACGTTCTTCTTTGACATAGATGGCCCCCTCCTGATTAACTTTCTGCAGCACGGGACAACAGTGAATGCCTAGCATTACTCGCAAACCTTGACCACCGTTCGCCAAGGGATCAAATCAAAACGACCAAGCAGTCTCACCCTCGGGGTCATTCTGCTCCACGACAATGCAATGCCTCATATGGCCAACACAGTCGCGGCACTCCTGCAGAAATCAAAATGGGAGGTTCTCTGCCACCCTTCACACAGTCCGGACCTCTCTCCCTGTGATAACGCCCATTTTTGGTCCCCTTAAAAAGGCTCTGAGGGGCGAACGGTTCACCTCGGACTACGACGTCCAGTTGTACGCGCGGAAATGGTTTTCATCGCAGCCCCAGGAATTTTATAAGACAGCCATTCACCGCCTAGCGTCACAGTGGAACAACTGTCTCAACAGCCAACGTTAATACTTCTAACATACAGGAACGCTTCTGTAATTATGCCTCCGGCTCGTTTCTTTTTGAAAGCCCCTCATAAATTCTCTCGTCTGAGGAACAATAATGCGTTCACAGATCCAAACCATAAGAATGCTGCATAACGTTTCTCATCCTAAATACATCCACTGCTAACAGGGGATACTTACCATTGCACCCCCCTCAGATGTAGTGATAAGACGGCCCGATGGACAGTGCGTCAAAAGCTATCTATCTATCTACAGAAAATGCATTAAAATAGGAAGAAGGTGTACTGAACTGTGAAAAAGGAGCAAAATCGAAATAGCGAACAGTCCAAGCTCCAGATATGCAACACTGAGCGCTTTTGATCAGCGTCGGTGTCATGGTTATGTGGTCATGGTGTTGCACTGCGAAGGGGGACACCCGTATTCAAATCTGCCTCGTGTCTCAATTTCTTTCCACAAAACTATGAACTGTCCGACCGATCATTGACGTGTCTCTTAGCTGTATTCATATTTGTTTCTGTGTCTTGGTGGTAACGTCCATTTGCAACGGGGAGGTATAAGGAAGGGTCTTACAGACGTATGTACTTCTATTTTGTTCTACACAAGTACCACTTGTTATGACGCCTCATTTCCGTTTTTGAAGCTTTGAATTCCTTTTTTTGCAACATAGTTCACACCCGTTTGATTGTTGTATTCGTTTATGTGAGAGATCTATGTGGCATCCTGCGTGTTCTCACTGTTAATCACATTTATATGCGACGGTAGTAATTTACCACATCACTCATATTCTGTGAGGAATCTATAGTATGACAATTGCCAAGAACACAGAAGAACAGACACGTCAATGAGCGGACGGAAAGTTGATAATTTTGTGAAAAAAGAAATAATAGGGCACGATGGAGATTTGAACACGGATCTCCCGCTTTGCAGACCAAACCGCATAACCATGACGACGTGGTTCTTGTAACTCGCTCTATTTTGCACAGCTTGAGCTTGGACCGTTTGCTGTCTCTATTTTGCTTCTTTCTCACAGCCCAGTACATCTTATCCCTGTTTTCAGGCTTGATGTGTGTTCAGTTTTTGACAGGATATCCACTGGGCCATTTTGTCACTAAATCTGAGAGGAGTGCGGTGGGGACTTACCCTTGTAAGTAGGCTGGCTCAGGTTGATTCTGCAGTTCTCTCTGAATGCTAGAAATTATTTCATCGTTCAAAGGCCAAAGTACTGTTGCAAGTGGTTACTTATTTACGTATTCTATTTTATCCAATTTTTCAAAAAGATTCCGTTCATAACTTGGACTTTCATTTTTGAAAATATTTAGGAACAGTAGAATAGTTCGATGGAGATAATAGGATATGCGACACCTCAGCGCTCCTATATTTCGGTATTCAGTAAGAAATTTGTCAATATTAAGTCACATATTGATTCTATAAGTTACCCACCTTCACATTCACTCAAAATAAATTACAGGAGAACTTGATTTACAGTAGCCAGTAAATGCATTATTACATGACAATAAAACACATTGCTGTATAAGAAACTAGAGAGTGAATATATAGTAATTACCACTTACGTATTGCAATGGATAAAAAAACTACTTGTCTTCGAAAACTATACATTCGCCCACGAAAAGTGTATATGCGTAACTCGTGACCTAAATGGGGATTTGAGAATGTTTCTTACAGGTGCTAAATTGGTGTATGCCTCGTGCCCTTGTAAAAATATGAGAGTTTTTTCGACCCTTTTTGCATAAACTGCCACTCAGTCTCAAGGGTCCAACGTGAAGCAGGACTGAAACGAAAAATGAAGCCTTCTCGGTTGCTAAAAGCGTAATTTAGACCACCACTGTGCCTTTTAAAAGTAAGACAGCTCGTGTTGATACTGTGAGGAATCAGAAGAGCCCATGTAAAAGTGTAGGAAGGAGAGACCGTATCGTCAAAGTCTGAATTTCTAGAAAACAGAAAGCATTAATAAAAGCTATTTTTTACACTTATGAATGGACCTACCATATGTGTCGTCGGTACCTCAAGTGGTACAGGTAAAAAGGTAAAATCGAGAAAGAACTAAGTTTATTTTAATGCTGGCATAGACCCTGAATGAAGTCTCGATAAAAATGTCTGCAATCCATAAGAGGATGTCACATTGTGCAGTGCCCTAAGGTGACTCATGGTGTGAAATTATCTCTTACTAACTAAATTACTTCAGACGTAGGGAATTTTAGAGTCTATCACTCGCAAGTGTTCGAGAAAAGGAAATGCGTTTGGAAGTAGTCATATTCTTAAAATATTTAATTTACAAAATATACATTTTATTGTAGTCACAGGAAGCCATGGGCCGTATATAAAAGAGCATAGTATGGGACCTTAAGGGTGTCCACAAGAGACAGGAAGAAATACAGAGCTGCTAAATCATTGTGGTGTAGCAGGAGAGAAGATGTCTCCTGGTTCCTCAGTCTATTGTAACCAGCATATATGTAAGCGCAGACTTTCGAAGAACGGAATTCACACTGTCAGCTCGAGAATCGGCTTAAATGTATGCTATTAGCCAGTAAACGTGTCGATAATACTTTAACTTTTGTGAGGCACTCACGAAACTTGTGCGTTTGCGCGTGGTTACAGCTGTAGGTAGTCACACGCAGCATGTGAGAGACTTCTACTACTTAGACTCAGGTCGTTCATAAGTTTGAAGCTTTTCATGGCCGGTGTCATTTTGTAAAAAATAATTTTGGCTATTGTAACTGCTGAAACAGCTAAACTGCAGTGAACTGCCCTGAAAAGGACCACAATAAACTATTCGAAATGTCGGCATAGAACTTCCGTGTGACTGTAGTTTCCCGTAGTTTGCGTCGCCTGGCATGCTGAAGGCAGGTAAACTGCTACCGTTTAGTTTGCGCATGATTAAAGATTAATTATTTCTGATTACGAATCTCGTACTATTTACCGTAGCGGCGTCTAAATAAAGACATGTCAGATCGGCATTCATTGACAGACCATTGAACAACCGAAATAAATCCTTCTTTCACATAATCTAGGAATTATGCAATTTTTGTTGTGGTTTAGTTACTGCAAACGATAACAGGGAACGTAGTGACCAAGAAATATTGCATAATGTTTATATCTCTACCGCGTACATTCTGCGAGATACTGCGAGATTATTCCCGACATCGGTTACATTTCACCTCGTAAATGTACGTGGTTCCAGAAAAATCAACTTGCTATTGAACGGAACATGTTGCATATGCAGTGCATTCCTCTGTTGCATGTAAATGCTGACAGGTGATGTGTCATTTCATGTATCAGATATGTAAAAATATATTTCGGAGAAATAAGTTCCCTTACACAATTTAATATTAATTAATGCTTAATCAGCACTTGGTTAGCTCATTCGTAGTTTTTATCAGCAGTAGGGACACGTCTAGGTAAGCAATATCAACTTTGTTCAAGAGGCATCTGCTTTTGTTATTTTATTTTATTTTTTATTATTGATTTATATAATCTCACATGATTAGGGTAATGTAGGCCCTCTCTTTCTTCGGATCAGAGTTTTACTCATACAATAGCCGTGTACCCGCCTTTCACCTGAAAGGATCAGCGACCCCATAAACACTGAAGGATCATGGGGTTGCATACGTTCAAGGCGCTGCCTCCCCGGGCAGCATGGATCACAACACGGACGACAGACGACAGACTGCAGCGCAAGCGCCACCAGAGGTTCCGCACATCAATGACCTATTTCCTGCATCGTGTCCTGTGTGCAGAACTGGATCGGCACAAATACCTCCGCACCCCGGCTATGTAGGGCGGCGCAAGCCAACACGTCGGGGGTTCGTTCCATCGAAGGTCTGGGCCAATTCTTGCCCCGGTTAGCAGCGCTTCAGTCAGAGCCCGTCGGAAGCCACCGCAGCGGGATCTACGACTTTCCAGCGATATCCCGAGACGAATCCAGCTACGCCGAATGCTCAACCTCGGTCATTAGAGATTATCGGTAGCTTAGTCTTCACGACCAACTATCTTTATTCACTGTGTGTTCCAGTCGTATGTCTGTTAGCGTCTGAGAAGTTGTACAATTTTTTAATGAGAAGAGTCTCTACTGTGGTCGTAATAAACCTTTGTTCTTGTTTAGCTGTGTCTCTTTATTTCTTATCAAGACTCTCTCATAGGAGATATAGCAGTGACGACAAGAATATTTCTACTCGCAGGTCCACGTTGCTGCAGCGTGGCACAAAATTTTCAGCTGCCATAAGGAACAAGGTCAGTCCTACTGAGAATGGATCTCGATGCTCCAAGGTCTTTCTCAGAAATGGCAATTTCGGTCTTTCAATGAAGCCTTTAAACAGTCTAATACCACGTCACTCGTTCGGGACATGCTCCTGCCACAAGCACCAAATGAGGGGCTTCGGACTGACTTACTGAAACTGAAAGATACCAGATCTTTCGAGAATTCGAGCAGTCCATTCATCTGCCAGCTGCGGCCCACCCTACCCGCCGCCCGCTACCCCAGCAGCTTCCATTCCCTATGGACTCTCCATCTATTAGTAAACAGGCATTCCCGGCCCGCCTCCCCTACAGTTGCCATCATACGTTAGCCGTTTAATTACGTATCCTTGGCACCAGTGCCAGTTTCTCCATCCCAAATGTGCCTCCTGTGATAAGACAAGCTATAAAGCGGAGTTTTGCTGGGCCTCCACCAAAGTGCAAGTCTGTATCACTCAAGTGGGCACTTTCCCGATGGAGGAATCGGAGGTGTTTCACGTCTGCGTCATTCTTCCTGTCTGGGATCGACAAACGTCCCTCCAGGTGTTTGCCAACGATCATCTCGTCAAATTCCAGATGGATACCGGATGTACCACCTCGATCATCGTATGAAACATCTATCGGCTGTTAGGCTCTCATTCACTGCAACCGTTCTCCCAGCACCTCAGTTACGGCAGTGACATAGTGGCGTCCAAAGAACGGTTCACAGTCCTCTTCCAACGTGGGCACACAGCCTGTAAAGGCCACCTTCTTGTTGTCAATACCCGAGGGGCGACGAAACATATTAGACCTTCTCCTCTTCACCGCTTTTGGACTACAAGTGCACAACTCGACCAGTAGCATCCAACCAGGAGAAATATCCTTCAGGAGCTGAGTGTTCTACTACAGGCGTCATGGGACTTGAAGCATGTATTCTTCGCCTCCCTAGGCCACGCCCCGCTTTTTGAAGGCTCTGAACGACCCATTTGGCCTGAAGGATAAGTTATGGGTGGAGTTGCAACGTTTCCAAGACGTCAGTATCTTGACAGCTGTTTCCAGCAGTCCGTGGGCAACACTCATCGTGCTGGTCGACAAACCGGACGGCTTCCTATGCACGTATGGTGATCTCAAGAACACGACTAACACAAGTCGATGCTTACCCTATGGCATAGATGGACGAGATTCTTACTCGACTGACTGATTGAAGATCTTCGCGAAAATTGACCTCATGGATACATATCTACAGCTTCCGCTGGATCAGGCATCGCTAGATTTCCTGGTAATCAACACACCTTTCGGTCTCTTCAGCTACAGCTGCCTTCCTTGTGGGATTGCGGACGCCCCAGCGATATTTCAGCGATATTTGGATCACCTTACGTGGTAGGTGCCGGCCACATCTAACTACCTAGATGTCATCATTGTTGTGCGATGGTCCGCACAAGACTTGGCTCATAACGTAGACGCTCTTTTCTGCGTCCTCTATGCTGCAAACCTTCATTGTAATTTGGAGAAGTGCCAGTTTTCCGTTAATCAACTGGAATATCTGATACACATCCTCAGCGCCTCAGGAATCCGGCTGGCGCCGCAATATGTCCAGGCTATGTCAGATTTACTGCCACGGACGAATGTCAAGCGACTTCAGTCTGTGTTAGGCCACCTGAATTACTGTCATAAGTTAGTTCTCCACGCAGGTACTAGATGGAGGCGCGAAGACTGCCAGCTACAGCCCAAGCAGGCTCTAGGTCAGGGATGTGGGAAGGGTAGGAGGATAAAAGGAGAGAAGCAAGGAAGGGAAAAGAAAGACGGGTGTGTCGGCAGAGAGCGGCACACGATAAAGGTGAGGGGTCGTAAATAGGTAGCATGGAATAGAAGCGCGGATGAAAAATGTTGGGTGAAGGCTGTGGGGACAGTATGTTTGTTACCTACTGTCCCCACACCCTCCACCCAACAATTTCCACCCCCTTTGCTGCTCCACTGCACCATCTCTTAAGCAAGAACGTGGCGTGGAATTGAGACACTAGTTGCGAGAGCACTTACCAGACCGTTAAGTGAGCATTGCTTCAGCCAACCTTTCTAATGCCTCAGTATCCGTAACTTCCAAAGGTCATCGCGGTGGACCAATCTGATCATGGACTGGAGCCCTCCTCTATCATATAGTCAATGTGGTGGATCGACAGATTTCTGTCATTTCAAAGAGATTGACATCGGCTCAATACAACTATGGACAGAAAAAGAAGCCTTGACCATTGTCTTTGCATTAAAAAAGTCCATGACTTTGTTTATGGTCGTTACTTTACCCTACTGACCGACCACAAACTATTGCGGCAACTATTTCTCGCCCTTCATGTCTTCAATTATGGGCTCCGTTTTTCGCCAGTTATTCCTATAAGTTTTAGTAGCATTCTACGACCTCCAGCCAAGCCTAATTACTTTCGTGGTTGCTGGTGGGTGATGACCTCCTCCTTTGATTGTGAACCGGAAGTCTGTGACCCCTTACATACTGGAGATGAAGCAGCTATCGTCTTGCTTCCTATCGATGGTAAGGTCGTGGTCTGGTGCTCCGCAAGAAACTCAGTTCTTCGTGAAGTTCTTCTTCTGGTCCAGCGGGGATAGACATTGCACCACTGGCTGATAATCACCACAGACTTTCTATGTTATTGACATCGCGTGATTGAATTCTCTGTCCTCAATGGTGTATTGGTGCTTATGTGCGAAAATGTCAGACTCGATTGGTCATCTCGTCTTCTCTTCAAAGCCAATCTCTACAGCTGCTTTACCAAGGACACTGAGGCGTCGTGCTGACATAATGCCTAGCATGGTAACAAGTATATAGGAAAAGGATTGATAGCGACGTTGATGCCATGGTGGCCACCTGCCAAAGTGAACAGGCAGCCCCACTGATTCGCTACTTTTTCTGCCCAGAGACGTACACACCATGGTCATGACCACTTGCACTTCACAGCCCCCTTTTTCGGCAATTCATGGTTCATTGTGGTCGATACCAGATCTGGTTTTCCATATATCTCCTGGATGTCTCCTGTGTCATCTCAACATGTGATTCAAGTCTTGACCCACATCTTCGCGACTGAAGATCTGCTAGAAATATAGTCACGGACTGTGGGCCACAGTTTACGTCTGCCGAGTTCACATCTTTCTGCACATCCAATGGAATTGCTCTTGTCCATACAGTGGCTTTTCACCTGGTGTCCAAAGCTCTGGTGGAGCGGTTAGTTCACACATTTAAAGATCAGCTATTGAAGCTTCCCATCAACAGACTCTGGACGATCCAGGTCCAGGTAAACGATTCCAGGAACGGCTGTAGTAATCACTTCTATAGACACCATCGAGGGGTTTCACCGCTTTTCCATCTGTGGTGATGTTTGGGTCCCCACGTTCTCCCAATAAGGTTGCCGCAGAACTCCAGCAGTACTAATGCTGCTGTTGATATGAGAAATAGTCGAATTACAGCTACCAGATCGTTCGTGCTATCGTAGACATCTGAACTAAGTCCACCCCAGGAAACTTCCGTAGGAAACTGCCGCAGGATACTGCCGTAGGATACTGACACAGGACATTTCCTTATTCCAGCGGGACGGCATTGCTCAGGCACCACCTCCAGCGGCCCTTCATCTTCCCCTGTGGAGGGTAGTCTTCCGGCACCCACACCCAAGCCAACAACAATGGACTTCAACCGGGGTGCTTGGGACCCACATCCGCTTGGGATCTGATGACGCCACGGATATCGACCCTGACGGCAAAATCAACTACTATCCCTGTCATCCTCTTGCGGGGGAGCAATTCCATTTACCCACCGATTGTCCAAAGGGATCGGCAACCCTTTAGACACTACAGCAATATGAGGTTGCATATGAACCAGAGGTCCTCAGTACATTCGTCATGTGTCGTGTGTGGAACTAGGCAGGCAGAAAATTCCTCCACACGCCGTCTATAAAGGGCGGTGCAAGCCAACACGTCCGGAAATCGCTCCACTGAAGCTCTAGGCCAATTCATCTATGGCTCTTAGCAGACCATCAGTCAGAGCCCGGTCGGAAGCCACCGCAGCGGGACCTGCGACTTTCCAGCGATATCTCAAGATGTACCTGTCAGCCAACTATTCCAGGGTTTCAGGATGACCTTTACCCATCGATTTTCCTGTATGTGAACATGTCAAGTGTAATTTTACACCTATTTAACGTACTTAACACGTGTTTTTACACACATTTCACCTGTATGTCTAGCAAATTTGGCCTGCAGTTTCATTTTCAAACACTGAGTGTTTATGACGCCATATCTCTTGAATTATGTGTCGTACAGTGATATAATTGTACAGGTACAGCCAGCATCAAACGTGTTTACTGTCTGCGAAATGTTTGACAAATAGAGTTAGTAGTAAATAACTAATAAATTAAATGGTTATGGACCATTTGTCAGTTTTTCATGGCTCCCTGTATTTGATTTCATAGCTCTTGAACTATGTGTCGTGCAGTAATATATGTTGGTAGGTACATTCAGCGATACATTCAGCGATATATATGAATATTGTCTACGAAAATTTTTCTGAATGGAATTAGTAGCACTGGAGTAATAAATTTAAAAGCCTTGCGGAATGCGGTAGTTTTTCACGCATCACACTGTTTATGACACAGTATCTTCTGAACCAAGTGTCGTAGAATGATGTAATTTTCCTGGTACATTCAGTGGTACGCGTGAATGTTATCTGGACATTGAATGAAGAGTACAGTCAATAACAAAGAAGTAATAAGTTAGAACGCCGAGGTTTATGTAGCAGTTTTACGGTATGAACGGCGAAAATGTAGTAAGTGATAAAATTTGTATGGGGGTGTCAACGAGAAAAAGTTCCATAAAGATTTTAAATTACGTGTAAAGTTTGTTGAATGTCTCTAAGTGGTCTCATTCTCACATACTGGATAACTGAAGTATATGTATTTTCTCGTCATGGGCAACACTGCTTTCTCACCCCCACCCCTTTGATTGTTGGATGTTTCTTACAACCACAGTGATTCTTCCCAGACAGTACAAGATATGTGTCTATATTGCCTTGACAATACAACATACGAGTAAAGCATAAGTGAAATAAGGCAGAATGAATTTTCTGGTCGGCTTGTCTATATCGGTTCACAATAGATTTTGAAACGATGCAGCGAAAATTTCTTCGTTTTTTGCCCTTGTTTTGAAGTAGACTATTTTGTTGTCCACAAAACTGGAACGTCCGGCGTAATAGGCTCAACTGTCCGCAGAATCGGAAATTATTTTCTTTTGTGTTCTAGTGAGACTTTTGGGCCGTTATGATATTATTAGCCAAGAAGAACTCTAGAATTTATTTAATGAATCAAAAAATGAATGAGCTGTTGCATTTTGAACTTCATTTTTAGAAAAAACACAAATTTTATAGTTGACTATCTCAATTTTCACCACAGTTTTAACAGATCTGGAAAATTCATATACTAGTAAGTATGGTTTGTATGCTGTGCGAAGTTCATCCAAGAATCTCTCTTACTTATGAAGAAAAGTGTACCTATAGCAACAGATACAGCCTATAGTAAGTGAAAAAATGATGAAATTTCACATGTAAAAAAATTATTTTATCATTTTTTGAACTTCCACTGCTATCAGTGTGAATCCTGAATCCTTTCTAGTCACGCTCACAAAGTTCTATGAATTTATTTGTAGACGTTTAGACATTGGAAATTAAAATGTCCTGTGGTGCCTTTCCTGTTCCTATAGACATTCTGTCCCTCCTTAATATCACTTAATTCCAATTCAGGGATATTTCATTTGTAAATGAAACTGGGAGCTTCCACACAGTTTCTAACGGCTTAGTCATAAACTTTCTGTCTATCAATAACACTCTCAGCGTTGATATTCAAAGAAAATAATCTCAAGCCCTAAAACTTGTTTGTTTGTAGACCAAAAAATGCCACTGAACTTACGCATACAACGTGCCGAAACCTTACTCACAAGTAGCCGGTGTTTATAATTAAAGTACAGCTACTTACGGAGGTCCACAGTGGGCTGCAATTATTAATGTATGGCAGCGGAAATTCTTAGATATACTGATGCATTACTACAAAACCGGTTTACGCTGGAAAAATATTGGTTTCAATTTTGTCCACCAGGCGTACATCTGGCGCTGTGAATGTACGAAGAATGTATAGAAATGTTTTCACAATCTACATCTACATCCATACTCCGCAAGCCACCTGAAGGTGCGTGGCAGAGGGTTCCTTGAGTACCTCTATCGGTTTTCCCATCTATTCCAGTCTCGTATTATTCGTGGAAAGAAAGATTGTCTGTATGCTTCTGTGTGGGCTTTAATCTTTTTTATCCTCATGGTCTCTTCGCTAGATATACGTAGGAGGGAGCAATATACTGCTTGACTCCTCGGTGGCGGTATGTTCTCGAAACTTCAGCAAAAGCCCGTACCAAGCTACTGAGCGTCTCTCTTGCAGAGTTTTTCACTGGAGTTTATCTATCATCTCCGTTCATTACTAAATGGTCCTGTAAAGAAGCGAGCTGCTCACCGTTGGATCTTCTCTATCTCTTCTATCAACCCTATCTGGTACGAATCCCACACCGGAGAGAAATATTCAAGCAGTGGGCGAACTAATGTACTGTAACATACTACCTTTGTTTTCGGACTGCATTTCCTTAGGATTCTTCCAATGAATCTCAGTCTGGCATCTGCTTTATCGACGATTAATTTTACATGTTCATTCCATTTTAAATCAATTCTAATGCCTACTCCCAGATAATTTATGGAATTGACTGCTTCCAATTGATGACCTGCTATATTGTAGC
Source organism: Schistocerca gregaria (assembly GCF_023897955.1). Lineage (NCBI taxonomy): Eukaryota > Metazoa > Arthropoda > Insecta > Orthoptera > Acrididae > Schistocerca > Schistocerca gregaria. Next base: position 927,067,097 of record NC_064921.1, on the reverse strand, counting down.
TAAATGGTAAAGCATGTTTCTTTCTATGTATTCGCAGCACATTAGACTTGTCTACATTGAGATTCAGTTGCCATTCCCTGCACCATGCGTCAATTCGCTGCAGGTCCTCCTTCATTTCAGTACAATTTTCCATTGTTACAACCTCTCGATATAACACAGCATCATCCGCAAAAAGTCTCAGTGAACTTCCGATGTTACCCACAAAGTCATTTGCATATACTGTGATTAGGAACGGGCCTACGACACTCCCCTGCGGCACACCTGAAATCACTCTTACTTCGGAAGACTTCTCTCCATTGAGAATGACATGCTGCTTCTGTTATCTAGGAACTCCTCAATCCAATCACTCAGCTGGTCAGAGTGTTCATATGCTCTTACTTTGTTCATTAGACGACTGTGGGGAACTGTATCCAACGCCTTGTGGAAGTCAAGAAACACGGCATCTACTTGGGAACCCGTTCAAATGGTTCTGAGCACTATGGGACTTAACATCTGCGGTCATCAGTCCCATAGAACTTAGAACTACTTACACCTAACTAAGCTAAGGACATCAAACACATCCATGCCCGAGGCAGGATTAGAACCTGCGACCGTAGCGGTCCCGCGGTTCCAAAGTGAAGAGCCTAGAACCGCTCGGCCACATAGGCCGGCTTGGGATCCCGTCTCTACGGCCCTCTGAGTCTCGAGGACGAATAGCGCAAGCTGGGTTTCACACGATCATCTTTTTCGAAACCCATGCTGATTCCTACAGAGTAGATTTCTAGTCTCCAGAAAAGTCATTATACCCGAACATTATAAGTGTTCCAAAATTCTACAACTGAACGACGTTAGAGATGTAGGTTCATAGTTTTGCACATCTGTTCGACTTCCCTTCTTGAAAATGGGGATGACCTGTGCCCTATTCCAATCTTTAGGAACGCTATGCTCTTAAAGAGACCTACGGTACACCGCCCCAGGAAGTGGGGCAAGTTCCTTCGCGTACTCTGTGTAAAATCTAACTGGTATCTCATCAGATCCGGCGGCCTTTCCTCTTTTGAGCGATTTTAATTGTTTTTGTTTCCCTCTGTTGTAAGGTACCCGTGGTCTAGGGGCAGTCGAATAATGCGCCGGCACGGTAGCTCAGCGTGTTCGGTCAGAGGGGTAGCTGCCCTCTGTAATAAAAAAACTGAGTTAATTGATCAACAACGAACTTAAAAAGGGTGTCTTACGACGTCCGCTCCGAGCAGTTGCGACGAACAAAAGCGAACAAAATGAGATTAAAAAAAAAAAGGGGGGGTAGCGTCTTTGATTCATAATCAAAACGTCATCGGTCCTGTGTTCGATCCCCGCCACTGCCTAAGTTTTGATAAATAATCAGCATTGATAGCCGAAGACTTTCGGCATAAGAAGTCAGCCTCATTCTGCCAACGGCCTTGTCAAAGAGGGCGGAGGAGCGGATAGAGATTCAGGGCACTCTAGGGGTGGGAAATTGCCCCTAAAAGGCGGAAGAATCAGCCATGATCAACGACATGAGGATGCAGAAGGCAATGGAAACCACTGCATTACAGACACATAACGTGTATCCACAGGACATATGGCCTGTATTTGAAGAAGTGTCATGATGATCTCTCCGTTGGCAAAAGATTCCGGAATAGTCCCCCATTCGGATCTCCGGGAGGGGACTGCCAAGGGGGAGGTTACCATGAGAAAAAGATTGAATAATCAACGAAAGGGTAATGTTCTACGAGTCGGGGCGTGGAATGTCAGAAGTTTGAACGTGGTAGGGAAACAAGAAAATCTGAAAAGGGAAATGCAAAGGCTCAATCTAGATATGGTAGGGGTCAGTGAAGTGAAGTGGAAGGAAGACAAGGATTTCTGGTCATATGAATATCGGGTAATATCAACAGCAGCAGAAAATGGTATAACAGGTGTAGGATTCGTTATGAATAGGAAGGTAGGGCAGAGGGTGTGTTACTGTGAACAGTTCAGTGACTGGGTTGTTCTAATCAGAATCGACAGCAGACCAACACCGACAACGATAGTTCAGGTATACATGCCGACTTCGCAAGCTGAAGATGAACAGATAGAGAAAGTGTATGAGGATATTGAGAGGGTAATGCAGTATGTAAAGGGAGACGAAAATCTAATAGTCATGGGCGACTGGAATGCAGCTGTAGGGGAAGGAGTAGAACGAAAGGTTACAGGAGAGTATGGGCTTGGGACAAGGAATGAAAGAGGAGAAAGACTAATCGAGTTCTGTAACAAGTTTCAGCTACTGACAGCGAATACCCTGTTCAAGAATCACAAGAGGAGGAGGTATACTTGGAAAAGGCCGGGAAGATTTCAATTAGATTACATCATGGTCAGACAGAGATTCCGAAATCAGATACTGGATTGTAAGGCGTACCCAGGAGCAGATATAGACTCAGATCACAATAAAGTAGTGATGAAGAGTAGGCTGAAGATCAAGACATTAGTCAGGAAGAATCGAGACGCTAAGAAGTGGGATACAGAAGTTCTAAGGAATGACGAGATACGTTTGAAGTTCTCTAACGCTATAGATACAGCAATAAGGAATATCGCAGTAGGCAACATAGTTGGAGAGGACTGGACGTCTCTAAAATGGGCCATCACAGAAGTTGGGAAGGAAAACATGGGTACAAAGAAGGTAGCTGCGAAGAAACCTTGGGTAACAGAAGAAATACTTCAGCTGATTGATGAAAGGAGGAAGTACAAACATGTTCCGGGAAAATCAGGAATACAGAAATACAAGTCGCTGAGGAATGAAATAAATAGGAAGTCCAGGGAAGCTAATACGAAATGGCTGCAGGAAAAATGTGAAGACATCGAAAAAGATATGATTGTTGGAAGGACAGACTCAGCATACAGGAAAGTCAAAACAACCTTTGGTGACATTAAAAGCAACGGTGGTAACATTAAGAGTGCAACGGGAATTCCACTGTTAAATGCAGAGGAGAGAGCAGATAGGTGTAAAGAAGAAGAAACAGGTGTCGATTTAGAAGAGATAGGGTATCCAGTATTAGAAGCGGAATTTAAAATAGCTTTGGAGGACTTACAGTCAAATAAGGCAGAAGGGAGAGATAACATTCCATCAGAATTTCTAAAATCATTAGGGGAAGTAGCAACAAAACGACTATTCACGTTGGTGTGTAGAATATATGAGTCTGGTGACATACCATCTGACTTTCGGAAAAGCATCATCCACACAATTCCGAAGACGGCAAGAGCTGACAAGTGCGAGAATTAACGCACAATCAGCTGAACAGCTCATGCATCGAAGCTGCTTACAAGAATAATATAAGAAGAATGGAAAAGAAAATTGAGAATGCGCTAGGTGACGATCAGTTTGGCTTTAGGAAAAGTAAAGGCACGAGAGAGGCAATTCTGACGTTACGGCTAATAATGGAAGCAAGGCTAAAGAAAAGTCAAGACACGTTCATAGGATTTGTCGACCTGGAAAAAGCGTTCGACAATATAAAATGGTACAAGCTGTTCAAGATTCTGAAAAAAGTAGGGGTAAGCTATAGGGAGAGACGGGTCATATACAATATGTACAACAACCAAGAGGGAATAATAAGAGTGGACGATCAAGAACGAAGTGCTCGTATTAAGAAGGGAGTAAGACAAGTCTGTAGCCTTTCGCCCCTACTCTTCAATCTGTACATCGAGGAAGCAATGATGGAATTAAAAGAAAGGTTCAGTAGTGGAATTAAAATACAAGGTGAAAGGATATCAATGATACGATTCGCTGATGACATTGCTATCCTGAGTGAAAGTGAAGAAGAATTAAATGATCTGCTGAACGGAATGAACAGTCTAATGAGTACACAGTATGGTTTGAGAGTAAATCGGAGAAAGACGAAGGTAATGAAAAGTAGTAGAAATGAGAACAGCGAGAAACTTAACATCAGGATTGATGGTCACGAAGTCAATGAAGTTAAGGAATTCTGCTACCTAGGCAGTAAAATAACCAATGACGGACGGAGCAAGGAAGACGAATGTTGAATATTAGGTGGACTGATAAGGTAAGGAATAAGTAGGTTCTACGCAGAATCGGAGAGGAAAGGAATATGTGGAAAACACTGATAAGGAGAAGGGCAGGATGATAGGACATCTGCTAAGACATGAGGGAATGACTTCCATGGTACTAGAGGGAGCTGTAGAGAGCATAAACTGTAGAGGAAGACAGAGATTGGAATACGTCAAGCAAATAATTGAGGACGTAGGTTGCAAATGCTACTCTGAGATGAAGAGGTTAGCACAGGAAAGGAATTCGTGGCGTTCCGCATCATGCGACAATCGAGAGAATGAATTACAGTAGTCTTCTTCTGTGAAGTAGCTTTGGTAAAAGACGTTTAGTATTTCGGCCTTTAGTCTGTCATCCTCCTCTCCAGTACCATTTTGGTCACAGAGTGTCTGGACATTTTATTTTGACCCACCTTCCGCTTTGACATAAGACCAAAATTTCTTAGGATTTTCTGTCAAGTCAGTACATAGAACTTTACTTTCGAATTCGTTGAAAGCCTCTCGAATAGTCCTCCTCACACTACATTTGGCTTCGTGTAATTTTTGTTTGTCTGCAAGGCTTCGGCTATGTTTATGTTTGCTGTGAAGTTCCCTTTGCTTCCGTAGCAGTTTTCTAACTCGGTTGTTGTACCACCGATGCTGTAACCGCTTTATGATCGCTGATTCTCTGTTCTGCGTTAACTGTTTAAAACAGTTTGGGTTTGTTTGTCACCAGTGGGTCTAATATGTTACCGACATGAATCGGTTCCCTGTTTAACTGCTCAAGGTAGTTTTCATATAATGCACTTGAAAAAATTTCACTGGATTCTTTGTCCCTGCCACCCGTTATAAACGTTTGAGTCTTCCAGTCCATATCTGGTAAATTAAAGTCTCCACCCAAAACTATAACATGGTCGGGAAATCTACTCGAAATATTTTCCAAATTTTTTCTTCAGGTGTCCTGCCACAACAGCTGCTGAGCCAGGGGGTCTATAGAAAACATCCAACTGCCTTGTTTGAGCCTGCTTTAACCGTGACCTTCACCCAAATTATTTCACATTTCGGATCTCAGTCAATTTCCTTCGATACTATTGTACTTTTTATTGCTAATCACGCCTCCCCCTTTCATGTCCAGCCTGTCTCCGGGGTGTACATTCCAATCTGAGTTTAGAATTTCATTGCTGTTAACATTTGGTTTCAGCCAATTTTCCGTCCCTAGTACTATTTGGGAATTGTGACCGTTTATTAATGAGAGCAGTTCTGAGACCTTTCTACAGATGCTCCTGCAGTTTACTATTACCACATTAATATTGTCATTGCCTGTTGCGTTTTGCCTACCCCAATCTTGTCTCGCCTCAGGAGGCGTCTTGTCGGGCCTAGGGAGGGAATTCTCTAACTTAAAAAACCCACATGTGCACTCCACACCTACTCCGTTACCCTTGTAGCCGCTTGCTGCGTGTAGTGCACGCCTGACCTATTCATGGGGACCCTACACTTCTCCACCAGATAGTGGAGGTTGAGAAATTTGCACCCCAAATCTCCGCAGAATCGTCTGAGCATCTGGTTTAAGCCTTCCACTTGGCTCCAAACCAGAGGACCGCTATCGGTTCCGGGAACGATACTGCAAATAGTTAGCTCAGATTCCACCCCGCGAGCGACGCTTTCATCCTTCACCAATTCCGCCAACCGCCTGTACGAACTGAGGATGACCTCTGAACCCAGACGGCAGGAGTCATTGGTGCTGACATGAGCAACAATTTGCAGTCGGGTGCACCCAGTGCTCTCTATCTAGGGACTGATGACCTTAGCAATTAAGTCCCATAAGATTTCACACATATTTTTTTTGCTCTCTATCGCCGCCGCCACGACCTCCTCCACATATCGGATGAGACCCCCCGGCAAGCAGACTGGCCTTCTTCCCCGACCTTTCCGCTATTCCTCTAAGGGGCTCCATCACCCGCCTAACGTTGGAACTCCCAATCACTAATAAACCCCTCCCCCCGTTTGCCTGCTCGGACCTTGCTGAAGGAGTGGCCACATGTCCACTCACAGGAAGAGTGGGCTGTGCCACGTGGCCTGCCTCCACATTGACCCCCCGCCTCGTGCGACGCGAACCTGGTTAAACCCGCCACTCCCCTTGGGGAGAGGGAGACCCAACCGCGCCCGGTCCCGTGAAGATGTCTCGACAGCAGGGACCGTGGGTGAAGCATGCAACACCTGGGGTGTACCATGCGACGCACCAGACTCCCCACTGCCACTACACTCTGAGGCAACAGCCTGAAGACTGCTGACCGCGGTTATCAGCACGCTCACCTGTTCGCGAACAGTGGCCAGCTCCTCCTGCCTCCGTACACAGCAGTCACACATCCTATCCATGCTAAGAAATCAACAATTTACTGTAGAGAGTTAAGTAATCAACTTTTAACTAGATTGCTAATTCACTAATGGCGGTTGGTAGCTGAGTAAACTGTGGTTACTAGACAATTCTTGTTGAAAACAACGAGCCGGCCGGGATGGCCGAGCGGTTCTAGGCGCTACACTCCGGAACCGCGCGACCGCTACGGTCGCAGGTTCGAATCCTGCCTTGGGGATTGATGTGTGTGATGTCCTTACGTTAGTTAGGTTTAAGTAGTTCTAAGTTCTAGGGGACTGATGACCTCAGAAGTTAAGTCCCATAGTGCTCAGAGCCATTTTTAAAACAATGAAAATAAGCACTAACTGTCTCTGGACTGTATTCAAAACAAACACGAAATCTATGGAACAGTATTACTAATACTCGAAAGTTAAAGCTTCCTAAAATCAAGAACACACAAATAACTAATCATTTAGGAACGGCACATGGGCAGAAAAGGTCAAACAAATGAGAAAGCATAAAGCTGAATTTATTATTAACCGCCCGTTACACAGGATTCACCTGTAAAACGATGTGATCAGCAGCTGCTCACAGCAGTTCCAGTGGAATCTGATCAACCCCTTACTGCATACTGGCCTTCGGATCGAACGTGTTCCTGGCAAACGTGTTATTTCAGATGTGCCCAGAACCAAAAGCCATTTGGATTTAGATCATGTGATATTGCAAGCGATGCATCTCGGAAAAGTCTGGAGATAGGAAGTTCCTGGAAGGTTCCACTTCTTTCGCTGGGCGACCGAAATGAGACTGGGATCTGGCATAAAAACAGTGGGTTCCACACGTCTGAACACTTCTAAAGCAGAGGTCACATGCTTTACTAGAAGGTCTTGGTAACTTGCAGACGTCAAGGCACACCTGACAGACCCTCTGGATGTATTCTCTTCAAGGAAGAATGGACCGAGAATAAAGGTGCTTATGAATTCAAAGCACACAGTGACATACGTGCAATAGCTCTTCATGCGCGACATGCAGTTTTTTTTTTACAGTACCCCAAATTCTGTGCATTCACTGCACCCTGCAGTGTAAAATCTGCGACGACGCTCCACCGAATATTTCCCAGCCACACTACCTTGGATCACAGCCAGAAACCAAGGACAAATTCAGAACGTTGCTGCGAATGATGAGGTTTCAGTTGCTGCACCGTCTGGATCTCGTACGCGTACCAGTGTAAAATAGACCGCAAAACTTTCAGTAGTGTTGACAATGGGATGTACAATTTTCGTGACACTCCACGAGCATTAGCACTACCCACGGTACGTGCTGCATGGTCAGTTACAGAAACTTTACCGCTAACTTTCACCGGGATAGGACGTCTTCCTCTTCCTGGTGCCACACCAAGTTCACCCTTGTTTTCATTAGCATTTTCTTTAAACCATTTCATGACATCGGGCCATTCTTCAGACCTTTCAGTCGGCGAAAATCTCTCAATGCAGCAATTGCTGCCGTTCACATAAAACAGGTTCACAAACAGCGCACGGTCTTTCTTCTCGATAACCCTATTGTTCACCCACGACTTGTTCGAGAGTTTCGCAAAATTGGTAAACAAAATCTCAAAGTAGGCTCAGTGAGCCTACCTTGCCAGAGTTTAACGAGCACACGATTCTGGTAATGAGGGTGGGCACTGTTACCAATAGTGGCCAACCTGGGCAGGTAAGAGCGAATCAGCCCTGGGATGAGGCGACCATTGGTAGGACCACCTGGCGATAGGTCGCTACACTTCTGCTGACATGGATTAGAAGAGAGGCTGGATTGTGGCGCTGGTTGGCCTCCCATTGCTGGAGGCAGTGATCGGGAGGTCAGGAGTGGTACTGGTGGAGGTTGCCTCTTGGTAATCCGTTTGCGTGTGCGCGCTCATCTGCTGCGCAAAAGTGTAAATATGTAAATATACTGTTTGTTTAAGTTTTTGACTGCTAGTAGATTGTAATGGCAGTTAGTTCAGTATGGCGGTGGAGGGATCAAAAGTATGTTGTGAAAGAAGTGGTTTTCTTAGTAGTAGCGGCCCGCCGCCCCGGGTTAGGGTCGGGCAACCCTCTGGGAGGATTCCAGAGTGGCTAAGACGCCGATTATTTGCTTCTTATTACTATTTAGTTTATTTGTATTGCAGTGTGCTCAAATTAATGAACCACTTTGTAAAACATTAGCAATGTTTAGTGTTAATACACCCACTCAAAATTGTTAGAAAGTGGGTTGTTGTATGTATCAATAAATCTGGAAAAGAATCCGTTCACACACGATGTGGCTTGTCAAATGATAGCGTGGATGTCATACCGTCGTACAAACAATGTACAGCGCTAGATTTGCACCTGGTGGCCATAAGTGGAACTAATTTTTTTCTATAGTAAATCGGTTACGCACTAACACATTAGAATATCTGCCACGTTTTGCTGCCGTACGGTAATTACAACCCACACTAGACCTCCGTGAGTAGTTGCACTTTAATTATAACCAACCGGCACCCGATACCTTCGACTGCCATGTTCTGTGAAACCAATAACTCGTGACGTTAAAAAAAAGTGAGATGCAGTTTCGTTACTAACTTATCATGCCTAAACGACTAAGGGTAAGTTAATGCTGTCACCACACTGCTGTGGCACGTCACTGTTCGTTGCAGGTCCGTCGCCGCTCGCTGCTTGCCGGGAGCATATACCCCACAGCTGTTCCCATCGCTAGCGAATTGCATTATTGCATGAGGTGAAGCGGAAAGGACACTTTCTGCATCGTCTCACGACATTAAATAGTAGTTTGCAGCTATTGCCTAGGAGAAAGCAGGGGAGGCACGGGAGCACTCTTAGAGTAGAGAACGTCCACGCTGCTGGTACTTCATTCTAACGACATCTCAAGTATTACGTACAGCAATATTTTAGATAGTTATATTTGTTTCATAATATTTCCAGTTTATTTTGATGTTAAGGAAACAGAGGTAATTAATCACATGAAGATTCGGTCGGCAACATCATTAATAGAATTTCTGTTGAGTACCGATTCGTAGGCCTACTCATTACAAGGTACTATTTGGTCAGTTTTTATCCATCTACTCCCTTATCCTGCCAGCACTACTACACGGCCTTTAGCGTGCATGGCGAAAGGAATGGGGTGCGAACAATAAAATTTAGGCAGCCCCGATGACTTATGAGGAACGTGTGCCTCTTACGTTTCTGCCCGTCCCAAGGTATTCTCAAACAGCTTGTTGAATGGCCATAGGGAAGTCTCCAAATCCTGAAAAATGGGTGACACTAAATAGACCTCGTCAGCTATCTGGGCGCCCGAAACAGAAAAAGTATCATCATCATCATCATCATCATCATCATCATCATTTAAGACTGATTATGCCTTTCAGCGTTCAGTCTGGAGCATAGCCTCCTTATAAAATTCCTCCATGTTCCCCTATTCATTGATGACATTGGTGTCTCTTCTGATGTCAAACCTATTACTTCAAAATCATTCTTAACCGCATCCAGGTACCTTCTCCTTGGTCTGCCCCGACTCCTCCTACCCTCTACTGCTGAACCCATGAGTCTCTTGGGTAACCTTGCTTCTCCCATGCGTGTAACATGACCCCACCATCTAAGCCTGTTCGCCCTGACTGCTGCATCTATCGAGTTCATTCCCAGTTTTTCTTTGATTTCCTCATTGTGGACACCCTCCTGCCATTGTTCCCATCAACTAGTACCTGCAGTCATCCTAGCTACTTTCATATCCGTAACCTCAACCTTGTTGATAAGGTAACCTGAATCCACCCAGCTTTCGCTCCCATACAACAAAGTTGGTGGAAAGATTGGACGGTGCACAAATAACTTAGTCTTGGTACTGACTTCCTTCTTGCAGAAGAGAGTAGATCGTAGCTGAACGCTCACTGCATTAGCTTTGCTACACCTCGCTTCCAGTTCTTTCACTATGTTGCCACCATGTGAGAATATGCATCCTAAGTACTTGAAACCGTCCACCTGTTCTAACTTTGTTCCCCCTATTTGGCACTCAGTCCCTTTATATTTCTTACCCAACTGACATTTCTTTCGTTTTGGAGATGCTAGTCTTCATACCATAGTCCTTACATTTCTGATCTAGCTCTGAAATATTACTTTGTAAACTTTCAATCGAATCTGCCATCACAACTAAGTCATCTGCATATGCAATACCGCTTATTTTGTGTTCATATATCTTAATCTCACCCAGCCAGTCTATTGTTTTCAACATATGATCCATAAATAATATGAACAATAGTGGAGACAGGTTGCAGCCTTGTCTTACCCCTGAAACTACTGTGAACCATGAACTCAATTTACCGTCATCTCTAACTGCTGCCTGACTATCCATGTAAAGAACTTTAATTGCTTGCAAAAGTTTGCCTCCTATTCTATAATCTCGTAGAACAGACAATAACTTTCTCCTAGGAACCCGGTCATATGCCTTTCCTAGATCTATAAAGCATAGATACAATTCCCTGTTCCACTCATAACACTTCTACATTATTTGCCGTAAGCTAAAGATGTGGTCCTGACAACCTCTAAGAGGCCTAAACCCACACTGATTTTCTTCTAAAGTATACAATGGAAAATTTTTTGCGACAATAGGAAATTCACTATTAACAATGTGTTTTACTGTCCCACATTCTTACAAAGGACAGAGATGGAAAATCGCACCCTCAAAGGAATAAACTCTTTACTAGAAAATACAACTTGACGTAGCGGACGTTGCAACGCCGGGCAGTCCAAGAACCTGTACAGGGTGTAAGTAGGCTGTTTAGTTTTTTTTGTTGGTAACGCCGCCGCCACGTAGCGCTCTGTATGAAAATCACTGGCTGGGCCGTGTGCAGTCTGTGGCTGGTTGGCATTGTTGTAATACTCGCCATTGTAGTGTCGGGCAGCGGCAGCTGGATGCTAACAGCGCGTAGCGTTGCGCAGTTGGAGGTGAGCCGCCAGCAGTGGTGGACGTGGGGAGAGAGATGGCGGAGTTTTGAAATTTGTAAGAATTGGTGTCACGAACTGATTTATATATTATGAATATTAAGGTAAATACATTGTCTGTTCTGTATTAAAATCTTTCATTTGCTAACTATGCCTGTCAGTAGTTAGTGCCTTCAGTAGTTTGAATATTTTATTTAGCTGGCAGTAGTGGCGCTCGCTGTATTGCAGTAGCTTGAGTAACGAAGATGTTTGTGACGTAAGTGATTTGTGAAACGTATAGGTTAATGTTAATCAGGGCCATTCTTTCATAGGGATTTTTGAAAGTCAGATTGCGTTGCGCTAAAAACTATTGTGTGTCAGTTTAAGCACAGTCTTGTATAATTTTTCAAAGGGGACGTTTCATATGGCGACCCTGCCAGGATTCGAACCTGGAATCTTTGTGAAACGTATAGGTTAATGTTAATCAGGGCCATTCTTTCGTAGGGATTTTTGAAAGTCAGATTGCGTTGCGCTAAAAACTATTGTGTGTCAGTTTAAGCACGGTCTTGTATAATTTTTCAAAGGGGACGTTTCAAGGGTATATAAGTTAATGGCACTGGCCATCGCATCCGTGTCTGCTTGAAATTTAACCGGTAGCCCACCTACTAGCAACGTCAGTAAAATACACTGTGGCGACATGTGAGAGGACTAGGTGACAGCCCCTGATTAAAGTGAAAATACAAGAGAGTCCGGCGGCCGATCCTCGGCTTGCCGACTGTCACAAATTGTTGATAAAAGGCCCACCTGATGGCATACGGCACACTTGACCTCCACACGGGACAGTCTCACAGAACATGTACCGAAACAAAGTCTGGGCAGAGCCACTGGCTTGACTCGTGAGAAGAGGGAAAGCGAGACCCCCAAGGACCCAACAAACGCCCCAGGAGGGGGGGGGGGGGGATTACGACGCCGCGAACGTGATATAGGCGACGGTCCCGCCACTACGCCACTGCACCGGAATCGTAAACGGCGTTAGCACAAAGCGAACCCCACCGGCTGTTTAATATGCACACTTGATTGCGCTACCTGCCCATTGTCGGAAATGACGACCCTCGCCGTATTGGAGCAATGAATACAACATCTTTCGGATAACCCGATAACCAGATGTCACACAGATTAAGATCAGGTTATCTGTAGGGTAATGCACCTACATCTACATGGTTACTCTACAATTCACACTTAAGCGCCTGGCGGAGGGTTCATCGAACCATTTTCATACTACTTCTCCACCATTCCACTCTCGAATGGCACGTGGGAAAAAGGAACACCTCAATCTTTCCGTTCGAGCTATGGTTTTTCTAATTTTATTATGATGATCATTTCTCCCTACATAGGTGGTTGTCAACAAAATATTTTCGCATTCGGAAGAGAAAGTTGGTGATTGAAATTTAGTAAATAGATCTCGCCGCAAAGAAAACCGCCTTTTTCTCAGTGACTGCCACCCCAACTCGTGTATCATATCAGTGACACTCTCACCCCTATTGCGCGATAACAAGAAGCGGACTGCCCTTCTTTGCACTTTTTCAGTGTCCTCCGTCAATCCTACCTGGTAAGGATCCCACACCGCGCAGCAATATTCCATCAGAGGACGGACAAGTGTAATGTAGACTGTATCTTTAGTAGGTTTGTCGCATCTTCTAAGTGTTCTGCCAGCAAAGCGAAGTCTCTGTTTCGCCTTCGCCACAATATTATCTATGTAGTCTTTCCAATTTAAGTTGCTCGTAATTGTAATTCCTAGATATTTAATCGAATTGACAGCCCTTAGATTTGTGAGATTTATCGTATACCCAAAATTTATCGGATTTCTTTTGGTACCCATGAGGATGACATCTCACTTTCCTTTGTTTAGTGCCAATTGCCACTTTTCGTACCATACAGAAATTCTCTCTAGATCATTTTGTAATTGGAATTGAACGTCTGATGATTTTACTAGACGGTAACTTACAGCGTCATCTACAAACAATCTGAGGGGGCTGCTCAGATTATCACCTAGATCATTTATGTAAATCAGGAACAACAGAGGTCCTATGACACTTCCTTGTAGAACGCCAGATATCACTTCCGTTCTACTCGATAATTTACCGTGTGTCACTAAAAACTGTGACCTCTCTGAGAGGAAATCACTAATCCAGTTACACAACTGAGACTATACTCCATATGCACGCAATTTGATTAATAGTCGCTAGTGAAGAACGGTATCAAAAGCCTTCTCGAAATCTAGGAATATGGAAACGATCTGAGATCCCTTGTCGACGGCACTCATTACTTCATGGGAGTAAAGAGGTAGTTGTGCTGTATAAGAACTATATTTTCTGAATCCGTGTTGCTTATGTATCAATAAGTTATTTTCTTCAAGGTGATTCATAATGTTCGAGTACAGTATATGTTCCAAAACCCTACTGCAAATTGAGGTCAGTGATACAGGTGTGTAATTCAGTGGGTTACTCCAATTTCCTTTCTTGAATATTGGTGTGACTTGTGCTACCTTACAGTCTGATAATTCTAGCATTTCCGAAGTGCCTCTGCAGAAACCGTTTCACTGTCTGTGCAAGGAGCGGAGGGGCGCCATCTTGCATAAAAATAATCCTAACCACACATCCACGCCTCTGAGCGGTTGAATGGAATGACGTTGGTGCACAAAAGACTCTCATATCGTTTACCAGTGTTGGCACAGGCAACAGAACCCACAGGACTCACTCATCGAAAAAATGCGGCCCTACGATAAACGATGTTGTCACTCCGCACCACACAGTCACCTTTGCATAATGAAATGATTCCGGTTCATATGCGTGCGAATTTTCCGTTGCCCATAGTGCGCAGTTCTGCGTACTGACATGTCCTTGGAGATGTCTTGCTGGCAGATCAGCAGGAAGCGAATTGTGAACATGGGTGTTTTTGTATGGATGGTAATGCAGGATCTTTCACTCTCCGTATTTGTAGACATGTCCAATGTTCAGGAAATTCCCCGTGCTTCGTGCACTGCATGTCTGTATACCAGCACTCGACTCCTTCCGCAATGCTTCCAACAGACGTCGGATCAGCTGCTTTCCTCTCTTTGACACATTGCACTTCAAAATACTGTATTTTCGAATGTTGTGATAATTTTCATCAGACGTTTGGCAGACGTTGGACCAACGCCTTTTTTTCATAGCCTTGAGTCTCTGGAACTCCTGCAGGGCTACCGGCAACTCGCGATCCTTCATGCAGATAATCATGTTGCCCGTGTCGGATGCAAACTGTGGAACACGCGTGTGGCGTGCCTCTGTTAGTGTGCATATTTAATTCTATTGGTCAAATTTTTATTTATTTGTTCCATGGCGTTTCCCCTGGCACTAATAAGATGCTGTTGTAGTCTGTCGTCATTCTGAGCACGGGTGCTCTTTCTACACCGTTTTGAAACTTGAAATTTGATTATGGACATCCCACACTTTTGTCTCTATTTATCGTTGGACTGCCATAACTGCAGCGAAATGAAACTGAATAATTTCAAAACCGATCGTGTGAATTATCTTCTATCAACAAAAGATACGAATGTGTTACTCAATAAAATTATACCAAAGACGTGCAGTTCAGCTGCACGAAGTATCCATGCATGAAGATGAAACACACCAAAATGAGGATCTCTTCCTACTCATTACTTATTAACGTTAGCGGAATTCGAAGCATTTCCTGTAGCTTTCATTCGTCGTTTGAGAATTGCCATTCTGACTTGTTATTTTACTCTTTTCTTCGAATTTCGATCGTTATTTGTATGCTTGTGGGCAATCGAGAACGGTATTCTCCCAGTGGGAAAAGATTCTATAAAACAATCATTACTTGATTCTTATTTATTGACTACTGCACGTTGTCTATCTCGTAGGTACGGCGATGTACAGGTAAATGTCTCTGTAAAAAACACTTTTGTGACTTTAGACAGAAATGTTTTTAACTTGTCAAGAAGTACTGAAACTACTAAAGGACCTACTTGTAGTGTATTCAAAAGGGGTGTGGATATTTCTGCGAAGAACGAAGGGAAAGGGAGCGAGGAAGAACAGAAGCCGGTGGCTTCACTAACAAGACGAGGAATTCTGATTTCCTTCTTGCGGTGGAAGACCGCTGGTCGCACAAACAACTTAATGCGAGCGCGCGGATGGCCGTCGGCGGGGTAACTAATTTCATCTGAGAAAGACTCTCTGTAGAGAAAGAAGTCGTGCAAAGTCGGAATAAATATTGTAAACTGGTGAATCGTGGCTCCGGATAAGCCGCTGGGAAGCTGCTTTGAACCACAGTGAGCCTTTCCTACAAACGTTGACTCTCTTCCCTTGGTGGACCGCAAACAACGTAGAAAGCGCAGGCGGTGGCAACTTGCCTTCCTGTAGGCGGGGTGGCTTATGCTCTCTGACGGCGCTTCGGCGCTATTTTCCCATCTACGGCATCAACGACGTTTATCTAAGTGGATCTCTAATACAGTTAAAATGACTGTGAGAGAGATTATTACCTTCGCTTGCAATGAATATCCACGGTAGGGAAGAAGTATGGGGAAAGTAAACCTATGAGGGTGGACCATGAGTCGAGTCATTTACGGGTAACACGGTCGGTAAGAGCGTTGGCCGCGAAGGTAAGGTACCGGGATCGTGGCTCTCGTCTGGCATACAGTTTTAATTTCCCGGTAAGTTTCACAAAATCTCAGACTCCACTGCATGAAAAAAATAATTCTTGCTCTAACAGGCAAATTATTTTATTCGCGTTTCGGAGGATTGTTTGAAGTAAAGTTCTGAATTTATCTGTCTCTCTACGTTCAACGTGACATCAGCATGAATGTAATTTACTACACGGTCATCAAAATATTTAAAAAATGGCCAAAACCTTTACAACACCCGTATTCAGCTTTCCTTCTTATGTTCGCTTAAGCAATTATTGAAGATATCACTTGCCGTGCTAAAGAAGAGAGAAGTCAATTCACTAGTTGCCTGTCGTATTGCTATTTTAGTACTTAATGTGTCCTTTTGCATTATGTGGCTTTAAACACATTATGCAGAATTATATTTGCTCTAAGCTGATTAACAAACTACTTATTGCTTCCCATTACCAGGAATCAAGGTTTTTTAAACTGTGACCTAGTGTAAACCAACAGAAATTCGTGGACAGGCTATAGTTTTCCAAAGTTCCGCTACAAGCTGACTAACTGGCAATTGCTGGAGCACTTCTTTATAATTCACTTCTTACGTGCATATTGGTTACGTCCTGCTTTATTTATAGTCTCACCGCAGTGCAGCACACATTTAGTTAGGTCGGAGCTAGTACTCACCTTTAGAATTTCCACGTGCTGTTTTCATAAACCATTTTCGAAAAAGTTAATATTAATGCGTTCTATAAATCTATAATACTTGTATATACTTTAACTGAGAACGAAATCTTTGAAGAGCAGCTATTAGCTATTTCGCAGGTGCTGTATAAAATTATTGTTTAGAAGTTGTGTTAGAGGGTCAAACTTTATACAAATCCAGCTAGTGAACATTTCAGAAAGCCGTAAGCTGAAATTACTGTAATGCTATGAAAAGGGTAAGCTCATAGCAAAATTCTCTTCAAAGCTTTGGAGCAGAAGCAAACAGTTTTTACTTACATTTTCCACGTAAATGCTTTCAATGTTACTGTTGATCTTGTCATAAGTGAATATTTAAAGAAATGAGACATGCACGTGGTCTGTAAGTTACTCAAGCACAGGGTAAGTTTAAGACATTATGTTTTAAATAATCAGTTCACAAATTAGTCTTGAGCAGCACACTGACACAATTTATACATAACTGTGACGCTTGTGGTATAGTACAACTAACTATAGTACTTGTGAGACGCTTAGTATTGCGCAACGTTGGTTTCTATATCTATCATTCATGCATTCATCTTGCCTCCAGCTGTCTTCGTGTTGCGTCAGTTTATCAGAAAACCATATACGTAATATTTCGTCCATTCTAAGACACAGAATGCATTAAAAATGAAAAATAATTTCAATAACAACCAGAGAATATCTATTAAACATTCAAATAAATGAATGACACCTACAAGCTTAAGTACAGATGTGGTAGCTGGCGTGTACTATGGTGTTGTTTCATTACGTTTACAATAACACTGAAATGTAAATAACAATGGAAGTCAATAAGAAAGTTCCTTGTATAGATGAAAGCAGATAAATATGAGGTCCAACCTGAATTATAGTTTTAAGTAGGAATTTTTTTCAGCGCTTTACAAGCTGTTGAGCATTAGTAAAATCTATGGTCTGCCATTGGAACAAAGCAGTTACTTTCCAACTTATACTTGCACCCTCGGAAGACGTCTCCATATATAGTATATTTTGGTGCTGTAAGCAATACTTATTTTCGGACGACAGCTCCTGAATTGCGTTGAATGACTTCAGGAATTGCTTTGATCATTAGAAAAACGAAAATGAGTGTCTATGAAAACCTCTTTAGATAACTTGACGCTGTACTGTCAATGCCTACGACTTAACAATTAATCACCAAACTCTATTTCAGTCGCAACCGTTCTTACTGAAAACGCAAATTGATCTCTCTAATCATACTTGAAAACAACATGTTAGTGATCATCTTGATGTTGAAGCGCTTTTGTCTGTGTTTGCTTTAACAATAACACGTGTTTTTGAGTGGGGTCCGCCTTTAGCAAAACCCAGTTTTGGTTTTTATCCCAGGCATATTTCACTGCAGTTGCAATATCATCAGTGGGTCTTTTATTATTATGGCTTCTTACCACATGGTGTGGTTTTCCTGCTGTACTACGTTTTTCAGTGACTGATTTTCTTTATAGTTTGTAATCTGCAAGGTTTTATTTTCGTCATCTTCTTCATTGTCAAGTTCTACCTATTGAGTTGTCACTGTCACTGTTTACCAGCTGGAACAAAAAACAAAATTGTGTTTTACTAGAGGCGGGCCCCACTCAAAAACATGTGTTACCATTTTTGTGATCTGAACCGATATTCTTAATTCTGACTAATAATGTAATGCTCATTTATGCATATCTTCAAACATATTTTTAACCAATGATTTGATTCAAGATTGGTGAAGTTCTTTGGATAAGCTCGTAGCAGAAGTATCACCGTACCTGCCTTCCTTACAGAAGGACCTCGGATCAACTCCCGGTACTTCCTCAAATCCTTTCTGAAGCAGGAAGGAAAAAGGATTAAGTAAAGTGATGAAAATGTCCAGAAACATGCAGTTCCTAACAGAAATTAATAATGTATATAATAAAATTAAAACTTGAGAAACTGGCGACAGGACAACCAGTCAGTGTACAAGATATCAAACGATTATATTAAATTACGATGTTGTGACTGATGATTAACATGTTGCAGGAATTTTTAACGATCACTTCCTTAATGTAGTAGTGAAAATACTACTAACTGTTTTAAGTGAAGAAGCGAGAGAGTATATTAAAATGTCATTCCACAATACTTTAAGCGACTAAAACCAGCATAAGGTGCTGGTGGGATTTCAGATTTTTCTTCTGAAGTAATGTCCTTAATAATACATAGAATGCATCACTGGCTCAGGGAATTTTTCCAGAGGGACTAAAATGTGCAGATGTTAAACCTCTTTCTAAGGAAGTGGAAAGTCGACTTAAATAATTGTCTGCCTGTTTCCTTACTGATACCTTTTTTCAAAATATTAGAAAAACTAATGTATTCAAGTGTAGCCTTACATTTAAATAGAAACAGTTTACTTATCACACAGTTTGGATTCCATAAGGGTTGCTCGACTGGGGATACTTTTTTACTCTTACTCACCAAATTTTAAAAGCCTTAACTGATAAAATATTGCCACTTGGTTTTAGTGACCTTTCCAAGGTCTTTGATTGCGTAGAACATGTTAACCCAATAGAAAAACTTAAGTTTTATGGAACTGGTGGTTTTTCAGACAGCTGGTGCTAATGATACTTGACAAACAGAATGCAAAAGTTGTGCTGTATAACAGAAACAATGTTAAAAGGCGAGAAAGTTTTGTTGAATGGAGAGAAAACACAAAGGAAGTCCAACATGACTCAATTTTGGGTTCACTCCTATTCTTTATATATATGTGAATGGCCTTTCACTTGACATTCATGAAGTAGAATTGATACTTTTTGTAGTGGATACAATTGTTATAATAAATCCCACTAGAGGAAAAGCAACAGAAGATATTTCTGAAGAATCATTAAATGATACTCAGAAACTGGACCCACCCTTAGCTCTGAGAAAACACATAATATTTAGTTCCGTACGTCAGATAGAATTAAACTAATAATTGGGGTAGGACATGAACAGAAGTCAATAAACAGCGCAGAATGCTGCAAAACATTGAGCGTGAATATTGATGAAAGGTTGAACTGGGAGAAGCATGGTACTGAGGTGCTCAATCAATGATGTTCAGCTATTTTGCTCTTCATATATTTAGTACTCTTGGAAAGATGCAAATCAGTCTATTGAGATATTCTGCAAGTTTGCACTCTATAAGATGTCAGGACAAAATTTTCTGGGGTAACTTATCACTTAGAAAAGAAGAACTGATTGCGCAAAAGTTACCAGTAACAATAATACGAGATGTTAAACCGTGGTCGCCACGTAGGCATCCCTTCAAGGAGTGAGCCATTTTATCTACCTCATCACGATAGTAACGAAATTCGTCATAAATTATCCAACATAATTTCAGAAGAATAGTAATGCCCATATGTAGAATACTAGAAGGAAAAATGACCTTCATTACCAAATATTACAGATTTCGGTGACTCAGAAACAAGTTCAGCATGCAGTAACAAAAATTGTTTTGTCAATTGCGCGACAAAATGTCTGACAGGGAGCAAATCAAGTTTTGAATCAAAACTAAAATCACTTCACGAGGTCAACTTTTTGGATTCCATGGACAAATTTTTATTTGAAAATTGGTATCCAGTAGAAAAAGCAGTTGCATGAGTAGGCCTAGAAATTAACAAGTTCAAGGAAGGAAGAAAGGAAGACTTCGTTTAACGTCCTGTCGACATCGAGCTTATTAGAGACAGAGCACAAGCTCGGATTACGTCAAGCACATGGAAAAAATACGTCGTGCCATTTCAAAGGAACCATTCTGGCATCTGCCTGGAACGATTTAGGGAAGTCACGGAAAACCTAAAGCAGGACGACTATCCGCGCGTTTGCTAGGCACTGTGCCAGCCCACTCGGTAATATTTAGGTTCAATATCCTTCAAACTAATCACGTACGCTTTGAAAGCGGTGCATTAATTTGCCATCGAATGCTGCTCTGTATATCCATTTACAAACACGATCATATTCGCTAGGGGAAAGGGCAATTCTATTGAAGCTAGTACACTGGTTAAGGTTTCACTGGCCATATTTCGCCTCGTAAGCTGATGATATTCATTCACTACACAAGCAAGAAATGTACCCGTGGTCTACGGGTGGCGTCTTTGATTCATAAACAAAAACGTCATCGCTCCTGGGATCGATCCCCGCCACTGCCTAAATTTTGATAAATAATAAGGATAGGCGGCCGAAGACTTCCGGCATAAGAAGTCAGCCTCATTCTGCCAACGTCCTTGTCAAAGAGGGCGGAGCAGCACATAGAGGTTCAGGGCACTCTCTTGTCCCAGAGGTGGGAAATTGCCCCTAAAAGGCGGAAGAATCAGCAATGATCAACGACATGAGGACTCAGAAGGCAATGGAAACCACTGCATTAAAGACACGTAACGTGTATCCGCAGGACATGTGGCCTGTAGTTGAAGAAGTGTCATGATGATCTCTCCATTGGCAAAAGATTCCGGAATAGTCCCCCATTCGGATCTCCGGGAGGGGACTGCCAAGGGGGAGGTTACCATGAGAAAAAGATTGAATAATCAACGGAAGGATAATGTTCTACGAGTCGGGGCGTGGAATGTCAGAAGCTTGAACGTGGTAGGGAAGCTAGAAAATCTGAAAAGGGAAATGCAAAGGCTCAATCTAGATATAGTACGGGTCAGTGAAGTGAAGTGGAAGGAAGGCAAGGATTTCTGGTCAGATGAGTATCGGGTAATATCAACAGCAGCAGAAAATGGTATAATAGGTGTAGGATGCGTTATGAATAGGAAGGTAGGGCAGAGGTTCTGTTACTGTGAACAGTTCAGTGACCGGGTTGTTCTAATCAGAATCGACAGCAGACCAACACCGACAACGATAGTTCAGGTATACATGCCGACATCACAAGCTGAAGATGAACAGATAGAGAAAGTGTATGAGGATATTGAAAGGGTAATGCAGTATGTAAAGGGGGACGAAAATCTAATAGTCATGGGCGACTGGAATGCAGTTGTAGGGGAAGGAGTAGAAGAAAAGGTTAATGGAGAGTATGGGCTTGGGACAAGGAATGAAAGAGGAGAAAGACTAATCGAGTTCTGTAACAAGTTTCAGCTAGTAATAGCGAATACCCTGTTCAAGAATCACAAGAGGAGGAGGTATACTTGGAAAAGGGCGGGAGATACGTGAAGATTTCAGTTAGATTACATCATGGTCAGACAGAGATTCCGAAATCAGATACTGGATTGTAAGGCGTACACAGGAGCAGATATAGACTCAGATCACAATAAAGTAGTGATGAAGAGTAGGCTGAAGATCAAGACATTAGTCAGGAAGAATCGAGACGCTAAGAAGTGGGATACGGAAGTTCTAAGGAATGACGAGATACGTTTGAAGTTCTCTAACGCTATAGATACGGCAATAAGGAATTTCGCAGTAGGCAACAAAGTTGAAGAGGAGTGGACGTCTCTAAAAAGGGCCATCACAGAAGTTGGGAAGGAAAACATAGGTACAAAGAAGGTAGCTGCGAAGAAACCATGGGTAACAGAAAAAATACTTCAGCTGATTGATGAAAGAAGGAAGTACAAACATGTTCCGGGAAAATCAGGAATACAGAAATACAAGTCGCTGAGGAATGAAATAAATAGGAAGTGCAGGGAAGCTAAGACGAAATGGCTGCAGGAAAAATGTGAAGACATCGAAAAAGATATGATTGTCGGAAGGACTGACTCCCCATACAGGAAAGTCAAAACAACCTTTGGTGGCATTAAAAGCAACGGTGGTAACATTGAGAGTGCAACGGGAATTCCACTGTTAAATGCAGAGGAGAGAGCAGATAGGTGGAAAGAATACATTGAAAGCATCTATGAGGGTGAAGATTTGTCTGATGTGATAGAAGAAGAAACAGGAGTCCATATAGAAGAGATAGGGGATCCAGTATTAGAATCGGAATTTAAAAGAGCTTTCAGGACTTACTGTCAAATAAGGCGGAAGGGATAGATAACATTCCATCAGAATTTCTAAAATCATTAGGGGAAGTGGCAACAAAACGACTATTCACGTTGGTGTGTGGAATATATGAGTCCGGCGACATACCATCTGACTTTCGGAAAAGCATCGTTCACACAATTCCGAAGACGGCAAGAGCTGACAAGTGCGAGAATTATCGCACAATCAGCTTAACAGCTCATGCATCGAAGCTGCTTACAAGAATAATATACAGAAGAATGGAAAAGAAAATTGAGGTGACGAATAGTTTGGCTTTAGGAAAAGTAAAGGCACGAGAGAGGCATCTCTGACGTTACGGCTAATAATGGAAGCAAGGCTGAAGAAAAATCAAGACACGTACCATAGGATTTGTCGATCTGGAAAAAGCGTTCGACAATATAAAATGGTGCAAGCTGTTCAAGATTCTGAAAAAAGTAGGGGTAAGCTATAGGGAGAGACGGGTCATATATGATATGTACAACAACCAAGAGGGAATAATAAGAGTGGACGATCAAGAACGAAGTGCTCGTATTAAGAAGGGTGTAAGACAAGGCTGTAGCCTTTCGCCCCTACTCTTCAATCTGTACATCGAGGAAGCAGTGATGGAAATAAAAGAAAGGTTCGGGAGTGGAATTAAAAAACAAGGTGAAAGGATATCAATGATACGATTCGCTGATAACATTGCTATCCTGAGTGAAAGTGAAGAAGAATTCAATGGTCTGCTGAACGGAATGAACAGTCTAATGAGTACACAGTATGGTTTGAGAGTAAATCGGAGAAAGACGAAGGTAATGAGAAGTAGTAGAAATGAGATCTGCGAGAAACTTATCATCAGGATTGATGGTCACAAATTCCATGAAGGTAAGGAATTCTGCTACCTAGGCAGTAAAATAACCAATGACGGACGGAGCAAGGAGGACATCAAAAGCAGACTCGATATGGCAAAAAAGGCATTTCTGGCCA
Organism: Schistocerca gregaria; assembly: GCF_023897955.1. Classification (NCBI taxonomy): domain Eukaryota; kingdom Metazoa; phylum Arthropoda; class Insecta; order Orthoptera; family Acrididae; genus Schistocerca; species Schistocerca gregaria. The sequence continues at coordinate 927,043,501 of NC_064921.1, read as the reverse complement.
ACAGAAGTCTACTAATATCAAATACCGGCTTTAATTTGACTAAGAAATTTGTGAGGATGTACGTCTGGAGTACAGCATTGTATGGTAGTGAAACATGGACTGTGGGAAAACCGGAACAGAAGAGCATCGAAGCATTTGAGATGTGGTCCTATAGACGAATGTTGAAAATTAGGTGGACTGATAAGGTAAGGAATGAGGAGGTTCTACACAGAATCGGAGAGGAAAGGAATATGTGGGAAAACACTGATAAGGAGAAGGGACAGGATGATAGGACATCTGCTAAGACATGAGGGAATGACTTCCATGGTACTACAGGGAGCTGTAGAGGGCAAAAACTGTAGAGGAAGACAGAGATTGGAATACGTCAAGCAAATAATTGAGGACGTAGGTTGCAAGTGCTACTCTGAAATGAAGAGGTTAGCACAGGGGAGGAATTCGTGGCGGGCCGCATCAAACCAGTCAGTAGACTGATGACCCAAAAAAAAGAAACATATGCAAGGGTCGTACAGGGTCCCGATTTATTAAAGCAACACAAATGCATCCTATATTTACTAACTGCTTTAACCCACAGGAACAAAAAGAACGCAATGGATACGCTAAGATCCGGCGCGACCATGCAGCGACAAACTATTTATTTGCATTCACTGTGCGTTATCTTTAATTGTTTGTGCGTTAGTTACTAAAGCTCTCTGAGGGAAAGGAAAAGAAACAATCCAAATTGACAAGGTGGCAGTGTTCACAAAACCATTTATTGTAAAACCTGATACCAGATTGGACACGGGAAAACACTTAGACAATGTTTTTTTTACTTTAGCCCCTTACGTACTCACAGAAGGGAGATGGCTCACTCTAATTTAGCACTGGAATGCGGCACGAACAGCTTCATGCGTTTGGAAGAACGGTCTTCTTTAGAATGAATCTACAATCTCTCATGGGGATTCCACAGACATAGAAATTAACAACCTACAGTAAATTCCAAGTAGCCGCGGATTATTCATTTGGCGCCATAACTATTGCGATTCGATAGCCTAGTGTGCCCGAGATCCTTCGAGCTATGGAGATTATGTAGTGGACGGCGATGAAGACGTGGCGTCCGACATCATGGCAAGAGAACAACCATTAAATTCGCCCAGCATTGACATTAGAGCAAACGGAATTCATACTATGGCCACGTAGTAGCATCTGAGGAACGTGAAAGAAAACCACAGGTTTCATAGCAACCACGTGACTTACAAGGCCATGCAACAACTCTAATCATGATTCTAGGTTCCACGGCCACACCTAGAACTGAAAACAATTAAAATGTATCACTCCTTATATACATATCAAAAAAGGTTTGCATCCTCTCGGTTCCTATAGTTTCGGAACCTGTATAGAAAACTGGAATAGAGATCAACATAAACATCATTTCCACCCTTTTTATTGCTCATGAAAACCATACATTGCATGTTGTAACACCATACAGCGAGACCTTCAGAAGTAGTTGTCCAGATTACTGTACACAACAGTGCCTCTAATACCCAGTAACACGTCCTTTTGCATTGATGCATGCGTGAATTCGTCGTGGTATAGTACCCATAAGTTCATCAAGGCATTGTTGGTCCAGATTGTCCCACTCCTCAACGACGAATCGGCGTAGATTCCTCAGAGTGGTTGATGGGTCACGTCGTCCATAAACAGCCCTCTATCTCAGGCAAGTTCGATAGGCGTGTTCTGGGGAACACGCTGGCCACTCTAGTCGAGCGATGTCGTTATCCTGAAGCTAGTCATTCTCATGATGTGCACGATGGGCGCGCGAATTGTCGTCCATTAAGACGAATGCCTCGCCAATAAGCAGCCGATATTGTTGCACTGTCGATCGAAGGATGGCATTCACGCATCGTACAGCCGTTATGGTGCCTTCCATGACCACCAACGGCGTACGTCGGCCCCACATAATGCCACCCGAAAACGGCAGGGAAACTCCACATTGCTGAACTCGCTGGACAGTGTGTTTAAAGCGATAAGCCTGACCGGGTTGCCTCGAAACAGGTCTCTGACGATTGTGTGGTTTATGCCAAATACGACACTCATCGGTGAAGAGAATGTGATGCCAATCCTGAGCGATTCATTCGGCATGTTGTTGGGCCCAACTGTACCGCGCTGCATGGTGTCATGGTTGCTAAGATGAACTTCGCTGCACGAAAAGCGTTATTCAACACGGTGTCGTTGCTGCCAGGGTTCCTCCGAGCCACAATCAATAGGTAGCGGTCATACACTGCAGTAGTAGCCCTTGGGCGGCCTGTCATCGACAGTTCCTGTCTCTCTGTACCTCATCCATGTCCGAACTACATCGCTTGTGTTCACTGTGAGATGCCTGGACAGTTACCTTGTTGAGAGCCCTTCCTAGCACAAAGCACCAATGCGGGCGCGATCAGACCGCGGTATTGACTGTCTAGGCATGGTTGAATTACAGACAACACCAGCCGTGTAACTCCTCCCTGGTGGAATGAATGAAACTGTTCGGCAGTCGGACCTGCTCCTTCTAATAGGGTCTGCTCATGCATGGTTGTTTACATCTTTGGGCGTATTTAGTGACGTCTCTGAACAGTAAAAGGGACTGTGTCTGTGATACAGTATGCACAGTCAACGTCTGTCTTCAGGAGTTCTGGGAACCGAGGTGATGTAAAAAAATTTTTCATGGTGTACTTGAGTGTGGCGGTAGCGCTATGTTTAAACTCGTCTTATAATACCTCAACCTGACTAACACCTGTGGTATACAGGCTTGTTAGTATCGTTGGCTGAAAATCCTACACTGTGACAAGATAAGGACCGAAAGAACCAGACACACACAAAGGTAATTCAAATCTCTGCTTTCACAGATATTCGCTTTAACCAATATATACAGTGCGCAACACAATTAAAGGAAAACTTTTTCAAAATCCCGTAACTGACTCCCACTGCTACTTATATTTGTAAAATTTGGCTCTAATATGCCTACAGACGTCTTCTGTAATTGCATAACAACAGCTCTGTAACGGTGCAAAAGCGTGGCGACCTGCGACGCCGAACTTGGGCTCGACGACGCGTCATACAGCCAGGGGTAGACAGATGCGAAAAGAAGGTCAGAGCTGAGCTAGTGTGACGTGTAAGATGGGTTAACGACGTCACATTGGCACCAAATTTCATCACAATTCTTACCGTGAACGTGTTATATGATAGGAAGGCCATTATAGTCCCTCTTACCCACATTTCAGCCCTTCCTTTGACGCCTCTGCGATGAAGGTCAGAACGACGACACCCAGCATAAGAAACATTCTGTCTTGTTACGGGTGGCAAAGGAAAAGATTTCAGACACACTGCCGCTCGGAATCGTCACTAAAAGGCCTTTAGGGGTCAGCATAAAGAGCATGAATGAAACCATCGCTTTCTTTGGGACATTGATTCCCACACATTTCATGGTCTAAAAACATAGTTCGCAGTGCTTTCAGCAACAGGACGTCGTCCTTGATTGCCTTTGACTATGCTGACACCACCTAACTTTTCAAACCCTCTCCAAGGACATTGTGGGCCTGCGTCCCCACTGAACTTTGGCGTACCCCTTTGAAGCGTAACGCTACAGCAATTTTTGATCTCGTGAGCAGACTGGAGTCATTAGGGACAGTTTAAAATTATTCGTCGAAATCTGAACGTTATCCGAAGTGTGGTTATGCTTCTTGTCCTGCTGTGGCATGTTCATGGAAGGGTGCAACATTGACACATGCGGGAATAAATAGGCCAACGGTTCCTCTAAGACCTACCGTTCAGCCTTACCCTCAGTGGCACCTGCCGCAGTCTGTTGAGAATTCTGAAAATGTGCCTTTAAACAGAAAACCTGTGAAGTATCCAAGACACCTGTAAGCAGGCTACCTTCATCAGACGGGTGTCAAATAATAAAGGAACTTTCTTAAAATTCTCAATAAATGTGGGCGCTTGCCACTAAGAGTGTTTCTAACCTGGGGGACTTAGAGGGACGCTTTACCATTGTATTCATGCATGTGACAAGTGGCAACCCTCCGTGACCACACCACAATAGGGTGCGAAACAGGATGGCCAGAAATGGACAAGCACCCTTTACTGCTTCGGATGATCTTGGACGGTCCCTAGTGGCTTCCACCTGTACAAGAAAGAAAAATTTCCGGTCGCAATTCGCTCGAAGGAGATTCGATCACGTTCATTGGGAATGCAGCCCCTTAATGTCAATGGAGAAGGCTTGAAATGTCCAGATGTGTCAGCAGCGTCGAAGGTTGTCAACGAAGTCGTCCTGTTGATCATCGGACTGAGAACTGTCTTTTACCACTGCAAAAAGTCCGAAGGAAAGTGACTGTTCCATGTACGCCAGTTATGCAACCCCCTGAGACCTTCCCGTGTCTACCCTAAGCGGCGGTGTGTCTGAAATGCCTTCCTCAGCCACCCAAAAGAAAACTGCGTAAGTTCAATGCTGGGTGTAGTGGATCTGACCTCCATTGCGGAAATGCAAAGAAGGGGTGACTTATAGGTAAGGGGGTGGTGACGACCTTCCCGTCGTGACACGTCCACGGCGGCGTTGGGTAGAATTGTGGTGAAATTTGGTACCAATGTGACGTCATTAACCCACCTTACACGTCTTGATGTTCGGAGCGTCATCGATACCGAGGGTGAAGTAGCAGGACGCCATTCTTTTGCACCATCACAGAGGAAGGTTGCAGGCATCTTTGAGACAAATTACAAACTTATACGGTGGAACTGGAGGCAGTTACGGTGTTTCAAAAACGTGCTCCGTTGTGTTGGCAGTGTAGTTGCAACAATGTATTCTCGAAAGAAATAGGTTGTACAAGAGTCATCCCTCTACTTTACTGGAGACAATGAAATGTGAGTAAACAGAAGAAACAGTGAGGAGCGGATAGTCATCAGATCAGTAGGAGGCCGCATTCTGTGCGTCACTGGTAACCACGTTCCAGCAAAAGCGCATCAACGTGTGTGGCGTACTCAGTGGCCGTCTGCGTCCGCGTGTCTCTCGTGAAAAAGTTTCACAACCTCCCCGAGATGCAGTGTCCAGAGTCAGTACTTTATGGATAGGCTGCAACCTACCAATCCTTGGCATCTGTCAAGAAGCATGGGCTACTAAGCCAAGAAGGATGGCTGGAAAAAAAGAAAAAAGCGGACGGCTGCTATTTCTGAACAAGGGAAAGTTCCAGAAAGTTCTGGAAGGATCTGCACGGGATTTTACAGGGACAATCAAAGAATTCTACTTTAAAAACTGCGGGAAGGCTCGTTTCTGCCGTTAAGACTTGTTTCCGCCAAGTAGGCACAAAACAGGCAACTCTCTCTCTCTCTCTCTCTCTCTCTCTCTCTCTCTCTCTCTCTCTCATCCCCCCCTCCCAATCTACCACCTCCCATCCACCCTCGGTTCACAGACAAAATGAAAGAAAGCAAATTCCTCTAACCTGAAGTAATGTGGCCATGTTCCAATCTGATGCAAATGAGCATACTGGCACTTGCTGAATGAAATGGACTGAGGATTCTAATACCAATAACAAATTACGAATAAATAAATAAAATCAAATATCCATCAGAAAAACCTCCTCCGAACATCGACACGCGGTAGACAAAAATATACGTGAAATAAGTGTTGAATAGCAGAAGAAAGTTAGGGAAGATAAAATAATAAAACGGGGTGGGAAAATAATTTTCAGCATATCCTACAAAATGACTCATTCACATCATTTTGGTCACAGAACTGTTCATGTGATCTGTGGAACGAGTGAAGGAGTAGCTAAAAAAGCAGCGGCATCATCAGGATTCACATGCTGACAACGACTTGATGGGACTGGCGACTTGCAGTTCACATGTTCCACGACCAAATATCGCTCCAGTACTGCCTTGTAGACAGTATTCAGTCAATCGGAGCAGGACTAAGTCCTAATCCGTAAGTTATATTTACGTTTAGGTTTATGGGTTTTTAGAAGTTGACAATATTCATATTACTAACAATCCTGTCCGCAGCTCGTGGTCGTGCGGTAGCGTTCTCGCTTCCCGCACCCGGGTTCCCGAGTTCGATTCCCGGCGGGGTGAGGGATTATCTCTGCCTCGTGATGACTGGGTGTTGTGTGGTGTCCTCAGGTTTAAGTAGTTCTAAGTTCGAGGGGACTGATGACCATAGATGTTAAGTCCCATAGTGCTCAGAGCCATTTGAACCATTTTTTTGAACTAAAAATCCCACAGTAACTGATGTTACCGTTTCCTCTGTCCAGAACCTGTAGTCTTCTCCGCCTGTAGCTGCAACTCATGCTTTCAGTAATACTACGATTCCAGAATAGGGGTCACTTCCGTACCGAGAGTTCGCTTCAGCATACCTCACTGACGATTACACACAATTAATCTCACTACAAAGAAGTTAGTCAGCAACCAGTTATTTCAATTTCTAAAACAAGACTAACCGGCATTATCGCAAATTATAGGTAGCAAGAACGAAACGTGTAAGATCGATAATAAAAAACGTAAATCATGTCGAAGTTTCATTTTCTATCGTAAGAGGATTGTGTATAAGAGCGAACTTTTCCAGCACTGTTATCAGCGTTCAGTCTCACCACAGCTGATGAGCGTGCGAAACATCACTGCTTCCACAAAAATGCAATTGACAAATGTAATTGTAAGATTAATGAGAACTGCAACGCCCGAAAACCGAAGCACCGGGTGAGTATGCTCAAAGATTACAAGTGGATTCCCGGGTTCGATTCCCGGCGGGGTCAGGGATTTTCTCTGCCTCGTGATGACTGTGTGTTGTGTGATGTCCTTAGGTTAGTTAGGTTTAAGTAGTTCTAAGTTATAGGGGACTGATGACCATAGATGTTAAGTCCCATAGTGCTCAGAGCCATTTGAACCATTTTTAGATTACAAGTCCAAGCCAATAGCTGCAGGGAACGGTACATCTGTCTCAATTTATTTGTGTGATTCTGTTGTTTGTGATGCTGTTGTCAGACTTAGTAGTACTATTTGACTCGTATATCCTACACCAGACGTTACGTCCGCATCTTTCTCATGTTGAGCTGGCTTCAGAAAGAGATTAATGATTCTGTGCTGAGCGAACAATAAAAAAGCTTATGAAACTCAGTGTTCGTCTTGTTTGGTAACTTTATGTGGGTTTTCTTTAGTAAAACTTTGATGTTTGAGACTTCAGCACTGCAAAACTTTAAAACTAAACGATTGTTCATAAGTTGTGATCTGTAACATTCAAAGTAACTGGTCTTATGCTGGTATTTCAACTGTAACTTTGATAATCTTCGAATCATGCAATATTGTGGGTATTGTGGGTGAAGCTCTGAAGATTCAGCGTAGTAATCTAATCAAAGCCCTTAATGGTATTTGATTCTACTTTGAACGTATGAACGATTGGAACATGTCCTCTCACCTTCAAACATGCAAAACAAATTGCTCCTCATACACCTGAAATTAAAAATGTTATTCGTGCAAAATTTGCTCCATTCTGTAGCAGTACATTGAAAATCTCGTCGTCTGCATCAGCACGCGAAATATATCACGCTGTGCAGTGCAAATGTGCTTTTTCGTTTAAGGTGGTTTTTGCGACCGTACGGATTGTATGGGAATGTGCATGTGATGTGGATGACGAAATAAAATCTCTGTCTTCAACTCGTCGAAAATCAGAGTTATAAACTGTTCACAAGTTCTATATCAGCTCGGAGCCCCCACGTGGTACAGCACGAAAAGAGTTACCCACACACTATACAGCACGAACATTTCCATGGGCCCCGGAAATTTGGTTGGACTTACAACTTTGGCTACGCTTCGTCTATGGGACGCCAACTCACACTACATCTACATCTACATCTACATCCATACTCCGCAAGCCACCTGACAGTGTGTGGCGGTATCCAGTATTCCAAAAAACTATTTAATATAAATGCAGGAAGGATTTGCTATGCAAGAATCACGGATGCAGTCACATATTTTTTAAAGTTTCACAAATTCGACTTTATTTCCAATAAGATTATAGAGAAACAGAGTCGCACTTCTCAATAAACTAATTTCAGAGCCTGACTGAGTTTCTTAAGATCTTGGAGGCGGTTGAAAAAATAACGATTAACTGCGTGAGTTACATTTAGAATGCTGTTTAAAGTTCCACAGTATCTCAGACTATTAATACCACAATGGCTACACACTGGAACCTTCTAAGTGTGGCATGTGTCACACGCAACCTGAAAAATAACATGCCTATCAGACGCCGAATGTCCAAAAGCGAAAACTCTGAAAAATTCACACACGCAAAGTAGCGGCTATTTCACCGCTCATCAGATAAAACTTTCTCGAAACACAGGCTGACGCAGCCTTATTGGTGCCAACGGCATCGGAACATAGACTGCCCTCCAAAATGCCGCTGTTCATCCAGGAAGCCTTGGTCAAACATCAGCAACTCAGTGAAACTACTGAGTATGAAAATTGCTGAAATTCTTAGTTTTAACTTTTACTACACATATGATACATCAAACCACATGGAAATTTTCTGAGAAATTTTATGCTGTTTTCATTTTTTATCTACCATAGTTTATTTATAAACAATAAAATATAGGATTTTCTTCTGTTTTCGGATATTAACAAACAATTTAAATTATACATTAAATAGTGTCCAATACAGCTAAAGTTTACAGCACTGGGGCTACTTTTTATAACTCTCTATTTATTTATTTGTGCGAAATCCACTTTTCGGCATCTCATTTAAATATGCGAATAATTTATTTGGTGCAGTGTTCCGAGCACTCCTGCCAACCAGTTGACATGACACTAGCAAGAAACAAAAATCACCCAGTCAATTTCCTTTAAGTAAAAGGGCTACTAAAGATTGGACGAAATAAAAACCCACACCCTTTGCCACCCAGACTTGACATAATAAAACTAAACTTCATGGCGAAACTAACAGAGACAGAAGTTCATGTGTGCTAGGAATACGTGCTAGGTACAGATTTTTCATTTTGGTAGCAACAACTTGTTCTATTCAATAACAGAAAGGGCCAAACCATTGCAACTGTACAACACAGGGACAAAGTTTCACTTACCAAAGTAAAATGAAAATATAACAAGGATGGTACTCAGAATATCTTGCAACATGGTTGCTGTCATGGTAGGTGTCAGCTACGATCTTGGCTAATCGTTTTGCAAACATTAAATGCTGTTCATTACTATTTGATCTAAATTTTATGCAAATGAGTAAAAGTAAAAACTGTTAAATATCCCAGTACAGAACAATACTGAATATCATTCTAACCTCACTGAATCGTAATCCACTAACATAAAGAGAGCAAACTATACACCACAAAAATATTAATAAGGTGATATAGCTTACTGTACACTATTTCGGTCCCATCCTCTTACTAGTCAATCTGTGCAAGAATGCATATGTACTTGTCACCTTCCAAAATAACGGTAAGTTCAATTTAATCTTCAACCTTCTTCCATATCCTATCACACTCATGTGCTACATAATAGCCACAACTTCTGTAGTTTGTAGCACACCAATCCTAAGTTCTCCATCAGCTGTACGTTCTAGTGCTCCACAATTCTAATCCCCCAATATATCTTTTCCCTCCAAATACTTAAATACAGGTTATGCAGCAAGTAGCACACCTTAAGTAAACAAATTACTAAATCAAGCATTACGCTTTCAAAATTCTTAACCTAAGCACATTTATTTACACTAAAGTCGTCACCACAAAAAAATTAAACTGATATACACATGAGGAAAAACCTCCAAAATATTAATTAAAATTTATAATTTAACTAGAGTATATTTTTAAATCATCAAAATTATGCACCACACATTACATTGGCTGTTCGTACAGACAGAGCTCAGTCCCATTCCTGAATGAATATTCAAAACCTTCCCCGGTTGTTCTGAACATACCAGTATATCTCTGCTTCTCATTAATAACCGTTATAATCCAGCCTTCTGAATTTCAGAAATCACCTTGGTATTATTTCCTTTGTTAGTTATTTCCTCCTCAGCTTCCATTTCATCAATCAACGACTGTGCCACTTGCAAACTAGTCATTAAATCGTCATTGAGTGAACTTTTAAATTTTAACCTTTTTCTCCCGCAACAGGATTAAGTTCAAACGCCTAATTCTTACAGTCTACATATGCCTCATGTTTATTCAAAACATCAGTCCCAAACAAAAGATTTATACTCAAATCTGAAATTTTGGACCACCAGAAATGCATGACTAAGTAATTCTACAACGATAATTACATCTAATATCGCCTTCTTTCTTATTGGCTTACTGTAATTCGCCATAGAATTTGTATTATTACCCCCAAGACTGAAAATTCAACAGTTTTCTGGTTCTTAATGTGTTTGTAAAATCTCTCTGCCACCCACGAATAGGGCTTCCAGTGTCCACCACTATAGTTTCACAAACCCTTTCCACTACAATATCTATATTAGCTGTAATTTTTCAGTAAACTCATGCTTCAGTTCAGTTTCAGCTAACAGGTTCTCTCTCTATTTCATCCATACAGTCTTTAGTCATAGTACCACATGGTCTTCACTAAAAGGTTCTATACCATCATACCATGCAAATATTACTTCAAAAGCCTCTCTAACCTGTAAACGTCCTACACTCAACCCCACCTAGCTTCCTGGCAACCTTATAATTCTCTTCCTACCATGTGTCTAGTATTAACAGCTGGTGAATCTTTGTAAAGTTAGTCCAGTCATCAGCATTATAATCATACTCATCCTTCCCTATCTATCCACTATTTAAATCACTCTCATCTATAATCATTTGCTGTTCATCACTAGGAATAAAAAGATTTTAATTTCATCCTCATCCTGACCACTACCACTAATTAAATCATTACATTCTCGAACATCATTGCACACACTGCCTTTTCCTGTCATGAACACACATTTTTTCTCACTAATCTTTATCCCCATTGAATATTTTTCTAATTGCAGTGTTGTACTCATGGTTCATTTCATTTAATTGCCTAATTTTACTAGCGTAATCATGCTTGTTTAGCTCCGAGTCTTCAAGTGCCCGCTTCTGAAACCACCTGTCCATGGCTACCCACTCATTTATATCAAACTAAATTTCCCTTTTATTCTCCCAAGCGTCCTTAAGTAAATGCAACTGCTCCACTTTTTCATTGAGACTGTTTGCAACAGAAGTTATTTCGATAGACTTTGTGGAACAATTCACAGCATTGCAACCACTACCTAGATACATTTATAATGCATTACTGTTGTCTTTCCCAACACTAAAACATGTACCTTCCTCCACATATCGAACCATAATAACGCTAGAAACAGACAGTACTGCCTTCACATAATTAACATCACTTTCCACTGGAGTGGTCTCAACTTCAACCAATTCAATGTTTTCCTTGTCTCCATTCACCCACTCATTCTCTTCCTCACAGCACACATTCACTTTATACATTTGCACAGCTGATACATTATTTATTATTTAATGTAGCTGTCATGCCAACACTATGAATTTCACTATTTATGACACTGTGACGCCTCTTATTAAATAAATGTCCAACATTAATTTCTATCCCTTGATTCCTGGGTTTTCCGTTATTTTTTTTTATAAGACCTCTTTTTATCATACTGATTAAGCCATCCTCCAAGCAGCTCATTAGGGCCTACGATGGCCTTCATACTGTAAGGTGGCAACGGTCTTGCACCTTTCATGAGTCCATTTAACGTGACTGTATTCACTTTGCGTCAATATCAAACGACTGATAGCGTCGCAATCGCTTTGCAGATAAGTAGTTGTTGTTAGTCGGAGTAATATTCTAAATTACGGTGTAGGAAGTCTATGTGAAAACGCATCGGCACCCTGGCAAGGTATTACAGCGAGAATTCAGCGATTTTTAAGATTTTGCAATGGAGACAGAGCTCAGCTACCTCCCTGGCTATCCGCCGAAGGCGACAGCCTAACGGCATGAATGGTGAACTGGGGAAGTTCTGTTATCCGTTTAGAGAGGCCACAGTGCCTTCCAGCCTCTGAGGGACGCACGGCTGCTTGTGTTGATGTGTTTACCAAAATAGAGCAGTGGATAGCTGGATGGGCTTTCCTGTGTGCGTGCTCTCGCCTATGTCCCACCTTCGAGCAACTCAAGTGGGGGGGGGGGGGGGCAGGAGTTCCGAATAACAAAAACTTTCAATGCAGGAGTCTGTGTTCAGTACGACGGGGAATCTTACTGGGAAAATATCGAGTGGTCCCTTAGGAGAAAGATTCCAGTAAAAGTGTTATTGCCCACAGCTGTGGTTCTTCGCAGCCGGCGTGGGCGGAGTTTACTAGTGAAATTTTGTAGCAAAGGAAGAATTGTAGAAAAGAATTCTATTCCCAGGCCGTACATTGGTCGGCACTGGCAAACAGGGTATTTTGAGAGCATCTAGTGATGTGATTCGCTCGATAAAAGTTGAGATGGAAAGCAGAGGTGAAGAGCGATCTTGCTCGACTCTCAGTACAGGTCTTCCGTTCTGGGCTCTCGTACTGAGAGGACGTTAGCCAAGTCGTCTCCCGTCTTGGTCTTTCGAGCTGAGAGGACGTTAGCAGCGCCAGCTCATTGCTGACGGAAACATTGTCGCGATTAGAGAAGTTTACGGACAGCAGTCTGTTGCCCGAATACTGTGGGATTGTACTTTCTGAGACGCAACACGCCGACCGCACGGCCGCGCCGCCGCCATCGGAGACCGCCGCTACAACAGGAATATTACTGTGAGATCACTCCCGTTTCAGCCTGTTTCAGGAGAACGTTAAGTAGTTGGATCACGTGTAATTTCTGTTTCCACAGAGGTTTCACGATACTTTGGGGTTTACTGGTTCTTTGTATTTTACGTTTGTGTCGATGTCAGTCGGTCAGCTAATTTATAAGAGATCCCGTCTTGTACCGATTTTCTCACAGTTCACTGTCAGTGCCAGTTAGGACTGTAATTTGTAAATTGTTCATTGTGTTTTATTCAGCATTGATCTGAAGGTTATAATAAAATTATTGTGATCAGTGGAGCCTTTACTTTCAGTAGTTGATCCTGAATTTACCCTTATGCTTATTTTTTATTTTTGTGCATGTGTTTGATATTATTCAACATCGTAAGTGTCCGTGATCGTTCATGTTTGGAAGGAAAAATAGGTGTGATTTATCGTAAACACTACCAGCGTAGGTTAATTAGGGGTGACAGGGGCACATTTAAATCGAGCGTTATCCATTTTTGCATACAGTTCTACTCCCAATCTCTATAAGTTGTTTGTCACACGCAAAATCGAACAAGCAACGGGTGGGATGTTGCAATACCTCATATCCGTTCCTCCCTCACTTCTTTACTTAAATGCTTATTCTGAACCCTCCCTCCCCCCCGTTCTTTTTCGTATAATAATTTTTCAGTTGCCTGGCTCTATTTCTGTTATTGTGTTTCTTGTCCCAAATCGGACAACAGTTGGAACACATCCTAGTTTAATGAATCCTGTTCCTGTTGCCATCTGTTATTCATGTCCCATCTTCCTGTACAGGTCTTTGCTCAATCCGGTAGTCATTCGCTCTCTGGATCCCTCTGGTTACTATTTTCATCATTGTACATGCCTCTGTTTTCTTTCCAATTTTCGTTTTGATTTCTATCCCTCTCTGCATCTACAGAGATACAACGAAAACCACGGTATTGTGCGTTGGCGGCGGATACTCGGTATCACTACTAGTCGCTTCCTGTTCCGTTCGCAAACAGAGCAACGGAAAAACGGCGTCCTTATGGGCCCTGATTTCTCGTATATTATCTTCGCGGTCCTTAAGCGCAACGTACATTGGCGGGAGTAGAGTCGTGTGGCAGTCGGTTCTGTAAATTTCCTCAATAGAATTTCTCGAAAAGAACGTCGCCTATTCTCCGGGGATTCCCATTTGTGTTCCCGAAGCATCTTCATGGTATGTAAACTGAAGGTGGAGAGGGAAAGAAAGGAAAGGAAGGGTATCACTGCTGTCAGCTGCATAGGGACATTATCAGAAATCAGTGGCGACAAAGAAAAATGTGTACCAGGCCGATATTCGAACCCGGGATATCCTGCTAACTAGGCGGGAGGGGTAACAACAACGCCGTCCGCGACACAGCGTTATCGCAAGTACGTGGACTGTCTCGGTACGTCTGACGGCCGATTCACATTGACATCGAGCGTCATCTATCAGCAGTCCCTGTCCATTTCCTCAATAATCGCCATGTCATCCCACAGGAGGTCGGACGTATTTGTGCATCCACACTGAAGAAGGTGGATACATCGCACAAATAGGCCAATCAAATTATATGAATCCATGCTCTCCGTTCTTTCGGACATGTCCGCAGATAATCTTTACATAAACAACAAATCCCATCAACTAAAATGGCAGACATAAATGGCACAGATCTCACTAGGAATTAACAAGATAATACACTCCTCGAAATTGAAATAAGAACACCGTGAATTCATCGTCCCAGGAAGGGGAAACTTTATTGACACATTCCTGGTGTCAGATACATCACATGATCACACTGACAGAACCACAGGCACATAGACACAGGCAACAGAGCATGCACAATGTCGGCACTAGTACAGTGTATATCCACCTTTCGCAGCAATGCAGGCTGCTATTCTCCCATGAAGACGATCGTAGAGATGCTGGTTGTAGTCCTGTGGAACGGCTTGCCATGCCATTTCCACTTGGCGCCTCAGTTGGACCAGCGTTCGTGCTGGACGTGCAGACCGCGTGAGACGACGCTTCATCCAGTCCCAAACATGCTCAATGGGGGACAGATCCGGAGATCTTGCTGGCCAGGGTAGTTGACTTACACCTTCTAGAGCACGTTGGGTGGCACGGGATACATGCGGACGTGCATTGTCCTGTTGGAACAGCAAGTTCCCTTGCCGGTCTAGGAATGGTAGAACGATGGGTTCGATGACGGTTTGGATGTACCGTGCACTATTCAGTGTCCCCTCGACGATCACCAGAGGTGTACGGCCAGTGTAGGAGATCGCTCCCCACACCATGATGCCGGGTGTTGGCCCTGTGTGCCTCGGTCGTATGCAGTCCTGATTGTGGCGCTCACCTGCACGGCGCCAAACACGCATACGACCATCATTGGCACCAAGGCAGAAGCGACTCTCATCGCTGAAGACGACACGTCTCCATTCGTCCCTCCATTCACGCCTGTCGCGACACCACTGGAGGCGGGCTGCACGATGTTGGGGCGTGAGCGGAAGACGGCCTAACGGTGTGCGGGACCGTAGCCCAGCTTCATGGAGACGGTTGCGAAAGGTCCTCGCCGATACCCCAGGAGCAACAGTGTCCCTAATTTGCTGGGAAGTGGCGGTGCGGTCGCCTACGGCACTGCGTAGGATCCTACGGTCTTGGCGTGCATCCGTGCGTCGCTGCGGTCCGGTCCCAGGTCGACGGGCACGTGCACCTTCCGCCGACCACTGGCGACGACATCGATGTACTGTGGAGACCTCACGCCCCACCTGTTGAGCAATTCGGCGGTACGTCCACCCGGCCTCCCGCATGCCCACTATACGCCCTCGCTCAAAGTCCGTCAACTGCACATACGGTTCACATCCACGCTGTCGCGGCATGCTACCAGTGTTAAAGACTGCGATGGAGCTCCGTATGCAACGGCAAACTGGCTGACACTGACGGCGGCGGTGCACAAATGCTGCGCAGCTAGCGCCATTCGACGGCCAACACCGCGGTTCCTGGTGTGTCCGCTGTGCCGTGCGTGTGATCATTGCTTGTACAGCCCTCTCGCAGTGTCCGGAGCAAGTATGGTGGGTCTGACACACCGGTGTCAATGTGTTCTTTTTTCCATTTCCAGGAGTGTACTTAAAT